>NC_083750.1:3009437-3609437 GCF_033458585.1 Syngnathus typhle | reverse complement strand
GAGGTGCAGAGGACAGACTGGATGATGGCAGTGTAGAAGGTCTTCAGAAGCTCTCACGGCAGGTTGAACTTCTTGAGCTGTCTCAGGAAGTACAGCCTCTGCTGGGCCTTCTTCCGGACAGAGTCTATGTGGCCGGTCCATTTCAGGTCCCGAGAGATTGTGGTTCCCAGGAACTTGAAGGTGTCTGTGGAGAGAATAGTATTACTGCGGATAGTGAGGGGTAAAAGTGGTGAAGGGTCTCGCCTGAAATCCACTGTCATCTCCACGGTCTTGAGTGGGTTCAGCTCCAGATGGTTTTGACTGCACCAGTGGACCAGCCGCTCCACCTCCTGTCTGTACGCAGTCTCATCACCGTCCTGGATCAGTCCGATGAGAGTAGTGTCGTCTGCATACTTCAGGAGCTTCACAGGAGAGTCACCTGAGGAGAAATCATTGGTGTAGAGAGAGAAGAGCAGTGGGGAGAGGACGCACCCATAAGGGGCTCCAGTGTTGGTGGTCCGGGTGTCAGATGTGATGCCCCCCAGCCTCACACGCTGTTTCCTGTTGGTCAGGAAGCTGGTGATCCACTGACAGGTTACAAACTGCACGTGTCTTGTCCGTTGAGCCATCTTTTCTTTGGAATCCAAAGTGCTTCCAAACGAATGACTTGAAGCCTAAAGGGGAGCAAATTTCCTCGTCTTTTTGGAGACTAGCCATAGCACCAGCCCAGGAACCACGTACTAGTTGTCGACTCCCCTTTCACGTGCCTGCTCTGCTCACAACACAACAACGCCACGCACTGCTCCCGGAAAGAGGAAGCAATGAACTGGATTTCAAAATAAAGTCCCGTCTAACGTCCGAGGTCAAACACGGCGATATAAATCGATGTTTACGTTTAGCATCGATGCCAATAAATCGTAGAGCATTATATCGATTAATCGATGTGTATCGATGAATCGTTACACCCCTAATATATACGTACCGTATTTTGCGCCCTATTAGGCGCACCGGGTTATAAGGCGCACCTTCAATGAACGGCCCATTTTAAAACTTTGTCCATATATAAGGCGCACCGGACTATAAGGCGCATAAAATAGAAGCTTTACTGCAACAAACTGAGGTTGACTAGGGTTGCGGTATGCACCCACTAGCCAATAACCAACGAACCCTCTGTAAACAATTGTCTTTCTCAAACGATCTCCTATAAAATGATTGGAACTGACTAAAGTTCGATCTAACGCATTGGTACTACTTACCTATGTTTCTCTTCCATATCAATCCGTAGATTTACTCGAAACATTAACAGAGCAGCCTATTTTGACATGAAATAGCCTCGCGCGTATAGCAGCTATCGTTATAGCATTAGCCAGACGCAATTTCCCATGAGCCTCAGCTCGGAATCTCCCATGAGCCTCAGCAAAGTGTAAACAATCGCGTTTCTCAAACGATCTCCTATAAAATGATCAGCACTGACTTAAGTTCGATCTAACGCATTGGTACTACTTACCTATGTTTCCCTTCCATATCGACCGGTAGATTTACTCGAAACATTAACAGAGCAGCCTATTTTGACATGAAATAACCTCACGCGTATAGCAGCTATCGTTATAGCATTAGCCATCCGCAATTTCCCATGAGCCTCAGCTCGCAATCTCCCATGAGCCTCAGCAAAGTGTAAACAATCGCGTTTCTCAAACGATCTCCTATAAAATGATCAGAACTGACTAAAGTCACGGGACAGACTGACACTCGGGTCTGCGCTGGCGGTGCTGATATAGCGCTGTCCATGAGCCCGTGGCAGGTGTGTGGGGGGGGCGTGGTCCTGTCACAGGTGGCGCCAGCACGTGACAGAACCCCCCACAAGGGACGGCTCCCGACGTCCCCAGAACACTAAACCAACAAAAAAAAAAAAAAGAAGGCAGAGGAAGGCAACCGACCAGGCCGGGGGGGTCAGTACTCCGTCAAAACGTCCGACTCCTAGCCGGACGCAGGATCGACGGATGTGGGGGCAGAAGACCCCGGTACCGGCGGACAAGACCGTCCCGGACCCTTACCCCTGGTCTCTCCTCGGGCGCCCGCACCGGGGGCCGGTTGGTCCGGGTGACAGCGATGGAACTCTGTGATGAGCGAACGGTCGAGAATCCAGCGGGCCGGAACCCAGGAGCGGTGGGCGTCGTCATAGCCTTCCCAATCCACTAGGTATTGGAAGCCACGACCGCGCCGCCGCGATTGGAGCAAGGAGCGGACGGCGTAAGCCGGACCCCCATCGATGAGCTGGGGCGGCGGCGTTGGAACGGGCGCCGGCGCCAACGTGCTCTCAAAGAAGGGCCGCACACGGGACACGTGGGGTGAACCTTCATGGACCTAGGAAGGAGGAGATGGACGGCGGACGGGCCAATCACCTTCTCGATAGGGAACGGTCCAACAAGGCGTGGCGCCAGCTTGCGGGATCCCGCTCGCAGCGGCAAATCCCGCGTCAAGAGCCACACCCGCTGACCCACTCTATACTCCGGAGCCGGCGTCCGGCACTTGTTCGCCTGGCGGGTGTAGCCTGAAACAGAGCGGAGAACAGCGGTCCGGGCCCTCGCAACGGCGGACACAAGGCCGGGCCGACGGGCACGCCAAACCACGTTCCTGGTGGGCGAACAAGGGTGGCTGGTACCCGAAGACGCAGTGGAAAGGCGACAGTCCCGTGGCCGAGCTGGGGAGGGAATTGTGACCGTACGCCACCCACGGGAGCTGTTGGACCCACCCACGCTGGTCCCCGGCGGCCATGCATCGGAGGGACCTGCCCAGTTCCTGGTTCAGGCGCTCCGCTTGCCCAGAACTCCGTCCAGAAGGTGGAAGCGAATTGCGGGCCTCGGTCTGACACGATGTCCTGTGGGAGACCGTGGTGACGAAACACCTCCCGCACCATGATGGACGCAGTCTGCTTCGCAGACGGAAGCTTAGGCAGAGAAATGAAGTGCGTCATCTTACTGAACCGGTCCACCACCGTGAGAACCACCGTGTTTCCCTCCGAGGGGGGGAGGCCCGTGACAATGTCGACTGACAGGTGAGACCAGGGACGCTGGGGAACCGGCAAGGGTTGGAGCAGCCCGGCCGGAGGACGAGTAGACGTCTTACAGCGGTTACAGATTGAGCAGGCTCTGACGTAATCGCTGGTGTCCACTTGCCAGGTGGGCCACCAGAAACGCTGTGCCACCACGTACCTCGTCCGTGCAGCTCCGGGATGACAGGCCAGGCGTGTTGTGTGCCCATTGCAGAACGGACGACCTCAGGCCCTCAGGGACGAACAGCCGGCCCTCCGGGCAGTTGCTGGGGCCGGGTTGATCGCGTGATGCGGCTTCCACTTGGCGTTCAATCTCTCAAGAAAGAGCCGCCACCCAAACCGAGCTCGGGAGGATAGCGGGAGGCGGATCCTGTCCCTCCTCCCCACCAGGAACCAAACGCGACAGGGCGTTGTCACGGCTTCGGAGTGGAGAAATGGAGCAGGGCGACCAAGTGCAGCTTGGACCAGGGTTTATTGCAGCAAACCCAAAAGACTCGGCAAACTGACGTGACTAAACAACAAACTAACAAGACCAAAGCGTGAAACAAAAGACAGGAACCAAACAAACCTTGACCGTGAGACATGCATTGTCCACATCTTACGCACAATGCTCCGACCGGGAGTGACCCGCAAACAGAACTTAAATACATCACAGGTAACGAGAGGCAGGTGCGTGTGGTTACATTAATCAAGGGCACACAGGAAGGGAGGGGCGAGCACACAGACACATAACCAAAACTGGAGACGAGGCATGACAGGCGTCCTCCTTCGCGTTACGGGAACCCGGTCTGTAGGAAAGAGAGAACTTAAACCGGTCAAAGAACAGAGCCCACCGTGCTTGCCTCGCGTTCAGCCTCTCTTATCTCAGGTACTCCAAGTTGCGGTGGTCGGTCCAGACAATGAACGGAGTGGTGGCGCCCTCCAGCCAATGCCGCTACTCCTCCAAGGCCAACTTGACGTCGAGGAGCTCCCGATTACCGATGTCATAGTTCCGCTCTGAGGCTGACAAGCGGCGAGAAAAGAAAGCGCACGGGTGGAGACGATCGTCTTGGCGGGCACGTTGGGACAACACCGCCCCGACACCCACGTTTGAGGCATCTACCTCGACCACAAACTGTCTCTCGGGGTCGGGGACTCGGAGGATGGGAGCGGACGTGAACCTCCTCTCGTGAAGCTTCTGGAATGCCTGTTCCGCCCGTTCCGTCCATTTGTACAGGAAGGCGGGGCTGGTAAGGGCGGTGAGGCGCGCCGCCACCATGCTGTATCCACGGATAAATCGGCGATAAAAGTTTGTGAAACCCAAGAACTGTTGCAGCCGCTTTTGCGTCTCGGGAACAGGCCATGACGTGACCGCTTGCACCTTCCCAGGATCCTCACGCACCACGTAGCCGAGGAACCTGACAGAGGAGGCGTGGAACTCGCACTTCTCCCCCCTTCACGTAGAGCGAATTCTCCAGGAGGCAGCGCAGCAGCGTCCGAACGTGCTTGATGTGCTCAGGGAGCGAGCGGGAGAAGATGAGGATGTCGTCCAAATATACGAACACGAATTGGTCCAGCATGTCGTAGCACGTCGTTTATCAAGGACTGGAAAACCACTGGTGCGTTGGTGAGCCCAAACGGAACCACCAAGTACTCGTAGTGTCCGCTCGGGGTGTTGAAAGCCGTCTTCCACTCGTCTCCCTCCCGGATGCGGATCAGGTGGTAAGCGTTGCGAAGATCCAGCTTTGTGAAGATGGTGGCACCCTGAAGGCTCTCAAAGGCGGAAGACAGAAGAGGCAGAGGGTATCGGTTCTTTACAGTGATCTTGTTTATTCCCCGATAATCGACGCACGGGCAGAGTGTGCCGTCCTTCTCCACGAAGAAGAACCCTGCTCCCGCAGGTGAAGAGGACGGCCGTATGATGCCAGCCGCCAGGGACTCCCGGATGTATTCCTCCATGGCCCGGCGCTCAGGAGCGGACAGGGAGTAGACGGGTCCCTTGGGGGGGGAAGGTGCCGGGCAACAGGTCGATGGCGCAATCGTAAGACCGGTGGGGAGGAAGAGAAGTGGCCCTGGCTTTACTAAAAACCTCTTTGAGTTCGTGATAAACTGCTGGTACAGTGGAGATGTCGAGACTGTACTTGGGCGGGGCTCTATCGAGTGGGCTGGTGGCCGCCCTCAGGCACGTCCGATGGCAGCGTTCACTCCACTGCCGAACAACCCCCACCTCCCAGTCCAGTACCGGGTCGTGCTGTCGTAGCCAAGGGTGCCCCAGAATGAGCAGCTGTCCTTGGAGGGAAAGAAGGAAAAACTGGGTGGTCTTGTGGTGATTGCCGGAGAGCAGTAATTTAACTGGTTCCGTCACGAAGGCCACCTCGACGATCAGTCGGCCATCAATGGCGCGTGCGGGAATGGACGGGCTCAGAGGCAGGAAGTCAATACCCCACTGACGTGCCAGGCAAATGTCCATGATGTTCCCCTCCGCCCCGGAATCCACCAGGGCTGCCATGTTCTGGTCGCCCGGCGCAAGCTGGACACGTGTCTGTAGCGTGAGCGTACTGGGACTGGGAGAGCCGGTGCTTGTCGAGCTCACGCGGATCCCCCGACGCCGCGTGATCTCCGGCCTTTTAACGGGCACACCGCCACTCGATCACCCCCCTCCCCACAGTAAACGCACAAGCCCAGTAAGAGGCGTCGACGGTGCTCCTCAGAGGAGATCCGCGCCCCTCCCAGATCCACGGGCTCGGCGGGTGGTGTGGTTAGCGGGTCCCCAGCAGACGGAGGAAGGTGACCACGTGGGTTTCGCGGGGATCTCCGCTCCCGATTGCGCCGCCGCATCCGGATCCGCAGGTCTACTCGAGCCGCCAAGTCCATCGCGTCCTTCAGGGTTCGCGGGCGATCGTAGGACACTAGCTCGTCCTTCATGTACTCCGCGAGACCATTGAGGAATGTGCTGACGAGCGCCGGCTCGTTCCACCCGCTGCTGCCGGCCAACGTCTGGAACTTAAGTGCGTAATCCGCGACCGATCGGCTACCTTGACGCAGCGTCGCCAATTCCTCGGCGGCGTCTTCAGCGGCAGAGCCCAGGTCAAATAGGCGGAGGATTTCGTCTTTTCAAGGCATCGATTATTTTTTTTCTTCTTAATTTACTCTCGCATTTACTCGTGTCGTGAACTATTAGCCGCAGGCTCACTATCGCCCCATCTTCGAGGCAAAGGTACTGGCTGCCTCAAGGCCCGTATTTTCCCGCTGACTGCAAGCACGCGCCGTTTGCACGCGCTCAGTACAGTGGTGCACACTCACACGCTCACCCTGAAAGGCACTACCTGTCACTGCCTCAGCCTCCATGATTTTCGTCTCCCGTTGTTATTTGAACAAGAAATACAGCTATTTTGACTATGAAAATGATCCAAATGTATAGGAAACACACCAAAATTTAATTAAAAGCATAGACCACAGAACAGATATTATATTATGTTTTATTATATTATTCATTTTTTAACAACTTATAGTGACAGCTGAGGAAACCTTTACTGCCCCTGGTGGCAAGGTGAGCCACTGCCTCACCTGCCTCCTATGAGTGCACGTGCCTGGCTAACAGTTATCTCACATTTCCGGTTCTTATTATATTGACGAGGGATTTTCAGCAGATTTTTAGCGCCCCCTAGAGTCCACTGGGGCCTTAGTATTGCCTGCTTATCTTGCCTCATGGGTGGGTGAGCTTGCTCTGGCCCTCCAAATTATTTGTCAGGTCTTGTGTAAACGTTATGTACAAAGCCCTGTTGATTATCTTGCAGGCGGAGCGCTGAGTCAACAAATGAAGACTTGGCTAATCATTCACCATCTGAAAACATTGTGATGGACCTCAAAGAAAACGGGCCTAAAAAGTCCCTGACCCTGAGTGGCCTTCTCCACACACAAACTCACACATGTGCCTAAGTGTTGCACGACAGCTGAACGCAAACATCTTTAAGCGTTCGCCATCCGTCATGCGAGCAGGCGGATGGAGGTCAGAGAAAAAAAATAAAGTCACCACAGAGGCCAACGAGCTGACATCCTTGTCTCTGTGTGCCCTGCGATTGGCTGGCAACCGGTTCAGGGTGTCCCCCACCTACTGCCCGATGACGGCTGGGATAGGCTCCAGCACACCCGCGACCCCCGTGGGGACTAAGCGGTACAGAAAACGGATGGATACTTTGTTTTTTTCTATTTTTCTTTTATTCACATAACACAAAGTGTATACATATACTACATAGTTTTCCAACATTTTGGTTTATCTTTGTATTTGTTTTCAATATTGTTTGAAAATCTATGTATTTTCCATTTAATGTTTTGGATAGTTAGAGATTTTAAATAAATAATTTTCCCTAATAGTTACTATAGTCCCTAATTATAATACTTTTGTATTGTTTGAATATCTGTGTATTTGTAACCACAAACAAAATGAAAAAAAAAACTACCAGAAAAGCACCCTAACCATTCAGCCACCAACAATCAAAGGGTGAGTACACGCCTAATTTGCTTCACGGTGATTAACTTGTATATTTTTTACATTTGTACACTGTAAACGAGATTTAGAAAGATTTTCATTCTGGAACAGATGAACAGCTTTTCCATTTTTTTCCTGTGGGAAAGTTTTGTAACTTGTCGTCATTCCTTGCCACAAATTAATGTGCTTCGTATGGGCATTTGTTGCTCCGATTCCAAACTAAGATAGTACACACACATACACACTTAGAAAGACGGTCGGACGAGTAAAGAAAAGACAAAAGACCCCAACGCGTGTGCATGCGTGCGTGCGTGCGTGTCAGCGTCTTATAAATGAGCTCGGGAGCGCGAGAGCTATGAGAGGATGAGACAAGTGTCTGACGATGACTTGGACACCCTCCTTCCGCCAGATGGGCGAGAAGGGCCACGCCAAGACAGGGAGGCACAGACGTGTTTGGAAAGTTGATGAAGTGTTGGGGAAACAGTCACATTTGACCCCTGACTGACCTTCAGCATATTCAAGATTCAAGTGTTTATTCGCCATGTTTGAGCGTGCCAAACAAGGAATTTGACTTTGGTAAATCACAGCCTCTGTTCAACATTTAGGTGACTAACAACACTCAGGACATGTGAAAAATGGCAAATATTCTCAAACATCCCCTGATCTTAAACTCCCAAGAGGGCAAGGAGAAACTCAAAACTCCAGCTAGGGGAAATGAGAAACCTTGAGAAGAGACCACAGATGGGAGGGTCCCTCTTCCAGGATAACCAGGCTGCAATGGATGCAGAGATATCAATGTGTCACAAGAAAAACATCATCTGGTTGGACACAAAGGGAAAATGTTAATCCTTCAATGTTGATCTGACTTCAATGCAGTGTGAATGTGTGACTATTAATAAAGATATTTTTCCAATACACTTGCCAGTATCCCGATACACAATAACACAATGGGATAAAATGAGCACAAATGTTAACATTAGCATGCTAATTTTCAACTGTATATACCATTTTTTAAATTGTTTTTATTTTCACAATATTTCCCTAATATTGAGATGGTATCACTTCCCCTATCAAGATACAGTCATTGTGTGATAATTTATATTGAGACAGTATCTATATGCACACATGTATGCGTGACATGAACATTTTGCATACATGTGTGTCACACAGTTTGGTCGTCTTTTCTTGCTCCCATCACGAACGAAAGCTGCAGCACATTAACACTTGAACGTCCATGAATTTGATTGCCGTCCAGCCTTTTGTTCTTTGTCTTGTGGTCCCAATCTTGTTCAAATAGCTTCCAGAGGCGGATATGCTGCAGAGATCATTCACATTCCAACATGTGCGACTGAAGGATATATAAAGACAACAAAGACACTAAATTGGGAAGTCACCCATTGCGTGTGTGCGCTAGAGAAAAATTTTCTGTGTTGTAAAAATATAAAATACTGTTAGCATTATTGGGAAACACAAGCTGATATTGATAGTGACTTTTTTCCAATACTGAATAATAATTATGATGAGATCACTGAATATCGATTATCAACCATAGTTTAATCGCGATACCATCCGTATCACAGAAAAAACATTCTGATATTCTTCTCTGTATCGTCATACCATTGATATGATCGACTAAGATTGTATTGTTTTCTGGCCCCCCCACCTAGTCTGGAGGAAAGATTTAAGCTTTCCTCCCTTTTTTTTATGTGCGCTGATGTAGTCCAGTAAAAAGTATGGTGGTGTAAGTGGATCCAAAGTGCTGCTTTAAGACTTTTCCAGACTCGTCCACAGCGTCATGCCAGCGGTCCATTTGATGTGGACCATTGCTGCCAATTGAAGGATTCCTCTTTTGCCTTTCCGTCCTCAGGATCAAAGAAAATCTATTTGACTGAGGCCCGCTGTCGCCACGACAACCTAGATCACAGACAGGAAGCTTCATGGATCCTTGTCATCAACAATGACACCACTCTACCAGCCAGGGACCCTCTGAGAAGAACACACCACCCCCACTATCGTGTTTGCGTCGTGTGGGGAATTTAATTCCAAATACACCATCTTCCTGTGTGTGCATGTGTGTGTGGGCTTATATGTTGCTCCGTTTTTTTTCCCGAGATGTGAAGTAAAACAATTTTGTTTCACTCAAATCCAAATTATTATTCTATTGTTATTCTTGTTGCTACAGCTAACTTGCTAATGCGAGTGAGTGACAATGATTTGCAACGCTATTTACAATATACTTTTGGTAAAGAAAACTATAACACAATATTAGGTTCTTATTTGGCCTTTTCCGTGCAGCTAGCAATATGCGTCTTTTTTTTTTTTTTTTTGGAATGAGTCCAGGAGAACCTGAATTTCAAAATGGTTGATTTTCATTTCTTGATGCACATGTGAGGTTGGAAATGTTAGTGGTCAGACAGAGAAGCATTGTGCCAACCTGCTTTCTCAGCAAATGTGTGTTGCGTTAGTGTGCCAGTGGACAACCAGGATGTGGGGGTAAAAAAATCTAGTACTGTAGTCATATTTTTATTTTTATTTGTTAAAAGGGTCCAAACGTAGACAACAACAAAAAAAGACATGAAAGGAAGAAGTTTTAAATAGTTGTTTACTGTAATGACTTTTCCATTGTTGCTTGCATTGTGTACAGTGTAATTAACAGCGGGGCAATAAAACATGCTGTCGCTGCGAGCGCAACCAAAATAACACAAAAGCTTTTTTCATATTTAGATATATATATAAATTCATAAAAAACATTTTTACAGCCTGTGGCGGTTAAGCAGGGCGGGGAATGAAAGGAATGAGTCCAGACAAGTGCTGTTGTCGCAAAACTTGCTGGGAAACGTAGTTAAAGACCACGTGCGCACATAGCTAGCATGACTAGCACGTATGTGTTTAGATAAAAGACAATTTAGTCTTCAATGCTCTTTGAGAACAGAAACTTTCATATGTATTTTCCATAAACATGAAGGTCAAATTAGTCTTTAATAAATGCAATATATGCATTTTTGTGAATATCAAAGACACAAAAAGTTTCTAACGAATACGCGCTGTGAATATACACTGTGAATAAGTCGGAATGGTGAGAATTGTGTGATGAAATGCATTTTTCTGTTTGGGAGTGTTGATGGTAAGAAGAACATCAACGACAGATCTGTTTTGCATTTTCTCAAGACGGATTTCCCTCCAGCGACCCTTCCTTGTTCCTTGATGATTTGTTTAGCTGCTTCGAAAACGCGTTTGTCGCCTAATTCCTTGCCCTCTTTTTCTTTCTCCATTTATGGCCTTTTTCTTTCTTTTCCACAAGGCACAAAGCAGCCTGGAGCTCATCTGGTTCCTCTTGCGTCTGCGGTCGCAACAGTGAAAAGGCCACATCAAAGCTGGCTGTCAGAGAGGCTGCAGAAGACGACGACGATGGAGAAATAGAAGAGGAGGGAAAAATCTGGGACAAATTCTGGTGCTCCCCCCCTCACACACACACACACACACACACGCACGCACAGTAATGTGTCTGCATTGGTGGAAACTCTGGAAGAAAGGATGGCTCATGTTTGCCCATGGCATATAGTGGCTTAGGGTGACAATTTGAACATAATTAAAATACCAATTTGCTTTTGGTATTTATGAAAAAGCAAGCTCGCTTAATTTAAGAATAGTCTTTGAAAATAATAATTTGAGACTTTAAGTTGTTATATTTTGGGAAACGAAATGGTTCCATGCATATTTATTTCAAAGCCGTCCATTTTTATACACACTACTGTAGTGACAATGAAATGAATAATGTAGTAGTGTTAGTAATGAATGCGTTGTGGGAGTCAAGAAAAAGACACACAAGAAGCGTGAGTGTACCTGCTGCTCAGCACTGATCTTTGTGTTGTGCCTGGATACGTTGGGAGCCACAAAAACCTAAAAAAAAAAACCGCCCAACAGATATTAGAAACAGATGAATCCTATGTGGGATGTTTCGTCCAAAAAGCTAGCTGCCAAGAAACGTTTCTCCTAATGATAGAATGAACGTTTTGCAAGACATGCCGTGTTTTTTTTTTTGTTTTTTTCCAAACACACCCTGTTTTCTGATGAAACAAGATGGTGTATGACTCAAAGCGGTCTTTGATGTTTACAAAAACATTTGCTGTCTCCAATGAAGACTAAATTGTATTCTATATTAACCTTTAGTATAGGCATCAGCTTGCATGTTCGCCAAGCTGCAGCGGCCCGGCAGGGAAGAAGCCGAGGCCGCGCAAGCCACAAGAATCCCGACAGTCGCCGCAGTACGGTCCAGGCCTCTTTTAGATGCCTCAGAGTTGCGCTGCGTCATGGATTTCTATGAATGTGAAGGACTTGACATCTTCGACTGCATGTCCTTCACCACTTTGAACGTTTGAGCTGCAGCTAAAAAAAGAAAAAGATAGAAAGTGTCTGCTCGTGACTTTGATCGTATTGTCGTCTGCAGCTTATTTCACGGACAGTTACCGCAACATGACTTCAAGTTAGCTTTATGGTAGGATCAAAATTGTCTTTGAGAAGCTAAATGTGCATTTTGTAACCATCAAAGGCGAAACCGTATTTGATGTTTGTGTGTGCGTATGTGTGGACGGGCGGGGGGTGGCATCTTAGCATCATTGAAGACTTGAAAACAAATTTGCCTTTGATGTTTATTAGCTTCATTGAAGACTAAATATGTTTAGATGTCTATGGAAAAATCTATGCTAATTTCACAGATTTTTTAATGTTTCTTTTTATTATTACAAAAAAAGTAAGTGTATGAGTCTTTGATGTGCATGTACCGTAATTTTCGGACTATAAGTCGCGTTTTGTTTCATAGTTTGGGTGGGGGGGCGACTTATACTCAGGAGAGACTTATATATGTTTTTTTTCACAAATTTTTACTTGATCATTAACACATCACTTACTTACAAGTATAGTTGACCACTTCACATGTTATTTTTAGTATAGTTGATCACTTCACATGCTTTGATATCTTTATCTTGAACATATTCAAAACATGAAAAATAGAGAGAAAAAAATCAACACTTTAAAGCGCCATATCCTCTGGACATGTCGATGGATTTAATGATTTGGAGTGACACAAATGGTTTGATAATATTGTTGTTTATGTGATAGTTAAAATATAGTTTATATATCGTTGTATGGGCCTGTGGAATAGTTTGAACTGCGGCGCAGCACACGGCATTGTTGACAAAGGACGATCGATGGATTTAATGAATTGGAGTGACACAGATGGTTTTATAATCGTGTTATTTATGTAATTTTTTTTTTAAATAACTGAATGTTCCGTCAGGCCCGTTCTCAGCTCCTCATTTGTGTTTGTCACGTTAGCATACCGTATCGTTTAGCCTGTTGTTGCTCGTTCATGTCTGTTCTTGGTGTTGGATTTTGTCGAATAAATTGCCCCCCAAAATGCGACTTATACTCCGGAGCGACTTATATATGTTTTTTTTTCACTTTTTTGGGCATTTTATGGCTGGTGCGACTTATACTCCGGAGCGATAGTCCAAAAATTACAGTATTCAATTTCACATAAAATAGTTATCTTAAAAGACTTGAGTGAAAATGCAAATCTTTTCTTGGATGGTCACAAAAATGGCCTCCCTCCCCATTTTAGAGTACACACTATTTGTTTTCAAATCTTGAAATGGTCTTGCTCTGAGTTCCTCCAAAAAAGTGTCTTGTCATCTTCATTCATTTTCATTTTGACCCCCCCCCCCCCCCCCCCCCCCCTCCGAATCATTCCCGCCCACTTGTGCACTTAAATCAGGGCCAATTCATCATGTGACGGCACGCTGGCTGTTTCACTTGGCAAACAAGAGGAGCCCACAATGCACATGGGGCATATGTTTACCCCATGAAACGTTTTGGCCTCAGCTACGCCATCAGTCTCTCTTGTCCTATCTGGATCTCATTTAGCTTCAGCAGATGGCGGCCATGCTGAACTTGGAAAGATGGCCGTGCCTTTTGACTCTCACGCTTTGGCTTACAGAGTTGCTTTTCCTTCGCAGGAAGAAGGAATTAATCTAGATGTCGTGTCGAACAAAATGAGGGTCAAGTGGTGTACCAAATCGACATCATTAGTCTAGTGAGTGATTTGTTTTTTTCTTGCCATGAAAAACACAGGTAATGTTTTTCAAAAAATTATTTTGCAAGAATACAATATTTTGGTTTTTTTTCAACAAAATGGGAAATAATGCACTTCCCTCGTTAACTATCACCATTAGTTATCAAAGTTGAGCTTGTCTGCTTTTTTTTATGTTTTACAGATTAACTTCTTACACTTTGAAGCATTGCCAGCAGTTTGTGTTGCTTGTACGATGACGACTGTTCAAACCAGTAACAGATTATTTCATCCATCCATCCATTTTTGGAACCACTTTGTCCTCACGAGGATCAGGGCAGAGCATTTCTATTTGCATCTTTTCTAATGCGCTGGAATTTGAACGAAATGTTTTGTTTTCAAGATCCATCCTGGCATTTTGGGTCTGATGGGCCTTTCGCAATAACCACTTGAAAGAACACATTTATTCTTCCTGACCGTGTGGGAATTTTTTGCTGAGCTTGTCGCTGGGCCACTCCCTCCTTATTGGGCCAGTCTTTCGTTGATGAGACAAAGGTCCTCGGGGAGCCGTCACCAGAAGCAAACACAAAACAGCCAACTCGCGGACAGCAAAGCAACATAGCATTAATCAAAAACACACACAAAATTGGCAAAACGATGTTGCTTGCACTGAACATTCCAAAGGATGTTTGTTTGTTTTCAGATTTTTTGTTTTAACCAGATATTTATGTTCATTAAAGAAATCTCTTTGGTGTTTTTTTCAAACACATTACATTCAATGAAGATGTTTCTCAATAGTCCAAGAAGGAAACATTGTCTTTGGTGCACAAGTGTACTAAATATTTTGGTCATGTGTGTATGTTTTACAAAACCATAAACTACTTGCTTTCACTACAAGATCAAAGTCAAAGTCAAAGTCTGCTTTATTGTCTACGTCTTCACATGCCGAGACACACAAAGAGATCGAAATTACGTTTTCTCTATCCCACGGTGACAAGACATATTACACGATAGACATACAAGTAAACGACGCAATATAAAAAACAAGAAGGCACAAACAATAAATAATAAGAGTAATAATAAATAATAAACAGATAACACAACAAATAAGAGCCAGTGTGCATACAGACAGTAAAAGTACAGGATGCTACGCAGAACGGGGAAGCGAGTTCAGGATCCTAACAGCCTGGAGTATGAAGCTGATGATGGGAGAAGTGAGTATCATGACACTTTTGGAGCCGAAAAACACATTTCCTGTGCTTTCGAGGTGACTTGATGGCAAGATAAAGCTTTTCTTATTATGCCGCCGCACAAAGAGGGTGCAGTGATGCTGAGACTTTGCAAGGGTCAACACACAAGAACAAGACTCCCACTCTGGTGGCGTCATGAATGCCCCTTCCGGCCTCCTTGCAAATCCCATCAGGGTGTTTGTCTGCATCCCAGTTTTTCTGGGGACCTGAAAGAGGAGGAAGAAGGAGGGGAGGAGGATGGGGGGGGGGGTCGCCGTGCAGAGCTTTAAGCACTGAGATAATGCTGAGTTCTTATTAGGAAAGATTAGCAGATTATTTTGGAGAGGGGGTTGTATTTTCTTGAAATCCTTATTGGGAACACGGAAGCAATGATGGAAAACAGCTTGGTGTCTGCTACTAAGGAAATTTAGGTGAGAAAATGAAAAGACAAAAGGGAGCAGGAAATTCCAAGAAAAAAGAAAATAGTTGCCATTTTAACTTGGATATATACACACACACATATCATACCAGAATCAATTAAAAAGTTATTTTGCTAGGAAAAAGCTATGCTTTTGCTCCTCTTATTTATTGGGTTATTTGTTTATTATTTATTCATCACTGATTTTATTTATTTATTATTTATTAGTTATTGTTTGTGCCTTCTTGTTTTTATTTTGTGTCGTCTACTTGTACGTTTATCGTGTACTGTGTCTCGTCACCGTGGGATGGAGGAAACGGAGTTTCGGTTTCTTTGTGTGTCTTGACATATGAAGGGATTGACAATAAAGTGACTTTGAACTTTGAATGTTTTTTTAGAAATGATTTTATGTGACTGAATTTATTTTTACATCTAAGGAGCACTGCGACAACAGAAAACAAATATATACCGTAATTTTCGGACTAAAGGTCGCTCCGGAATATAGGTCGCATGAGCCATAAAATGCACAATAACGTGAAAAAAAAAACCATATATGTCGCTCCGGAGTACAAGTCGCATTTTGGGGGAAATCTATTCAACAAAATCCAACACCAAGAACAGACATGAACAAGCAACAACAGGCTAAACAAAAGGTATGCTAACGTGACATAAACACAAACAAAGAGCTGAGAACGGGCCTGACGTAACATTCAGAGTTATTCAAATAACTAATACATAAATAACACGTTTATAAAACCCTCTGTGTCACTCCAATTCATTAAATCCATCGATTGTCCTTTATGGAAACGATGCCGCGGATGCGCCGCGCACGTCTAAATATTCTAAATATTCCACAGACCCATATAACGATATATAAAGTATATATCAAATAACTATCATATAAACAACAATATTATCAAACCATCTGTGTCACTCCAAATCATTAAATCCATCGATCAAATTCCTCGTCCTTTGTCAACAACGCTGCGCTGTCGTTATTCCACAGATCTAGTATAGTATAGTATATTATAGTTCACCGCCACACGGCCCCAGGTGGACTTCCAGGTGTGTGGCGGCGTGGACTTCCATCCCCGGAGGTGGCATTTCCAGCCACGGAGGTGGAAGAGAGCTCCATAGAATAGGACCGGGCGTGCGTAAAAGCCATGTCCGAGCCCCATCCACCGTCCCCAGACAGCCACCCGGCCGCGCGCCGGCCCCAGACTTCCATCCACAGAGGTGAAAGAGACCTCCGTAGAGTAGGACCGGGCGTGCCTAAAAGACATGTCCGAGCCCCATCCACCGTCCCCGGACAGCCACCCGGCCGACCGCCAGCCCCCGACTTCCATCCACGGAGGTGAAAGAGAACTCCGTAGAGTAGGACCAGGCGTGCATAAAAGCCATAATAGTTTTTCAAACCTTCTGTGTCACTCCAAATCATTAAAACCTTCAAACTCTTCGTCCTCCGTGTCGCTAATGATGCCGGTAGTACGTGGGGCCCTTCGCCATCTTCGTCATCCCGTGATCGAATCTTTGTCCTTTATGTAAACAACCACCGCGCCACGCCACTGATGTCACTTGAAATTCAAATTACAGTAATCCCTTGCTACATCGCGGTTCGTTTATTGCAGTTTAACTTTTTTTTATTTTATTTTTTTTATTTTGAAAATTTGTGAAAAAAAATCACATATAAGTCACTCTTCAGTATAAGCCAACCCCCCCCCCCCCTTCCCCACCCAAACTATGAAAAATACCCGCGATTTATAGTCCGAAAATTACGGTAGTTATTTTGAAGTCATGGCAACTGTTGCGATAATAAATTATTAGTATTATTACTATAATTATGATAGCTAATTATAAGAACTTTTTCAGAACAAGAACAAGTATTTTTCAAGAACATAACATTTGTAAATGTATCAGAGTGCGGACACAAATATTTGAAAATGGGAGGCCCAAAAGCTCATCTGACAGAATTCCTCACAATGCGGGACGGCAGGTGAATTGCAAAGTAGGGTTCACCCTCATGAGTTGCTAGCATCAAAGATGACATTTTCACATGGAGGAAACGCCCACAAGTCTTTCCACGCCCATGAGAAATGCTGCCGGGCTGCAGCTGAGCTCAGCTCTCTCTTACTGGTTCACAAGCCAACAGTGTAGAGTTTGCGCAGCTCAGCAAGCCGCTCAACGCAGCCAGCCGAGCTGCACTTGAGATTTTTTTTTTCTGTCGAAAAGTAACATCCATGAAGAAATCCAGTACCACCGTTTTACTCATACTTGGAACCATCATGTGATTTGAATTTTTTCTATTTTTCACCTGATAAAGCAGCAAGCAAGCAGGCGGAGCTTGTGAAAAGCAGTCAATTGTGTGACAAGTTGAAGTTTCTGCAACTGCAATGGACCTGGCTTTACTTCTGATAATTTCCTCCTGTTTAGGTAAAGCAACTTCAAGCATATATATAGAAGAGTGGTGTGTACGCACATTCATAAGGAATTTTAAGCCACAACTTTAAATTACAACTCAGCTCTATAATGACGTCCTTTGTTTTACATGCAAAATTAACTACAAATGGATGTATTTTCAGTTGATCTTTTTAAAGAATATAAATTCCAAGATTTAAATGAATCAGTATTGTGAAAATATTTGTTTCAATTACAAAAGGCATGAGTTTAAGAGGATAAAGATGGATTTCTTTTAAAGAGGTGTGGGCTATTTTGAGGGCGGGAGGAGCTATTTCTAGAAAATGTCTATTAAAGTAATTAAAGTTATTACTTTTGTCTTTTTTTTGTAATTCCAACAAAATAAACGTGTCATATTTGATGAGGGGTCAGCAACCAGGTGCTCACAAGCACAAGGTCACGCTGAGGGTCACATGAGCAGCCAGCGGGCCTGTTCTTAAAAGCGCTCACCTGTGCAGAGAATGTTGAAGTGATCATTTCAAATTGTAATCACTTTTGAGAAATGAGAATATTAGTACTGTTGGTGATGAAGATGTTGTGCTCATTGTACTCTCTGTTAAATCATTGATGATGATAAATCTAAAATATGATCAGTGTCTTGTATGGCAGGCCTTTCGGAGTTTGTTTTGAAAGAAGCAAGCACCTGTTGGTATGCCGACCTCACACAAGTTCATTTAATTGAGAGCTGGTGGGTAGGTGGGGTGGGTTGTGGTGGGGGGTGAGTGATGTGGGACGTTTGAAGTCAATAATAAAAGAAAAAAAGTGCCCGGGGGCCATCTGAACGTGAGCTGCCGTGCATTGTGGGACTTTTCCACTTCAAGATAAATGAAGACTTTGTTGTGGGGGAGAGACTTGAAGAAGTGAGCGTCTTCTGCTTGTACTTGACTTGATGACGGATGAGCGGCCAATGAGATGAGTCGATATTGTGAGGAAGCACATGTGAAATAGTAGCTGTTCGCTTACAGAGTTTTACGGGATAAACTGGCCAAATCTGATGCTATGATGCTCAGCACTGCAATGCCTTTAAGGACATCTTGTGATGGAAATTGTGTACAAAACAAACTCTGATCTGCTCTGAAAATAGGATTTGTATTGGCTTAGAGCATTAAAAAAATATATTTTTAATGGTCCCATTCATTTTTTTGATGTGCTAATTTGATGGGATAACTATTATTTTATGGGGGGAAAAGACAGGATTTTACAAGAGAGGATATTCCAGAAGTCTTTGGACAGTAAACAGGGTACATTCGAAACAGAAAACAGTCATAAATGTTCGTTGGAATGTTTGTTATATATATATATATATATATATATATATATATATATATATATATTTTTTTTTTTTTTTTTAGAAAAATAGCTTTTTTATTAAAGTTGTATCTTTTCAAAAATAAAGAAATAAAGAGAACAAAAAAAGTTATTTTATGAGATCACAATTAAAACAATTGATTAAAAAAATAATACAATTTTGCAATAAAATATTTTTTCCTGAAAAACATTTCTTTCAAGGAAGAAAATCATACTTCTATTTTTTTCCAAAGCTAGTCTACACTGGTTAGCATTATCCCCGCTAGCACTGTCATATGCAGATATTCTGGATTACATTCTAGTGTTTTTCCATATGAAACCAATCACATACGTATTTGGATGTTTTGAGGTGTACAAGAGGGAATTGTCTTTGTCTGTCGGGGTCTGCGCTGACGTTTCCTCACCAGTTGGCGGTTTAGAGCCAGCTGGCAATGTTGTGTGTGCTTTCTGAGCTGTGGGAGTCTTGTGGGCGCTTTGATTTTTACATTTGGAGAGCTCAGAGCCAACTCGACCTTTTGTCGTCGATGCTGGGATGTTGGTGATTGCTCTGACCTCAGAAATATTCAAGCCACCGACTTATAATCATTTACGCCTATTGAATGAGGGTTTTTTCGAGCATGTGAAACCAACGCCATGTTGAAATTGATAAGAGTCTTTAGTTGTTGTTACGGCTAACAACGCTAACTACTGTAAATCGTGACCCAATTTGTGCCCTAAACAGTTGCCTGGCAAACCTTAAATCACTTTTAATTTGGTTATACTCTTAAATCGCTTTTAGTTTAGGTTATACCCGATAAAAAGAAAAAAGCCTACAGAACCTTTGATTCCAGTTCACTTGAGTGGAACAGAACTCATCCATCATCTTTATTTATTTCCATTTGTCCATTTGAGAGTTGATTCATAGATGCTTGGAGAGAATGTAAACCCTATAGAGGACCTTTTAAGATTTCTCAGTAATGTCTCAAAATGTTGTTGATTCTGCTGATACTGTCTACTTTGATTCTTATCCCCCTTTTGAAACCTTGAATACTGAAACGACCCCAAAACCTACAACTAGCACATCACTCCCAAACCTCAAGCTTAATCCGTAAAGACCTCTATGACTTGGAAGTTGGAAATTGGAGCTGCCATAACCTGATCCGAAAACTAATCTCGAACCTTAAATCTCTAATTGAGCTAAGGCATGTTATGTCGTTTCTATGTCCTGCAGGTTTGTCAGCATGTTTCTCCGTGGAGGAGCAGTCACGTCACCTCTCCTTAGAGAAAACCTACGGCCGCTTGGTTAAGGACTCCCACATGTGCCACCACATGTTGAAGCACCTTCACGACGGGGCCCGCATCACCGTGCAGATGCCCCCAAACGTGGAGGGTCACTGGGTGTCCACCAGGTCAGTCCCCCTCGGCTCTTCCACGGTCTCCCGGTTATTCGGCTAACGCTTGGTCCCTTTCAGCTGTGAGGTGCGACCAGGTCCGGAGTTCCTGACACGCTTCTACCGCTTCTACGACAACAACACCTTCGAAGCGCACCAGTTCTACTATGAAGACAATCACTGCACCAAGCCCACCTACACCCTGCTGGCTCGGGGACGCCTGCGCCTGCGCCAGGCCTCCTGGATCATACGGGGCGGCACTGAGGCAGAGTACTACCTCCACCGGGTCCAGATCACTTGCCATGGGGCCGGAGTGGCCAAGGAGCTGAGCCAGAGGCTGAACCAGAGCTGCAAGGGAGCCGTGAGGGGCGCCTGGGAACCCAACGTGCCCTACGAGCTGTGGAGCGAGGAGGGCGGCTATAACTGCTCCAGGGAGCTCAACTTTGCCATGCATGAGCTGCAGCTGCTGCGGGTGGAGAAACAGTACACGCACCACAACCCGGACCACTTGGTGGAGGAGCTTTTCTTAGGGGACGTCCACACAGACCCCATGCAGAGGCTGTATTACAAGCCCTCCAGCTACCAGACGCCCCTGCAGAACGTCAAGGTCAGTTCCGTTCATGTCGCACAGTGATTTTGTTTTTGTTTTGATGTCGGTTTCTTCTTTTCTTAAAGACTGTCGTGGATTTTTTTCTCATGTTTGATCAACTATTTTCAGTTACTTCATTTCGGAGCTTTTAGTTTACTTTATTATATCATATTATATTTTTTTTCACCCAAAAACTGTTTGGACTTCATTTTTGTATGTTTTATCCGTCTTTAGGTGATTTCGCTGTCTATGTTTTTACCGTAATACATTTTTGTGCTTTTATGCATCATTTTTAAACTTCATGTGAGATTTTATTTTTTTAGGTTGTTTCTTAATGTTTGGGTGAACTTTATGTTTTCTACACATATTTGTGCGCTGCTTGAAGCTTGTCTGCTTGAAGCTTGTCTGCTTGTTAACAGTCTTCAAAGCATGTTCTTCAGGCTTTGCGAAGGCTGGAATTTGTCGTTCGCCATACGAGAAGTTCACTTGACAGTTATTTCTCCCCTCAAATATGGCGGGAATCCCCCCAGAGACAGAGTGCTGCCAAAGTGTGATCCACTGTGGCCTTGCTGCCACTTTATTTGCTCGTTTGGAGCTCAACCACAAAACGATGCTGGAATGGTTGCTTTGTTCTCTTGGACAAATGTGAAATACTTTGTGGTCGTTTAAATTGCTTGTTTTCAAGAACAACAAATTTTGATTTCCTCCTCCTTAGGGAGCTATCTTTTTTTCACCCTCAATACTTTGTTATTCAACATCTGACAAAACACACACCCTCCAAGTGATACAAATATGTTGCCTGGAAAAATACACCTAATAAATCAGGCAAATCATCTCCGTTTGTTGAAAAGAATGCAAAGCCATTCATCCGTAACAACCTCCCCAAAAAGAAACAATACAATTTGGAATGTTTTCATAAAATGGGAATTAATATTATTTTACTCGATAAAAAAATTACAATGAAAAAAAAAAATTACACGCAGACAATTTTACACTGAGTAAGTTTAAAAGAAGAGTACAAAAGTGATTGTTACACCCTCTTCAATCCTGCTTTTTAGGCCAACAGAAAGTGGTGGCTGCAAGTTTGCTTGTTGTCATTTCAGAACCACGCACACGGTTGCATCGCCTGCCGCATCATCTACCGCTCGGACGAGTTTCATCCACCCATCCTGCCTCCACGTGCTGACCTGGCGGTGGGTTTGTACGGCCAGTGGGTGAGCCAGCGGTGTGAAGTGCGCCCGGAGGTGCTCTTCCTCACCCGCCACTTCCTGTTCCACGACAACAACCACACGTGGGAAGGCTACTACTACCACTTCTCCGATCCCGTATGCAAGCACCCCACCTTCACCATCTACGCCCGGGGACGCTACTCCCGCGGCCTGCACTCCACGCGCGTCATGGGTGGCACCGACTTTGTCTTCAAAGGTGACGCATTTTGCCTCATGCACTCGAAAAACACAAGAACAATAATGCAAGCATACAAGAACTCCGAAACATATCAAACTCACAAATCACAATCCCATATAGATTCTTTGACTTCAGTCAAAAGCCTCAAAATCAATTTGCCACAAACCACTCAAATTAACCTTCTTGGAGTCTTATCCAGATATAGTTCTCCCCAAACGTGGTAGACATGTATGTCTAGTCTTGGAAAATGGTAGCCATTACGTTGTCTTGCCATATCCTCCCTCCCGCAGTGAATCACATGAGAGTGACGCCCATGGACTTCGCCACCACATCGCTTCTCAACGTGTTCAGTGGCAACGAGTGCGGTGCCGAGCGGTCGTGGCAGCTGGGCGTGGAGCAGGACGTGACCGCCACCAACGGCTGCGTGGCCCTGGGCATCCGCCTTCCCCACACAGAGTACGAGTTGTTCCGCATGGAGCGTGACGCCAACGGACACTATCTGCTCTTCAACGGCCAGCGGCCCAGCGACGGCTCCAGCCCGGACTACCCGGACAAGCGGGCGACATCCTACCAGCTTCCCCTTGTGCGCTGCGCCGCCAGCAGCCAGGCGCCGGGACTCGACCTTGACGGAAACGACACACCGCTGAGGCTCAGAAATGGCGGCGAGGGCCACAACCGGGCCATTGTTGTAACAGCGTTTGTTGCGATCATTGTCAAAGCATTGTCGCTTTAGGCCCACAATAGAGAAAAGCAATAAGTCGCCTAAGGAGGTCATTATTGAACCTCAAAGTGGAACAATCAAGTAAATTGTGCCGAATGAGCCAAAATGGCTTCCAAGGGAGCGTGCATTGTTGGCTGAAGGAGGAGAAGAGCCAGGAACCATAGACTTGTCCCTACAAAAAACTGCACTTTAGGCGGAAAGAGCCAAAGATGGACTCTGATGTATACATGATGTGATATGTACATCCCCCATAGTTGTTTAGATAAGGGGCAGGGAGCCATTTTCCTATGAGGGAGGGATCATATACTCTACTCACAAGAGTGTGCTTATGTACATGCCTGAGCGGGAATATAAATTTCCCAATCATTGTGGCGCGATACCACACAGCCCACAGACCACCAGCGGTTTAGCTTGAGTGGGCCAATCATTGCTCACGTGCGACGTTGCCCACCCTTGGTTTCACTCTCCATAAAGATGCTTTTTTGGTATTGTAAAGAAAGACTAAAGTCACGTTTCAATGTGGAGTCATAAAAACATGATTCCAATTGCACTTACTGTAACATATCTTATCAAGACAGCAGGGTAATGGAAATAATGTAACGAGATGGTGTGGTTTTGATTAATGGAGTCATTCAACGATTATCCATTAAATGGGATTTTAATTTCATTTTCAGGTAACGATCAATAACAGCTGACCTGTTTTTGGGTTTAGTCATGTGACCTTCGCAAGCTGAGCAGTTATGCGCTGTTATGCTCTTTTTGGGCTGCCCCAAGATGGCTAAAAACGAGTGGATTTTGCTGCCTAATGGATATTCAACCAACGCAATTCAATCTAAATACTGTTTAGACTAGTGGGTCCACATATTAATGTTACAGAAGCAGGGACCAGTTTAATGTAGTGTGCCTTTCACCAATGACAAAGCAGCCATGTGTCTTGAACACCTGCACAAAAGACAACCACACTCATAACGCATCTGACAATGGATGAGGATCTGGGGAGTAGGTGGCAAAATTTCGACAAACAGCTTGATTTCATGTGTGTACTTGGTTTTACAATTAAGGAGAGGAGAATAATGTAGAGAGAACTACACTCTACATTATGTAGTTCTCCGAATTTTAACTGAATGTCCCGCGTGTTAGGAATATTTTGTCCAACAGATGGCGGCAAACATCGCGGCTTGACACGCCAGAAGTCACACAAAACTCGAGTCCAAACCCTGAGGATATTTTGTGAATGTTGAAGGTGATGCATCAAGTCTGTATTGCTTTTTCTTAGGCTTTTTTGTGATGTCACCAGGTGCAGGTGACCTCAAGGAGGAACAAGTGTTAGTAACAAAAAGATTATTTGGTTGTTAGAACGTGGGAAAGTGTCCAACTGCTCTGTATAATAAAGCAGCACAATAATTATGCATACAAAATTATTTGCTAATGTGTACTAAAAATACACTTGTATTAATAATGCACTTATAGTAAACAAACAAACTGTAATTCAAGTGTAGATTTAAATTAACCACTAGATATAAACTAAAAAGTAAAACCACACACGCTCTGGAGACATCTGAGACAATACTGTCATCTAGTGGCGTTTTATAGATACTGCTGGAATTAAAATGTGTACGTAATCCTAAATAGGTGTTAGTATCGCCATCTACCGCAGCGGTTCCCAACCTTTTTTGCGCCACGGGCCGGTTACATGTCAGACAATATTTTCACGGACCGGCCGTTATATAAATATGTAAATATATAGATATCCATTTTCTGTACCGCTTTGTCCCCACGGGGGGCGCGGGCGTGGTGGGGCCTGTCCCAGCAGTCATCGGGCAGTAGGCAGGGGACACCCTGAACTGGTTGCCAGCCAATCGCAGAACACACTATAAATAATACATTTATAATAAAAAACGCATAAAAATAAAACTCACCATTAAGTATCTGCTCCGAAGCTTTACGGGCTCGACTGGGGAAACATGTTACGTGACCGGGACGAGCGTCTTGACCTGAATTAATTGATCGTCGATAAAAAAAAGTGGTTGGCAACCTCCAATCTACCGGATTAAAACTTATCACTGAGGTCAGTAATTGTATCGCTCATGACGTAGTGAGATGTTCGCGTATAAATTTCCCCTTTACGCCAGAATTGGTCAGTTTCGACTTTTAACGAGTTACCGCATTAACTATTGTATCATGTTATTACGTATTTTGAAAATTTTTAGGGGGGCAACATTGTTGCTAAATAATTATGGTTAAAAACAAAGGAATAGACTCCATATGGAAAGCATCGGGGTTTTTTTTGTCCTCCATTTTATTTTCAATGTTTATTATAATGGGACAGAATTTAAGTATGGAGACCCATTTCAGTCAATGTTTACCTCAGATGGGAATAGAAGATTTGTATAATAATTAATAATAATAATAATATAAAGTCTGCATTGGTGGGTAAAGAATAGACAAATGTACAAGGAGGCACCTTGATCCCCAACTGGACGCGAACATTCCAAGAAGTAGAAGAGAAAGTAGTGATCCAGTGATGGAAGTTCTTCATCTTTGTTTAAAAAGAATTTCATTAAAACAATTGAGTCCACACCGATTACAAGCAAGAGAGCGAGACGGAGAGACAGCGAGAGAGACAGCGAGAGAGAGAGCGAGAGCGAGAGAGAGAGCGAGAGAGAGGGGTGGTTATGATTCACTTCCTTGTGGACTGACAGTTAACTTTCCATCACATGACCTGAAGCCTTCTAAGGGGGAGAAAAAAAGAACACAATCCCTTTGTCTTTGCTTTCCCAACGCGTGTGCGCATTTAACCGTGTGTGAAAGTTAAAAATAAACATGAAAGAAAAGGCAGCGCCTTTGTCGTACACGCATGTTGGCCTGGAAGCTCACGCTAGCAGTGATATGGCGATGTCAAGACAAAACACTTGATTTGAGGGAAAGAGGGGCGGAGCCGCCACCGCCGACCCACGAGTCTACAAGATGAACTTCCCTAGGAAGAAGCCGATGAAGATGGCCGCGATGACCACCAGGAGAGAGGGCAGGGAGGCGGCCGAGTTGGAGGTTGCGTGATCCGAGCGTGCCACCTTCCTCATGCGCGCGCCGTCGTCCTGCAAAGCGCACTGATGTCAACTCGTGCTCCGACTGTAAAGACTTAACGGAATGTCGCCGGTTTCTTTTGGCACAAAAAAATCTGATTTCAGCTTTCATCATGCATTTTTTTCCTAATCAAATCGGTGGTTTATTTTTAAGCGTAACTTAAGATGAGTTTGAAAGGATAAAGTGTCAACTCGTGCTCCGACTATAAAGTCTTAGCACAATGTCGCCGGTTTCTTTTGGCACAAAAAAATCTGATTTCAGTTTTCATCGTGCATTTTTTCCTAATCGAATCAGTTGTTTATTTTTAAGCGTAATTTAAGATGAGTTTGAAAGGATTAAGTATTTTGGATCACAGTTTTTGGTATATACAGTAGATCCGTGACTGCCTTAGCAATACATCGTACATAAATCAGAACGATATCTTTGGCCATGTGTTGCAGAAATGACAATTGCCTTCTACTTGTGTCTCACCTTTAAGTGTCGGTTCTCCTCAGCGATTTTGCTCATCTCCGCCTGCAACCGCTTACACTTCTCCAGCAACTTCTTCATCTCGCTGTCATCCAATGAGGAAGCAGAGGCAGTGGCCGTATTGGTGGCGGCGGGTGCTGGTGTTGCTGTCGCGGCTGAGGGCGGCTCAGCCTTGGCAGAGTTCATCACCGGGGCAGATTTGCTCACGTCCACATCATTCTGAAAGTAGGGAAGGAAACCCTGAGTGGATGCTTGTGCAACTACTATGACGTTGAGGTTATGTTTATATCAAATATAGCCACATTCAATAAATTCAAATACCGTAGAAGAGTTCATTCTTTCAAAAGAAACCTTTCAGAAAAAAAATCATTTTGTTTGCTATATTGATTTTTGGATTTGGGAGTTAGCCTTGCGTTGATGTGCATATGGTCCCCTGGTAAAATGAGACTTGGGGCATAATTAATTAGCGTCAGCGCCGGTTTCTTACCATCTTATCGTTTTCAGAAGGCAGCTCAAAGACGCATCTTAACTTGGAATCCATGAGGTCATCGGGTTTTGCGTCTTTCCACTGGCAGCGGCCGAGAAAAGAGCGCAAAGTGGGAGATGTTAGTTATTGTCACCCTGCAGTTCTACCAAATATCACAAAACATTTTGGCACATTTACTCGAGAGCACACGATTGTGCCAGAACCCCGATGAACAAGCTTAACTACTAACATCCAGAGCAGGGGTCACCAACTTTTCTTAAACCGAGAGCTACTTCCTGGGTACTGATTAAGGCAAAGGTCTACCAGTTTGAAACACACTTCTGAAATTGCCAATTTGCTCAATTTGGCTTTCACTATGTGTTATTATTGTCATTTCCAGTTCACATGTAAGTGTGATTTTACCAAGAATAGCAAAAATACAGTCAAACCTTGGTTTTTGACCACAATCCGTTCCAGAAGGCGGTTCGAGAAGCGAATCGGTCGAATTCCGAATGTATTTTTCCCATTACAAATAATGGACAAGGCAAGACAAAAAAAAACCCGGCCATTTTTAAGCATTTTTTTCATTTGCACATATTTGTCCAATCGCGCAACTGCAGCGCACCGCCGAACGCGCAACTGTGGAGCGTCGGCCATCACGCAACAGCACCGCGCTGGTCGCATTATTGTGACAGAGCCGTCGCTGAGATTTAGAAAATATTTTTAAAGTCCTGATGTACTTTCCAAAATTTAAGTGGGCCTAAGTGCGCAGGGAGCTTAATTTTGTCCGATTGCACAACTGCAGCGCACCGCACCGCCGAACGCGCAACTGCTCCGCGCTGGTTGCATTATTGTGACAGAGCCGTCGCTAAAATTTAGAAAATATTTTTAGAGTCCTGATGTACTTTCCAAAATTTAAGTGAACCTCAGTGCGCAGGGAGCTTAATTTGGTCCGATCGCGCAACCGCAGTGCGCCCGGGCGCTAACTGTCGCATTGCTTTAAGAGCGTCTGTGTTTTAGGATGGCTTTTCTGCTCCCACCTGCTTTCTTTGGAGGCATGATTAGGGGTTTATACAATCCTCAAAGTAACGAAAATACAATAACACCGGAGTCAGTCGGCATCCGGGCCGCGCGGTCGGGTTTTCTCGGGTCCTCCCGGCTCATCTCGCGAGAATTCCGATTTGTTTGAGAACCAGGACGTTCGAAAAGCGAGGTTTGACTGTAAAATAAATAGATGCAGCTCACTGACAACTGCCGCTATTTGAGCTAATTTTAGAACAGTCCGGCGGGCGACTCGTGTGGTACTCACGGGCGACCTAGTGACCCCTGATACAGAGGGTCCTGGTAACAGATTAGTGATTTGCTGCCCTCTAGTGGTAAAATAAGGGCACAGTTCAATCGTCACACATGCTTGCTCCTCACCAAAGAGTCCATGTCAGAGACATTGGGTGGGGCGAAGATTGTCTGCACCATGAATTTGTGTTTGCTCTTCTCATTGGGGTCATAGTCAAAGGGCTGTAGCATAACTGAAAAGGGAAAGATAACACAATTAGCAGGGATGAGAATGGCAAATGTGAAAAAGTACGGAAAAGTAGTAGGGGGGTATACGCTGTCGTGGCGGGCGGGGGAATGCCCGCGAGGGTCGCCGAGGCCAACGTTGCCTGGCCTGCTAGCCGGCCACTCCCCCCCATATATATAAAAAAATATATTTTCTCAACGGATTTACACGATTCACGAACATACTTTCCACGGAAAAAAACACGGAAATCCGTGGATCCGCGGAAAATTCTCGTCCCTGAATTAGAGTGAACTTGTCCATTGGGGAAGATTATATTAAAGGGGACATATTATGATTTAGTTTTTATTTAAGATTTAGTTTTGTGCCATCCTTAAAAGTGTCATTAAAATCAAAATCTGCTTGAGTAAATTGGCATGAAATGATGAAACACTAAAAATGTTGCAATCCATATCCATCTTCAAGGCAAATCTAAAAAATCAACTCCTATCAATGTATATTTAATGTGCTGGTTATAAATTGCATGAACACCCGTGTCCTGTTGTTAATATATTAGTTGTTAATTTATAAATTGCAAATGTACTTTACATCAAATCCAGAGTAACCAGAATACTGAGGTTGTCTATTGCTTGTCGTATGGT
This sequence comes from Syngnathus typhle, assembly GCF_033458585.1. Taxonomy (NCBI): domain Eukaryota; kingdom Metazoa; phylum Chordata; class Actinopteri; order Syngnathiformes; family Syngnathidae; genus Syngnathus; species Syngnathus typhle. The sequence continues at coordinate 3,580,200 of NC_083750.1, read as the reverse complement.
TGTTGTGTGCTGTACCTTGTTGTGTGTTTATTATTGTTGTATGTTGTCCAAAATGTAAGGATATCTGGCCAATATCTGATACTTATGGGAAACCAGCCCCCCTATTAAAAGCTTTAAATAGCTTGCTTGGGGTGACCTTTTCACACATCCGGAATTACTGTTTGTTGTTCCATGTTGTATGTCTTGGATATCGCGTGAATAAACTCAAACTCAAACTCAATTAAAAAACTGTCGCAGGTGGTGCAAACTTCACTGACCAGAGATGATGACGGCGGCTCCCGCTTCGATGACGCCGCTGTTGGGCCGTACACAATACCGGCGCGGCGCCGTCGTCTTGACTTTGAAACACACTCTTTTGTCTGAGGGGTTCTTCAGCTTGAGGTTGGTCGTGACGACATCTGTGAATGGACCTGGTGGAAGACAAATAGACAAACGGTGGAGTTAGTGTTACTACTAATATTTACACTGAATGGAACCATTTTTGGTGCCTGTCCATGTTTATTACATGGACATTTGTTGCGGCACTCACTTAACAGGATATGGTCTCCATGGAGGTATACAGAAAAAGAAAATAGATGCTCAAGGTGTGGGGTCAGTTAAAGGGGGAAAAAAAAAAGGACAAAAATAAAGTTATGTTTTATGTAACAGCAGCAAAGTGGAGTTAAGGCAGCTTAGAGCAAAAACATTCACTTAGGAATTTGAGCACTGCGTGTACACAACCACTCGCCCGCAGATACTACTAGAAGGTAAATGTAATCAAGTACACTGCTCAGAAAAAATAAAGGAACACACTCAGATTGAAATCTGAAAAAAAAAAAGTTGGATATCTATACTGATATGGACAGTTTAATGTCTCAGGGACAAAATGATGCCACATCTTTCGATGAAAATAAAAGTTTTCAGCCTACAGAGGGCTCAGTATATAGACACCCCAAAAATCTAAGTGAAAAAATGATGTGGCAGGCTCATCCATTTTGCCTTAATTCCATTTCTGAAACTCAAAATTATTTTCAATATCTTGTGTGGCCCCCACGGGCTGGTATGCATGCTTCACAACGTCACGGGACACTCCTAATGAGACGACGGATGGTGTCTTGTGGGATGTCCTCCCAGATCTGTCTAAGGGCATCAGCAAGCTCCTGTAAAGTCTGAGGAGCTACCTGGCGGCGTCTGATGGACCGAAATATTATGTCCCAGAGGTGTTCTATCTATTCAATTGTGTCAATTCTTTCATCCTCCAGATACTGTCTGCATACGCTTGCCACATTGTTGTGGATCAGGAGGAACCCAGGACCTACTGCACCAGCGTAGGGTCTGACCATGGGTGCAAGGATTTCATCCCGATACCTAATGGCAGTCAGACTGCCGTTCTCTAGCCTGTAGAGGTCTGTTCGTCCCTTCATGGAAATGCCCCCCCCCAAGACCATCACTGACCCACCACCGAACAGGTCATTCTGAATGATGTTGCAGGAAGCATAGCGCTCTCCTTGGCTTCTCCAGACCCTTTCACGTCTATCACAGGTGCTCATGGTAAACCTGCTCTCATCTGTGAAAAGCACAGGGCGCCAGTGGCGGACTTGCCAAATCTGCTGTTCTATGGCAAATGCCAATCGAGCTCCATGGTGCTGAGCAATGAGCACAGGGCACACGACAGGACGTCGTGCACTGAGGCCACCCTCGTGAAGTCTGTTTCTGACTGTTTGGGCAGAGACATTCACACCAGTAGCCTGCTGGAGGTCATTCTGTAGGGCTCGGGCAGTGCTCAACCTGTTCCTCCTTGCACAAAGAAGCAGATATCGGTCCTGCTGATGGAATGAGGACCGTCTACGGCGCTGTCCAGCTCTCCTAGAGTAACTGCCTGTTCTCCTGGAATCTCCTCCATGCTCTGGAGATTGTACTGGGAGACACATCAAATCTTCTTGCAACAGCACGCATGGATGTACCATCGTGGAGGAGTTGGACAATCTGCGCTACTTCAGGGGGGTTAAGAAATTGCCTCATGCTCCCAGTCGTAATGATGACTCTTGCTAAAGCCAACACTTATGGAAAAACAGTTATAAAAGGTCAAGAGGGAGGCACTTGAAATGGCCTCCACCTGCAAAACCAGTCCTGTTTTGGGGACCATCTCGTTGTTGCCCCTCTAGTGCACCTGTTGTTAATTCCATCAACACCAATGCAGCTGAAACGGATTAACAACCCCTTCTGCCACGTACCTGACCAAAACCTTATCAGAAAAGTGTAATTGAATTCATGCCATACCCTGCTAAAAAACTGTTCCTTTAATTTTTTTGAGCAGTGTATTTGATGGAATAAGTGATAGGATAATTGATTCTAAGATGATCAGTGATGATGAACAGCCATAAATTACCGTTTTTTTCCATGTATAGTGCGCCCCCATGTATAGTACGCACCCCTAACAATGGCATGCTGATGCTGGAAAAAAGCTTGTACCCATGTATAATACGCACCCAATTTTTATGAATTTTTTTTAATTTTTTTTAAATTTTTTTTTTTTTTTTTTTTTTTTAAGTCCCAAAGATCGTCACACACGCAGGGAGGCAATGGGTCCCATTTTTAAAGTCTTTGGTATGGTCTTAACTAGGCTGGATGTCATTTTTTTTGTTGGCGTTGATTTCTCCGACTGCCCCTAAACGCACCACCGCGCTCCGTGCGCACACGGCGGCTCTGTATGGGAGAGACGTTGAAGAGGAATAAAAACACCCTTGGAAACCAAAACTTGCCCCTCGTCGTGACTCGGAGCCGCAACAAATGTTTCGGATTTGTGTAGGGTACATTGTGGCAGACGGCAAACTAGCAGGTGATCGAGCGAGCGTCTGATACAAGAGCATTGCGGTCGTATGGAGCGTGTTTGAAATGAACAGCAGAGACGAAAGGAACAAGGCAAAGTGTTGTGAAATAAAATATTACCTGTAATACGCATTTTGTTATTTGCTGATTGAAACTGCTAATTAAACTGTGAATTGAAACTAATAGGTGGAGAACTGAACTCTCGCTCTTTATATAGCTGACGTGTCTTGCGCAACCGTTCTGCGCATCTGTAATGGCGGCCTCCGTATGACGTCCGGTCCGCGATGGAGATTAAAAAACAAACAATATTTGACAATAACACACCATCGAGGATTGCACCATCGCATCAAACGATGTGTCGTCAATTATGAATTTTACTAAGTGTGTTGGGCAGGATGGCTGAATGCGATGCGCGATTGACAACAAACAAGAAGAAAGGTGAGTTTTATTTCGGGGGAGATTTGTCATGTCTCGTCCCCAGTTTTGCTATGTGTCTAGGTTGCCATAGTTTCTGTTCGTGTCACCCCGCTCTTCCTGTGTCACCTCAATCGATGTAACGTGTTTTGTATTTAAGTCCTGTCTGCCCCTCGCTCACCGTTGGATCATTGCATGTGTTACTGTCATTCTGTTCCTGTCTTTGGTAATGTCACCCTGTCTTTTTGTTCCACGACTTTGTCGGTCAGTCCTGTTGTTGGTTTTGTTGTACCATGACTTTATTTAAAAAAAAAAAAAAAAAAAATTAAAAAAAAAAATTTTTTTTTTTTTCTTTGTACCCATGTATAATACGCACCCCAGATTTTAGGACAATAAATTAGTAAAATATTGCGCACTATACACGGAAAAAAACGGTAATAACCAAAGAGCGGAAGTTCCCAAATGCGCTCTTCATACTCTAGGAAAAATAAGAAAAAAGATGGCAAAAAGTTGGAAAAATAACAAAAGGTCATTTGAACAATCGCACAACTCATTTAGGCAGATGTCCATAGTTGCAAGGCCAAATTGAATTAAAGCTTGTTAGATTTGCGGTGGCATTGCAGAATGACTGGACAAGACTCCCCGCAGACAAGAGAACGACAATAAAAGCCTTTACATTATTTCAATAAACTGAGCTGGATTAAAGGCAGCCTGGATGGGGACCACCTGAATGATTTGAGAATACCTTTGGCGTGTACACATTAGGTCCCAGCTGATCCGGAATATAGGTCGCATTAGCCATAAAATCCACAATAACGTGAAAAAAACCATACAAGTCGCTCCAGAGTATAAATCGCATTTTGGGGGAAATTTAATTGACAAAATCCAACACCAAGAACAGACATGAACGAGCAACAACAGGCTAAACGATAGGTAAGCTAACGTGACTTAAACACTAACAAAGAGCTGAGAACGGGCCTGACGTAACATTCAGAATTATTCAGATAACTATTACATAAACAACACGTTTATAAAACCATCTGCGTCACTCCAATTCATTAAATCCATCCATCATCCTTTATGTCAGTGCTTCTCAAATAGTGGGGCGCGCCCCCCTTGGGGAGCGCGGTGCTATTCCTGGGGGGGGGCGTGTGACCCTGGGGAACAGGCTTTTTTTTTGGCAGTACTAGAATAAAGTGTAATTGCGCGTTTACTACAGCAGGGGGCAGTGGCGCTCTCATTGTTACTTCTGTCACGTTTGCGACAGTGCAACATTTTACGACTTACAAGACAAGTTAGGATAGTCACGGTGGGGAGGGGGGGCGCGAATAGATTTCTTCTTGCTAGGGGGGGGCGTAACAGAAAATAATTGAGAAGCACTGCTTTATGTCAACAATGGGTGTGCGGCGCTTGCACTTCAAAATATTCTACAGGCCCATATAACAATATATAAATTATATATCAAAAAACTATTATATAAGCAATAATATTATCAAACCATCTGTGTCACTCCAAATCATTAAATCCATCGATCAAATTCCTCGTCCTTTGTCAACAACGCCGCGCGTGAGCCCTGACGTCAGCCTCGTCGTTATTCCACGGATCTAGTGTATACCGTTTTTTCCCATGTATAATGCGCAAAATTTAACTAATTTATTGTCCTAAAATCTGGGGTGCGCATTATACATGGGTACACTTTTTTTTTTTTTTAATCCGGATATCATATGAAGGCCGCCATTACAGATGCACTTTCTTCTAGCAACTTTTTCCACATAGGTGTTTATGTGTCATCAGCATATTCTGCCAAATCATTGTAACGCTGTACATCAATAGATGTTTTCTATGACAATGAAGTACCGTTTTTTTTCCATGTATAATGCGCAAAATTTAACTACCGTATTTTCCGCCCTATAAGGCGCACCTAAAAACCTAAATTCTTATCAAAAGTCAACAGTGCGCCTTATAGTCCAGTGCGCCTTATATATGGATCAAGTGATGAATTTGTTGATCCATACTGGTTGTACACAGTGCTCTGCTAAAATGTTTTAGTACGTTTTAGTACGACTAGTAAATTACAAGGTCGTATCGCTTCCCAACATTACGGTAACTGTAGTCAGGGGGCGTCACCGAATAGCTGTTGTACCCGCGAGGCAATTTCATTTCAAAATAGGCTGCTCCGTTAATATTTCGAGTAAATCTACGGATCGATATGGAAGGGAAACATAGGCAAGTAGTACCAGTGCGTTAGATCGAACTTTAGTCAGTTCTGATCATTTTATAGGAGCTCGTTTGAGAAACGCGATTGTTTACACTTTGCTGAGGTTCATGGGAGATTGCGAGCTGAGGGTCATGGGTTTTTGCGGATGGCTAATGCTATAACGATAGCTGCTATACGCGCGAGGCTATTTCATGTCAAAATAGGCTGCTCTGTTCATGTTTCGAGTAAATCTACGGATCGATATGGAAGGGAAACATAGGTAAGTAGTACCAATGCGTTAGATCAAACTTTAGTCAGTTCTGATCATTTTATAGGAGCTCGTTTGAGAAACGCGATTGTTTACACTTTGCTGAGGCTCATGGGAGATTGCGAGCTGAGGCTCATAGGAAATTGCGGATGGCTTATGCTATAACGATAGCTGCTATACGCGCGAGGCTATTTCATGTCAAAATAGGCTGCTCTGTTAATGTTTCGAGTAAATCTACGGATCGATATGGAAGGGAAACATAGGCAAGTAGTACCAATGCGTTAGATCGAACTTTAGTCAGTTCCAATCATTTTATAGGAGATCGTTTGAGAAACGCGATTGTTTACAGAGGGCTCGTTGGTCATTGGCTAGTGGGTGCATACCGCAACCCTAGTCAACCTCAGTTTGTTGCAGTAAAGCTTCTATTTTATGCGCCTTATAGGCCAGTGCGCCTTATAAATGGACAAAGTTTTAAAATGGGCCGTTCATTGAAGGTGCGCCTTATATCCCGGTGCGCCTAATAGGGCGGAAAATATGGTAATTTATTGTCTTAAAATCTGGGGTGCGCATTATACATGGGTACAAAAAAATATCCATGTATAATTATTTTTTTAATTGGGCTATGATACGGAGGCCGCCATTACAGATGCGCTTTCTTCTCTGCTGTTCACTTCAAACACGCTCCATACGAACACAATGCTCTTGTATCAGACGCTTGCTCGATCACCTGCTCATTTGCTGTCACAATGTACCCTACACAAATCCGAAACATTTCTTCGCTATCGAGTTTGCTAGCGCATGCGCAGTGATACTGACTGGCAGAATAACATCCGGTTGTTCCCAAAGATGATCTTTTTTCTGAAGTAATTTTACATTTACGGACTTAAGTAGGAGTCAAAATTTGGGTGCGTATTATACATGGGTACAGGCTTTTTTCCAGCATCAACATGCCATTTTTAGGGTGCGTATTATACATGGGGGCGCATTATACATAGAAAAAAACGGTAACTATATTGTAGCAATAACAAAGTACAAGGAAAGACGTGGGTTTGGTAAACGGCTCTTTATTTAACAAAACAGGAGTTCAACGAGCCAACAACTACTGAACTGCAACAATAAAACCATATACAAGTTGCTAAACGTAATAAAATATATTAAATAACGATAACATCAATAGTTCACCGCAACACGGCCCCAAGCACTGGCGTTGACTTCCATCCCCGGAGGTGGCACTTCCAGCCACGGAGGTGGACGAGAAATCCATAGAATAGGACCGGGCGTGCGTAAAAGCCATGTCCGAGCCCCATCCACCATCCCCGGACAGCCACCCAGCTGAGCACCAGCCCCAGTCTTCTATCCACGGAGGTGAAAGAGAGCTCCGTAGAGTAGGACCGGGGGTGCGTAAAAGCCATGTCCGAGCCCCATCCACCGTCCTCGGACAGCCATCCAGCCGAGCCCCGGCCCCCGACTTCCATCCACGGAAGTGAAAGAGAGCTCTGTAGAGTAGGACCAGGCGTGCGTAAAAGCCATAATAGTTTTTCAAACCTTGTGTCACTCCAAATCATTAAATCCTTCAAACTCTTCATCCTCCGTGTCGCTTACAAACAAAGCCGCTAATGATGCCGGTAGTACGTGGGGCCCTTCGTCATCCCGTGATCGAATCTTTGTCCTTTATGTAAACAACCGCCGCGCCGCTGACGTCATTTGAAATTTAAATTACAGTAATCCCTTGCTACATTGCGGTTTCACTTTTTTTGGAAATTTTTAAAAAAAAATTCACATATAAGTCGCTCCTCGGTATAAGTCGCCCCCCCTACCCAAACTATGAAAAACAAAACGCGACGTATGGTTTGAAAATTACGGTATTTATTTTCAAGGCAACTATTTATCATTATGTTAAAATGAGAAAAGAGTTCAAATGAAGACAATGTCTGAGAATTAAATACTCCAATTAGGAAGACAAAAATGCATTTCATTTAATAATCTTTTGTTCTTTTTGACAAAACTTCCACAGATGAGTGAGATGGTCCCTGCGGTATGACAACAGGAATCTATGTACACAAGACAAAAAATCAGTTTGGGAACCACCATACTACGAAATCCCGGGAATAAATTCAAAACAAATCCGCTTAATAAATAACTTGTGATGCCCAACCCGGCCCCCAAGTGTTGTTCATACATTTAATTAGCCAATATCATAATCCCACAAAGCATTTTTGATGAAACAACATTTCAAGTTGGAAAGCAGAAGCATCATGAGACGGCTCTCTTTGCCGACTCCAAAGAGAATTGTGCTGATTAAGTTTAGTTGATTGAGCCCGACCCATCACTATTTTTGTCTAGCTGTTTTTCACCATGTCATAACTCATTAACGCTAAATGCAGTTGACAGAGTTTGAACTCTAATGGGAAGCGAGCTCAGTCATAAGATGACAAAGACAAAGTATTGATCCTTGCATGGATATGGAGCCATACAGCCACCACACTTTTATAGTTAATCTTAATTTACGTGCTTTGCTCCTAAAGAATGAAAAGTCTAACGTCCAATAAATAGCACAGCTGATTATTAACGTGTGCTAGCGTTGCTGATACTCAAGGTAATGTCTTGTAGTATAGCTGCTACTAATGTCTTGTAGCATAGCTGATGCTAATAGCATTGTTGAAGCTCAGGCTAGGAAAATGTGAATTTTGTGTTTGTGCATGGCAGGTCGTGCGGTATTAAAGGCTGTGCATTAAGCTTGGCCAGTGTTGACAAAAGGCTACATTCACACCCGCTGCTGAGAAAGATAAGACGGCAGGCATGACCTGCTTGCAGAACACAAGCACGGCAGTGTTGTTCCACACGCGTGGACTCAGGTACGTCACCAGGACATTTTTGCAAACCTGTTCGACTTTGTCAATGACAGTCTGTTGAGGACAATGTGTGCGCCAAAATAATCCGAGAAACTTGTGGATGCGTGGTGATCATTGCCTGTGATACGAATCACCCGCTCCCGATTACGCACACACGAAAGATGGCTACCAATAGTTTAACAAAACAAAAAAAACGTCTAAACCGATTAGCACAAAAAAGGCCAAGACGTTTTTTAATGGTTGACTCATTTCCACACATTACATATTTGTTCCATTTAAAATTTTTAGAGCATGATGCTTTAAGATGTCTTGTGCTTGACTGTTAGCTTAGAAAGAAACTTTTTCAATGTCCCCTCCTATGCTGCCTGTAAATAACAATTTCCCATCTTTCCTCCAAGTGCTGGCAAGCAACAGAAATACAGTACATACAGTACACCTTTATTATGTTTTACAACAATACTTAACCATAATTATAATTTCATATCTACCTGTGGATCCAATAATGACGACGCTTGTAGTAAAAATATATCCTACCAATTTACATATGGGCCATTCAGTTACATTTAAATGAATGGGACTGAGCCCTGCCTTTCAATCAGGGCTGCGGACTCGGTCGGATTTTTGCACCGAGTCCGGCTGTCCATTTTTTCTGTTAATTCATGTGACTGCTTAGTCTTTATTCAAGGCTAATTTAGATCAAAATCTAAATAATTACAACAGTTTTGTGATGGCTTTGTCTTTATTAAACATATAAACGAATACAATAAACAGATACTCAGATACGTCAGTCAATTTTAATTTTTCTAAAGGATTATTCTCATTTGATGCCATCCGCGTTCTGCCATTGAAGCGGGGTGCATTCAAAGACCAGTCGTACAGACGGAACACTCATTCACTTCACCAAAACGCAACAATATAATTACGTGAGCTCTTTACATAAACCTCGATGCAAAGAAACTCCTCTTTTTGGGTACAGGCTACAAGGAGTATATATTACAAAGGAGACTTTATACTTACATGTGATCATCATTCATCCATCCATCCATTTTATTTTATTACTCAGGTATTTTCAAAGCAAATTAATATTGTTGCATTTATTAATTTGCTTTAACATGACAGCGCAATATAATTAAAAGCTGACACAATAGCAATGTCAAACGTGTTCATTTAAGAAAAAGCCACGCACGTTTTGTGATCAAATCTTTCATAACGAATATGATTTGAGTGAATTGATTTTACAATTTTTATGCCCCCTTCCGACCATCTGTCACTTTGCTTGGGACAAAAGGAGCCTTCAGAACTGAAATTTCTTCTCAATTATTCATTCAAATCAATTCACTCATATTCTCGTTATGAAAGATTTGATCACAAAACGTTTCCGTCTGTACGACTGGTCTTTGAATGCACCCCGCTTCAATGGCAGAACGCGGATGAATTTAAAGACATCAACTGAGAATAATCCTTTATAAAAATTAAAATTGACTGACGCAAACGTGAGTTCTTCATGTTTTTATTGAAAACAACATAGTGCTGACGCCGTACGACATCGGTTTTTCGCTATAATTCGGTATAATTCGAGGTAGTCCACCCTTACCCAAAGTTAAGGTTTCATGGGAATATTATTGTCATAATTGTCTGGACCATATGATAATTGTTTAATGGTAGTTATTGATAGATCTTGAAGATGTCAAGTTATAGGTGCATAAGACTATGTTGTTCATGCGTTCATTGTAAGAGGGGAAGAGATGTTGTGTATTTTGGGCTAACTCAAATTCCGTAGTAGAAAACCCCCGAAAGTGGGATGGGCATTCTGTGTTGTTGTGGGACGCCCTGTGAACGCACTGTGAGTAAGGAATAAAGCAGTTATCATTCACGTCGTTGTCCGACCTATTCTTGCTATCTAAGAACCTGGAAAATAGTAAGGATATAACATATATCACGGGTCATTACGACGAGTTTGGTGGAGTTTTTACTGCTTCTTCCAACTCCTACCGCGCTGACTGTAACCTGACACTCTCTGGCTGAGTCTTGCCTCTTTTTTTTTTTAATTGTCGGACTCGGTGGACTCGGTCAAAATCAGCACTGAGTCCAAGTCCGGCAAAAATGACCGAGTCCGACCGAGTCCCCGAGTCCACAGCCCTGCTTTCAATATACCGTATCCCTATTTTTTGTCTTTATTCTGGCCTATTTTCTCTCTCTGTAGCAACCTGCGTCTTCCTTGACTGACACTCCATCCTTTATGGATTAAAAGGTTGTGATTGTCTGGGCCTGATCGAATATTTAAAAATAAATAAATAAAACAAAAATGTTAGTGACAGCCACACTGAGTCATGGGTCAACAGCAGGTAGCGTACCATGGAAAAGGAATAATACAAAGCAGTCCATTAAAATAAAAAAATGCACGATGAGCATAATTCAAGGCAACATGGAAATGACTCCAACAGAAATACACACGCGGGCCACCCACACTGGCTCCATCTATTACCTAAGCCCGGGCTGACACCTTGGCTCATCTTGTTGCATGCCAGCCAAGTTTGGGTCCCACGGGCCTGGTTGTGGTCTAAAAATAGCTGAGAAAAAAAAGAACACGAAAGAGGTCTGGCCCTTTCTATCCAACTAGAGGAATCCCAGATGAGGGCAGACATGTTCCTTTAACATTATAAAAAAGTCCGCTATTCAATGGTACATTGAAATGTTCGAAAGTAAGTACCCTGTTTTCGCCTCAATAAATCCAATGGGTTCAATGGCAACATCTGATATTTGGATTCATTACGTCTATTTGGTTTGTTTATTTAGTCTGACTGGAGAAAATGGATGCCTAATGGCATTAAGTATTAATTTATGGTTTAATTCAAGGACACCAAACATTGGGAGGGGGTAGCTTGAGTCACTTAAGTGCCTTTCCAAAACAATGGCAATGCACAAGAACACACTAAAAAAAAAAAAAAAAACTTTACATTCTATTAGATTGTTTTGTCCAGTATAAGGATGAGACATTCTTGTGCATTCGTCAGGCTTTGTCTGATTTTGCATATACCGTGTTTTACGCAAAATTTAACTAATTTATTGCCCTAAAATCTGGAGTGCGCATTATGCATGGATACAACATTTTTTGAAGAAAATCTCCCTCGAAATAAAACTTGAAATCACACCTTTCTTCTTGTTTGTTGTCAATCACGCATCGCATTCAGCCATCCTGCCCAACACACTTAATCAGTAAAATTAGAGTTATTTAGGCAAGGGATATTTTATTTTCTTTAAGCGATAGAAAAAAAAGCTTCCCCAAAAGCCTACTTTTTTTTTTTTTTACACAAAAATCTCAGTTATTTAGAACTCTTGAATAAATTAATTGTATAGAATTCTATGCAATGAATTTATTCCCAGAAAAGAGCATCCCTAGTACACATCCATCTATATAAAAAGCAGCAGTTTGAAATCAACAAATATTTCAAAATGAGCATAGGGGAGATGGTTTGTTGATAAAGTTTAAAAGGGGGACGTTTGAGACATGCTAACACTTGAGCTGCCTATAGCCAACGATTAAATGGCACATCACAGAAGGCTAGCCAGGTAAAGCTAACACCTTGCACCCAATGTACACAACCCTAAAGCCTTGCACTATTTCACCAAAGTGAGCTGCATCTCGATCATTAGCCAAGTTTGTTTTTCCAACTGACAGTCATTGAACTAGCTTGCCATAAACGTGTAGAATTCCTCCCGCACAAATTGAGTCATTTCATTGACAGGATCATTCAGACTTCAATTAAATGTGTTTGGCGATGCTAACATTGCGTACACGTTCACTTCCAGCGACGTAAGCCTGCCCCTGCATATTTCCCCCAGCTTTGGCCGCCAGCGTGGCCTCCAGGCCCGGCTCGCCCGCGTCACCGGAGCGCGAGGAGGTAGCAGCGGCCCGTCCGATCCGCGGCTAACTTAAAATGGCGCTGAACGTTGGCTTGCTCGCAGCCTGCGACAAGCCGCTGAAGTGAGTGTAAAAATACATTTGAAGCCCCGGCAACACACAGTCACGAGAAACTGGAACGCTTGGCGCGCAACAGGCAATCTGCGGGGTACCTTACCTTTAAATCTGAGGTCGGAAGGGGGCTCGAGAACGAGGACCTGGTCCAACTTGGACATTTTAGCTAAAGAGGAAGGGGATCTGTGTATGGGAACTGGTCACTACTGACTAATGAGTCTCTGCTACTCACTCCCTCTTCTCTCTCTCTCGCTTGCTCGCTCTCTCTCTCTCTCGGTCTCTCTCACCACTGAAGTGCGCGAGCATGTGGCCACTAATTCACGAGCGCGCACGCACAGTACACGGTGCTGACGTATGTGCGTGCGTGCGTGCTTACGTATGTATGCGACTCTTGCTGATGTTCCCGCCCCCGCCATTTTGAATTCCAGCCCGCGGGCCAAATCCGGCCTCCGGTCAGATTTCGCACGGCCCGCACCTTCGGTCTCATAATGAATTATTTAAGGCCCGCCTGCACTGTTAAACTGAATTTAAAAAATAATGAAACTCAAAACTATAATTGCTCCTTTTACCAAAAGGTGGCAGCACAACTTTAATAATATCGGTCTGCATCCGTGCCGCGAATCCCTCTCCGCTCATTTCTGCCTTGCCGACTGCAACAAGAAAAAACCCCGAGGAAAGTTGACATCTAGGGTCGTCGCTTTCAAGAGAGATGGGAATTACAATGCTTCTTCACTGAAAATCAAGGCAATTGGTTTTGTCTTATTTCTATAGAGATTGTATAGGTTGCCTTGTTTAATTAAGGATTTCAACCTAAACAGACACTACCAGACTAAACATGCCAACATACGACAAGCTAACAGGGAGTGGACGTGCTGATAAAGTGAAGCCGCTCCAAGCTTAACTAGCATCACAACAGCGATTTTTCACGCGGGGCTGAGTCAAATGTAAATATCACTAAAGCAAGCTACGAAGTGGCCATGTTAATACTGTTGATGTTATGAACCTGTAGACGTGACACAAACTATTACTTTCTGAAAGATATTGTAAATGACAAGAGAAAAATTAACTTGTTTTAAATTTTAATAATAACAGACAACTTTGCATTACTCCTGTTTAAAATGTTCATGAGGCAAAATAATTTTAAACTCATGTAAATTTAGGGTATTTCAAACAGTTTGTTCAATGTTATCTGACTCTTCAGATATGAATGAAAGGCAGAATGTGTTTTTACAGTTGTTCACATCTGCCTGAGTGGCTTATATTTGGTTATTTTGTCATTTGAAAAATAAAGACAATTGTGACAATGAAATTTGATTTATGTGTGTATTTGCATGGAATTTTTGTAGTTAAAAAATGTCTGAAAAAACTATTGGCCCCCGGGCCCCTTCACTTTATAAAATCTGGCCCTCCTTGCAAAAAGTTTGGACACACCTGACCGAACATGACTTGACGGACTGCAACACTTCACAAATTTGTTTAAATTTGACCAAATTGTTGTCTTAAATTCAGACTACAGAATCACATAGACTAGAATTTCAAACAAAATATCCACTTTAAAACTTATCACTAACTCTGCAGCGAACGAACACCTTCCACGGAGTTACCAATTTCAACCTTAAACAAATGAAATAAGCAAAACATCATACAGTTATGATTTTGGCCAATTGTCTCATTTAAGACAAATAAAACAAGGACAATGCAAAATACAATAAATGATGTAAGACTACTAACATGATTACTGAGAAATTAAAAAGAAAAGAAAAAAAAGCCACTTTTTTCTTCATATAACTGAACATTTATTCTCAACAAACTAAGACATTCTTATAAAACTGAACTCTCTCCCCCCTTCTGCGTAGCGTCCTGTACTTTTGCGCTATATTCTGACTCTGCTGTATGCACACTTGCTCCATTTTTGCCTCTCTTATTGTGTGAAGGCGAAGGCCTTCACACATATGTTATTCTACTCCATTCACTTTATTATTATTGTGTGAAGGCGAAGGCCTTCACACATATGTTATTCTACTCCATTTACTTTATTATTATTATTGTGTGAAGGCGAAGGCCTTCACACATATGTTATTCTACACCATTCTCTATTATTGTGTGAAGGCGAAGGCCTTCACACATTGATATTTGTGTGAAGGCGAAGGCCTTCACACATTGATATTGTACTTTATTATTAAACAACTTATTCCTCCCACTTTTTTGACATCTAACTACTCCCACATGCTTCAACCGATTCACCTCGTTCAACCTTTCACACGTTCCAAAAATTCATGGCACGCTTGCCAGTATTTTTCGCGTTCATAACATTTACCGTTTTTAAGTAATTAGCAAATTTGTGCCTTTTATTTCCCCATTCATTCTTAATGGCAATGTCAACCCGAGCCAGTTTCCTGTAGTGGGTTCGATTCCCACATTGGGCGTCATTAATTATTTTACTCTTTATTCTTCCCGCTTATCATTTTCAACGCTTATCATTTGTAACTAACATTCGCATTCAACATTCATTACATTAAGCAATTTCCACCACTTTGATTACGTATTCGCATTCAACAAACACATTCATTACATTAACCAATTGCAACCACGACATAGTAAGGGACTCAATTAGCTCGTGGGAAACACAAGTGATTCCAGTACACGAGCATCATTCCCGAGTGGTATCAAAACCCGCGTCAGTTCGATTCCCACATTGGGCGTCATTATTTATTTTACTCTTTATCCTTCCCGGTTATCATTTTCAACGGTTATCATTTGTAACTTTTGTCATTCGCATTCAACATTCATTACATTAAGCAATTTCCACCACTTTGATTACGCATTCGCATTCAACAAACACATTCATTACATTAACCAAATTCAACCAGCAAGAAGGAAGGGTCCTCATTAGCTCAGTCGGAAACACAATGGAGATGTCAACCCAAGCCAGTTTCCTGTAGTGGGTTCGATTCCCACATTGGGAGTCATAAATTATTTTACTCTTTATTCTTCCCCCTTATCATTTTCAACGCTTATCATTTGTACCTTTTTTGTAACATTTGTAACGTTTCATTTTTAACGCTTATCATTTGTACCTTTTTGTAACATGTATTTGTAACATTTTCCCATTTATTTCACAATTATCTATTTTCCCTTTGTATTCTTCCCGCTCATCATTTTTAACGCTTAACGTTTGTAACTTAACATCTGCCTTCGCCTTCACACGCAATTTCTTCCGAAATTGCAATTCTAGTTATTATTTTTATTAAACAACTTATTCCTCCCACTTTTTTGACATCTAACTACTCCCACATGCTTCAACCGATTCACCTCGTTCAAACTTTCACACGTTCCAAAAATTCATGGCAAACTTGCCACCTTTTTTCCCCTTCATAACATTTACCGTTTTTAAGTAATTAGCAAATTTGTGCCTTTTATTTCCCCATTCATTCTTAATGGCAATGTCAACCCGAGCCAGTTTCCTGTAGTGGGTTCGATTCCCACATTGGGCGTCATTAATTATTTTACTCTTTATTCTTCCCGCTTATCATTTTCAACGCTTATCATTTGTAACTAACATTCGCATTCAACATTCATTACATTAAGCAATTTCCACCACTTTGATTACGTATTCGCATTCAACAAACACATACATTACATTAACCAATTTCAACAACTCCATAGTAAGGGACTCAATTAGCTCGTGGGAAACACAGGTGATTCCAGTACACGAGCATCATTCCCGAGTGGTATCAAAACCCGTGTCAGTTCGATTCCCACATTGGGCGTTATTATTTATTTTACTCTTTATCCTTCACGGTTATCATTTTCAACGGTTATCATTTGTAACTTTTGTCATTCGCATTCAACATTCATTACATTAAGCAATTTCCACCACTTTGATTACGCATTCGCATTCAACAAACACATTCATTACATTAACCAGATTCAACCAGCAAGAAGGAAGGATCCTCATTAGCTCAGTCGGAAACACAATGGAAATGTCAACCCGAGCCAGTTTCCTGTAGTGGGTTCGATTCCCACATTGGGAGTCATAAATTATTTTACTCTTTATTCTTCCCCCTTATCATTTTCAACGCTTATTATTTGTACCTTTTTTGTAACATTTGTAACGTTTCATTTTTAACGCTTATCATTTGTACCTTTTTGTAACATGTATTTGTAACATTTTCCCATTTATTTCACAATTATTTCTTTCCCTTTTCATTCTTCCCGCTCATCATTTTTAACGCTTAACGTTTCTAAATTAACATCTGCCTTCGCCTTCACACGCAATTTCTTCCGAAATTGCAATTCTAGTTGTGTGAAGGCGAAGGCCTTCACACATATGTTATTCTACACCATTCTCTATTATTGTGTGAAGGCGAAGGCCTTCACACATATGTTATTCTACACCATTCTCTATTATTATTATTATTGTGTGAAGGCGAAGGCCTTCACACATATGTTATTCTACACCATTCTCTATTATTATTATTGTGTGAAGGCGAAGGCCTTCACACATATGTTATTCTACACCATTCTCTATTATTGTGTGAAGGCGAAGGCCTTCACACATATGTTATTCTACTCCATTTACTTTATTATTATTATTATTCTATTTTATTCCCGCCACTTTTTTGTCCCGCTTCTTCTTCCACAAAATTCATCCGATTCACTCCATTCCACTTTTCACGTATTCCAAATATTCACGACATGAGCGCTTGTATTTTTCTCATTCCGAAAATTTTCCGATTCCGCAAAATTCCCAAAATTCCGACAAATTTTTCCCCATCCATTCTTAATGGCACATTCCACATTTCACAAAATTTCGTTTTTCACCTCTAACTTCTACATTTTTCAACCGATTCAACCCATTCCAACTTTCAACTGTTCATCTTTTGCCTACCTATTCCACAACTTCCCACTTACCAAAAATTCCAAATTTTCAAATTTGAAATTCAACCAAAATTCTCTCAAATTCTGTTTTTCTACTCTAATTTCTACATTTTTCAACCGATTCAACCCATTCCAACTTTCAACTGTTCATCTTTTGCCTACCTATTCCACAACTTCCCACTTACCAAAAATTCCAAATTTTCAAATTTGAAATTCAACCAAAATTCTCCAAAATTCAGTTTTTCCACTCTAATTTCTACATTTTTCAACCGATTCAACCCATTCCAACTTTCAACTGTTCATCTTTTGCCTACCTATTCCACAACTTCCCACTTACCAAAAATTCCGAACTTTCACATTTGAAATTCAACCAAATTCTCCAAAATTTCGTTTTTCCACTCTAATTTCTACATTTTTCGACCGATTCAACCCATTCCACATTTATTCCCTTTATTCATCTTATGCTTACCACATTCACTCCCATTCACCCCCACTTCCACTATGCTTACACAATTCAACCCTTGACCCCCAATTCCAGTGTGGCGGCCATCTTGGATGACCCTGAAGTGCCACCAATGAACCCAGAATGAACCGGAAGTGCCCCAAATCAAACCGAAAGTGACCCCAAATAGACCGGAAGTGACCTCAGGTAAACCGGAAGTGACCCCAAATCAAACCGGAAGTGACCCCAAATGTACCGGAAGTGACCTTTTTAGACCGGAAATGACCCCTAATAAACCGGAAGTGACCTCAGACGAACCGGAAGTGACCCAAATTAAACCGGAAGTGACCCAAATAAACCGGAAGTGACCCCAAATAGACCGGAAGTGACCCCAAATAGACCGGAAGTGACCTCTGGTAAACCGGAAGTGACCCCAAATCAAACCGGAAGTGACCACAAATGAACCGGAAGTGACCTTTTTAGACCGGAAGTGACCCCAAATTAACCAGAAGTGACCTCAGCTAAACCGGAAGTGACCTGTTTTAAACCGGAAGTGACCCAAATAAACCGGAAGTGACCCAAATTAGACCGGAAATGACCCGAATCAAACCGGAAGTGACCTTATTTCAACACTAAGTGCCCCAAATAGCTACAATTGCTAACTTTTTCGTTTTTTGTCCGATTTAACCCGTTTCAACATTTTTACCCCAAAAGTGAACCTCTTGAGGCCGTTTTTTGTTTTTTTTCCAAATTTAGAAAGATTTTGGCGCAATTGCTTTTTTTATTTTCCCATTCATTCTCTATGGGGATTCAACATTTGCTCTAACTTCTATATTTTTCAACTGATTCAACCCGTTCCAACTTTCAACTGTACATCTTTTGCCTGCCTATTCCACAACTTCCCACTTACCAAAAATTCCAAATTCGAAATTCAACCAAATTCTCCAAAATTTCGTTTTTCTACTCTAATTTCTACATTTTTCAACCGATTCAACCCATTCCAACTTTCAGCTGTTCATCTTCTGCCTACCTATTCCACAACTTCCCACTTACCAAATATTCCAAACTTTCAATTTTGAAATTCACCACAAATTCTCCAAATATTCTACATTTCTCAAGTAATTCAACACGTTTCAACATCGTTCGGCAGCATTCCCCGAAAAAGTTATTCATACATTTCGCCTTCACACGCAATTTCTCCAGAAATTGCAAAATTCTAGTTATTATTATTATTATTCTCTTTTATTCTCCACACTTTTTTGTCCAGTTTCATCTTCCACATAATTCATCCGATTCACTCCATTCCACTTTCCACGTATTCCAAATATTCACGCGATGAGCGCTTCCATTTTTCTCGTTCCGAAAATTTTCCGATTCCGCAAAATTCCCAAAATTCCGACAAATTTTTCCCCATCCATTCTTCATGGCACATTCGACATTTCACAAAATTTTGTTTTTCACCTCTAACTTCTACATTTTTCAACCGATTCAACCCATTCCAACTTTCAACTGTTCATCTTTTGCCTACCTATTCCACAACTTCCCACTTACCAAAAACTTCACATCTTTTATTTTGAAATTCAACCAAAATTCTCTAAAATTTCGTTTTTCTACTCTAATTTCTACATTTTTCAACCGATTCAACCCATTCCAACTTTAAACTGTTCATTATTTTTCTACCGATTCCACAACTTCCCACTTACCAAAAGCTTCACATCTTTTATTTTGAAATTCACACCCAATTCCTTTTCCCTTCTCATTTCTACATTTTTCAACCGATTCAACCCATTCCAACTTTCAACTGTTCATCATTTTTCTACCTATTCCACAACTTCCCACTTACCAAAAACTTCACATCTTTTATTTTGAAATACACACCCAATTTCCTTTTCCCTTCTCATTTCTACATTTTTCAACCGATTCAACCCATTCCAACTTTCAACCGTTCATCATTTTTCTACCTATTCCACAACTTCCCACTTACCAAAAACTTCACATCTTTTATTTTGAAATTCAACCAAAATTCTCTAAAATTTCGTTTTTCTACTCTAATTTCTACATTTTTCGACCGATTCAACCCATTCCAAATGCATTGACCTTATGCTTCCCACATTCACTCCCATTCACCCCCACTTCCACTACGCTTACACATTCAACCCTTGACCCCCAATTCCAGTGTGGCGGCCATCTTGGATTGACCCTCAAGTGCCCCCAATGAACCCAAAATGAACCGGAAGTGCCCCAAATCAAACCGAAAGTGACCCCAAATAGACCGGAAGTGACCTCAGGTAAACCGGAAGTGACCCCAAATCAAACCGGAAGTGACCCCAAATGTACCGGAAGTGACCTTTTTAGACCGGAAATGACCCCTTATAAACCGGAAGTGACCTCAGACGAACCGGAAGTGACCCAAAAATAAACCAAAAGTGACCAAAATAAACCAGAAGTGACCCCAAATAGACCGGAAGTGACCCCAAATAGACCGGAAGTGACCTCTGGTAAACCGGAAGTGACCCCAAATCAAACCGGAAGTGACCCAAAATGAACCGGAAGTTACCTTTTTAGACCGGAAATGACCCCAAATAAACCGGAAGTGACCTCAGCTAAACCGGAAGTGACCCAAATAAACCGGAAGTGACCCCAAATAGACCGGAAGTGACCCCAAATACACCGGAAGTGACCTCTGGTAAACCGGAAGTGACCCCAAATCAAACCGGAAGTGACCCAAAATGAACCGGAAGTGACCTTTTTAGACCGGAAATGACCCCTAATAAACCGGAAGTGACCTTAGACGAACCGGAAGTGACCCAAATTAAACCGGAAGTGACCCAAATAAACCGGAAGTGACCCCAAGTAGACCGGAAGTGACCCAAATCAAGCCGGAAGTGACCTTATTTCAACACTAAGTGCCCCAAATAGCTACATTTGCGCTAACGTCTTCGTTTTTTGTCCGATTTAACCCGTTTCAACATTTTTACCCCAAAAGTGAACCTCCTGAGGCCGTTTTTTTTGGTTTTGTTCCAAATTTAGAAAGATTTTGGCGCAATTGCTTTTTTTTATTTTCCCATTCATTCTCTATGGGGATTCAACATTTGCTCTAACTTCTACATTTTTTAACTGATTCAACCCGTTCCAACTTTCAACTGTTCATCTTTTGCCTACCTATTCCACAACTTCCCACTTACCAACAATTCCAAATTTAAAATTCAACCAAATTCTCCAAAATTTCGTTTTTCTACTCTAACTTCTACATTTTTCTACCGATTCAACCCATTCCAACTTTCAACTGTTCATCTTTTGCCTACCTATTCCACAACTTCCCACTTACCAAATATTCCAAACTTTCAATTTTGAAATTCACCACAAATTCTCCAAATATTCTACATTTCTCAAGTAATTCAACACGTTTCAACATCGTTCGGCAGCATTCCCCGAAAAAGTTATTCATACATTTCGCCTTCACACGCAATTTCTCCAGAAATTGCAAAATTCTAGTTATTATTATTATTCTCTTTTATTCTCCACACTTTTTTGTCCACTTTCATCTTCCACATAATTCATCCGATTCACTCCATTCCACTTTCCACGTATTCCAAATATTCACGCGATGAGCGCTTCCATTTTTCTCGTTCCGAAAATTTTCCGATTCCGCAAAATTCCCAAAATTCCGACAAATTTTTCCCCATCCATTCTTAATGGCACATTCGACATTTCACAAAATTTCGTTTTTCACCTCTAACTTCTACATTTTTCAACCGATTCAACCCATTCCAACTTTCAACTGTTCATCTTTTGCCTACCTATTCCACAACTTCCCACTTACCAAAAATTCCAAATTTTCAAATTTGAAATTCAACCAAAATTCTCTCAAATTCCGTTTTTCTAATCTAATTTCTACATTTTTCAACCGATTCAACCCATTCCAACTTTCAACTGTTCATCTTTTGCCTACCTATTCCACAACTTCCCACTTACCAAAAATTCCAAATTTTCAAATTTGAAATTCAACCAAAATTCTCTCAAATTCCGTTTTTCTAATCTAATTTCTACATTTTTCAACCGATTCAACCCATTCCAACTTTCAACTGTTCATCTTTTGCCTACCTATTCCACAACTTCCCACTTACCAAAAATTCCAAATTTTCAAATTTGAAATTCAACCAAAATTCTCCAAAATTCAGTTTTTCCACTCTAATTTCTACATTTTTCAACCGATTCAACCCATTCCAACTTTCAACTGTTCATCTTTTGCCTACCTATTCCACAACTTCCCACTTACCAAAAATTCCGAACTTTCACATTTGAAATTCAACCAAATTCTCCAAAATTTCGTTTTTCCACTCTAATTTCTACATTTTTCGACCGATTCAACCCATTCCACATTTATTCCCTTTATTCATCTTATGCTTACCACATTCACTCCCATTCACCCCCACTTCCACTACGCTTACACATTCAACCCTTGACCCCCAATTCCAGTGTGGCGGCCATCTTGGATTGACCCTCAAGTGCCCCCAATGAACCCAAAATGAACCGGAAGTGCCCCAAATCAAACCGAAAGTGACCCCAAATAGACCGGAAGTGACCTCAGGTAAACCGGAAGTGACCCCAAATCAAACCGGAAGTGACCCCAAACGTACCGGAAGTGACCTTTTTAGACCGGAAATGACCCCTAATAAACAGGAAGTGACCTCAGACGAACCGGAAGTGACCCAAATTAAACCGGAAGTGACCCAAATAAACCGGAAGTGACCCCAAATAGACCGGAAGTGACCTCTGGTAAACCGGAAGTGACCCTAAATCAAACCGGAAGTGACCCCAAATGAACCGGAAGTGCCCTTTTTAGACCGGAAGTGACCCCAAATAAACCGGAAGTGACCTCAGCTAAACCGGAAGTGACCTGTTTTAAACCGGAAGTGACCCAAATAAACCGGAAGTGACCCAAACTAGACCGGAAGTGACCCGAATCAAACCGGAAGTGACCTTATTTCAACACTGAGTGGCCCAAATAGCTACATTTGCGCTAACTTTTTCGTTTTTTGTCTGATTTAACCCCTTTCAACATTTTTACCCCAAAAGTGAATCTCCTGAGGCCGTTTTTTTTGTTTTGTTCCAAATTTAGAAAGATTTTGGCGCAATTGCTTTTTTTATTTTCCCATTCATTCTCTATGGGGATTCAACATTTGCTCTAACTTCTACATTTTTTAACTGATTCAACCCGTTCCAACTTTCAACTGTACATCTTTTGCCTACCTATTCCACAACTTCCCACTTACCAAAAATTCCAAATTCGAAATTCAACCAAATTCTCCAAAATTTCGTTTTTCTACTCTAAATTCTACATTTTTCAACCGATTCAACCCATTCCAACTTTCAACTGTTCATCTTTTGCCTACCTATTCCACAACTTCCCACTTACCAAATATTCCAAACTTTCAATTTTGAAATTCACCACAAATTCTCCAAATATTCTACATTTCTCAAGTAATTCAACACGTTTCAACATCGTTCGGCAGCATTCCCCGAAAAAGTTATTCATACATTTCGCCTTCACACGCAATTTCTCCAGAAATTGCAAAATTCTAGTTATTATTATTATTCTCTTTTATTCTCCACACTTTTTTGACACGTTTCATCTTCCACATAATTCATCCGATTCACTCCATTCCACTTTTCACGTATTCCAAATATTCACGCGACGAGCGCTTATATTTTTCTCGTTCCGAAAATTTTCCGATTCCGCAAAATTCCCAAAATTCCGACAAATTTTTCCCCATTCATTCTTAATGGCACATTCGACATTTCACATTTACGTCGTTCCAATTTGAAATTCACATCATTCAGCACATTCTAATCACATTCGGAAGGATTCTCGACATTCCCAAAATTCCCAAATTCGAAAATTTCACGTTTTCACGTTAAAAATTCCGACAAATTTTCACAAAATTTCGTTTTTCACCTCTAACTTCTACATTTTTCAACCGATTCAACTCGTTCCAACTTTCAACTGTTCATCTTTTGCCTACCTATTCCACAACGTCCCACTTACCAAAAACTTCACATCTTTTATTTTGAAATTCAACCAAAATTCTGTAAAATTTCGTTTTTCTACTCTAATTTCTACATTTTTCAACCGATTCAACCCATTCCAACTTTCAACTGTTCATTATTTTTCTACTGATTCCACAACTTCCCACTTACCAAAAGCTTCACATCTTTTATTTTGAAATTCACACCCAATTCCTTTTCCCTTCTCATTTCTACATTTTTCAACCGATTCAACCCATTCCAACTTTCAACTGTTCATCATTTTTCTACCTATTCCACAACTTCCCACTTACCAAAAACTTCACATCTTTTATTTTGAAATTCACACCCAATTCTCCAATATTTCCTTTTCTCCTTCTCATTTCTACATTTTTCAACCGATTCAACCCATTCTAACTTTCAACTGTTCATCATTTTTCTACCTATTCCACAACTTCCCACGTCCCAAAAACTTCACATCTTTTATTTTGAAATTCCCACCCAATTCCTTTTTCCCTTCTCATTTCTACATTTTTCAACCCATTCAACCCATTCCAACTTTCAACTGTTCATCATTTTTCTACCTATTCCACAACTTCCCACTTACCAAAAACTTCACATCTTTTATTTTGAAATTCACACCCAATTCCTTTTTCCCTTCTCATTTCTACATTTTTCAACCGATTCAACCCATTCCAAATTTATTCACTTAATTCACCTTATGCTTACCACATTCACTCCCATTCACCCCCACTTCCACTATGCTTACATAATTCAACCCTTGACCCCAAATTCCAGTGTGGCGGCCATCTTGGATGACCCTGAAGTGCCACCAATGAACCCAGAATGAACCGGAAGTGCCCCAAAACAAACGGAAAGTGACCCCAAATAGACCGGAAGTGACCTCAGGTAAACCGGAAGTGACCCCAGATCAAACCGGAAGTGACCCCAAATGTACCGGAAGTGACCTTTTTAGACCGGAAATGACCCCTAATAAACCGGAAGTGACCTCAGACGAACCGGAAGTGACCCAAATTAAACCGGAAGTGACCCAAATAAACCGGAAGTGACCCCAAGTACACCAGAAGTGACCCCAAATAGACCGGAAGTGACCTCTGGTAAACCGGAAGTGACCCCAAATCAAACCGGAAGTGACCCAGAATGAACCGGAAGTGACCTTTTTAGACCGGAAATGACCCCAAATAAACCGGAAGTGACCTCAGCTAAACCGGAAGTCACCTGTTTTAAACCGGAAGTGACCCAAATAAACCGGAAGTGACCCAAACTAGACCGGAAGTGACCCGAATCAAACCGGAAGTGACCTTATTTCAACACTGAGTGGCCCAAATAGCTACATTTGCGCTAACTTTTTCGTTTTTTGTCTGATTTAACCCGTTTCGACATTTTTACCCCAAAAGTGAACCTCCTGAGGCCGTTTTTTTTTTTTGTTCCAAATTTAGAAAGATTTTGGCGCAATTGCTTTTTTTTATTTTCCCATTCATTCTCTATGGGGATTCAACATTTGCTCTAACTTCTACATTTTTTAACTGATTCAACTCGTTCCAACTTTCAACTGTACATCTTTTGCCTACCTATTCCACAACTTCCCACTTACCAAAAATTCCAAATTCGAAATTCAACCAAATTCTCCAAAATTTCGTTTTTCTACTCTAATTTCTACATTTTTCAACCGATTCAACCCATTCCAACTTTCAACTGTTCATCTTTTGCCTACCTATTCCACAACTTCCCACTTACCAAAAATTCCAAACTTTCAAATTTGAAATTCACCACAAATTCTCCAAATATTCTACATTTCTCAAGTAATTCAACACGTTTCAACATCGTTCGGCAGCATTCCCCGAAAAAGTTATTCATACATTTCGCCTTCACACGCAATTTCTCCAGAAATTGCAAAATTCTAGTTATTATTATTCTCTTTTATTCTCCTCACTTTTTTGACACGTTTCATCTGCCACATAATTCATCCGATTCACTCCATTCCACTTTTCACGTATTCCAAATATTCACGCGACGAGCGCTTGTATTTTTCTCGTTCCGAAAATTTACCGATTCCGCAAAATTCCCAAAATTCCGACAAATTTTTCCCCATTCATTCTTAATGGCACATTCGACATTTCACATTTACGTCGTTCCAATTTGAAATTCACATCATTCAGCACATTCTAATCACATTCGGAAGGATTCTCGACATTCCCAAAATTCCCAAATTCGAAAATTTCACGTTTTCACGTTAAAAATTCCGACAAATTTTCACAAAATTTTGTTTTTCAGCTCTAACTTCTACATTTTTCAACCGATTCAACTCGTTCCAACTTTCAACTGTTCATCTTTTGCCTACCTATTCCACAACGTCCCACTTACCAAAAACTTCACATCTTTTATTTTGAAATTCAACCAAAATTCTCTAAAATTTCGTTTTTCTACTCTAATTTCTACATTTTTCAACCGATTCAACCCATTCCAACTTTCAACTGTTCATTATTTTTCTACCGATTCCACAACTTCCCACTTACCAAAAGCTTCACATCTTTTATTTTGAAATTCACACCCAATTCCTTTTCCCTTCTCATTTCTAAATTTTTCAACCGATTCAACCCATTCCACCTTTCAACTGTTCATCATTTTTCTACCTATTCCACAACTTCCCACTTACCAAAAACTTCACGTCTTTTATTTTGAAATTCACACCCAATTTCCTTTTCCCTTCTCATTTCTACATTTTTCAACCGATTCAACCCATTCCAACTTTCAACTGTTCATCATTTTTCTACCTATTCCACAACTTCCCACTTACCAAAACCTTCACATCTTTTATTTTGAAATTCAACCAAAATTCTCTCAAATTCCGTTTTTGTACTCTAATTTCTACATTTTTCAACCGATTCAACCCATTCCAACTTTCAACTGTTCATCATTTTTCTACCATATTCCACAACTTCCCAAATACTTCACATCTTTTATTTTGAAATTCACACCCAATTCCTTTTTCCCTTCTCATTTCTACATTTTTCAACCGATTCAACCCATTTCAACTTTCAACTGTTCATCATTTTTCTACCTATTCCACAACTTCCCACTTACCAAAAACTTCACATCTTTTATTTTGAAATTCGCCACAAATTCTCCAAATATTCTACATTTCTCAAGTAATTCAACACGTTTCAACATCGTTCGGCAGCATTCCCCGAAGAAGTTATTCATACATTTCGCCTTCACACGCAATTTCTCCAGAAATTGCAAAATTCTAGTTGTGTGAAGGCGAAGGCCTTCACACATATGTTATTCTACACCATTCTCTATTATTATTGTGTGAAGGCGAAGGCCTTCACACATATGTTATTCTACTCCATTTACTTTATTATTATTGTGTGAAGGCGAAGGCCTTCACACATATGTTATTCTACACCATTCTCTATTATTATTATTATTCTTCTATTTTATTCTCCACACTTTTTTGACACGTTTCATCTTCCACATAATTCATCCGATTCACTCCATTCCACTTTTCACGTATTCCAAATATTCACGACATGAGCGCTTATATTTTTCTCGTTCCGAAAATTTTCCGATTCCGCAAAATTCCCAAAATTCCGACAAATTTTTCCCCATTCATTCTTAATGGCACATTCGACATTTCACATTTACGTCGTTCCAATTTGAAATTCACATCATTCAGCACATTCTAATCACATTCGGAAGGATTCTCGACATTCCCAAAATTCCCAAATTCGAAAATTTCTCGTTTTCACGTTAAGAATTCCGACAAATTTTCACAAAATTTCGTTTTTCACCTCTAACTTCTACATTTTTCAACCGATTCAACTCGTTCCAACTTTCAACTGTTCATCTTTTGCCTACCTATTCCACAACGTCCCACTTACCAAAAACTTCACATCTTTTATTTTGAAATTCAACCAAAATTCTCTAAAATTTAATTTTTCTACTCTAATTTCTACATTTTTCAACCGATTCAACCCATTCCAACTTTCAACTGTTCATCATTTTTCTACCGATTCCACAACTTCCCACTTACCAAAAGCTTCACATCTTTTATTTTGAAATTTACACCCAATTCCTTTTCCCTTCTCATTTCTACATTTTTCAACCGATTCAACCCATTCCAACTTTCAACTGTTCATCATTTTTCTACCTATTCCACAACTTTCCACTTACCAAAAACTTCACATCTTTTATTTTGAAATTCACACCCAATTTCCTTTTCCTTTCTCATTTCTACATTTTTCAACCGATTCAACCCATTCCAACTTTCAACTGTTCATCATTTTTCTACCGATTCCACAACTTCCCACTTACCAAAAGCTTCACATCTTTTATTTTGAAATTCACACCCAATTCCTTTTCCCTTCTCATTTCTACATTTTTCAACCGATTCAACCCATTCCAACTTTCAACTGTTCATCATTTTTCGACCTATTCCACAAATTCCCACTTACCAAAAACTTCACATCTTTTATTTTGAAATTCACACCCAATTTCCTTTTCCCTTCTCATTTCTACATTTTTCAACCGATTCAACCCATTCCAACTTTCAACTGTTCATAATTTTTCTACCTATTCCACAACTTCCCACTTACCAAAAACTTCACATATTTTATTTTGAAATTCAACCAAAATTCTCTCAAATTCCGTTTTTGTACTCTAATTTCTACATTTTTCAACCGATTCAACCCATTCCAACTTTCAACTGTTCATCATTTTTCTACCTATTCCACAACTTCCCAAATACTTCACATCTTTTATTTTGAAATTCACACCCAATTCCTTTTTCCCTTCTCATTTCTACATTTTTCAACCGATTCAACCCATTCCAACTTTCAACTGTTCATCATTTTTCTACCGATTCCACAACTTCCCACTTACCAAAAGCTTCACATCTTTTATTTTGAAATTCACACCCAATTCCTTTTCCCTTCTCATTTCTACATTTTTCAACCGATTCAACCCATTCCAACTTTCAACTGTTCATCATTTTTCTACCTATTCCACAACTTCCCACTTACCAAAAACTTCACATCTTTTATTTTGAAATTCACACCCAATTTCTTTTTCCCTTCTCATTTCTACATTTTTCAACCGATTCAACCCATTCCAACTTTCAACTGTTCATCATTTTACTACCTATTCCACAACTTCCCACTTACCAAAAACTTCACATATTTTATTTTGAAATTCAACCAAAATTCTCTCAAATTCCGTTTTTGTACTCTAATTTCTACATTTTTCAACCGATTCAACCCATTCCAACTTTCAACTGTTCATCATTTTTCTACCTATTCCACAACTTCCCAAATACTTCACATCTTTTATTTTGAAATTCACACCCAATTCCTTTTTCCCTTCTCATTTCTACATTTTTCAACCGATTCAACCCATTCCAACTTTCAACTGTTCATCATTTTTCTACCTATTCCACAACTTCCCACTTACCAAAAACTTCACATCTTTTATTTTGAAATTCACACCCAATTCCCTTTTCCCTTCTCATTTCTACATTTTTCAACCGATTCAACCCATTCCAACTTTCAACTGTTCATCATTTTTCTACCTATTCCACAACTTCCCACTTACCAAAAACTTCACATATTTTATTTTGAAATTCACACTCAATTCCCTTTTCCCTTCTCATTTCTACATTTTTCAACCAATTCAACCCATTCCAACTTTCAACTGTTCATCATTTTTCTACCTATTCCACAACTTCCCACTTACCAAAAACTTCACATCTTTTATTTTGAAATTCACACCCAATTCCCTTTTCCCTTCTCATTTCTACATTTTTCAACCGATTCAACCCATTCCAACTTTCAACTGTTCATCATTTTTCGACCTATTCCACAACTTCCCAAAACCTTCACATCTTTTATTTTGAAATTCACACCCAATTCCTTTTTACCTTCTCATTTCTACATTTTTCAACCGATTCAACCCATTCCAACTTTCAACTGTTCATCATTTTTCGAGCTATTCCAAAACTTCCCACTTACCAAAAACTTCACATCTTTTATTTTGAAATTCGCCACAAATTCTCCAAATATTCTACATTTCTCAAGTAATTCAACACGTTTCAACATCGTTCGGCAGCATTCCCCGAAGAAGTTATTCATACATTTCGCCTTCACACGCAATTTCTCCAGAAATTGCAAAATTCTAGTTATTGTGTGAAGGCGAAGGCCTTCACACATATGTTATTCTACACCATTCTCTATTATTATTATTATTCTCTTTTATTCTCCACACTTTTTTGACACGTTTCATCTTCCACATAATTCATCCGATTCACTCCATTCCACTTTTCACGTATTCCAAATATTCACGCGACGAGCGCTTGTATTTTTCTCGTTCCGAAAATTTTCCGATTCCGCAAAATTCCCAAAATTCCGACGAATTTTTCCCCATTCATTCTTAATGGCACATTCGACATTTCACATTTACGTCGTTCCAATTTGAAATTCACATCATTCAGCACATTCTAATCACATTCGGAAGGATTCTCGACATTCCCAAAATTCCCAAATTCGAAAATTTCACGTTTTCACGTTAAAAATTCCGACAAATTTTCACAAAATTTCGTTTTTCACCTCTAACTTCTACATTTTTCAACCGATTCAACTCGTTCCAACTTTCAACTGTTCATCTTTTGCCTACCTATTCCACAACGTCCCACTTACCAAAAACTTCACATCTTTTATTTTGAAATTCAACCAAAATTCTCTAAAATTTCGTTTTTCTACTCTAATTTCTACATTTTTCAACCGATTCAACCCATTCCAACTTTCAACTGTTCATTATTTTTCTACTGATTCCACAACTTCCCACTTACCAAAAGCTTCAAATCTTTTATTTTGAAATTCACACCCAATTCCTTTTCCCTTCTCATTTCTACATTTTTCAACCGATTCAACCCATTCCAACTTTCAACTGTTCATCATTTTTCTACCTATTCCACAACTTCCCACTTACCAAAAACTTCACATCTTTTATTTTGAAATTCACACCCAATTCCTTTTTCCCTTCTCATTTCTACATTTTTCAACCGATTCAACCCATTCCAACTTTCAACTGTTCATCATTTTTCTACCTATTCCACAACTTCCCACTTACCAAAAACTTCACATCTTTTATTTTGAAATTCACACCCAATTTCCTTTTCCCTTCTCATTTCTACATTTTTCAACCGATTCAACCCATTCCAACTTTCAACTGTTCATCATTTTTCTACCTATTCCACAACTTCCCACTTACCAAAAACTTCACATCTTTTATTTTGAAATTCACACCCAATTCACTTTTCCCTTCTCATTTCTACATTTTTCAACCGATTCAACCCATTCCAACTTTCAACTGTTCATCATTTTTCTACCTATTCCACAACTTCCCACTTACCAAAAACTTCACATCTTTTATTTTGAAATTCACACCCAATTCCCTTTTCCCTTCTCATTTCTACATTTTTCAACCGATTCAACCCATTCCAACTTTCAACTGTTCATCATTTTTCGACCTATTCCACAACTTCCCAAAACCTTCACATCTTTTATTTTGAAATTCACACCCAATTCCTTTTTCCCTTCTCATTTCTACATTTTTCAACCGATTCAACCCATTCCAACTTTCAACTGTTCATCATTTTTCGACCTATTCCACAACTTCCCACTTACCAAAAACTTCACATCTTTTATTTTGAAATTCGCCACAAATTCTCCAAATATTCTACATTTCTCAAGTAATTCAACACGTTTCAACATCGTTCGGCAGCATTCCCCGAAGAAGTTATTCATACATTTCGCCTTCACACGCAATTTCTCCAGAAATTGCAAAATTCTAGTTATTATTATTATTCTATTTTATTCCCGCCACTTTTTTGTCCCGCTTCTTCTTCCACAAAATTCATCCGATTCACTCCATTCCACTTTTCACGTATTCCAAATATTCACGACATGAGCGCTTGTATTTTTCTCATTCCGAAAATTTTCCGATTCCGCAAAATTCCCAAAATTCCGACAAATTTTTCCCCATCCATTCTTAATGGCACATTCCACATTTCACAAAATTTCGTTTTTCACCTCTAACTTCTACATTTTTCAACCGATTCAACCCATTCCAACTTTCAACTGTTCATCTTTTGCCTACCTATTCCACAACTTCCCACTTACCAAAAATTCCAAATTTTCAAATTTGAAATTCAACCAAAATTCTCTCAAATTCTGTTTTTCTACTCTAATTTCTACATTTTTCAACCGATTCAACCCATTCCAACTTTCAACTGTTCATCTTTTGCCTACCTATTCCACAACTTCCCACTTACCAAAAATTCCAAATTTTCAAATTTGAAATTCAACCAAAATTCTCCAAAATTCAGTTTTTCCACTCTAATTTCTACATTTTTCAACCGATTCAACCCATTCCAACTTTCAACTGTTCATCTTTTGCCTACCTATTCCACAACTTCCCACTTACCAAAAATTCCGAACTTTCACATTTGAAATTCAACCAAATTCTCCAAAATTTCGTTTTTCCACTCTAATTTCTACATTTTTCGACCGATTCAACCCATTCCACATTTATTCCCTTTATTCATCTTATGCTTACCACATTCACTCCCATTCACCCCCACTTCCACTATGCTTACACAATTCAACCCTTGACCCCCAATTCCAGTGTGGCGGCCATCTTGGATGACCCTGAAGTGCCACCAATGAACCCAGAATGAACCGGAAGTGCCCCAAATCAAACCGAAAGTGACCCCAAATAGACCGGAAGTGACCTCAGGTAAACCGGAAGTGACCCCAAATCAAACCGGAAGTGACCCCAAATGTACCGGAAGTGACCTTTTTAGACCGGAAATGACCCCTAATAAACCGGAAGTGACCTCAGACGAACCGGAAGTGACCCAAATTAAACCGGAAGTGACCCAAATAAACCGGAAGTGACCCCAAATAGACCGGAAGTGACCCCAAATAGACCGGAAGTGACCTCTGGTAAACCGGAAGTGACCCCAAATCAAACCGGAAGTGACCACAAATGAACCGGAAGTGACCTTTTTAGACCGGAAGTGACCCCAAATAAACCAGAAGTGACCTCAGCTAAACCGGAAGTGACCTGTTTTAAACCGGAAGTGACCCAAATAAACCGGAAGTGACCCAAATTAGACCGGAAATGACCCGAATCAAACCGGAAGTGACCTTATTTCAACACTAAGTGCCCCAAATAGCTACAATTGCTAACTTTTTCGTTTTTTGTCCGATTTAACCCGTTTCAACATTTTTACCCCAAAAGTGAACCTCTTGAGGCCGTTTTTTGTTTTTTTTCCAAATTTAGAAAGATTTTGGCGCAATTGCTTTTTTTATTTTCCCATTCATTCTCTATGGGGATTCAACATTTGCTCTAACTTCTATATTTTTCAACTGATTCAACCCGTTCCAACTTTCAACTGTACATCTTTTGCCTGCCTATTCCACAACTTCCCACTTACCAAAAATTCCAAATTCGAAATTCAACCAAATTCTCCAAAATTTCGTTTTTCTACTCTAATTTCTACATTTTTCAACCGATTCAACCCATTCCAACTTTCAGCTGTTCATCTTCTGCCTACCTATTCCACAACTTCCCACTTACCAAATATTCCAAACTTTCAATTTTGAAATTCACCACAAATTCTCCAAATATTCTACATTTCTCAAGTAATTCAACACGTTTCAACATCGTTCGGCAGCATTCCCCGAAAAAGTTATTCATACATTTCGCCTTCACACGCAATTTCTCCAGAAATTGCAAAATTCTAGTTATTGTGTGAAGGCGAAGGCCTTCACACATATGTTATTCTACTCCATTTACTTTATTATTATTATTATTCTATTTTATTCCCGCCACTTTTTTGTCCCGCTTCTTCTTCCACAAAATTCATCCGATTCACTCCATTCCACTTTTCACGTATTCCAAATATTCACGACATGAGCGCTTGTATTTTTCTCATTCCGAAAATTTTCCGATTCCGCAAAATTCCCAAAATTCCGACAAATTTTTCCCCATCCATTCTTAATGGCACATTCCACATTTCACAAAATTTCGTTTTTCACCTCTAACTTCTACATTTTTCAACCGATTCAACCCATTCCAACTTTCAACTGTTCATCTTTTGCCTACCTATTCCACAACTTCCCACTTACCAAAAATTCCAAATTTTCAAATTTGAAATTCAACCAAAATTCTCTCAAATTCTGTTTTTCTACTCTAATTTCTACATTTTTCAACCGATTCAACCCATTCCAACTTTCAACTGTTCATCTTTTGCCTACCTATTCCACAACTTCCCACTTACCAAAAATTCCAAATTTTCAAATTTGAAATTCAACCAAAATTCTCCAAAATTCAGTTTTTCCACTCTAATTTCTACATTTTTCAACCGATTCAACCCATTCCAACTTTCAACTGTTCATCTTTTGCCTACCTATTCCACAACTTCCCACTTACCAAAAATTCCGAACTTTCACATTTGAAATTCAACCAAATTCTCCAAAATTTCGTTTTTCCACTCTAATTTCTACATTTTTCGACCGATTCAACCCATTCCACATTTATTCCCTTTATTCATCTTATGCTTACCACATTCACTCCCATTCACCCCCACTTCCACTATGCTTACACAATTCAACCCTTGACCCCCAATTCCAGTGTGGCGGCCATCTTGGATGACCCTGAAGTGCCACCAATGAACCCAGAATGAACCGGAAGTGCCCCAAATCAAACCGAAAGTGACCCCAAATAGACCGGAAGTGACCTCAGGTAAACCGGAAGTGACCCCAAATCAAACCGGAAGTGACCCCAAATGTACCGGAAGTGACCTTTTTAGACCGGAAATGACCCCTAATAAACCGGAAGTGACCTCAGACGAACCGGAAGTGACCCAAATTAAACCGGAAGTGACCCAAATAAACCGGAAGTGACCCCAAATAGACCGGAAGTGACCCCAAATAGACCGGAAGTGACCTCTGGTAAACCGGAAGTGACCCCAAATCAAACCGGAAGTGACCACAAATGAACCGGAAGTGACCTTTTTAGACCGGAAGTGACCCCAAATAAACCAGAAGTGACCTCAGCTAAACCGGAAGTGACCTGTTTTAAACCGGAAGTGACCCAAATAAACCGGAAGTGACCCAAATTAGACCGGAAATGACCCGAATCAAACCGGAAGTGACCTTATTTCAACACTAAGTGCCCCAAATAGCTACAATTGCTAACTTTTTCGTTTTTTGTCCGATTTAACCCGTTTCAACATTTTTACCCCAAAAGTGAACCTCTTGAGGCCGTTTTTTGTTTTTTTTCCAAATTTAGAAAGATTTTGGCGCAATTGCTTTTTTTATTTTCCCATTCATTCTCTATGGGGATTCAACATTTGCTCTAACTTCTATATTTTTCAACTGATTCAACCCGTTCCAACTTTCAACTGTACATCTTTTGCCTGCCTATTCCACAACTTCCCACTTACCAAAAATTCCAAATTCGAAATTCAACCAAATTCTCCAAAATTTCGTTTTTCTACTCTAATTTCTACATTTTTCAACCGATTCAACCCATTCCAACTTTCAGCTGTTCATCTTCTGCCTACCTATTCCACAACTTCCCACTTACCAAATATTCCAAACTTTCAATTTTGAAATTCACCACAAATTCTCCAAATATTCTACATTTCTCAAGTAATTCAACACGTTTCAACATCGTTCGGCAGCATTCCCCGAAAAAGTTATTCATACATTTCGCCTTCACACGCAATTTCTCCAGAAATTGCAAAATTCTAGTTATTATTATTATTCTCTTTTATTCTCCACACTTTTTTGTCCACTTTCATCTTCCACATAATTCATCCGATTCACTCCATTCCACTTTCCACGTATTCCAAATATTCACGCGATGAGCGCTTCCATTTTTCTCGTTCCGAAAATTTTCCGATTCCGCAAAATTCCCAAAATTCCGACAAATTTTTCCCCATCCATTCTTAATGGCACATTCGACATTTCACAAAATTTCGTTTTTCACCTCTAACTTCTACATTTTTCAACCGATTCAACCCATTCCAACTTTCAACTGTTCATCTTTTGCCTACCTATTCCACAACTTCCCACTTACCAAAAATTCCAAATTTTCAAATTTGAAATTCAACCAAAATTCTCTCAAATTCCGTTTTTCTAATCTAATTTCTACATTTTTCAACCGATTCAACCCATTCCAACTTTCAACTGTTCATCTTTTGCCTACCTATTCCACAACTTCCCACTTACCAAAAATTCCAAATTTTCAAATTTGAAATTCAACCAAAATTCTCTCAAATTCCGTTTTTCTAATCTAATTTCTACATTTTTCAACCGATTCAACCCATTCCAACTTTCAACTGTTCATCTTTTGCCTACCTATTCCACAACTTCCCACTTACCAAAAATTCCAAATTTTCAAATTTGAAATTCAACCAAAATTCTCCAAAATTCAGTTTTTCCACTCTAATTTCTACATTTTTCAACCGATTCAACCCATTCCAACTTTCAACTGTTCATCTTTTGCCTACCTATTCCACAACTTCCCACTTACCAAAAATTCCGAACTTTCACATTTGAAATTCAACCAAATTCTCCAAAATTTCGTTTTTCCACTCTAATTTCTACATTTTTCGACCGATTCAACCCATTCCACATTTATTCCCTTTATTCATCTTATGCTTACCACATTCACTCCCATTCACCCCCACTTCCACTACGCTTACACATTCAACCCTTGACCCCCAATTCCAGTGTGGCGGCCATCTTGGATTGACCCTCAAGTGCCCCCAATGAACCCAAAATGAACCGGAAGTGCCCCAAATCAAACCGAAAGTGACCCCAAATAGACCGGAAGTGACCTCAGGTAAACCGGAAGTGACCCCAAATCAAACCGGAAGTGACCCCAAACGTACCGGAAGTGACCTTTTTAGACCGGAAATGACCCCTAATAAACAGGAAGTGACCTCAGACGAACCGGAAGTGACCCAAATTAAACCGGAAGTGACCCAAATAAACCGGAAGTGACCCCAAATAGACCGGAAGTGACCTCTGGTAAACCGGAAGTGACCCTAAATCAAACCGGAAGTGACCCCAAATGAACCGGAAGTGCCCTTTTTAGACCGGAAGTGACCCCAAATAAACCGGAAGTGACCTCAGCTAAACCGGAAGTGACCTGTTTTAAACCGGAAGTGACCCAAATAAACCGGAAGTGACCCAAACTAGACCGGAAGTGACCCGAATCAAACCGGAAGTGACCTTATTTCAACACTGAGTGGCCCAAATAGCTACATTTGCGCTAACTTTTTCGTTTTTTGTCTGATTTAACCCCTTTCAACATTTTTACCCCAAAAGTGAATCTCCTGAGGCCGTTTTTTTTGTTTTGTTCCAAATTTAGAAAGATTTTGGCGCAATTGCTTTTTTTATTTTCCCATTCATTCTCTATGGGGATTCAACATTTGCTCTAACTTCTACATTTTTTAACTGATTCAACCCGTTCCAACTTTCAACTGTACATCTTTTGCCTACCTATTCCACAACTTCCCACTTACCAAAAATTCCAAATTCGAAATTCAACCAAATTCTCCAAAATTTCGTTTTTCTACTCTAAATTCTACATTTTTCAACCGATTCAACCCATTCCAACTTTCAACTGTTCATCTTTTGCCTACCTATTCCACAACTTCCCACTTACCAAATATTCCAAACTTTCAATTTTGAAATTCACCACAAATTCTCCAAATATTCTACATTTCTCAAGTAATTCAACACGTTTCAACATCGTTCGGCAGCATTCCCCGAAAAAGTTATTCATACATTTCGCCTTCACACGCAATTTCTCCAGAAATTGCAAAATTCTAGTTATTATTATTATTCTATTTTATTCCCGCCACTTTTTTGTCCCGCTTCTTCTTCCACAAAATTCATCCGATTCACTCCATTCCACTTTTCACGTATTCCAAATATTCACGACATGAGCGCTTGTATTTTTCTCATTCCGAAAATTTTCCGATTCCGCAAGATTCCCAAAATTCCGACAAATTTTTCCCCATCCATTCTTAATGGCACATTCCACATTTCACAAAATTTCGTGTTTCACCTCTAACTTCTACATTTTTCAACCGATTCAACCCATTCCAACTTTCAACTGTTCATCTTTTGCCTACCTATTCCACAACTTCCCACTTACCAAAAATTCCAAATTCTCTAATTTGAAATTCAACCAAAATTCTCTCAAATTCCGTTATTCCACTCTAATTTCTACATTTTTCAACCGATTCAACCCATTCCAAATGCATTCACCTTATGCTTCCCACATTCACTCCCATTCACCCCCACTTCCACTACGCCTACACATTCAACCCTTGACCCCCAATTCCAGTGTGGCGGCCATCTTGGATTGACCCTCAAGTGCCCCCAATGAACCCAAAATGAACCGGAAGTGCCCCAGATCAAACCGAAAGTGACCCCAAATAGACCGGAAGTGACCTCAGGTAAACCGGAAGAGACCCCAAATCAAAC
This sequence comes from Syngnathus typhle, assembly GCF_033458585.1. Classification (NCBI taxonomy): domain Eukaryota; kingdom Metazoa; phylum Chordata; class Actinopteri; order Syngnathiformes; family Syngnathidae; genus Syngnathus; species Syngnathus typhle. The sequence continues at coordinate 3,541,744 of NC_083750.1, read as the reverse complement.
CGGAAGTGACCCCAAATGTACCGGAAGTGGCCTTTTTAGACCGGAAATGACCCCTAATAAACCGGAAGTGACCTCAGACGAACCGGAAGTGACCCAAATTAAACCGGAAGTGACCCAAATAAACCGGAAGTGACCCCAAATAGACCGGAAGTGACCCCAAATAGACCGGAAGTGACCTCTGGTAAACCGGAAGTGACCCCAAATCAAACCGGAAGTGACCCAAAATGAACCGGAAGTTACCTTTTTAGACCGGAAATGACCCCAAATAAACCGGAAGTGACCTCAGCTAGACCGGAAGTGACCTGTTTTAAACCGGAAGTGACCCAAATAAACCGGAAGTGACCCCAAATAGACCGGAAGTGACCCCAAATAGACCGGAAGTTACCTCTGGTTAACCGGAAGTGACCCCAAATCAAACCGGAAGTGACCCCAAATGTACCGTAAGTGACCCTTTTAGACCGGAAATGACCCCTGATAAACCGGAAGTGACCTCAGACGAACCGGAAGTGACCCGAATTAAACCGGAAGTGGCCCAAATAAACCGGAAGTGACCCCAAATAGACCGGAAGTGACCCCAAATAGACCGGAAGTGACCTCTGGTAAACCGGAAGTAACCCCAAATGAACCGGAAGTGACCTTTTTAGACCGGAAGTGACCCCAAATAAACCGGAAGTGACCTCAGCTAAACCGGAAGTGACCTGTTTTAAACCGGAAGTGACCCAAATAAACCGGAAGTGACCCAAATTAGACCGGAAATGACCCGAATCAAACCGGAAGTGGCCTTATTTCAACACTTAGTGCCCCAAATAGCTACATTTAGGCTAACTTTTTCGTTTTTTGTCCGATTTAACCCGTTTCAACATTTTTACCCCAAAAGTGAACCTCTTGAGGCCGTTTTTTTTGTTTTGTTCCAAATTTAGAAAGATTTTGGCGCAATTGCTTTTTTTTATTTTCCCATTCATTCTCTATGGGGATTCAACATTTGCTCTAACTTCTACATTTTTTAACTGATTCAACCCGTTCCAACTTTCAACTGTTCATCTTTTGCCTACCTATTCCACAACTTCCCACTTACCAACAATTCCAAATTTAAAATTCAACCAAATTCTCCAAAATTTCCTTTTTCTACTCTAACTTCTACATTTTTCTACCGATTCAACCCATTCCAACTTTCAACTGTTCATCTTTTGCCTACCTATTCCACAACTTCCCACTTACCAAATATTCCAAACTTTCAATTTTGAAATTCACCACAAATTCTCCAAATATTCTACATTTCTCAAGTAATTCAACACGTTTCAACATCGTTCGGCAGCATTCCCCGAAAAAGTTATTCATACATTTCGCCTTCACACGCAATTTCTCCAGAAATTGCAAAATTCTAGTTTATTATGTTATTTGTTTATTTATTATGTATTCATCACTCTTATTTATTCCTTGTTTGTGCCTTCTTGTTTTTACTTTTTGTGTTGTTTACTTGTATGTATATTGTATACTATGTCTTGTCACCGTGGGATAGTGGGAACGTAATTTCGATCTCTTTGTGTGTCTTGACATGTGAAGAAATTGACAACTTCATCTGTTTGCATTCAAAAATGACTAAAATGCTACAAATTTTCAAGATGGCTCTGCACCAAAGTGTCCTCCCTTGGCCCCAATCTGAGTAAGTAAACTGAATGTAATCCTGTTATCAAATGAACAAACTATGATAAAATAAAAGGGTAAGAGACAATAAGAGTAAATAATTACAATTTTATTACAGTACACTGATTAGATGCATAAACAAGTTAGAGCACCTTCAAGGAAGCTCTACGTCATTTGATAAATCAGCTTTCATGCATAGAGGCACTTTTGGGAATATCAACTACCGTTTTTTTCCATGTATAATCTGGGGTGCGCATTATACATGGGTACAAAAAAAAAAATTTTTTTTTTTTTTTTAAATCCGGATATCATACGGAGGCCGCCATTACAGATGCGCTTTCTTCTCTGCTGTTCACTTCAAACACGCTCCATACGAACACAATGCTCTCGTATCAGACGCTTGCTAGATCACCTGCTCGTATGCTGTCACAATGTACCCTACACAAATCCGAAACATTTCTTCGCTATTGAGTATGCTAGCGCATGCGCAGTGATACTGACCGGCAGAATAACATCCGGTTGTTCCCAAAGATGATCTTTTTTCTGAAATAATTTTACGTTCACGGACTTAAGTAGGAGTCAAAATTTGGGTGCGTATTATACATGGGTACAGGCTTTTTTCCCAGCATCAACATGCCATTTTTAGGGTGCGTATTAAACATGGGGGCGCATTATACATGGGAAAAAACGGTAATTTGACATCCAGTATGTTTCGCAAGATCGCTTCATTGCATACTAACAATAAATCCAGCATGGATGAAATAAACTGATGATACAAACTTATTTAAAAACACACTTTAAAGGGGAAGTCAAGTCAAAAATCTTTACAGTATGTTCTATGTGCCCCTACGAGCATAAACACTGAATTTGGATTTGATATTGCATTTGGGGAATATGGATTAAGCAGAAAAATCCACTCGTATTTTTATCTATCTAAGGGGGCGGCCATTTTGCAACTTGCTGTCGACTGAAAATGACGTCACAGTGTCTAAGGCAGGGGTCCCCAAGCCCCGGTCTGGGGACCGGTACTGGTCCGTGGGTCATTTGGTACCGGGCCGCCAAGCCGAATGTATTTTGAAAAATATAAAAAAAAATGTCGATTCTCTCCCAATTACATCCGTCGGTTCAGGTCAAGACGCTCGTCTCGGTCACGTGACATTTCATCTCACTCGAGCCCGCGAAGCAAGCAAATATGAGCAAGAAACAGAGATGTTTGGAATACTTCTTTGGAAAGGGAAAAAAGCCCAATGAGGAGACGGAAGAAGAGGCTACGAATTCTAAGAAAAGGAAAGCTGCATTTAAAAGAAAATTTCTGGAGTCCGACTTAAAATATGGATTTATTGCTACAGGTGACTCTGACGCGCCAATCCCACTCTGCATAATATGTGGCGACAGGCTAGCTAACGAGGCAATGAAGCCTTCAAAACTGCTTCGGCAAGTGGAGACCAAGCATCCTGTCTTAAAAGACAAACCTTAACCACTTCGGGTGTCATTGTGTCCGATTACGCCTCGATGGGATCGTTTCCGAGAAACAAGCTGAGTGCTCCCACTAATTCAACGTAATGGTGAGTTTATATATTTATTATAAATGTATTATTTATTTATATGAAGGCCGGTCTGCGAAAATATTTCTGACACGTAACCGGTCCGTGGCGCAAAAAAGGTTGGGGACCACTGGTCTAAGGGATGATCTTGCCAATGTGACATGAGCAAACCCAGAAAAAGTCCTTCCTGAGCCCTCAGGCACTGTGATGTTATTGTCAGTCAACAGCAGGTGGCGGTTCAAGGCAGAATGGCAAGCCCTCTGAGATGGCTAAAAATGGATGGACTTTTATGATTAATGCAAAATTAATCAGAATATCAGGTTTAGACGAATGAGGATGCATAGAACATATTGTGATTAAAAAACCTAATTTCTTCTTTAAAATTATATTGTTTATTTGTTAGTTCATTGTATTTAAAGACTTTCTTACATGCTCATTAGTCTTTTTTTTTTTTTTTTTTAAAGGTAATATTAAAAAATTCCCCTTCTGGGGTAGAAATACAAAATATAATACATGGAAAACACATGTTGTATTCTCTGTAATGAAAGCACACAACAGTAAACAGCGGATATTCCACAGTGGAACAACACTTCAGCTCAGTGAGCATCTAAAAGATGAACTCAGTTAATGAGCGCTTGCTTTGACTTTATTTCCGTTTTATTAAACTGTTTTTAACTTGGTTTTACACTTGTACAAAAGGTAAAAATGTTGATAAAACCAATCACTGCTTATGAGGCAAGTCTCTTCATGCAAAGACTAAATGCACTTGACACAATGTGTTCATCTGTAGTTCATTCAGCATGTAAACAACTGTAGCAAAGGGGACGGTCATAATATTCCAGCAGGGGGCGCCGTACTAACCATGCAACTATTACGGTTACCTCTTATACAAGTGCATAAATATTTGTCTGTGCAAGTGTGTGTGCAAGTGTGTGTGCAAGTGTGTGTGCGTGTGTGTGCGTATGTGTGCGTGTGCTACACAAGTGCATGTGCATAAAAATTGTATGTTGCTGCGCCACTGAAGAGCCACAGTGCATTGAGGGTAATGAGAGCTAATGGGATGGAAATGCTTTGCAATGCAGCAAAAGAGGGCAATATATGAGTTACTAAAAAAAAAAAAAAGTTATTCTTTTGTTAGATAACTGAGGTTATGTCACATTTGAGTATTAAGGCCAAACTTCATGAAGTTGCCTTATTCTTGTAAAACTTATTCTTGTAAAACTACACATTTTTTATTCAACTTCTTTTTTTTTACGTTATTGCTATTTTTGAGAAAAAATCTAGAATATAAAAGTGCTTCTTTTCTTTTTCTTTTCATAGTGGTTCCAATACCTTGTAATACATGTGAAACTAAGCATGAGATGTTTTGCATGGCGGCTGTGACCTTGACAGTCTGTAGATGTTCTAGCAGCACCTCCTGGTGGACGGAGCAGGCTGTCGGGTCAGCTTGAACGACTCTGTGCTTTCCACGTCGAGGTTTTCTAGCGGCGGGATCTGTTTGCCTGGAATAAAAAGGTGTCAAAATGGTGTTTTGGAAGTGCAGCAAATCCTTGATTGTTTTAATAAAATAATGGTTTATAATAAATCAGTGACACAACACATATTGCTGGGTACATAATAAGGGTGTGTGTGCACTTCTCCATAAAAGGTGAGATGGGCTTTAGATTCGTTTCAATATTGCACAATTGTTCATTAATAAGTAACACATAAAAGCCCTCCAAAGCCTAGTCAAGATGATAACATTCAAAGAAACAACAAATCATCAGCAGCATTAAACTGATTTATACCTGGTCTGCACTTCTCATATAAGAGTGCGGCACATTTTAAAATGTAACGTTGTTTGTCATTCGGTTTGATTAAACGGGTGTTCCCATTCAAATCGGTTTAGGGATGAAGTGGCATGGAACCTACTGATCTTCTGGAAGAGTTCCTCCACGTTTACGGCATTCCTGGCGCTGGTCTCGATGAAGATGGCGGCAATGGATTCAGCAAACTCCTTGGCCTCCTTCATTGGGACTTCCCTACAATGTCAGATATAAAATAGGTGAGGATCTTTTTTTTGGACAAACAGTGGTGCCTTAATTTATGAGTTAAGATCATTCAGAGACTACACTCATAACACTCATCTCACATCACTCCGTCGAGGTACTACAATTAGTACAACAACCACGAGTAGCCGACCTGATATCTCCTAAGTCGTTCTTGTTCCCTGCAATAGCAACAACAATGTCCTCGGGCCCATGTTCCTTCAGCTCCTTCACCCACTTCTTTAATGTCTGGAAAGAGTCCTGCAAGCAAAGTTGGCAGAAAATTACCAGGTCAACTTCCTTCCCTCCACTCTGTGTTGCAGTTACATAGAGCAGTAATGGGCTCACGCACAACCCTAAAACTGATGCCAAAAGGTAAGCCGCAACCAGGATCTTACCAGTTTAGTGATATCATAGACGATGACAGCAGCAGCTGATCCTCTGTAGTACATTGGTGCTAATGAGTGGAACTACAAAGGCGAAAAAAAGACTGAAATTAACTTGACTTAAATGATCCATAACTTTTCAGTCAGCATATTTATTAAGTTTTTACAAAGAGTCATCATTCGATACCATTTTGATGTTATTCATTACTGTCAGCACAAATAGTTAATCAAGATTTAGAGGGTTACTACGAGCTCTACCATCTGCGTGGCGGGTAACTGATGCCCCCAGTTACGTATTAGCAAACCGCTAACTTCCACCATGAGCAAATGTTCAATGTGTTCACTATTTTCCCTGTGGTCAAATGAATGTGACGCTGGGCTAGCAATGTCCTCGTGATCTTAAACGCTATGGCAGATGATGACGTTTCACGGCCGACAGCAAGACGGTCACAAGAGAACACGATACATGATGGGGCATGCGGGAGAAATCAAAGTATGTATATGACAACCAGAAAAGGAAAGGGGGAGGAAAAAAAAAGTATGTCACCCGCTCCTGTCCCGCCGTGTCCCAAATCAGAAATTTATGCAGCTCGCTTCCGGATGGCACTGTCTTGGTCAGGAATGAGGCTCTAGGGAGTGACATGCATGCGACACCATAATGTCTTATCACATGTATGATGGCTGAGAATGTTAAACCTGTACAGTTTAGAAAAGAATTAATGATGGTAACAGTTTGACTTTGGAATATATTACTTCTACTATTTCCTCCAAGGAAAATGAATTCCAATAGTACTACACTGGCTGTGCTCTATGCTCACCCTATCGTGGGGCTAATGTTGTGGTCAAAGTGATCCTGGACGAAGCGACACACAATGCTGGATTTTCCCACACCGGTGTCCTACACACACATAAGCACACACAAAGTCAGCCAAGATGATGAGTCATTGAGTAAAATCTCTGAGACCACAATCATGCAAGATAACGAAACGTAATTTCGATCTCTTTGTGTGTCTCGGCATGTGAAGACGTTGACAATAAAGCAGACTGACTTTGAAATGCATAACCAAAGAGCACCATTATGTATCCTATTTCTTTGAGATAATGTATTTCTAAAAATGACTCTACTATTCAAAAAATCATAACAGCATATTTTCTATTTGAGATTTTCTATTAAATTGAAAAATGCATGATAAAGTTTTATACAAAATGAAAACATTCTACAACATTGTAAATATCCAGTGAATAATGCAAATTTTCCTAAGAAAAATTATCCAAAAATTACATATACGTTTCGTGCGCATAAATAAGCATCTATGAACTTAGATAAAATAATTGAATGTATAAAATTATATTTTTGTCTGGACGTTAATCTCATAAAATGACCCAAAAAGTCAAACGTCAAGTCGGCGGTAATGACGTCACAAAACGTCAGGACGCTACGAAAATGTTTCCAAATTGTCAGCTGATGAGGGTTTTTTTGGGGGGTCAACTTCAAATAGCCATCAACAGGTTATAGTTTCAGATGTTTCGTACAGAAAGTCGATTTTGCAGATCGCTGGTTAGATCGCGGTCATGTCTACCTTAAAACAAAAATAAAAGAAGTACGGTATTGTACATCAAAGGAGTTTCCCCAAAATGGAGGGGAGAAAAAAGAACGTGCCACTTACCCCTAAAAGACAAACTTTAAGCTCCCTTATCGCCATGATGGGTCGCCTAAGTGACTTAATTCATTCCACGTCAATATTCACTCACTGTCTTTGTCTCGTCATGGTTGCAACTTTTTCTTTTTTCTTTTCAACCGCAGCCCCCAACAGAATGTGAAGAGAAAAATGCCAAGCCCCGGACTGTCTGTCTGACTTGCTGACCATCAGCAAGAACATCCCGCACCAAAATGAGATGCACATCCTGCGACGGATTCCAAAATAAGAAGCAAATTGACAAAGAAATGTGCACGATGAAGAATGTTTGAAGTGAGCAGAACATGTTTTTAATTGCAAAAAATACATACTAAACTATTCTAGTGTTTGTCGTCTCGCAAAATGTGTATACATTTGGAATCAGAAAGCTTTAATTTTGCTAACTTCTTGAATTGGGTTCTTGCGGAGGAGTACTAGGGCCAGTGAAGAAATAAAGGGGCGGTGACAGGAATCTGTTTTTTTTTAGAGTTATGGCCCTAATCCCCTTCCGTACAAAGAGGAGGAGAAAGAGGAGGAAAAAGTAAAAGAAGGTGAGGTTTCACTATCAGTCAAAAGGGGAGCTTGGTTCTTCTCGGAACTTCTCTGGAAATTCCCATTATATGGAAATCCAAATCCCAATAATCGGCTGTTGTCTTCTCACTGCATGGCCGCCTCAGGTAAGTATCACTCTAATCATTAGAGTCTAATGTCTGATCTGGCACATGTCTGCAGCGCATCCAAATCTGCCTTACTGTTTCTTTAAAAATTAGGGTGTGCAACGTAAAGCACAAGGACCACAGAAAGCATTTGATGTGGCCCGTTGAAATAAGCCTAGAAATGCTCATAATATATATACCGTAATTTTCGGACTAAAAGTCGCACCAGCCATAAAATGCCCAAAAAAGCGAAAAAAAAAACATATATATAAAAGTCGCTCCGGAGTATAAGTCGCATTTTGGGGGGCAATTTATTCGACAAAATCCAACACCAAGAACAGTCATGAACGAGCAACAACAGGCTAAACGATAGCTATGCTAACGTGACATAAACACAAACTAAGAGCTGAGAACGGCCCTGACGTAAAATTCTGAGTTATTCAAACAACTATCACATAAATAACACGTTAATAAAACCATCTGCGTCACTCCAATTCATTAAATCCATCAATCGTCCTTTGTCAACAATGCGTGCGCGCCGCTAACGGCTCTTGCACTTCAAAATATTCCACAGGCCCATATAACGATATATAAATTATATATCAAATAACTATTATATAAGCAATAATGTTATCAAACCATCTGTGCACTCTAAATCATTAAATCCATCGATCAAATTCCTCGTCCTTTGTCAACATCGCCGCGCGTGCGCCCTGACGTGAGCCTCGTCGTTATTCCACAGAACTACCAAATACCGTTTTTTTCCGTGTATAATGCGCCCCCATGTATAATACGCACCCTAAAAATGGCATGTTGATGCTGGAAAAAAGCCTGTACCCATGTATAATACGCACCCAATTTTATTTTATTTATTTATTTTTATTTTTTAAGTCCCAATGATCGTCACACACGCAGGGAGGCAATGGGTCCCATTTTTATAGTCTTTGGTATGGTCTTAACTAGGCTGGATGTAATTTCATTTGTTGGCGTTGATTTCTCCGACTGGCTGTAAAGGCACCACCGCGATCAGTGCGGACATGTGAAAAAGGCGTGCGGACGTGAAAAAGGCAGCTCTGTATGGGAGAGACGTTGAAGAGGAATAAAAACACCCTTGGAAACCAAAACTTGCCCCTCGTCGTGACTCGGAGCCGCAACAAATGTTTCAGATTTGTGTAGGGTACATTGTGACAGCAAACGAGCAGGTGATCGAGCAAGCGTCTGATACAAGAGCATTGCGTTCGTATGGAGCGTGTTTGTAGTGAACAGCAGAGACGAAAGGAACAAGGCAAAGTGTTGTGAAATATAATATTACCTGTAATACGCATTTTGTTATTTGCTGATTGTATTAAACTATCACATTCATTGTCAGTCAAGAAGAGAAGAGGACTATTCGCATCGGATCCATAGTGCGCATGCGCAGTGATACTGCCTCGGTATGACGTCCGGTCCGCGATGGAGATTAAAAAACAAACAATATTTGACAATAACACACCATCAAGGATTGCACCATCGCATCAAACGATGTGTCGTCAATTACGAATTTTACTGACTAAGTGTGTTGGGCAGGATGGCTGAATGCGATGCGCGATTGACAACCAACAAGAAGAAAGGTGATTTCAAGTTTTATTTCGAGGGAGATTTGTCATGTCTTGTCCCCAGTTTTGCTATGTGTCTAGGTTGCCATCGTTTCTGTTCGCGTCGCCCCTCTCTTCCTGTGTCACCTCAATCAATGTAACGTGTTTTGTATTTAAGTCCTGTCTGCCCCTCGCTCACCGTCGGATCATTGCATGTGTTACTGTCATGATGTCTGTTTGGTTTCTGTTCCTGTCTTTGGTAATGTCCCCCTGTCTTTCTGTTCCACGTTTTTGTCGGTCAGTCCTGTTGTTGGTTTCTTTGTACCATGATTTTCTTAAAAAAAAAAAGAAAATTAAAAAAAAAAAAATTGTACCCATGTATAATGCGCACCCCAGATTTTAGGACAATAAATTTGTTAAATTTCGCGCATTATACACGGAAAAAAACGGTAACTACATATATTAACAAAGTTCAAGGGTTTGGTAAACAGCTCTTTATTATCGCTGCTGTCGTCACTTGAAATTCAAATTACAGTAATCCCTTGCTACATTGCAGTTCGTTTAACGCGGTTTCGCTTTTTCTTTTTTTTTTGAAAATTTTTGAAAAAAAAAACATATATAAGTCACTCCTGAGTATAAGTCGCCCCCCCACCCAAACTATGAAAAAAAAACGCAACTTATAGTCCAAAAATTACGGTAATAACATCTTGACTTGCATGTTTAATCATGTTATAAAAACAAAGTCGTTACTGACTAAGCAACGCTAATCAGGGAAAATAACGTGTTTTAAACGCTTGGATTCTTCATCCTGACTCGCATACATGCGTAATAATGTCATAAAACCCTTTTTTTTTTTTTAGATGTGTTCCAGTTCGGGAGGAGTACAGTGCCGTTGTTTTCAAGAAAAGAGAGAGGATGTGCCATTGTTTGGGAGTGAGGTCATCTTGCTTTTCCAGATTCAAATCATTCAAAATCATCCGCGGACGTTCATTCCGCATGTTACAGGAAGTCCCTTACTCCCTACAAAGGAATACCGTATTTCCTCAAACAGTGGTCTCCTCCAGTATTCTTAAAACAATGAGACTGGTAGAATCGAATCCAGGAAAAAAAAGACCGTGACGTGTTTTAAAAAATAGATACAAAGTATGTTTAAATGACAAAAATATTAAAGAGATAGAGAAAATGTAATAGGTAAAATGTGTTTGTCTCCAAAAAGTTCTTTTGTGTGCTTTACAAGACAAATTGTTCCAATTTAAATAAGATTTGGGTAAAATGTATTCCAGCGGAGACTACAGGTAATTCTGAATAAACCTCCACATCTGCTTCTCTTCTGTAGCCCAATGCGACGTTCTCGAGCCTTAGCGATGAGGCCATGCCAACGCCCGACCCTTCCATAGCAACCTGCCATCCTCTGAGAAGTCTGGCGCATCACGAGTCCACCTCTGCCTTGTGAGAGATGCTTGGTGGGTGGCGCACCTTCGTCTTGCCCTTGCTGATGGCGGCACTCTCCGGCGGCTGCTTGTGCCCACCGGCCGCCATTTTGTCAGCGTTCCCCTCCCAGGTGCCTGTCGGAGTCTGCTGCCTCAACTACTCGGGTTCCACGTTGGGCCTTGTTCCCTGGTCTCATCTGACCAACCACTCTGGCCTTCGTATTCTGGATCTCTCCAGATGTAACATCACCTCCCTGGAGGTACCAACCGTCAGTGTGTCCCTACTGCAGAAGGTCTACTTAGCGCAGAATGAAATTGCAGCTTTACCCAGTTACTTCCTAGCGGGACAGCCCCGCCTGGAGGTGCTGGACCTGAGCCAGAACGCTCTGGAGGAGCTCCCGGAGGGATTCCTGCAGGACTCGGATAACCTGTTACAGTTAGACCTGCAGGAGAACCGTCTACGCTCCCTGCCGGCATCCGTGCTCCAGAGGCCCATCCTTAGGACCCTGGAGCTAGACGGCAATCCCTGGGAGTGTTCCTGCTCCTTCCTGGAAATCCTGGTGGCCGAGGAGCTAGCGAGGAACCTGACATGCGCTGCGCCCCGGACCCTAGCGGGCCGGACGGCGGACTCGGCCAAGCTGAGTGACGCATGCCGGCCGGCCAGCCACACCGTGCTCTTCCTCGCACTCCCGCTTTTCATCCTCGCCCTCCTACTGGTGTGCTGGTGCTGCGGGAGGAGCAGAAAAGAGGTTCCTGCGTTCGGTCTCACTAAGAAACGGACCCCCAGCAAAAGAGGCACTGGGTCTAATGTGGACCGCGAGCCACAGCAGAAGTCGGCGAATAGCGTCGAAGAAGGAGTCCCGACTTTGAAGGTGCAGGGAAGCACCAACAAAGACAACGAAGTCGCACTGGGGTCCGTGGAGTCGCTCCCTTCAGGGTCCGAGGAAAGAAGGCCTGGCAAGTCCGAGCTGGATGCCGTTATTGTGACTGAAGTTTTGAAAGACTCAAACGATTGGGAGAAAGCATACATGACTCAGTCCATGGAATACTACAGCCTGGTTCCTGAAATCCATCTGGACAACTCAGACCACGAGGGTTAAGCTTTTAGGATGCGTCGTTTGTTTGATGTGTTAGGATGTTTTCGTTGCACATGGCAAACAATGTGAAACCAACCTACTTTTTTCTAAAAGAAATTCTTTTCTTTAAATATGTCACATGTAGAGAGAGGGCTTTAATGTCCAGCGCATCCACAATTAAAAATGTTTTTATTGGCCTTACTGGATCTGTCTTTTTTTCCCTGCACTTTGGGTTCTGCTTCTGCAAATGCGCCGCTTGCCTAGGACTGTCCCCAGTCCTTTTATTTTATTTTATTAATTTATTGTCCCATAACTAACGCAACTCACCGATTACAACTTGCCACGGCATTCAAATAGCAACAGTATGGTATAATACCTATCCTGCTCATTTAATTGAGTTGAATTCCTTGTTGATGGAAGTCATGCCAGGACTCGCCATGGCGGTTCGTGCTTTGTGAACTTGCCCTCACATTTCTGGTTGTGCAGCTTGAAGGATGGCTGACACTTCTTAGATGAAAACCGGTCAAAAACAAGCAAAACTGGAACGCTTGTGTGCTTCTCAAACGGTGGCGGAGTCATCGGCGCCAATATCTTTGAACACATACATACATATGTGTATTTATTTATTTATACCAGTAGGAGGCGCAAGTTTCCTGTTTATTTGGGGGTCTGATTTGTTGAGACTTTTTTGTGACTCAAGTCCTGATAGATATTGCAATCAAATTTCATCTTGCAAAGTGTAACTCATGATGAGGGCTAGTGTGGCGAGTCAGCAATCTTTGTCATCAAAGTTTGTCGCAACCACAATGGGTTCCTGAGACCTTTTATGGGTCTACCCACGCTGATTTTTTGTGGGGTGTTTCGATGCAAGCGGACTTAGTCTTTTATGAACATGACTTCTTGTTTAGCTTCAAGGAGCTGATCGAGCAATTCAATTAACTCCAACTTACCTGTGTTGACAGCAAAATGGGGATGAGCTTCAATCAGCCCAAACAGCATTCTTTATAGATTGCATTGGTGTTAACACAATGAAATCTAAAAATATGTAAAAAACCATCCATTTGACTAATTTAAAAAGCAGCCAATCTTCTCAACACTCCTCACTGCACTTTAGATTGTTTCATTACTGAGTTTGCAACATTTTCTTCTCCTTTTAGGATTGTCCAGCTATTGGTCACCTAATTTAGAACATTTTGCCCACGGAGTCCGACATTCAAACAAATCCCACTATTCCTGTAGATAATTGCATGATTGTGTATTGTGCTAAAAGAATGTCCCGCACGGCTACCGTAGCTGAGACGAAGAAGCTGCTCTCGCTCCCCGGATGTAACGCAACCAAGTGATAGATTTGGTTCTCTGAATCCTCGTGTGAGTTTATTAAACTGCTGTCCTCTGAACGTATGGTGCTTGCTTCGACGCACATAACGACATGGTGTCAGAAGACGTCTCGGACCTGCCCTCTGTGTATTGAGTGGTGTTTTTTTTCTTCGCCGTGCTCCGAAGTGCGAGGGGAATTAAGTGAAGGCTGACTATGGCGGAAGGATTTCGCAGGCCAGACCCTCTTGTTTTTGAAGGAGACGTTGCCGAGAATTGGCGTATTTTTGAAAGTGAATATGACATTTTTATCGAGGCTGCACACGCGGATAAACCTGCCAAGACAAAAGCGTACATCCTCCTCAACCTTGCAGGAGCAGAAGCCATTGAACGGGAGCGTTCATTTGTATACGCTGCGGAAGTTAGAGCGCCAGGAGAAAATGGAGCCGTTATGGTCCCGGCCGAGTCTCGGGAAGACCCCACATGTCTCAAGCGAAAATTTCGAGAAATGTGCAATCCACAACACAACAAGACGATGGAAAGGCACAAGTTTCACACTCGAAATCAGAAGCAAGGTGAGACTATTGAATCTTTCATCAGTGATTTGAAGATAAAAGCAAAGAGTTGCCACTTTGCAGAGCTCACAGACGAATTGATTTGTGATAGAATCGTGTGTGGCATCAACAACGACAGTATAAGAAAGGCTCTGCTACGCGATAGTGACTTGACCCTCGCTAAGGCAATTTCTATCTGCCGTATTTATGAAATGACCGAGGAAAACACAAAAGCATTAACTCTGCAAGTAAACCCTGTGGATGCGCTACAACAAAGCTCCAATAGAGGACTGTACAGGTCAAGAAATAAGAAAGCAAATCAATATGATTCAAAGAACATCACTACTTGTGATCATTGTGGAGGCAGCCACCCAGCGCAAAGGGATAGATGTCCAGCGTTTGGCTTGAAATGTCACAAATGTGGAAAGATGAATCATTTCAAGGATTGCTGCAAGTCAAAGCCAGCGTATCACAACACAGAAAGAAAGAGTTTCACAAAGAAAAGCTCCACTAGAAGACCAGTGTATCACGTGAAGGTCGAGCAAGAGAAAGAATACACCGCTGATGATGATACATACTATGTAGATGGAATTTCTGTGGACACTATCAATGCACATATGAAAAATAGAGATGAAGGCTTTGTCACTCTGCATGTGCACGGGAAACCCATCGAAATGAAGATTGACACCGGAGCGAAATGTAATGTAATGGCTAAGGACATGTTTGTACAACTCTCTGAGGGGAACATTATTCCCTGTGGCAAGTCTACAAATCTAGTGGCTTATGGCGGCAGCAAGATCGAAACTGCAGGTCTTGTCTCACTGTCATGCTACTTGGATGAACAGCAACACACGCTACCCTTCTTCCTCGTGGAGCGTGATGTTATTCCACTTTTGGGATTTCGTGCATGTATGCGTCTCGGACTTGTCACATTCAGCCCTCACGTCCACCAGGTCGGCACGGAGACTATTACAGACTTTGTCAAGAATATCAAAGAGAAATACAAAGATGTGTTCAGCGATGAATTAGGAGAACTGCCAATCACCTACTCCATGGTAGTAGATCCAGCTGTACGGCCAGTCGTGCGTCCAGCGCACCGTGTCCCCTTGGCGATGCAGGCCCGCGTTAAAGCTGAACTTGATAACATGACAAGCAAAGGAGTCATCTGCCCCGTCTCTGAGCCCACGGACTGGGTTTCATCGATGGTAGCAGCACACAAGAAAGACAAAGAAGAGATACGACTGTGCATCAACCCAAAAGACTTGAACAATGCTTTAAAGAGACCCCACTATCCGATGCGTAGTGTGGAAGACGTAGCCAGCAAAATGTCAGGTGCCACCCTGTTTTCGGTGCTTGATGCCAAGAACTCCTTTTGGCAAATAAAGCTAGATCAAAAGTCATCCATGTTGACAACATTCAGCACACCTTTTGGGCGCTACCGATTTCTCCGCATGCCATTTGGCATCAACTCAGCAAGTGAAGTTTTCCAAAGCTCAATGGAACAACTGTTTGCCGGTTACCCATGTGCTGTCATAGTCGATGACATCATTGTGGGAGGTCGCGATGCTGCAGAACATGATGCTAATCTGAAGAAAATATTGGATCGTGCACAAGAGATCAAACTTAGACTCAACTCTCAAAAGTGCAAGTTTCGGCTCGACCAAGTCTGCTATGTTGGTCACATATTCACAAAAGAAGGTCTGAAAGCCGGTCCAACGAAGACAGAAGCCATCACGGAGATGCCGGTCCCGCAAGATGCCCTAGCTGTGCAACGATTCCTGGGCATGGTGAACTACTTGGGGAAGTTTATCCCAAATCTCAGCGACATTGCAGCACCACTCAGGCAGCTCACTCACAAAGACGCTGCATGGTGCTGGCTCCCCCAACACCAACAGGCATTTGAGAAATTGAAGTCATGTCTATCCAGCTCACCTGTCCTTTCTTATTTTGATGTAGGGAAACCTGTGATGCTAACATGTGATGCATCCCGTTATGGGTTGGGTGCAGCATGTTTACAAGATGGAAAGCCAATTGCGTATGCATCTCGCACATTGTCAGATACAGAAACCCGTTATGCGCAAATTGAAAAAGAACTCCTTGCTGTTGTTTTTGCATGCACTAAGTTTAAGGACTACATCTATGGCAAGCACACTGTCATTGAAACAGACCACCAACCTCTGGTCACTATACTGAAGAAGCCGATCCTCACAGCTCCAGCTCGTCTGCAGAGGATGCTACTTCGTCTACAAGCTTTTGACATCACCTTGGTTTATAAAAAGGGCAAGCAAATGTACCTTTCCGACACCCTGTCAAGAGCCCCAAACGGTAAAGTTTCTGAATTATCTAGTGCTCACAGCTCGTTTGAAGTCATGTCAGTCAGTTTTATCTCGACAGCCAGGCTTGAAGAGCTGAGAACACACACTGCCAGTGACCAAGTGCTTCAAACTCTTAGCAATGTGATCCAGAATGGATGGCCTAACAAAGAACGTCAGGCACCGCTCTCTGTCCGCCCATACTTTCCATACAGAGACGAGTTGGTAGTGGAAGAAGGTATTGTTGTTAAAGGACACAGACCTGTCATACCAATCTCACTGCAACAAGAGTACATCCAAATTATGCATAGAGGTCACCCAGGCCTTGAATCAACTAAATGTAGAGCCAGAAGTACAGTGTTTTGGCCCAACATGAACACGGACATCACAAAAGTACTACTGTCTTGTGCTGTATGCAATAGCACACGACCACACCAGCAAAAGGAACCGCTGAAAGCTCATCCTGTCCCTACCCTGCCATGGTCTACGGTCGCAACGGACATTTTTGAATGGCATGGTCAACAGTATTCAGTCCTTGTTGACTCTTACTCGGGATGGTTCGAAATTGATCTGCTTCGTGATTTGTCTTCAGCTACAGTGATAAAAAAGCTAAAGAGACATTTTTCTGTTCATGGAGCACCCCATACACTGATTTCTGATAATGGCAGACAATACACTAGCCAACGATTCCGCGACTTTTCCAAACAGTGGGACATTACGCACGTTACCAGCAGTCCCGGATACCCGCAGTCGAATGGATTAGCCGAGCGTGCCGTCCGCAGTGCCAAACAGCTCATGGAAAAGTCACACCGAGATGGAACGGATGTTTTTCTCAACCTGCTCAACCTCAGGAACATTCCTCGAGACAGCACGCTTGGATCACCTGCACAGCGTCTCATGTCTCGCCAGACGCGTTCTACCTTTCCTGTCAACAACACTCTGCTTGTGCCTGCAATAAAGGGTGCAGGACAAGTGGCTACTCAGCTTCAAAGGAGAAGACTTGTTCAAAAGCAGTACTATGATGCAACAAGTCGCCCTCTGGTGCCACTTGTGAGAGGACAAATTGTCCGGTTACAGACTGCAGAGGGATATGACCGCCTCGGGAAAGTGGTTCAGGCTTGCAAAGAGCCGCGCTCCTACATCGTTGAATCCAACGGAGGTATCTACAGGAGGAATCGCCGTCACATCCTTCCTGTTGCTGAACCAACCCCACCTTTGCACGCCGACTCTGACCATCACTCTCAACCACCGGTTCCGAGTACGCCAGACCCTCTTCTATCCAGTCCACATGCCCGACCGTCTCACTTCTCTCAACCATCTGCTCACTACTCCACCAATGAGCAATCGACAACATCTCCAGCTGACGTGCCCACCCGAGTGTCACACAATTGTTCTGCTTATGTGACTCGCTCAGGTCGGATTTCTAAGCCGAATCCGAAGTACAAGGATTGAACTGCATGTTTGTTAGTTGCGTTTTGAAAAAAAAAAAAAGTTAAGCTCTAAGGTTGTTTACATACTTGTTATTATTACCAAGTGTACCTTCGTGCATTTCCAAGAGGAATAATTTGTTAATTCAGTAAGTTTTATGCTGCCAGTTTTACGCAGACTTGTTTATTTGTAGACTGTCACGTCACATTTGTATATTACAGTTTTTTAGTTAACAATATTTTTTATAGAGGCAATGTTCTAAAAGGAGAGGATGTAGATAATTGCATGATTGTGTATTGTGCTAAAAGAATGTCCCGCACGGCTACCGTAGCTGAGACGAAGAAGCTGCTCTCGCTCCCCGGATGTAACGCAACCAAGTGATAGATTTGGTTCTCTGAATCCTCGTGTGAGTTTATTAAACTGCTGTCCTCTGAACGTATGGTGCTTGCTTCGACGCACATAACGACAATTCCCATAATGGCTTGCGACCAACATACATGCAGTTACAATAGAACAACAGCAGGGAGCGACGTTTACCAGCTTTAGCTGGGGTTAACGATTTATTTTAGTTACTAACCTCACCCAAATCAGATGAGATTCATGAAAGCCTTCCTTGTGTGGTATTAAAGGCGATTCTAGCAATAGACTGGAGGCTCATCTGTGTAGTTTCAAATACATGGCAACACACAGAAGGCAGCAGTGTCATTCACAAGTGAATCCCCCCCCCCTTTGGCCAGCCATGTGCTGATGTGTCCAAAACAACTCCTATGTTTGAGGCCGTGATCGAAGCGATGGCATTCCCGGCAGAGTCTCTTGAACCTGTACGAGAACAATGACATCTTAAGACAATGAGGCCATTCAGGGAAAAAGACCTCTAGTGTCACAAAGTTTTGTCTTGATTTTGTTCTGGGCCTGCTTTGCTTCATTCCACCCAAGATGAATCGGAATGTGGGTTCAATGAAATCGTAAGACCATGAAAGCATTCTGGAATGAAATGTGCTGCCCGGTGTCAGAGAGAGAGAGCGACGTGAACGAAGGCTCAAATATTTTCACCTTTCAATTTGCCTTGAAAGGAGAATTGGAATCCTCTGCAATGTGCTTCACAAGTGTAAACAAGGAGATAACAATCTCCAGAAGAAGATCACTTGCACGCTTCACTCTACAACGCTCCAATTCCTTTCATGGCGATTGTGCTACGGAAGAATTTCACATATGACCGGGCCGGAGAAGGACAAACGTAAAAAAAATTTTTTTTTTTACTCTGTTAGAGCACAATGGAATTCAACTTGTGGTTCCCATCTCAGCGTTCAATCTCGCTTCGTCATGGGAAAGAAAGAGCGAGGAGGAGGAGGCGGTTGTGACATGTCAGCTGCCTTTCACCTTCGCCGAGGAATGTTGCCCAGGAACTAAGCAATGTTGTCAGTCAGTCAGGAGGCCAGATAAGAGCGCAAAAAAGTTCAGAAAAAAGATTGTTGCACTTGGCATTCGGCCGGATCCTCGAGCCTCCTTCTCAAGCCTCCTCCTTGCTTCAGGTTCCGACTCGTTTGACACGCTCACCATCTGTTTAGTAACAGCGACAGTGTTGGAGTCTGCTGGACCCAGCAGGGTCCACATGCAGTGTCAACAAAGTCCGGATTATCACATGTCTCGGAGCGATTATCTCGCAGTGTGGAGTGTGTAAGGGGTCATTTTTCTGCTCGATCAGAGCTGATTATCGTAACTTTAGGATAGGAATAGGGCTCAAGTAAAAGTAAAAAGTCAAACAATGGAATGTTATTTTTCTAATTCTTCACGACGTTCAAACAACTTTAGCTTTCTGTGGGATTCAATTAAGTTAACGCCTAAATATAGTGACATGTATTGATAAAAAGATGCTAGCTAGCTCAAGTAGCACCTTAGGTTTTGGTCATAGGAGTGGATTTGATTGACAGTTAAAAATTAAACGCTAGCTAGCTCAAGTAGCACCTTAGGGTTTTGTCATAGGAGTGGATTTGATCGACAGATAAAAATTAAAGATGCTAGCTTGCTCAAGTAGCACCTTAGGTTTTGGTCATAGGAGTTGATTTGGTGGACAGTCAACAATTGAGCGGGGCGTGGGTTGACCGCAGTTTGCCAACACTCCCACAGCATCAAAAGCCATTTTGAAAAAATGGTGGTGCTCTCTTTTTCTTTTTAAATCATTCAAATTGACACTCTTCACGCGTGTCAAATTTAAGACAACATTTTAATTTTAACTTTGCCGCAACTTTACGATGTCGCTGCGTTTTTATGGGCCTTAAACCGATGAGTCACGTTCATGCGTCATCGGCAGTGACGATTGAGGCTCGGCCCAAACCCGAAACCGTTAGGGCGTACCATTTGAACCAAAACAACAGGGCTCTAAATTCAACCATCTCAAATCCTATCTTCTTGCTCGCCTCTTGAAAATAGATTCTAAACGCTCAGAGTGGGTGCGGCCGGTGTATCAAAAAAAAGAAAAACATTTGTGTGTAGGAATGCAGCACATGTTGCCGGCAAAGGTCGAAGTACCGGGCGGAGGAATTTCAAATAGCACGAGTGGCTAATCCGGGAGGGGCCGAGCGCCTTTCTTTGTCCCGTATAAGGTGTTGCAAAGGGAATGCCGAGCACGACGAGCACGCACCTTGCTCGGGTGGCAAGGAGGCCGCACCGAGAACTGACAAGAATGCGGATCTGGTCGTCACGAATGAGGAATGAGTCTGCTTCTCGTGCTCAGCGCTGGAATGAGGATGTACGCTATCAACGTGAGGCAGCAACCATTTGGTGGACGAGAATAGGGAGGATTTGGCACGATCCGGCTTCTTTTTATAAGCCTGCGCCGAAAGGTCACAAAAATATGAGGGCGCCCTGGCAATCAAAGGACATCCAACTTATTTTTAATGAGTCAACGTTGACGTCAGGTTGAACCACTTCCGATTCTTCGGCCTGACCATTTTTTGAACAGATCGTGGGAATTAAAAAAAAGAAAGAGAAGAATAATCAGTCAGAATAAACTTTAACAGACACCAGATTGACGTTGGTCGTACAGTGGGGAACTGCTCAATTCCAGTCCAATTATTATAGTGAAGTCGATGAATGACATGAATCAAGTGTCTCCTTGACTGGTTGACTCATTGTTTTTGTGAGCACTGAGCATGGCTGGAATGATTCCAAAGCAGCTTTTGTAAATTCAAATATTTTATTGTTTTATGAAATGTCGAGTGAAATTCAGCTGTTAAAACCTTCATAACGCTGCAAACTTTGACAGAAATGACTGCTGAAGTCAACACTCGCTCGGTTGTGTCCAACTTTTTGACTTTTACCGCGATTGTCGGCACATAACTTAAAAAAAAAAAAAATACATTAACTCTTTGGCGTCCTGCTCAAAGCACTCTTATTATCTACAATAAGAATAATACAGATCTCTGAATAAAAATATACGTAATAACAATAATAATAATTAGTAACCTGTTTGTTATTTCAGAGGATCACAGTAAACACAAAACACGTTGTCGTTTGTCAAGCCTCCCCCAAATGGCATTCGGACCGGCCGAACAGTCGCACGAGGTGAGAGTGCACGCTAGCTAACCAGCTACGGTTAAGCTCAAGCCTCCTCACACACATCTACAAACAACATTAGGTCTGTGTCAGTTTTGAAGAAAAAAAAAAAAAAGATACGTTTATACAACAAATCACATGCGTTCACGTGTTTGTCGGCCTTAGGAGAACCAGCTGCCAAGACGTTGGAAACGCGCAAAACTCGAGTGACTGAACAGTGTTTCTGTCATAAATTAGTGAGCAACTGGGACGAAATTGAGGTTACTCAGGTTAACAAAACAAAAAATCCACATTTTGTCGGTGGGTTGGGAATGCTGAATATTTACAATATTTACAGTAAGAGACAGACGGCGCATATTTGGGAAGTTAAATACGCAGCTTTGTCATTCACTGGATTGGCGAAATTCAATTGGGAGGAAGCAGAAATTCTATAAATATGTTGGCCTCCACGCGCCAAGCTCCATCCGAAATACTGTCCAAGTACCTGGGAAGAGTCCTGGGCCGACCGACCGACCGACCGCCCGCGGCCGCAAGTGAGAGCACGGCTCTTCCTTGTCAAAAGCAGCCTCGTTTCTTTTCTTTCCCAGCCTCTTACGTCCGATATCTTCTTCCTGTGACAGACTTCACACATGTTGGGAATTCTTCCTCACACCGTTGGCTCCTTTTAGATAAAGATCTCCACGGCTTCCGATTCCAACTCCTCCAGGCCTCTGAATGGGTTTAATAGCAACTTCTTTGGCGTTGTCTTATCTGCGGAAAAATTGGATCATTTCTATTAGGAACCGGAGGAAATGGCCAACTTGCCCCCCAAAAACCTAAATCAGTTTACTCAACTGGGAAGACCAAACCAAATTATTGCTCAATCATTGGTACAAAGTTACATTTTGCTAGCCTAATAGCATAATTGCCCAAGTTCTTTTTTTTTTTTTACAACCTACCGAAATCGCATTCTTCCGTTGTCTGATTACGTGTACAAATATGTTGAGAACAAAAAAGAAAATAAGGGGGGGGGGGTGTCAAAGCGGAGGTCGATCTGCTATCAGTGACTGAAGGTTAACAGCTTTTCCACACTCCAATGGGCTTTCGTGGAAAAATGTGCTCAGTCGGCAAGATGTTCATCATTTCTTAAGCGCGCGTACGCTCCAGATGGTATCTCAGAAGCCACAGTGTACTTTAACAACAAGAGCGGCCATCATGGCCAACAGGCAACTTTTTTTTTTTAATAGTGCTGATTCCAAAAACGTGCAGTAGTCCCTCATGCAACACTTAAAACAACATAAAAAATGTTTTTTAAAAAAACGCAGAGTGAAGTTCCTTGTGTTTACGAGGCACATATTTGGGTGGTTACTCACCGGCGCTGAGCTTGCTGACGCCGGCGGCCTCGCCGCCTTTGGTTGCCTCTGTCTGCCGTTCCAGCGTGTTGGGCTCCGACTGAGCGGAAAATGGCAACGTCTGGTCGTCGGACAGACTCTTACCTACGGAAATGACATCAGGATTTAAATCGGGAGGTGGAAAAGTAAACTCGGCTCAGAATTCCTCAACAAGTCATCTTCTGTTAATCCAAGCCTAAATTAGGGATCAACATGGAAATGGCTCCTCACCTCGACTCTTGGCTGCAGTCTTGGCTGTAAAAATGGAGGGCGTGGAGCAGGCCAGCCTCAGGGGCGCCCCGGCCACGCTCAGGAGGTTGGTGCGGGGGCTCTGCTCGTCCTTGCGCCCCTGGTCCTGGTGCAGCCGCTGGGTGAGGATCTTGATCACGGCGTCCTTTTCCAAGATTTGAGCGTAGAGAGCACGGATCCTGAGAGACAAAATGGAGGATGCACATCAGCTTCTGGCCAGCGTACTAATTAGGCAAAAAAGATTCTCTGCAACGGTTCCCACCTGTTCTCCATTTCCTGATTCCGAAAGTCGGCAACTGGCAGGTCTTCGTTGAAACTGTTATTGGAGGAGTGGCAAGGCGAGTGGTTGATGATGGTAGTGTCTCTGCAAAAATGGCCACAAATGACCTTTTGCACTTTTGCAAACCCTCACAAATTATTTCTGTAACAATCAAAGAGCCCTGTACGTGGAAGAGGAGCTAGGTTTTGCCTGCCGTGTTAGCATTAGCAAGAGGTTAGAGATATGATATCTATGAAAAGGATTGTCATATTTTGTAACATTTAAACATAAGGTATTTCTTTTTCATCAAGAACTAGTGGTTTTTTTTTTTCAAAATTAAAATGTATTTACAATTTCATTGGTAAAAACAATAAGGGATTTCCTTTTTTTTTTTTTTCACACAAAACTATTTCAAATGCTAAGTAGCATCTTCAAGCATTTAACTTAGTGTGTTATGTTCCACAGTTGTCACTTTTTCTTGTGGGCTTTTAATGTGGGTCATGTTTGGTTTTATTAGAATAAGAGGCAGTGTCTATAAAAAAAAAAAAAACTGAAGCGGTTTGTTAATCACCACCAAGCTGGACTTCACACACTTCTGGTTTAAGCTCTTAATGTCATGTGTACCTTGGCTTACAAGCTAGGTTATTATGTTTATGTTTCTTTGTACTATACAGTGAGTGCTGATTTTTTTTGTGGAGGAGAATTTTGGTTTATCATTAGATTTGTCCGTCTTAAGGAGTTAAAAGAATTTGCAGACAGCGCGTACCTCTGCGCAGCAGCGGTGGCAGCCACCTCCATGGCAAACTGTCTCATGGTGCTCTCCTCCAGGTACTTCTGCTCCCAGCGCACCATGTCGGCCTCCAGCGCCAGAATGCGTTCCTCGCGCTCCCGCAGACGCTCTTGGAGGGAACCCATGGTCACTCCAGGTGGTTGCGACTGGCGCTGTTTAAGAAAATAGCGGGACTTGTGACTTTGCCATCCATATTATTGTCTTTCATTGAGTACCCGAGCAAAATGGCCGAGCGTCATGGCTGATCTGAGCTAAGCTACCTGCTGAGCCCTCAAGCTGCGGAGCTCCTGCTCCAGGCGCGTCCTGAGCTTCAACTCCAGGCGCTCACGTTTCTCACAGGTAGACTGCAGCTGAGCCAGGGCGCTCTGGAGCCGCTCCACCTTCTCCACATAGGCTCTCTTGCGCCGCAGCTCCTCCTCCAGCTGCCGGCCTCGCCCCCGGGCTGCCTCCAGGGCCTCCTCCAGCCTCCTACTGCGGACGCTCTGCTCCTCGGCCGCCGCACGCAGTCGCTCGGCTTCGCGCTCCATGCGCTCCCGTTCCGCGTTCTGCTCTTCGTCTGCCAAGGAAGACAAAAGCATTATTAAGAGTCTACAACACAGGCTTTCAAAATGTTTAGGTCCAGTGAGTTTCGCAAGAACCCCCCCTCATAATCTTCATTACGAGTAAACACAACTAACTACCACGTGTGTCTGAATTCCACATAAATCATAAAATAATATAAAATAAAAGAGGTATCTTTGAATGCCACATAAATCATAAAATAATATAAAATAAGAAAGATATCTCAAGTGAATTTCCAAAACTATTCCTGTCATATTTACGGGGGTAAAGGACTTTCTTTATTGTCTTTATAAGCAAGCATACCTGTGCAAATGTGAGTTTGACACCCCAGTTTTAGAATCTCAAAAATCTTTTCCCTCCACCCCAGCAGAAAAAAAAAATCTCCACGGTGGCCCGCGTTCATTTAGCAAAGCACTTGCGGAATGCCGAGCGAAGGACAGAGGGAAAGACGGGGGAGAAAGCCGCCCCATCCCTTTGACCCACATAGCAAGGGAGCGCTTTGGCGTTCCTCATCGAGGCCTCACAAACACAGACACTCGACTACGACTTGATGGGGGGAGCACCTCAACAACAGGAGGCATTCCTGTCACCTCATTTCACTTCAAGAGCTGCCTTGAATTTTCTAAAGCCTTCCAAAGAGGATATGGAGGTTACGCAAGGAATATTCCTGAATTTGTGCGCCATTTTAATCCTATCGGAAATGTTGATTATAATGGAGATACCACAGCGGGTTGCACACGCAGATTTTTAACATTTTAACCCAAAATGTGAGAGTGCCCACACATGAGGAAAATGTCTGCACCACCCACACACACGCAGATGTCTGTTGCGGTACCAAAACTGACCTGAGAGGCAGGGCCATGCAGACTGCCGAAAATACAACAAAGAAGAAATGGAAGAAGCTCAGCTAACTGTCAGCTTAGGTAAACAGTCTCAATTCCCGCCACGTACTGCTTCTAAACACACCTTTGTAATTTGAAATATTAAATATATTAATTGTTGGACATAAGGGATGAAAATAAAATCTCCAGATCACTCAGAGCACACAGTTTATAAGTATGATGCTTTGGCACTCACTTTGCTCCAGGAGTTTGGCCATGATGTGCTGGTTGTGATCGGCCACCTGCACTTCTTTGGCCACGTGCGTGCGGGCATTTTCCAAGTTCTCCTTCAGGTCCCGGTTGAAATCCTGCAGCCGGCGAATTTCGTCCACTAGCCTCCTCCTCAGCGTCTGCTCCAGAGTCTCTCGCTTGCTGCTGCCCTGCACGAGTTTCTCGTAGGCCTCGGAAATGCGTTGGATTTCCTGCTCCAACTGGGAGGACAGAAATAGACAAGGAATTTTTCGGTTAACCTTCTGACCTGTCAGGGAGGAACTGGAATACAGCTTTTTGTTGTTATGCGACGTAGAAAGGAGGTTCTCAAACTGGGGCCCTTAACATGTAGCTTGCGGGGTCTACAAAATAACTAGCAATGATTTTTGTTGACAATAAAATAAACATACTAAATTCCACGTCCTGGTATAAATCTTTCTCTTCTTTTCATGAAAATGGACACATTTTGAAACTTCCTTTAGCATGTTTAGCATAGTATGAGGCGGGGCTCAATGGGGGGAAAGAAAAGTACCCAGAAAGTTAGAGCGACAAAGAACATAAAGTATGTATGTACTTATGTACATTTCAATTACATTACACATTTCAATTTGTGTGTTTGTGCGCACATGCTAGATTTCCCAGAAGGAATTTAAGGCCGCACCACTCCCTGTGAGACTGATTTATATCGACATTCTTGAGGGCTGATAGCCGGCGTTCACACACTCACGCACACGCACACACACAGAGCAGCACACAGCAGCCCGTGGATGGTTGCCAGCTTAAGAAAGGTGTGCATGCCTCTGCCTGCCCTGTAGAAATGTCCCCCCGCACCCTCCCAAAAAACCCGACATCCAACGTCATGTTTACCGAGAGCTGTGGCCTAAAAAGAGGGGAGAAATCTTTCCACCCCTGCTAGTTATCATTCTTTTCAGCTGAGACAAGGCCAGAGCCATGTGACATAACGCCGCAGATATTTTACAGATTGGCCGAGGTACTAAAAAAGTTGTTTCCACTGCGGTACACAAGCCACGTTTTCCAACCAGGCGGAGGCGGTACTGTGAAACGATTAAAAAAAAGGAAAACTCATAAGGGAGGACAAACGAATTTGTTTACAGATGACACGGCTAACCACTTCTCCACATTACGATTGGACAGGAAAAAAAACATGAGATGATGTTTCAGGAACATCCACTAATTGGGCCTTTTGTGACTAATTCGCAAGGGCGGCAAAATGTGGCTCGTCCCGACTCACATGAGGATTTGCAATGGGAGCTATTGAACAAGACTTGTGGTTATTGGCCCCAAGCATTTTCTGAGCAAAGTCAAAGTCAAAGTCTGCTTTATTGTCAACGTCTTCACATGCCGAGACACGCAAAGAGATCAAAATTACGTTTTCTCTATCCCACGGTGACAAGACATATTACACGATAGACTTACAAGTAAACGACGCAATATAAAAACCAAGAAGGCACAAACAATAAAGTTCCATCTTGGACAGCTGTTGGACCGCCAGAGCCAAGCCCAGCAAGCAGTTGTCTCGCGGCTGCTACCTCGCATAGCGCCGAGGCCCGAGCCGAGGTCGCTCACGCACGTGCCATTGTGTGCGCATTTGCTTTGGGGCCATATCGATTTTTCGGGGCCAGCAACTGCAGGGGTGGTGACCCGCACGCAGCTGAGGGTGAGGGGTTGGGAGGGGGCGGGGCTTGGGCGGCAGGTGGCAGCCCGCTGTGAAATAGTGAAAGCGCTCTTTTGTTCGCAGCCATCTGCTCTTTGTGCACTTTCTGGCTTTTGACCCGCATTAAATGCCAACACATCATTTCTCTATGCCGGGTGGCAGAAACACAGTCGGTAAAGTTTGATTTCAGGAGTAATGCCAGTTTGCTTTTTGAGGTGCTCGCTACAGAATTTCTGTTGCGGTAAACAAGAGAGCTTGTTTTTCCGTCATAATGGAAACTCAAACACGGCTAGCCGTTTTGGACCCTTTCCTACGTTCCACCGTTGAATCCATAAATTTTAAGATACAAACTTTGAGTAGCCAAATGAAAGAAGTTACCTTCTGAATTCGATCGGTTTTCTCCCGATGAGCCTCAAGCTCTTGCCTTAGCCTCTCGTTCTCCATCAGCAGAAGCGCCACTTGGTTGGGCTCCTCCAAGCCAGCATGGGGCAGGCCGGCAAAGGCGTCGTAGCAGGAGACGTCCACCGGCGGCCCGGACTGGACGTACCTGGTGGGGGGAGGGTGGTGGAGACATTATGTTAAAGGATACCATCATGGATTGGAGTCAAGCCAACCACTGTACGAGTGTCGGGGCCAGTCCGGAGACTCGAAGTCTCGGACAATACGGTCTCTATTCCGGCTCCTTGGTCGTCAGACGCGCTGGCTCCGCTAAAGAATGTTAAGTGAGGAACTCTACTATTTTTAAAAGCCAAAGTCAGCATGTAAGGTGTTCCAGCCGCAGTGTGCCAAGTCTTACAAATATCTTTGGACCAGCGCTGCTTTCAAAAGACGGAAAGTCAGAGTCAAGTAGAAAGCATTTGCTACCTGGGGACTTTCCACATCACTATTCTAGAAACCATCAAAAATGTCAATCAAATATATCCCATTCATCAGCAAAGCTGATTATTATTTTTTATATTTCTACAGACACACTTTCAAGAATCGGAGAAATCAGAGAAATAGCTGGATTAAATTAGCCGGCACTATTGCTTGCCGAGACCCCGGGCAGATTAGATTGACATGGCAACATCAAGTGTGTTTGGACAAAAAGTCAAACTTTTTGGAAAGGGCCTTGCTGGCCAGCCATCTGGCCGGCCGGCCGGCGTAACCTACTATTTTGGAAAGGTCAAAGCAAGCATGTGAGGTGTTTCGGCCACAGCATGCCAAGTATTACAAACACCTTTGGACCAGCGCCACTTTCAAAACAAGGCTCATGTGACTCAGGTATGCATTTACGCAACAAAGATGCCACGTCATGCCACTTCTTTGTACCTGTGCTGTGGGGCCGGCACAGGCTCCTGGGCCTGGTGCAGGATAAATCCTTGTCCCTGGACAGGAGCCGAGTACTCGGGCGGAGGGTGGCGTTTCTCCGCTGCCCCCCACTGGGTGTGGTAGGCCAGCTCAGGGTAGCTGTGAGAAGCGCTCTTGACCGCATCCGTCTTGGCCGCTGCATCATTCCTCTCCAGAGAGATTTGCATGTGCTGCTCACTGAGGGAGCGAGCGTGGGCACACTTGTGCTCCGTCTCGTCCGCCTCCTGGTGAAAGGCCCCCTCGCGGGACTCCCCGGCGGGGCTGGGC
Organism: Syngnathus typhle; assembly: GCF_033458585.1. Taxonomy (NCBI): domain Eukaryota; kingdom Metazoa; phylum Chordata; class Actinopteri; order Syngnathiformes; family Syngnathidae; genus Syngnathus; species Syngnathus typhle. Next base: position 3,512,956 of record NC_083750.1, on the reverse strand, counting down.
GGCGCTGCCCAGTGGCTGGCCAGGTACTGAGAATGAACCTTGGCTTGCTCGTAGGTGGGCAGCTCCTCGCCGTGGAGCTGGTAGAGCTGAAAGGCGCTCTCAGAGTGGTGGAAGTCGCCCTGGTGCTCCTGGCCCTGGGGCTCTTGTCTGGCCGAGAGCTGGGGGAACGGAGGCTCCTCCTGGGTGAGACTCTCCAGAGAGGAACGGGGGCTGCGGCCGATGTCGCCGCCGCTGTTGCTGCCGCTGCCTCCGCGCAGGGCCTGCTGCTGGATGGCCAGTAAGGTGCGGGTGTCTGTCGGGTTTCCGTAGCGAAGCTGCTCCTGGATCAGCCGGTGCAAGACCATACCGGACTGCTCCTCGGTAGAGGTCATGCCGATTGTCGCTGAGGATTCGCTTCTTCTGATTTCACGCAATCGCCTGTGAAACCTACAGATGGGGAGGAGGTGGTTGAGAGGTGGCATGACACATTATTGAAGCAGACAGGTGTTTTCGCAAAGCAAACACATGCTTACAAACTCAAGCAAATCAGACTCTGACCTCAATTTGATTTGAAGGCATCGTCGCAGTGTGAATAGAAAGTGGTCTGGCTTTGAACTGTTGCTGGAACAGATAGTCCTTTTTCATGACAGCTAATAGCAATCAAAGAGATCTGATTTCAGCCCCAAACAGAATTAACCAAGTTGGGAAATAGGCCATATAAATTGGTCAGACTCTTCTGAAGGAATCCAGACCCGCACAACCTCCAGCAGTGGTTTCAATCACTTTGCCCCGGGTTCCTCTTTTAAGCAACATTGCACAAGAACTGATCAGACCATCCAAAAGCAAAGCACCCAGCCAACAAAAATGGCCTCAATTCAGTTTCAACTGCATGAAATAGTTTGCCTAATAAAGACAATGAGAACACACTGTAGTCTAAGTTCACTTTGCTCCGAATGACCACAAAATTGGTTGAAAACTAGGTCATCGTTCTGACTTTGAGGTTGTGCTGACTCCATTAAAACAAAACTGACAGTTCAAAAGCAAACTGGACCCAGATTACATCCCAAAGTTTTTTCAGTGTATTGTGAACAGAAAGTGGCCCATGTTCACTTTGCCTCAAGTCCTTTTAATGAGCTTGCCATGCCAAGCCAAACCACAGAATGATGATTCTTCTTCAATTCAGATTATGTACATCGTTTCATCTGAGGGGATCATCTGGTTTATCTATCAAACATATGTATGGAGGACTCACAGCGCCAACATTAAAAATAAATAACTGAAAATGGAAAAAGCAAAAAAAATCACAAGAGAAATACAGCCATATTTAATTGTATTTATCTGATAATTTTCACATTTATCATTTTTAATTATTTTCACATATTTATTTTTAATTATTTTTATTGTATTTATTTTATTTGGCTTATTTGTTCTATTTATTTCCATATTTTTTATATTCGTTTTTATTTTCATTTTATTCAATTATTTTTAGCAATTTTTCTACACTCTCTCAACAGCGACAACATAAAAATGTGGAGACTTTTTCCCATAGCAGGCAAGGGAAAAAAACACATGCGGCCAAAATTCCAATCTCAGGAGGGAGTAAAAACGAACAAAAGGAGCCCTGGCCTGCGGTGATCAATTTTACTTTGTTTTAATTTGACTTTACTTACTCCATCTTGCTTTGAAATCTCATTTAGGCAGTAAAAGAAAAGTTAATGTTTGTCGATTGTGTCGATAAGGGGAAAGAAAATTTGTCAAATGAGCAGAACGTCAATCTTACCAGCTCAGGCTCTCATCCTAATAACGAAAAGTGCTCCTCTGCTGTGTGGAAATCCAAGTTTTGGTGTTAATCCCAACTCCGTGTGCGTCTTTTTTCTTTTGGTTGACTTTGAAGAACCGAAACGCGCGTCCTCCCCTTTCACTGCTGCTGCTGCTGTGTGAAATGCTGCTTATGCTTCTGCTGGGGGAAGCAGGCGGGCCGATAATAAGCCAGCGGGGAGGAGGGACCAAGGCGAGAATGCCAGGAATGTTCAACTGGAGCTCCCTCGGGGGATCGGACGTGTAAAAAGCAGCCAGCGGGGGAAGAAAGAGAAGCAGGAGGAGGAGGAGGAGAAGGAGGAGGAGCTTGCTGGGCTTGGAGAATAATTAAAAAAAAAAAAGTTTGCCAAGCTGTGCGTTCGCATCAAAGGTGGCAGAATTACTCACTTACGTTAAAGTACAGGCACTTGTTTGGGAAAAAAATGTAGTTACAGTAGAACTAACGATTCCACTCATTTTGAAGTCAAATAATTCAACCTGTAGGCTGGCCTGGCGTGTATTTTAAGTTTCAGACGTGTAGCGTTGCGGCGTACGTCAAGTTGACGAGAGTTTATTACTTTGCTCCTCAAAGAAGAAAGAAAGCGCACGTTTATGACGGTGTCAGTGTTTCACTCGAGACAACACGCAACTATTTACTGCTTGATTGGTGCATGCAAAGTTTTTTTGTATTTTTTATGACGGGCTTTAAGTGATGGACGAGGAAATAGTTGAGATGTTTGTCATAACAGACCAGTCACGAGCTTGTAAGGGATCGGACAGTACAGCCAAGTGCGTAGCGACAGAGACTTTATTGTGTGTGTGTGTGTGTGTGTGTGTGGGGGGGGGGGGGTAAGATGGGAACAGCTGGCGCTGGAGCGGCGATCTGGCTGGGGGAACAAGCGATTCTGCGGGATCTCCGAATTGTCAAGTGAGTCAGTTTCTCAGGGAGAGAGGAGCGAAGCAGCATCACGGGACAGACTGACACTCGGGTCTGCGCTGGCGGCGCTGATATAGCGCTGTCCATGAGCCAGTGGCAGGTGGCGGCGATTCCACGCCGTACCACGTTCCTGGTGGGCGAACAAGGGTGGCTGGTACCCGAAGACGCAGTGGAAAGGCGAAAGTCCCGTGGCCGAGCTGGGGAGGGAATTGTGAGCGTACTCTACCCAAGGAAGCTGTTGGACCCACCCGCGCTGGTCCCCAGCGACCATGCATCGGAGGGACCTGCCCAGTTCCTGGTTCAGGCGCTCTGCTTGACCATTGGACTGAGGGTGAAACCCCGAGGAGAGGCTGGCCGTAGCCCCGAGGAGTCGGCAAAACTCCGCCCAGAAGGTGGAAGCGAATTGTGGACCTCGGTCTGACACGATGTCCAATGGGAGACCGTGGTGACGAAACACCTCCCGCACCGTGATGGACGCAGTCTGTTTCGCAGACGAGAACTTAGGCAGAGAGACGAAGTGCGTCATCTTACTGAAACGGTCCACCACCGTGAGGACCACCGTGTTTCCCTCCGAGGGGGGGGGAGGCCCGTGACAAAGTCGATTGACAGGTGAGACCAGGGACGCTGGGGGACCGGCAAGGGTTGGAGCAGCCCGGCCGGAGGACGAGTAGACGTCTTACAGCGGTTACAAATCGAGCAGGCTCTGACATAATCGCTGGTGTCCACTTGCCAGGCGGGCCACCAGAAACGCTGTGCCACCACGTACCTCGTGCGTGCAGCTCCGGGATGACAAGCCAGGCGTGAGTCGTGGCCCCATTGCAGGACGGACGACCGCAGGCCTTCAGGGACGAACAGGCGACCCTCTGGGCAGTTGCTGGGGCCGGGTTGATCGCGTGATGCGGCTTCCACTTGGCGTTCAATCTCCCATGAAAGAGCCGCCACCCAAACCGAGCTCGGGAGGATAGTGGGAGGCGGACCCTGTCCCTCCTCTCCACCAGGAAACAACCGTGACAGGGCGTCCGCGTTTGCGTCACGGGAACCCGGTCTGTAGGAAAGAGAGAACTCAAACCGGTCAAAGAACAGAGCCCACCGTGCTTGTCTTGCGTTCAGCCTCTTGGCCGATCTCAGATACTCCAAGTTGCGGTGGTCGGTCCAGACAATGAACCAACTTGACGGCGAGGAGCTCCCGATTACCGATGTCATTGTTCCGTTCTGAGGCTGACAAGCGGCGAGAAAAAAAGGCGCACGGGTAGAGACGATCGTCTTGGCGGGTACGTTGGGACAACACCGCCCCGACACCCACGTTTGAGGCGTCCACCCCGACCACGAACTATCTGTCGGGATTGGGGACTCGGAGGATGGAAGCGGATGTGAACCTCCTCTTAAGCTCCCGAAATGCCTGTTCTGCCCATTCCATCCATTTGTACGGGGAGGCGGGGCTGGTAAGGGCGGTGAGGGGCGCGGCCACCGTGCTGTATCCACGGATAAAACGGCGATAAAAGTTTGCGAAACCAAGTACTCGTAGTGTCCGCTCGGGGTGTTGAAAGCCGTCTTCCACTCGTCTCCCTCCCGGATGCGGATCAGGTGGTAGGCGTTGCGAAGATCCAGCTTTGTGAAGATGGTGGCACCCTGAAGGCTCTCGAAGGCGGAAGAAAGAAGAGGCAGAGGGTATCGGTTCTTTACAGTGATCTCGTTTATTCCCCGGTGGTCAACGCACGGGTGGAGCGTGCCCTCCTTCTTCTTCACGAAGAAAAACCCCGCTCCCGCAGGTGAAGAGGACGGCCGTATGGTACCGGCCGCCAGGGACTCCCGGATGTATTCCTCCATAGCCCGGCGCTCAGGAGCGGACAGGGAGTAGACGCGTCCCTTGGGAGGGAAGGTGCCAGGCAACAGGTCGATGGCGCAATCGTAAGACCGGTGTGGAGGAAGAGAAGTGGCCCTGGCTTTACTAAAAACCTCTTTGAGTTCGTGATACACTGCTGGTACATGGTACAGTGGAGATGTCGGGACTGTACCTGGGCGGGGCTCTACCGAGTGGGCTGGTGGCCGCCCTCAGGCACGTCCGATGGCAGCGTTCACTCCACTGCCGAACAACCCCCACCTCCCAGTCCAGCACCGGGTTTTGCTGCCGCAACCAAGGGTGCCCCAGAATGAGCTGCTGTCCTGGGAGGGAAAGAAGAAAAAACTGGATGGTGATTGCCGGAGAGCAGTAACTTAACTGGTTCCGTCACGAAAGCCACCTCGCCGATCAGACGGCCATCAATGGAACGTGCGGGAATGGACGGGCTCAGAGGCAGGAAGTCGATACCCCACTGACCTGCCAGGCAAATGTCCATGATGTTTCCCTCCGCCCCGGAATCCACGAGGGCTGCGACGTTCTGGTCACCCGCCGCAAGCTGGACACGTGCCTGTAGCGTGAGCGTGCTGGGACTGGGAGAGCCGGTGCTGGTCGAGCTCACGCGGCATTGGGGGATCCCACTGGGCCTTTTAACGGGCACCCCGCCACCCGATGACCCCCCTCCCCACAGTTAAAACACAAGCCCAGTGAGAGGCGTCGACGGTGCTCCTCTGAGAGAACCCGAGCCCCTCCCAGATCCATGGACTCGGTGGGTGGTGTGGTTGGCGGGTCCCCAGCAGACGGAGGAAGGTGACCACGCGGGTTCCGCAGGGGCCTCCGCTCCCGATCGCGCCGCCGCGTCCGGATCCGCCGGTCCACTCGGGCCGCCAAGTCCATCGCACCCTTCAGGGTTCGCGGGCGATCGTAGGAAACTAGTTTGTCTTTCATGTACTCAGCGAGGTCGTTGAGGAATGTGCTAACGAGCGCCGGCGCGTTCCATCCGCTGCTGCCGGCCAACGTCTGGATTTTAAGTGCGTACTCCACGACCGATCGGCTACTTTGACGCAGCGTTGTCAGTTCCTCGGTGGCGTCTTCAACGGCAGAGCCCAGGTCGAATAGGCAGAGCAATTCCTCCGCGAATGCGTCGAACGAATTGCAAGCCGGGGCCATCCTTTCATATTCGGCCAGACCCCACAGCCGCGCCTCGCCCGTGAGGTGGGTTAGGACAAACCCGAGCTTGGCAGACTCTGACGCAAACGTGACGGGCTGGAGGCTGAACATTATACGACAGTTAGTCACATGCTTGGGATCTCCGTTGAACTTCTCAATGTTGCCAAAGCGGGGCTCCGGGACGTCCACGAGCTTCCTGGCCTCGGTCGACGGGCGGTGCGGGGGTGCCGTGACAGCCGGGGACGCAGCCACCGACAATCTCTGGAGGGCTTGGGCCATCTCCTGCTGCTGTAGCTGTTGTTGTTGACCAACCTCAATCAGATTTCGGATGTCGGCGGACAGGCTGCTGATTGCGGTCTCGGCTCGGTCCAGTCGGCTCAATGCCGTCTCGTCGTTCGCTGGCTGCATAGCGTTGGTCAGTCTGTACTGTAAGGGATCGGACAGTACAGCCAAGTGCGTAGCAACAGAGACTTTATTGTGGCTGGGGTGGGGCCTAAGATGGGAACAGCTGGTGCTGGAGCGGCGATTTGGCTGGGGGGAAGAAGCGATCCTGCGGGATCTCCGAATTGTCAAGTGAGTCAGTTTCTCAGGGACAGAGGAGCGAAGCAGCATCACGGGACAGACTGACACTCGGGCCTGCGTTGGCGGCGCTGATATAGAGGCTTTGCAGTCACGTGGTTTTATCATGTGATTTTGTGTTATGCCGCCATCTTGGCGGTCAACTCGTCAGCTCGTTCCTACGTGTTTGTATAGATTGTTTGATTTCTGCGCTACATTTTCACAGATTTCATCCGAATTATGGCTGATTTGCTATCCAACGAAGTTGGGCATTTGGATGAAGAATCCAAGAAACGTTACAGAGATAAGTTAAACCTTGTTGGCACAACGGATCCGTACCTTTTACCGAGAAGCATGCTAAAATCGCCTGAGCATTTTGCAACAGCCGACCTGCCTGAACTCTCATATCCAGATATTTATAATTACCTCGTCGATTCACCATCTCCGTACACTGGAAAGGACCTTAAGGCATACAAGAGTCTGGATGCCGACAAGTATTTTACAGCAGGTTTTGTGCATGATGGGCTGATATGGCAGATTCCAAACAAGAATCGATCTCTTCTCATGACCAAGGTAAGGAAAAAGCACGCACGTGGCAGTAACAGTGTGGTTGTGAAAAAACTACATAGTGAATAGTTTGTTTACATACCTGATATGAAGTGCTCATTGCATATCCTCGTGTAAATCGTAGGTTTCCATTGTTCACGACAAATCGCCGCGATCCATTTATCACGTTTTTTCATGTTCGCCGGAAATCTATAGAAGCTAAGATTTGGTTTATCGCCTCGTCTATTGTTACATGCAACAGCACAGCAGGTATCCGGCATTTTTAAGCTCAAATAGCAACAGATCTAACAAGAAAGCATGTGAGAGTCGTTGACCGGCACTGAAAAGTTGACCGCCAAGATGGCCGCCAAGCTAATGTGGGTAGCTTGATGACGTCAGCTGCAAAGCCTCTAAAGCCCTGTCCATGGGCCCGTGGCAGGTGGCGGCGATTCCACTGACAGGGGGGGACGTGGTCCTGTCAAAGGTGGCGCCAGCACGTGACAGAGCTGACATCCACGGAAAAAAGTGCATGTTTTTTTCCGCAACATTCAGATTTTTAGCAGCCCATATAGTGACATCTCTCAAAGATAATGATGGCATTTCATTTTTCTCCACAACACAAACGAATCGAAAGAATTCACGGATATAATCTATTCATAAGTGAGTCCTAGTCAAATGTGGTGCCAAGTAGGCCACGTGATCGAATTGTTTACAGTACGTGTTGCTGGTCCATGATGGATGATCTCATTAGAAGCAAAAATCAATGCGCCTAACGAGAAAAGTATTGAAGCGGCCTGTTTGTGCGCACGTGCCCGCGTGCACACTCTTGGCCTCATTTGTCCCTGCTGGTAGACTACGCCTCTGGGCCATTTTGTCCTCCATTGTGCTATGCTTCCTGTGAACTTCCAAAGGAATGCAAAGGGTGACCCTTTCAAAAAGTCGCTCTAGTGATCCGATATACAAACTGAGGCGTCACACAATAAATTCCTCTTGGTCTCAAATCTTGAGATTTACTTGCACCCCACACAGATTGAAGACATCCACTGCCCAAACATGAAGGAGGCTCGGTGATGTTCTGGGGCTGCTTTGCTCCATCGGGAACGCGAATCTTCTGTCCACATGAAATGAAAACGCAGTGCGGGTATGGAGAAAGTCTGCCCGGTGGTCACGGACGTGTTAAACGTGTTCACTTTTTGTGGCTTTGGTGGAAAACACAAGCACAAGCAAAGTACATGTTACACAATTGGAAAGGCGTACGCTGGCTGCTTCCAGGCCAGCTCGGCGGCCCAGTTTCTCTTCCTCAAACAGAGGGAGGATGCCATGACTAACTCCACTTTTGCACTTTAGGAGGGACAACTGCTGAATACTTTCTCACATAGTCACAATTATGTGTTGTTCACCTTTTGGGGGAGCTTCCACTTGACACAAAATTCACAGATTTGTGGAACCATGGCTGAAATTGAACAGGAAGTCAGCCATTTTGGTTGGAAGCCGCAATTTTGCACTCAGTCGATCGAATCTCCTTGAAACATCAAACAAAATGCTTGATGACACTTTAAGAATCTGAAATTTGGTGGAGATGTTTGTCATTCCAGGAGACTTCAAACACTCGAGAATCCATGCAAGTCAGTCAAACAGGAAGTCGGCCATTTTGGGTTGATGCAGCAAGTTTGGTTAGGCTTCATTTAACAAACGCCTACTAAGGAATCTGGCCAAATCAGAAGCAGAAGCGACGTGCTCCATTGTCAAGATTTATTGGCCAAGACATTTATTGTTAACAAAGAGAATTCAGTGTGTTCATTTCTTATTCGTTTTAAAAAAGAAAAAAAACAACACTGTCCCATGTGTGTCACTTTGGGCTCATGTTGTTGACATACTCCTCAAATGATCTTTGCTGCTTTGAGATAAGCCACATGAAGTGGAAAATGAGCTGAAACCACAAGACGCCCGCCTAAGCTCGCTCACATTTGTTTTTGTTCCTTTTGTCTGCCAAATAGTTTTACTTCCATTGCTTTATCTCTCGTCTTTGAGGAAGGGAGCGTTGCAGAGATACCGGAGCGGTGGGCTTGTGTGGGAAAGCTCCGGGGCAAAATAGACAGCGAGGCGACTTGATACGACCCGATTGGTGAGGAATGTAACTGATAGTGTTGGAAGGACTGGGATGGATTCCTCTCTCTGGCTTTCACATCTATGTCTGACTTAGTCATTCACACAATACACAATGAAGGGTGGGACGGTGGGTGGGCGGGGGGGGTTCAAGGTGTTCTAAAGCCAGGCCCATATCCTGTTCTCAGGAAACGGCAGCCCAGCCAGCTTCCCATGCGTTCATATTTCACAACAGCTCCGATTCTCGTCCTAGTGTGTGTACGTTTGAGTGCTTTTGGGAATTGGAAATGTGTGTGTGGGGGGGGGGGGACTTGAAGTTCTGTTGAGTAGTTGAGGAACGTATGCATGTCGCAGCAAGTCAACTTCCATGTATTCCCAGGGAATTTCCAGACATTCGCAGACTTCAAATTGTGACTCAAGTGTTGAGTGTGTGCGTGAAAATAAAACAGATGTGCGGCCGTAACGAGGTCGGGTCTTGACGAACAGGCCCATTCTTCCTCACTCACCTTCGTGAGTCACGCAGCCAGTTAGCACATTTGCTTCTTAACATGGCACAGGAGGTGAATGTCCGCAACATTTCAAGATGACCAAGGCATTCAGGAGAGAAATGTCCTGTATCTGAAAGCTTGCTCTTGGTTAGCTTGCGGGGCTGCTTTGGTACATCCCGCACTGGTTGTCTTGAACACACAGCAGCCAGCACTGTCCACTCAACTGTAATTTCCACAGTTTCCCCCTCTCTGGCCATGATACCTGAGATGGCTTTTGTTTATTGAAGACTAAATGACTATCTCTCCTCTAAGGATGTGTGTGAGCACAAGCACCAGCGCTAACGTCAGCACTCAGACACATATGGACTCCGTTAACACGTACGTTCATTGGCTCGACTCCCCGTGCATGTACGTCTGATGTAAATTTCCCCTCCGAGCCAACATATTTAGCGGGTGTCATAGCAACTCTATTGTTTTTACCCCCCCATCCAAACAAGCAACATGCAGCCTCCGTTCGCAGACATCTTAGTCATCAGGTGAATAGTTGAGCGTCACTGTCATGATCTCTGCTGTTGTCTTCGACCTTTTTCCTGCCAAACTCAAGATAACTTCTTACTGCATTCCTGGTGTTTGAGCGTTGGAAGATGGAACAGGGAGTTGTGCAAATTAATATTACTACCAAGATTGGAACCAGCTCAGTGGACTAGTGGTAGAGTGTCCTCCCTGAGACTGGAAGGTTGTGGGTTCAAACCCCGGCCGGGTCATACCAAAGACTAGAAAAATGGGACCCATTACCTCCCTGCTTGGCACTCGGCATTAAGTGTTGGAATTGGGGGGTTAGATCACCAAATGATTCCCGAGCGCGGCACCGCTGCTGCTCACTGCTCCCCTCTCCCCCAGGGGATGGATCAAAATCACACGGGGATGGGTTCAATGCAGAGGACACATTTCACCACACCTAGATGTGTGTGTGACGATCATTGGGACTTTAAAGAACTTTTTTAAAAAAAGATTGCAGTTAGTTAAATGATGGTCACTCTTCTATTGCTGCACACAGTTTTATCCATCCTGTCTTGCCCTGTTTCATCCTGTCCTAACCTGTTCCATGGCACACTTTTGTCCTACTGTATTCTGCCTTGTCCATCCCCCCCCGTCCTGTCCATTTCTCCCCTGTCCTGTCCTGACCTATTGTGTTCTTTCCTGTTCAATCTTGCCATCTTCTTCAATGTCTGGACCTGAATTGTCTGTTCTCCATTGCCAAAGTTATCTGAATACAATCTATGCATGTTACATTCAAGCAGCCCAAGTGTAAAAAAAAAAAGAAAAGCTCAAATTTGCCGTTTTTTTACAGCCTCCTAGAACAGTTTTTATATGAAAGCGATCCATTCAAAGGCTCAAGTGGTTCCAAGCTGGAGGGCACACATGTTGCCAAAGAATACTTAAGAAATGTATCAGCTGTATCAAGGCTTGTGCTATCTTTTGCCCCGGAGACAACACGCATACCCAGTCCAATGACACAGCAACAAGACATGACAGCCGTGTCCCAAAAAATCGGCCTCCCTCCCCGCCCCTCACTGGGCTGTCCAGGAGGTCACCAGAATGCCAGCCTCTCATTCGGGGGCCCCCCCTCAGGCTTGAATGTGGACCCTGCCCCACCCACCCCTGGCAAATAGCTATCTGTGCTCCTCTGCTGCTGAGCTTGCACAGAGCATGTGATGCCCGTTGACACGCCGTGTGATGTCAGAGAGAGAAAGCCAGTGTGTTCGTACTTTGCCAAGCAGTTCTGAAAATGTATCCGAGGCTTGTCTGTGGACTGAGGCCATATTGTTGCTGTAAAACTAAAAACGTCAGATTGAGTAACACTGGTGAGGCATTCAATGTCAAATATTAATTTTGCAATCAACTGACTGTTGAGAAATGTGAAGGAATTAGGTCAAATTGTCTAATACAAAGACATAAGATTATGTTAGATCATTTGTTTATTTTAAACCTTTCTTTTGGGTCAGGAGGGCATTCCAAAATTGTCCCAAAACCCCAAATTGTTCCAAAGGTGGACGGACCACCAAGTGGCCTAAAATGTGACACATTCATGCTTTCCATTTGTTCCATTTTCAGGGTCCTGCGCTGGCCTGTTTTTAGCCCAGCAGGGCGGGAAAATGTTCCACGCTAAAATAAAATACCCTAAAATGCTGATTTTCATGCTCACATACTCATATTTGCCACAAGGTCCAGAAAAACATCCTCAGGGGCAATATGGAGGAATCCAAAATTGGCTTCAAATGTTTATTCTGGTACCTTTTGTAAGGAACTGTGATGTAATTTTGTTTTGGCAGCAAAATGGATCAAACATGTCTTTTCTTTTGCCACCCAAAAACAAAATCTAATCCAAATTTCTAAGCCCTGTTCATGCAAAGAGAGCCTCTATGCCCGCATTACCCACACTGAGCAATGGCTCACTAAAAATATGAACAGATAACTAACAAAAGTGGTGTGTCAGCATCCAGTGCGTTTTGCATTAACGTTCTGGTCAGGTTGCCAAAAATGTCAAGTGGCTTTCTTATCTTCCAGACGACCCCCAGCATTGCTGTCTGGAAGTGCTGAAGATTCAGCTGGAAGATATGTTGGGCCCAGCACACAACCACACAAAGCGGCCCTTGTGTGGACGACAAGGAGCGTATTGTCTCGTTCTATTTTTAAAAGATGAAAGAGAGAAAGAATTTGATGACAAGTATCCAAATATCCAAAATACATCACGGAGGAGGAGAAAAGAGGCGTTGTACATTTGATCTCTTTTCAATGGGGTCAGTGGGTCAAGATGCGAGAGACCTTCCGACCTTCTCAGGAACAAGACAACTTAGATGACCTGAAGGATTTTCTTGTCATTCTGCTTCACCGAGTTCCAATTTTCATGACAGTGCAAAATAAATGCTTATCAACTCCTTCCAAGAGCATGATGCTCTAGAAAAAAATAAAACTGATTACATACACATTTTCCCCCTCTGGAATCGGATTGGGTGATAAGCCAAACGATAGGATACTGTGGAATGCAATCAGAGTTGTCAACAATCTCAGCAATGAAAATAGAAAGCTTTGAGATAATATTCCAAGTGCTGCGCTACTAGCTTGGTTCAATTTGCTTAGTGGACATTTAAGAACCTAATGTTGATACTTTATTGATCCCGGGGGGTTATTCCGTAGAATTATACAAGAATGCTCTTGTAAATTAAATAAAAATATTTTTTTGTTGACTAAATTCATCACGCTGATATACACTTCACTTAGAATCTGTAACAAGGTAGCGTTTGACCACAATCTAGTTATCTGCCAAATTTGGACAGTGTGACATTTTTTTCAAATGGACACCATTTCAGAAGCGTGGAAGCATGCTGGCAATAATCAATCAAAATTGCCCAATGTTGGTCTCCAAAGAGTTAGCAGTAGCTGTCACTGCTTAACTTGACAGCAAATTTGGCATCCTAGCTAAAGAACTCAAGTACAAACAAGTCCATTTCCAAGAGGTCGTTTGACTTGTTGACATTTTGGTTTCATGGTGCGCACTGAGCATCTTATCTGTAAAAGGCTCAGTCATTTCCCAAGTTTTGCAGGAATGCTCGACATCTGCCAGCCCGGCTTTCCTCTCTGGTCTAATTGCGAGCGGGCTGCAGGGTCAGTCCACTCCGCTAGCGCTGCTGTCCCACATGAGGAATGCAAACAAGCGGGAAACTCTTCCAAGAATCCACAGTTGAGGACCTTTCTGGAATGTCCTAACGAGGCCGCGCTGGCGTGTTTACGCTTCCGGGCCCATGGCAAACCTGCAATCTGCCCCCACTGGCGTGTCATTATCCTCGCTCTTTGGTGGACGTGGACAAACGCATTCCTTCTCCTCCGTTTTGTGAAGCAAACATTTGGATGCAGAGACGAAAGCGAGGATGGTGTTTTCAAATAAACAAGCAAGCCACTTTCAATTAGGAAGCATAGACAAAATTTGCAATCAAACTTAGTAACGGACAGACCCTGACACTGGAATCTTTGTCTTCATCTGAATAAATTGAAAACTTTTGATATATGTTTTAACAACGTGAGCATGTTGACAGTGTGTTCTCCCTCAGCTCACACTATGTTCTGGTCTCCTTCAGATAAAAAAAGCGTTGCTGGTGAGTTTATTGACTTCACCAGCGCTCTTACGTAACTGTGGAATGTTGGAAGTGGACCGTTGTACTAAATCAACAGATTGTACAATTAAATGAGGACATTCCTGACCAGGCAGGTCACCAAGAAACCGAAAAAAAACTCAGCATAGCCAAGCACACATGTGGAAGGCAAAGTTGCTTTGAAAATGTCTGTAAGCAAGGCTTTGACACAAAACGCTGACCGGCGGCGTTTGTTTACTCAACTGCAGCTGGGGGTGGAGTCAGAAAGGATCAAGGTTGCACAGGAACACCAATGAAGTTATGCCTTCAAAAAAAATTTTTTTTGTTTTTAACCATTTGATGCTTATATTGTAGCTATTGCTAATATTTAAAAGCCGTGGCCAGGCACTTCTATTGACAACATCACTGTAAATGGCGCAAGAAGTCAAGTAGGCTGGAGACTTTTACTTGCACAAATGTGCTTTTTGAAATCACATTAAACAACGGTAGTTGAACGAAAAGCTGAAACTTTACAAACTTGTCTTTACCTGGTTTCGAAGGAAATTCCTCATCATCAATTGTAGACAGCTCTGGTTCCGAGTCCATCTGCTCGCTTTGTAGAAGACAGTGCTCCATTTCATCTTTAGTCACAAATTACGTTTTGGACACAACATGATTGTTTACAAATATGAACTAGAGTGAGAGTTTGTGAATAAATGTGTGAGAGCCTCGAAAGCCGTTCAGCGACACTGCTTTTGCAGCAGAGAAAAAAAGTCATTAAAAAAAATAAACCGAATTTGTCAAATCTTGTCAAAAACACGACTCATCGGGACTTACTTTTTCATGTCACTAAGACATATTTTTATCTCTGTAAAACTGAGTTCAAATAAGATTAAGTGTGTGACTGAAAGCTGAAAAGAAGGCAGGGAACTAAAAACATTGAGAAACACCTGGACAAGGCACAAGTGGCTGAGGGAGCTGATAGGAAAACACAAAGGCCTAAGAGGCCAGGGGGAAACCATGAAACAAGGACCTCACGAGACAGACGTGGAAAAAAGAAACAACAGCACAACTACAAAAACTAATTCAAAGCCAAAATATCATGACAGCACGGTTGTGTTGGACTGCCCCCGGAGGCCAGGTTGTACACAGCAGAAAGAGCAGAGTAAAGAAATGACCTTTGATGCACTAACTGTTTTCATTCTTTACTTCTACTTAAAGGTATACATGCAAATAAAAATGGATGCTATTAAGTTCTCACAAAGTAAAAGTCAAAGTCATTGTAAAATGTTGCATTCCACCACCAGCAGCAGCAGCAGCAGCAGCAGCAGTTTTGCAGCCAAGAAGTATGTTAGCAGATGTTTGGTACGCAGCTGCAATGGCGGCTCTTTGGCCTGAACTGAGGGATCGAGTGCATACTTGCTCCACATTCTGACGCCATCCGATGAGCTCTCCTTTCTGGCCTCCCATGTTTCGCATATACCGAGTGGTGTAAAAATGTCAGGCTAAAACTCTGAAAATCGCATGACAAAAACAAAATCTCGCATCGGAGTCTTGGAGGAATTCCCGCGTGATGGAGGCCTCCAGTACGTTCATACCTCACCGGATTAAAACCATCTGTTGCCCGCCATGTGAGTGGCAATTTGCTAAACGCTAGACTGTGCAACTGCCATCCGGGCGCCAGGACAACTTCCAATGGCAACTCCTGGCAGGGAAGCAATTCTTTAAGCAGATACGGCCGGCGGGACCCCCTGACCCCAACCCAAATGAGACTCAAATCAAACATACCACGCTGCAAAAATAAATTGCTAAAAACATGCTTCGAGAATTCAATTTCTTCTATTGCAGAATTTCTCATCCAAAATCTAAAACAGACATTTGTCTTTTTTTTGCACAATGACTAAATTGTTGTCAGCAGTCATTGTCAAAATTGATTCCAAGTCACTGATAGCCTCCGTGAAGAGGTTGAGGGATGTTGTGAAAAGCCCATTGCAGGAGGCCATCCAGGGACGCCTGCTGACACACACACACACACGCACACACACACACGCGCACACGCACACACACACGCAAACACAGACACACACACACACATACACACAGTTGCATTCCAAAAAATGCGCCACGCAATGCGATGCAATAACGCAATGCTCCCCAGCACATCTGACTCTAATTTATGCAGCCCCCCCCACCTCTCCCTAATACATACTTCACATACTACATCATGTATGCAACTGAACACCACTCACGTCTCCAAGGATGGAGTCCAATTCATCCAATTGGTCTTTGTGTACAGATGAGTTCTGTTCGTGGCCACATGGATTATGGACCGATGCGGGAAGCTGAAAAACAGTAAAAAGCAGGCAGGTCATTGTGCCCCCTTTTTCAAGGAGAATACAGTCAAACCTCGGTTTTCGAACGTCCCCGTTCTCTAACAAATCGGAATTCAAGCAAAAAATTCGAGATTTTTTTGCTTCAGTTGTCGAACAAAATTCGGAGGTCGAACCTCGCGAGATGAGCCGGGAGGACTCGAGAAAACCTGACCGCGCGGCCCGGATGTCGCCTGACTCCGTTGTTATTGTATTAATCTCATGCCTCCAAAGAAAGCAAGTGGGAGCAGTAAAGCCATCATAAAAAACAAAGACGCTCTTAAAAGAATGCGACAGTGAACTCCCGGCGCGCTGCAGTTGCGCGATCGGACTAAATTAAGCTCCCTGCGCACTGAAGTCCACTTAAATTTTGGAAAGTACATCAGGACTATAAAAGTATTTTCTAGATTTCAACGACGGCTCTGTCACAATAATGCGACCTGCGCGATGCAGTTGCGCGGTCGGCGACGCGCTACTGTTGCGCGTTCGGCGGTGTGCTGCAGTTGCGCGATCGGACAAAATTAAGTTCCCTGCGCACTTAAGTCCACTTAAATTTTGGAAAGTACATCAGTACTTTAAAAATATTCTCTAAATTTTAGCGACGGCTCTGTCACAATACTGCGACCAGCGCGGTGCAGTTGCGCGGTAGGCGACGCGCGACGGTTGCGCGTTCGGCGGTGCGCTGCAGTTGCGCCATCGGACATAATTAAGCTCCCTGCGCACTGATGTCCACTTAAATTTTGGAAAGTACCGTATTAGGACTTTAAAAAGGTTCACTTAAATTTTGGAAAGTACATCAGGACTTTAAAACTATTTTCTAAATTTCAGCGACGGCTCTGTCACAATAATGCGACCAGCGCGGTGCAGTTGCGCGGTCGGCGACGCGCTAGGGTTGCGCGTTCGGCGGTGCGCTCCAGTTGCGCGATCAGATAAAATTAAGATTCTGCGCAGTGCGCACTTAGGTCCACTTAAACTTTGGAAAGTACTACATCAGGACTTTATCATTATTTTCTAAATTCTAGCGACGGCTCTGTCACAATAATGCGATCAGCCCGCTGCAGTTGCGCGGTCGGCGACACGCTACGGTTGCGCGTTCGGCGACGCGCTATACGGTTGCGCGTTCGGCGGTGCACTGCAGTTGCGCGATCGGACAAAAATCTTGGAACGGGTTACATTTTTATCTATTATTTGTAATGGGGAAAGTAGATTTGGAATTCGACCGATTCGCTTCTCGAACCGCCTTCTGGAACGGTTTGTGGTCGAAAACCGAGGTTTGACTGTACTTGGAATGATCCTAAAATTCCATGCTTAGAATTAATGGTGCAGTCCAAAATGAAGTGGCAGAGCTAAAACAACACCAAAAAAGGTCTTACAAAGCAAAACATTCTCAAAAAAATACTGATAGAGATTCATTATTTGGTCTCTTTTGGGAACAGGTGACAATGTAGGATCAAATCCACAGAAAAATCTGAAAATACCCAAAAGTCAATTATGGCACCTGGGGGCGGGGTGATAGCATGTTTGTTGGGGGGGCACTTCTAGCTAGCTCTGCCAGTGGGGTGGATTTGTTCCCACTTTCCAGGGGGCGCCATCGAGCAAGTGGAAGTATAGCAACCCACCTGTGGTAAGGATTTGGCTTCCTTTGCGATGGAGCATGACAGACAGATGGATGTCCCGCTAGCAAACACACAAGGCGGCATGTCACATTCATGTCACATTTGTGCTTTTTTTTTTTTTTCTCCTCATCTCATGGGTTGGGACTTACAGCGGGAAGTGGCAGTGGTGGTGGTAAGGCTGGGAACACTGGAGGCAGCGACTGAGGTCCTCTCCTCCCAGGTGACAAAAACCACACGAGTCTGCCCACTACGTTTTGGAGACAAGTCAAACGTTTCAGCCAGCAAAAAAAGTGTGTCGTGTGTGAGCGGTAAAATGTGTCAATATCACTGATTTACTTGCAAAGCATGTTGGCTTTTCTGTACTTGGTGCCCTGTGCCGCTGCAGTCTTTACAACACCAAGAACCACTGCACAAGCAAAAGTGCACAATTAGCAACCTTTGCCGACACGCCATCATGCACACATGTCTGGTCTCCTTCGTTGAAGCCCGAACCTCGGGACAGATGCCAGCGGAGGGTCCAGGCAGGTTAAGTGGAACGCTCGAGGACATCCGTCACAACAGATCAACTCGCCTCCATCTTTGCACACGGCGCACTCGTCGTCGTTGTGATGGTTCTGCATGCACACACTCATGCAAATACCATACATGTGATGGATGATGTTACGTTCCCGTGGTACCTGTCCAGAGGCTGCTATTGTCTCCCTCTGGTGTTGAAAGGTTGCCATGACAGCTTTGGATTTGTAAAAGTCTCCTGGCGGCTTGATGGACTTTTTGGAGGACCCTGAGGAGAAAACATCAGGTATCAGGATCTTCAATAGTGCCATTTATGAAAAAAAGACTTTTGCACAAGTGCAACAAAAACTTCCATGGAGAGAGACAGTAAGCACGTTGTTCTACCTGCAGTTCCAGCGCTCGTCTTGGCGCGATATTGATCTTCTCTATCCTCGCGGCTCCTCTTTTTCCTCTTGCCATCACCTGCTGCATTGTAATAAAGCGGCAATTCATCATGCAAAAACTGACACGAGAATCATTGAAATGAACGGCGACGGCGCGGCTAAGAGCTCAACGTCAGTGAACGTCACGTACTGGCTTTGTGGAGCAATGCTTGCAGTTTGGGATAGCTGTCCAGGTTATAGGCCTTGTT
The DNA here is from genome assembly GCF_033458585.1 of Syngnathus typhle. Lineage (NCBI taxonomy): Eukaryota > Metazoa > Chordata > Actinopteri > Syngnathiformes > Syngnathidae > Syngnathus > Syngnathus typhle. The sequence continues at coordinate 3,494,279 of NC_083750.1, read as the reverse complement.
CAGGTTCCTCCAGAAGGCCTTGATGGTGGAGGTGCTCTGCTCCAATACCCAAGAGAGCAGAGAGTACATGGCCTTGTGGATCCCGTCTCGCCGTGCCTCCGCCTCCATGTCCTAACAGAAAAAACAAAGACCTCAACTTGAGTTTGTTCATTCCCAAGTGTCCAACTATGAACATTTCCAGAAATTCCTCATCTGAACTTCAAAATTAGCCTCACCTTCAGCATCTGCTCACTGATGATGTTCTTGTCAGCCAAGCCGTGAACCAGAGGGAAGGCGTCGTGCACGGCCATGGCGATGTCCGTGCGAAGACCTCTCAAGAGCGAGCCCAGGTTGGCCTCGGCGAGGGACATGATGCACTTGAGTGAGACCGCCGACTCGCCGGAGTGCCCTTTTTCATGGACAGGGTGTGGCCTACCGAGTAAAAAAAATCATCATTTACATCTTGAGAGGTCAAAGATCATGTTTGTACTTGAAAACATACTGCTTGCAATTATTGTTTGAAAGTTAATATTTTTCAAACTTGCAAAAGGTACAAATACTCACCTTGGAATCCAATGACATGGGGTGCAGTAGTGTACCCTGAGGGACACCCAAATTCCTTCAACTGAATCCACCACTAATGTAACTGTCTGCCACATCCAGAGACCCAAGAGAGAGAGGGGGGGGGGGTGAGTAACATCCAGGGGAATACCTCAGAGGTGGTGTCAGTTAAGTCGTCCAAATAGGTTCTTTCCAGTTCAGCTTGACGTCAGCACCAAACCAGAAAGAACTCCTCTGCAAAATAATTTTGTATAAATGTTTTATTGTTTGAAATAAAATAAAATAAAATGAAATCAGCCTTGTGGAAAAGGCTGCCTAAAATTAAACATCATATCAAGTAAACGTCCGGAAAATAAAATACGCCTTGCGTACAATGTGCTATAAAATAAGATATAAAAAATTAATTCATATAATACAGTTAATAGACAAGGAATGGAATAGAATAAAATAAAAGCAAAACTATGGAATAAATTAAAATAAAGAAGGACAAGCTTTGTGGATAAGGTGCCTTCAAACAAAATAAAACATTAAATGAAAGAAAAGAAATCAAAATACACATTGCAGACAAGATCAAATCAACCATCAAATGCATTAAAAATAAAACAAATGTCAAATGAAACAATCCCATCCCCAAAGCAGCAGTCAAAATAAAAGTTTTGAAATTAAAGCAATTTTTACTTGACTAAATATGAAATGGACTTAATTCAAATAAGTCTGTGAATTGAGTAAGGCATTGTAAAAGCAGGTTGTAATGAAATGACATTGAAGCTAAAATAAAAAATAAAATAAATTAAAATTCAAGAAATGAGGCTCCAAGCTAGCTCACGCATTCGATGCACTTTCATCCCGCTTGGCGCCGCCACGCAAGTGTTGCGAGTTAGGAGAGTGAAGCCCTTTAATGTGTCATTTATTAATCATGAAACATTATTACATTATTCATACTGGTGAACAAGGACCACTTGTACAGAGAGGACGTTCACGACATACATCTTACATTATTATATACAGTGCAGTGCATTACGGTGGATCGTTATATGCTTTCTTTGTTTTGTTTTTTTCCGGGATGGAGGGACGGGCAACAATTAGGAAAGGACTGGGTGCCAGAGGTGCTTTTCTTTTTTGTACATTATTATGAATATTATTATTGTTGTTGATCTTTTTTAAAGCACAGTACAATTTCTATAAAAGTTGAACCCAACGAGAGAGACAGAAAGAGAGAGCGAGAGAGAGACAGAGAGAGAGTGCCACGTCTTTCACAGCTACCGTTATGTGAGCCTACAGGAAATTGCGTGAGATGTGATATTAATGCTATCGAGAGAAAGACAGAGCGAGATGCTAGACAACATTCCGAGAGCAGTCAGGCCAGGTTTAAAAAGAGAGAGAGAGAGAGAGAGAGAGAGAGAGAGAGAGAGAGAGAGAGAGAGAGAGAGAGAGAGAGAGAGAAAGAGAGAGAAAGAGAGAGAAAGAGAGAGAGAAAGAGAGAGAGAAAGAGAGAGAAGAGAGAGAGAGAAAGAGAGAGAAAGAGAGAGAGAAAGAGAGAGAAAGAGAGAGAAAGAGAGAGAGAAAGAGAGAGAGAAAGAGAGAGAAAGAGAGAGAGAAAGAGAGAGAAAGAGAGAGAAAGAGAGAGAGAAAGAGAGAGAAAGAGAGAGAAAGAGAGAGAGAAAGAGAGAGAAAGAGAGAGAGAAGAGAGAGAAAGAGAGAGAAAGAGAGAAGAGAAGAGAAGAGAGAGAAGAGAGAGAGAAAGAGAGAGAGAGAGAAAGAGAAGAGAGAGAGAAAGAGAGAGAGAAGAGAGAGAGAAAGAGAGAGAGAAAGAAGAGAGAGAGAAAGAGAGAGAAAGAGAGAGAGAAAGAGAGAGAGAAAGAGAGAGAGAAAGAGAGAGAGAAAGAGAGAAAGAGAGAAAGAGAGAGAGAAAGAGAGAGAGAGAGAGAGAAAGAGAGAGAGAGAAATAAATCGGATCAGTGTGCATGCGTGCTGTAGACATTCAAACGTGTTCCGCCATTTTAGGAGGGGGGGGGGTGGCCGACCAACACTCCACTGACTAGCCCCTCCCCTAGAACTCTCTTTTTATGCTTAGGTTTTATTTTTGGCGCTTTCCCTGTTTATATATATATAAAAAATACAAAACATAACAGCGAAAAGAAATTAGTTTCCCTTTGCAATAATTTTCTACTCCCCCCCACCACCAAAAAAGGGTTTGTGTTCCTTTTCATTTTCTCTCTTTTTTCCTCCGGTCACTTACATATTGACAAAGTATACAATATTTTACAACTGAACAACTGATTGCGAGAGAACGTTTGATGTGTCCGATCTGATACATCCTAGAGTACATCCAATTGGAGTCAGAGTCAACTGTAGGCTAACCAGGAAGTAGTTTAAGCAACACAACAAGCCAATGGCGTGAAGGGAGCTGTGGCCAATCACAGCTCGGCATTAACATGAGCACCCGGCCTCGGGGACGCTCGGCTCCGCCGGTTTGTCCAGCTTGATGTCGATCACTGGCAAAGTGATGCTTAAGGAAAAATACAAAGCGATACGATAGATACTAAAAATATATAATACGACAGATAATAAGGTGTAGTCTAGTATGGAAAGGTCAGTGCAATGCAGTATAATGCATGGTTTGGTATGGTACAGTGTGGTGGTGGCAGTGGCGGTGTTCCCCAGGGTTCAATTGTGGGGCCTCTGCTGTTTAACCCAGGGTTGCATCTTGAGAAAACATGGCATTTCATCTGGCTAAGGGCTAGCATTGCATAGCATAATGCAGGGTAAAATCCTTTCCGCTAGATCAGGGGTCTCAAACTCCAGTCCTCGGGGTCCGCATTCCTACATGTTTTCCAAGTTTCCCTCGTTAAACACACCTGATTCAAATGATCAGTTCATCCTCACGTTCTGCAGGAGCCTGATAATTGAATCAGGTGTGTTTAACGAGGGAAACCTGGAAAACATGCAGGAATGCGGCCCCCGAGGACTGGAGTTTGAGACCCCTGCGCTAGATGCTAGTGTATGAGGATATATTCCAAATGAAGCCGACATTTCGGCTCACTCATCAGTGACTTAGTTAAGGATACTGCCTTCAGGATTGGCATCATCAAGGCTCTCCATCCCGGGAAGAGCTGCTGCGACGCGACGAAACAGCTTGGAGAAGGCAGAAGGACAAATCCTACTCATATACAAGGCATTGTTTTGGACATGATGTGTGCGGTGTCTGGAATGCAAATACCGTTTTTTCTCCATGTATAATGCGCCCCCATGTATAATACGCACCCTAAAAATGGCATGTCGATGCTGGAAAAAAGCCTGTACCCATGTATAATACGCACCCAAATTTTGACTCCTACTTAAGTCTGTAAACGTATAAATTATTTCAGAAAAAAGATCATCTTTGGGAACAACCGGATGTTATTCTGCCGGTCAGTATCACTGCGCATGCGCTAGCAAACTCGATAGCGAAGAGATGTTTCGGATTTGTGTAGGGTACATTGTGACAGCAAACGAGCAGGTGATTGAGCAAGCGTCTGATACGAGGGCATTGTGTTCGTATGGAGCGTGTTTGAAGTGAACAGCAGAGAAGAAAGCGCATCTGTAATGGCGGCCTCCGTATCATATCCGGATAAAAAAAATAAAAATAAAAATACATATATATATTTTTTTTGTACCCATGTATATTGCGCACCCCAGATTTTAGGACAATAAATTTGTTAAATTTTGCGCATTATACATGGAAAAAAACGGTACTTCAGTAGAATGTTCACTATGTCCACTTTTTTTGTTCCACGGCCACTTTCACTTTTCCTGCACTGCATTTCCAAAACAAAACATAGACTTTTCCTTTGATATATTTCCTTTAACCATCATCGTGACTGCAGAATAAAATCCAAAGACTGTTAGGACATTCGAAAACGCTTCACGTTGTAAATGGCTTTAGACATTCCCGTAGTGATGCGAGCGGCTCGTCACCTGCTTGACATTGCAGCCCGTCTTGGCGCTGGTCTCAATGAACATGACGTTCAGCTCTTTGGCTCTCTGCTCTCCCTCCTCGATGGTGATTTGCCTGACCGGGGGGGGCAGGCGCGCCGTTACCATTGCATCCGTCCTCCTGGTGAGCAACATGCCACCGCCATCTCACCTCTTCTCCTCCAGGTCCGTCTTGTTGCCCACCAGCATGATGATGACATCACTTCCTCTCTCGGTCCTGACGTCGTCGATCCACTTGCAGGTCTGCTGAAACGAGTTGACATCTGGGGAGGAATTCGTCAATTGATTTCAATGAAGCCAACGAGAACAATAGCGGCTTACGCCACTTTTGCACAAAACTTTTCTTTTTAATTCCATTTGGTTTCTTTTCAATGCTGCTCACTTGTGATGTCGTAGACCACCACAGCCACCGTGGAGTCTCGTATGTAGCTCGGGATGAGGCTCCGGAAGCGTTCTTGTCCGGCCGTGTCCCACAGCTGCAGCCTCACCTACACATGTGGACAGCAGACTCACTTTAGGAGCCACTTGGCAACTATGCACTTTGCACTGCCTCCACACACACACGCACACACGCACACACACACTAAAAAATCAGTCAAGAAGTTTAAGCAGACTGATGCTATTAGCTGCAGAAATAACCTTTGGCTAATCGTGTTAGGCAGAAATGAAATCCAATCATGGATTTGTCAAAGCGAGGGGAAACGGGAGTTTTTTTTCCTTCTTCTTCTTCCCACTGAGCTCAAATAACACTTTATTCAGCAAGGAACACTTGTAAAGGGACGCACGCACAAACCAATAATCAGGTCAAGTTTTAAAATTTTTTCAAAGGCTTCGAGCAGATGCCGACCATAGTGAACGTTAAATCGGTTCAACATTTGCGATCACAAGGACAAGCGTTGTTCCTTACTGTTCGGTCCTCCAGGTACATGGTCTTGGAGAGGAAGTCGATCCCAATGGTAGCCTGCGGCGCACAAGGAGAAAGACTCATTTGCAGCTTCATTCATTCCAAACGAGCTAAGAGAACTCGAGGGTGGAGCAATAAATCCAACTTTATCTGATGGACTTTAATTGTCTTCTTTGGGATCTAATCGCGCAGCCGAGGACGAGATAAGTCCATATTCATTTATTACCATAATATTGCTTCACTGGCCGTTTGTGATAACATGACCAAGATTAATAACTTAATCGGTTAAAAACAAGATTGCAATCGGGATTAAAGGCACTATTATTACATACAAGCAAAGATCTGACATACCTGGTATGTGTTGTCAAAACTGTCATACATGAATCTGGTGATGAGAGACGTTTTTCCCACTGAAAGATAGCAGAAGGATATTCAAGAGCACACGTGACAAGATGAATTTGAACTTTTTTCGACCAATAAACCCAAAAGTCGATTTGTCTTCTATTCTGAGCAGTACAATTTAATTATTTGACTTATTTTTCCTCCAGTACTCTTTGGATCTGCACTCGCTGATGCACAACGCCAGAAATAATATCATATATAAAATCTAAAATGATAATGGCATAAAGGTATGATGTATTTTTTTTCATCTACTCTTCATGGTGGAAGCTGCCTTCTGGCTGGGCCTGGAGAGCCCAAATGCTTTCGTTTAGGGTTGCACACACGCACACACAGACACACACAGACACACACACCCACGCACACACGAGCAGGGCTTTGGGCAGGGCCTCTATTCAGCACCACGGACAGCAATGTTGCAGCACGAGGCCACACGAACGCAACAACACACACATTAATGGCGTGCTCTTTTTTTCCAACTCTATTCTCGATGTCCTGCCATTTGTCTGCATTACACACACATTGTACAAAACGGGTATTGTGCACAAAAGTGTTGTGTAATGTGACGTATTTTGGTGTGCGCTTGTTTTACGAGTGGGGACGTGCCGGAGGGGTGCAGAATGAAGCAGACATCGGCAGCCTTGGGTGTGTCCCGAACTGACACTTGCATGGGACTCGTGCACAAACAACGCCATTCTATGACATCATCACGTTATGGGTGCCTTTAACAGAGTATAAAAGAAATGAAATGATTACGAAGAGCTAGATTTATTTCTTAATAAAGAGAAAAAAACAAAGAGATGGCTTGTGTTTGTGGGCCACTGCAGCACGTCTAAACACCGAAACACCGCCCCACGCAATGGAGACTAACAGCAGCAGTTTGTGATGAAGGAAAGGGGGGGGGGGCAGTTATCGATCCTATTTTGATTGGATTCGGTCGTACCTCGTCTCGGTTAACACATTTCCTCCACAAATGGACGCGAAAGGGCAAAAAAACCCAAACAGGCCTCACGTCATCTTTCGCAATCAAACAATGAAAGTCACCTTTTTGGATATTCGTGTCATAATAAAAAGATGTTTGTCGTGAAGGGTGGGGGTGCAAGGTAGCTTCGGCAATGCTATGACTCACCGCTCTGCTCTCCCAAAAAGACGAGTTTAAATTTCCGCAGGGGGTTCCCCAAATCTCCTCCGGCTGACATGATGGCGCTTATTTATTGTTGTTATTATCTTTAAGGGCGGATGATTGCAGCGGAAGAAAAGGTCCAGTCGTCTCTCCCGAGGCGGGCTGGCTCGTAGCAGCGGGCTGGTAACGGGGGCAGGAGGAGGAAGAGGAGGATGATGAGGATGATGATGTTCCTCTTCGCTTCGAATGATGGGATTGCAGCTTGGCGTCCTCCTGGCAGCTCGACGCCGCTTTTGCGCATGCGCGACCTCACCTATTTCCAGCCTCACCTTCTTGATTGAGGTGGAAAGTGGACGAGAGAGAGAGATGGTCAGTGTGGGACAAAAGTAGAGCTAGACTTTTCAAACGCACCTCTGGAGGGAAGGAAGGAAGGAAGGAAGGAAGGAAGGAAGGAAGGAAGGAAGGAAGGAAGGAAGGAAGGAAGGAAGGAAGGAAGGAAGGAAGGAAGGAAGGAAGGAAGGAAGGAAGGAAGGAAGGAAGGAAGGAAGGAAGGAAGGAAGGAAGGAAGGAAGGAAGGAAGGAAGGAAGGAAGGAAGGAAGGAAGGAAGGAAGGAAGGAAGGAAGGAAGGAAGGAAGGAAGGAAGGAAGGAAGGAAGGAAGGAAGGAAGGAAGGAAAGGGAAAGGATGGCAGTGCACTTTCAGTAGACTTTTTTTAATTCAAGTTAGCTTCATGAAATACTCCAACTTGTCCGACTTAATGTGGAAATTCAAACCTGCAGCACTCGGCTGTGAACCGCAAGAGCACCTGGCACAAAAAATCAATGTAAACAATGTTCTGTCCAAGTCACTTTCCCGCTCATGTCAAGTAACTCCGCTTGACCGGCTTTTGGAGTGTGGCTAATGTTCAAGATCAAAGATCTCTGCCTCCTTCTCCTTCCAGAAAGCAAAGCTGTGATCAATATATTGACAAATATCTTGGTTGTTGAAACAGGACAAGTCCGTGCCGCAACAGCCCTCATCCGGCAAAACACTCTGAACTACAACCGGCGGCGCCGGCTGGGCGTTTGTCTCCGAGCAGCTGAAGAATCGTCGTTTGATGTCATCGAAGCCGTCGCTCCAACATCGCCTTCCGGCTCGGATTTCCTCCAGAACCACCTTGTGGAATTCCCGCACGGTCTCCCAAGGGAAAGTCCCCAGATGGTCAAAGACTTCGAAGCAGAGCAGATGCCTCATCTTCCTCTCAAGCGGCGACAACTCCTGCTCCAAAATGTTGACGTAGCCCAGGATGAAGAGCTCCAAGGTCAAGCCATCGTGGCTCGCGGCTGTTTCGGACAAGAATTGTTCCGGAGAGAAGACACGAACTGGACTTTCGGACGAGGTCACAGGGAACGTTTGAGCAGCACGCAGCTGGAGTTTCTTCTTCCAGGAAGTCAACATCTTGTCCACCGCACTTCGCTTTTGGCATAAGCGAAAGAGGGAGGGGCTTTCCTGCTGGCCTCCTGGCCATTCGGCATTCCGCACGGCCGCCCGGTTGGAGATGGCCGCAGCTGACCTTTTCCAGTAACTGAGGAACAGCACGACTATGCGTTCTTTCCTGAGACTTGTGGTCTCTCTCACGGGTGAAACGCTGCTCAATGTTACATCACCTTTTGGCTCGTTCATCCCTACCAACTTGTCCTTTAAGGCCAGGCTAACCGGAACCACCCCGGCAAATGGATATGTGGCGCCAATTTGCCCTTCAAAGTTGGCTCGCAGGTTTTTGACGGACACTCCAGACTGACGGATCTCCTTCTCTGCTCGTTCCCTATTGCTGTCCAAGTGATGACCCGAAATGGACACTGACTGATGTCCGTTTGGTTCCGGCAGCATTTTCTTGAGCTGGTCTACTTCCAGACCGTCCCTTGAACCCTGCGGTCCCTTCATGCCGGCCTCCGTCGTGGTCTGGGTCAGGTTGGCCACCATCAGCGACACAGTCCTGATTATCTCGGAGATGCGGCCGCACCAGAGCGGCAGTGCTCGGCTTCCCTGTTGGTCCAGCTGCCGCAGAGCCTCCTGGTTCCAAGAGATGTTCACAATCTGGTCCGGTAACACAGACCTGAGTTCCTTCATCAACCTGGTCAGCTCCAGCTCGTAAGCCCGCTGACGCTTCTGGAGGCACAAGAGCTCAATCTGCTTTTGCAGATACAGCAAGTCTTCTTCGGTTAGAAGCTCACCAAAGGGCCCAAGAAGAGCATTGTGGCTCTGGGAGAACTTCCAGCCGTGCACAGGCGGCCACTCAGGCCTCATCAGGTCCTGTGAGAGGGTAGCAAATAGGGGTGTAAATCGCAGGTTTTGTCACAATACGATATCATATCGATACAAAGAACTACGATACGATATTTGCCGATATCTTAAAGCCTGCTGCGATTCATTCACGATATATCACGATATAGTGCTCTACGATCGATTTTTTTCTTTTTTAAATAAAAAATATAGAACAATATCCTGATTTATAACAATTCATAGGCAAAATCAACAAGGTACTGCAAACTCTTTATTTAGGAAATTACAAGAGTATTGTAGTATACAAAGTGCTTATTTTAACACTGAACTTTGATGTCGTGTTTTTTCTCTAAATGTGCGGCGAGATTTGTGCTCCCTGAATATTTGATCACCGCATGGCAGGATTTACAAACTGCACGTGTCTTGTCCATTGAGCCATCTTTTCTTTGGAATCCAAAGTGCTTCCAAACAAATGACTTGAAGCCTAAAGGGGAGCAAATTTCCTCGGCTTTTTGGACACTAGCCATAGCACCAGCCCAGGAGCCGCGTACTAGTTGTCGACTCCCCTTTCACGTGCCTGCTCTGCTCACAACACAACAACGCCGCGCACTGCTCCCGGAAAGAGGAAGCAAGGAACAATGAACTGGATTTCAAAATAAAGTCGCGTCTAATGTCCGAGGTCAAACACGGCGATATAAATCGATGTTTATGTTTAGCATCGATGCCAATAAATCGTAGAGCATTATATCGATTAATCGATGTGTATCGATGAATCGTTACACCCCTAGTAGCAAACAATAACAGATGGATGCTACGGAAATTAAAGGTTGACTTTGCGTGGAGGAAAGGTTAGAGTCCAACTTGAAGCGGATCGTACTCGTTTGCACGGGTGGTCCTCCCGCAGTTGCGTTTGCATCCATGTCACCATCACCTGACGTTTCCACTCGGCGATGGGGCGGCCGTCCTCGTCGTGAGTGGGCACCAGAGCCTCCGTGTCGGCCAAGATGGCATCCATGAGGGGTTCTTCCGGCGGCACCTTCTGGCCCTCAAGTTTCTGCAGGGAGTCATTGGAGCTGGTCTCCGTCGTGACCTGCCACATTTTCAGGGCCCGCATACGACCCGAAGCCACACAAGCAGTATAGCTCACCGTTTGTCCAGTAAAAATGGCTGTAGTGAGGCCAGCCCGCCTCAGTGACTTGATGGACTTGATGTGGGACATCAGAGTGAGATCTGGCTCTGGAGGCTTCAGCTGGTTGAATGATGTCATCACTGGGGACCAATCACAACAGCTCACATCTTTTTGTCACGCTCCCCCTTTTTTTGCAAACTGACCTACCAAATAAATAAAAAAAATGTACCAACTTCTGTTTGTAAATTGTTTGTCTTCCTTTACGGCTGGTCAAGAGGCCAGAGCCCATCCCCAGCACACCCTGGATTGGTCGCCGGCCAATTGTAGGTCACATACAGACAAAAGTATCGGAACAGCAAGGATGATTCCTTTATTTTTTTATGTTGTTGAAGCAATCTCGCTTTTATCTGGAAAAACAATTTGTGCTTGACTAGCGACCAGTCCAGGGTGTCGCTCGCCTGTTGTCCAGCACATGTGCATTGCGATGAACAACAAACTCCAATTACCTGAGGAGGCTGTGTGGATGTACTGCACGGATCCTGTCATTTGTCTTTCGGGAGCGATTGGAGATGAGCTCGAGGCCATTTCTGGGAGTCGAGGCAGCGGGAGCACCTCCTTGACCGGCTGTCGACAGTGCAAAGCAAAGCATAATTCATCTCCCCGGGGCCATTTTGAGACGCAACTGTTTGAAGTTGTGACATAATTGCATCAAGTGTCCTTTAAATGCATCGGCAGTTTTCCAGATTCATCATCGATCATTTACAATGTGTGATCTAAAATTTTGCTCTCCTCTGCTGACAACATTTGAAAAGTGGAAGTGAGCACCTTGCTATTCTCCATGTTTATTCCAGAGCAGCAGCAGCTTGAGCAACCTGAAAAAGAAAAAGCAGAGAAAGGGAGCGAGGCTTGGACCTCACATGGTGCATCTCTGAATACGCAAGAGGTAATCAAGCCCTTCTATAGCACACACACACACACGCGCGCAATGTAAAGAAGAATGGCGGTGAAATGTGAAGCTGCTGGGCATGCAGGAGAAAGCTTGTGAGAGTGAGCCGAGATGCGATATTGCGCTCGAGTGAAGGCTGGCCTGAGATCACCCGACACCAGTAAGCACTGCGAAACGACGCATGAAAAACACACCTAACACAATCATTCCCTTCACACGATTTTTGCTACTTAATGTATGGCCATGCAATTTAAGATGATTCCATTTTTTTTTTATTACATTTACGATAGCAATGAATGAATTTGAATTTACCCTTGAAAAATTGTAATCACGATTAGATTTTTTTTTAAATAATGACATTAATTACATATATAAGTAATTCATATCTAAAGTATATAATGAATTAAAATCAATAAATAATTAATATATTCATATAAAATAATAATTATTGCCTAAATGAATTTGCTGGTGAACATTAAAAGCGTTTAATGCCACAATTCAGACATAAACAGGTGGTGCGTAGGAATTTGTGCTTTCCCAAATTGCCTCCACTCTACTGAATGGTAAAATACATAAAGATGACATTTTTTATTTCATTTGCACTTTAGGATCCTGAAGAAGTGTCATTTGAAGCTCAACTTCTCACCACAACAATCCAAAGTGTACTCACCATAAAGTTGAAAACAAAAACGTGACGACTCCAACAAGAAGTCCAGAAGCTGGAAAGGACTGAAGAATCTCCTGGACCTAAAACTCGGTTGGGGGGGGGGGGGTGTTGCCTGTCCATAATTAAAAAGCACAGACGGCTAGAATGACCCGGCTGTGTGCGGAGGTAAAGAGCAAGTGGATGGACAACGTATACGGGGATCTTCAAAGTGCTTGTGGATCTTTTCGCCACCCGCCAAGTTGGAGCACCAGCAAAAACAAAAAACAGACTTAATGAAGTCAGTTAAAACGTGTCTCGACCAAACAACACGACAATGTGAGCATCCGTTCACATTTGAACACTCATTTATTCTGATTATGTTTTTTTTTTCATCTCTTGACAAGTCACGAGAAGAACAGAGAAGATAAAAGTGAGTTGAAGACGTGGGCAAAAGTGCAAAAAACGATCGATGATCACCCTGCAAGACTGGTTAGGAATATTTCCATTCTCAGTGGTGGACAGAAAAGAGCTCGGAAGAGACCCTCGCACACCGCAACTCATCGTTTACTGTACTATATACAAGACAGAGGCAGAAGAGAGGATCCATTACAAAGATTGGGGACTTCAGTTTACAGCAGATCTTTTAGAGGCAGCAGGAGAAAGAGGAAGAGGAGGGGACTACATACGGACCCGCATGCTTGGCTCCGACCGGAAAGAAGCAGGCCGACACAAAGCGAGGCGCACAGTGCACACAAATGGATACACTATAGAGGCCCTGAATAACGTTATGTGTTAGATGAATCCACAAAAAGATCATGAATCCCTCATTTTGTTTTCTTGGGATACTCGAATGACTTTGAAACTGTTTTAACTGCATGTGTGTGTAAGTCAAGTTCATTTGACACTACGTCACCTTTAATAGTATATATTATACTTAATATTGCTAAGCCACATGTTACTTGTAACATAGAAACAAATAAAAATCAGAATTGGGTACTTTGACCCGCAGTGCGGTTTAATATACATGTGCGCGATTCTACTTGAATAAAATTGAAGCGCATCGAAGGTTATCTAAAATCCCTCTGACTGACATTTTTGACTGAGATGAGCCAAACCGTGCAGAAATGACATTTGTGTTTTCATTTCGGGCCGCCGCACGACTAAACAGGTTGGCCAGCCTGCAGCGTGCAAGACAACAGAGCCAAGGGTTGGCAGATCGAGTCTTGGACAAACCTTTCCTTTTTCAAAATGTCATTCTGTTTTGGGGGGGATCATCTCAGTGTGGCCATTCCCAACAATGTGCCCCGGGGAAGGGTCCAATTTCACTTCATTGCACTGGAAATTATTGTTGAGTTGCTACAAAGTAACTTTGCTCATCTACTTCTAGTGATGGGCATATGAGGATGCTCATTGATTTCATCGAGCAAAGAATGAAACCTATTTGTTTGAGAAACGGGGAGGCTCTAGATGCTGTGTGGACATTTCCTCTGCAAAATCCTTCAATTTTTTTTTTTACAGTAATCTGAAACAACACTGACTAAAAAAGACCAATTCTGGACAATGCAAAAAAGAAAAAAACATGTTCCTCTTGCCCCCCCCAAAAGAAAATCTTTCCAAACGTTGTCATTTTAATGCTATACTCAACGAGGGAAGTTAATGAGGTCTCCTACAATTAAAAAACAATCTACCAGTTGGATCTAGTTTATCTACGCTAGTTTCTCCTAAATTCTAGAGCACAGGATAATTATGTAACTTTAAGTTCAACTCTTTTTTGTCATCTTGACACAATAAAGTTTGGTAAAACAAGCGCAAACTATGCACACAAAAAAAAAGCTTTGGTAAAGCAACGACTTAACAAGAACAATAAAGTGCCGTGCAACAAAATTGGTCGCTAGTTCCATCACAAATTATTCAAACATAATACAACAATACACAACATTACTTTGTGATAATATGCACAAGGGATGATCGTTTTTTCCCCCCCTCTTTTAAAGGCCAGGGTGTTATGTTGTGTGATTTTCTTTCTGGGGCGTAATACAAAGTTATAGTTGACCCTTAAATTTGGTCTTGATTATCATGTAACCTAACCTGACCCGGAAAGCAAGTAAGATAATTCAGCGCACAAGTTGAACGACTGTCTAACTAGTAACTTTTTTGTCAGGCTATGTTTGTGCAGACAACTTTAGCATGCTAGTCGGCCAACTACATGCTACTAGTGAGGCAAAATTGTGCACTGATGCACGCTGCTCGTACGAGTAGTGACGGGCGACTAGTACGAGTACTACACGCTTTCATTAGCCACGTGACACTTGAACTCGTATTTCATGTATTGTTGTACTGTCACGCCTCCGAAGCGAAAAGCGTATAATAGGATCGAATACGCAAACTAGCGTTATCGTCATGCAGAGGACCCCGCCCCTCCCACCGGGTGGCACTGTGTACAAAAAAAACGTATTAGCCATATTGCTAACAACAAAGGAAGGGCTAGCTACACGTATGTGACTGGGCGCCGTCGACATGTTGGGGAGACTTTTCAAAGGGTATTTCCAGTGGCTATGTAAGATACCAGAGTCGGTGGTTTTTAAATTTCAAGGATGCCCGTGAAGAGTCTCATCTCACATCCTCTGGGCCACCGGCGCCGATTGGACCAACTTTCTTCTGGACAGTTTGGACCTGCGGCAACAATATGAAAGTTGTGCATTTGAATTAATGTTTGACAGCAGAAGTCTGGCCGCTGCTCATTTTGATGGTCGTTGCGCCACGAGAACTTTCCGTTCTATTGGATGCAACTGCTGCCGACACTCACCTGATGGTACCCGCCAAGAGAGGATTGAAGGCATAAAGCCAGTCGTGCATCTCTTTGTCGTTGTTGGCTTGAAGCAGGATCCCACGATGCTCAGTGCACACGGCAAATGTGTTTGGTGTCTGCACACAGGAGAAAAGCAACCCAGGTGACTGGCGGCGCTCGTTTGGCAAGGAGTCGCTCGAGAGGCTTTGGGCTCGTACCCGCAGCAAGGTTTGCTTGTCTTCACTGTATTCCACCTTGGCTGACGACAAGTTGATGACGGCTCGCTCCACGGCGTCCTTCTCACTGCGGTACAGGTATACGTAGGGCCGGCGCACCACCACGTAGCGTTTGACCCAGCCACTGGCGTGTGGCTCCAGAAAGTGGAGGTAGCCCTTCTTGGACACGATGGGACTGTTGCCAACCGCAACGGATATGAGCTAACGTGTCTGGAATGGCCGCGTGGCTCAACGGGACGATACCGACCTGACTCGAATCTCCTGAATGTCCGGAACAAAGCTGCAGCCTTTGAGTGCTTTCTTTCTGTCTATCGGGCTGAACGGGTCCAGATCAGGGCTGGATGCTCCAGAACCGGGCTCTGCGTGTCTACCGGACAAATGACGACGTACTTCAATTGCAGCAAGATGCCACCAGGTGGCGCCAAATCAACACGGCTCCTTGGCAGTCAGTTGCGTTGAAATGAAGCTTCAGATGGACGCAGTTGCAACACGCACCTGATGTCAAAGTGGCCCTCAATCAGAGAAGGGCAGGTGGAGGACGGCGTGAGCGTGCTGAGCGTGGACACGGACGCCTCTCTCATGATGGACGCCGATATCTCGGAGAGCTTTGGAGACACACGGACACGCATGTAGAGGAAGGCACGCGCGGCGCGCGCTGCCATTCAAGGCTTGGTCAATTTGCAACTCGGCACTGTCCGGCTGGTCTACGAGCCCCTTGGGTCGTGTTAAAATGGCCATGCAGGAGCAACATGAAAGGTTAGCAGGAAGACAAGTGTGTCTCTACAGATTTTTTCAAGAAGTCATTAAATGGGAGATGTGTTATTCTGGAGGCTGGAGTTGCAAAGTGATTAGTATCACCCATGAATGTTAATAGACGTCATGTGATGTTTTTTCTTGGATGCTTGAGAATGTCATTTGGAGCACAATTTTACTTCCATCCAAAAAAGAAGAAACATTGAAAATCATATTCATTTCCTAATAAAAATAGAGAAAAAGGAAAAAGCTTTCAAGAGAATAAAACTGTTATCCTCTAGACTCAAGCTCTGCAGTGACAAGGTGAGAAAAAAAAAGAGAGGTATTGGGAGATGCCTTCAAAAAATAGTGAAAGAATATGTGATGAAAAGGTAAGTAGTGGAGAGCAGGGCTTGGTGGCTAAAGGTTTCCGAGGGTCGGATTAGAGGCTTTGGGCAGGGGCTCACCTTGCTCTCACTGGCACTGCTGCTCACCTGGCTGTAGTCCCTGTTGAAGGTGTGCATCAGCAGACGCAGACACTGGCAAGAAAACAAAAAGCTGGTGTTAAACGTCCACAGAAGAGGGAGCGGCAAGCTGTTGGGAGTTGCCGAGGCTTGCCTCACCTTGGCAGCCAGCTCCCTCTGCCGCTGGTTGGGGCTGTCCAGTGCCGGGGTGCCGAGAGGACTCCTGCCAAGGACGGGACTCATAGCCAAGTCGCTGATGTCGCCGCCGCACTTGCAGAGGGCATCCTGGCCGGCCAGCAGGGTGGCCTCCAGCTTCTCCCTCAGCAGCAGGTAATGCCGGGTCTTTTCCACCTGAGGAGCATGGTAAGAATTGTTTTCAGATCCTTTAATATTTGGTATTCATTTTGACGGGGATGGATGAAAATTCCCTGGGTCCGTATCCCTTCCTTGGGGATTCAAAGCTACATTTTAGCAGCTTCCGTTATCATGACAACCAACGGCAACGCATCAGACAATGGGGCCTTTGTGTGTGCCCTGCTTCACTCGCCTCCTGAAGTAAGCTGAGCTTCTCCAGCTCCCACTGGTGGTCCAAAATGAGGCTGTCACTGCGAGGTCTCCACCCAGCCAGGTTCTCCTCCCCTCGGACGTACGCCACCGACGTGTCCAGCACTCGCCTGCGACGTCGCTGCATTCCTGAAGACAAAAAAAAAAGAATGCATTCAAATAAAAATCCAAAGATAATTGACAATTGACTCCCACAAGCTCTCACCTGGACTGCCGTTGTCGGCCACGTAGCAGAGCGTCACCTCGTAGACTCCGGTAACGCGGTTACTGAGACAGAGTGGTGACACAGCACAGGCCAGTGAGCAATCCACTCAAGTGGGACAAGTGGGACAATTTCCCACCTCTCCAAAGGCCTGAGGCAGCCTGTGCTGAAGAGGTTTCGGATGGAACGTGAGGCGGGAAGTTTGGTGTCGCGAGAGTAGAACACCATGCAGAAATCTTTGGTGATGACTGTCGGCTGAGTGCAGTTCTCCATCTGTTTAAAGGAGACACAAGGCAATTCCAATACATCCGTCCGTCCATCTGTCCGTCTTTGACAGACCTCCAGGTAGGCCGAGAGGGTGATGTAGATCTTCTCTCCGTAAGGCGTAACTCGATTCAGGAGCAGCGAGTTGTGCATGGAGCTGTCCCACGCTGCCTCGAAGCGGTAGAAGGTCCTGGCATCAGAGAAACGTGTTAGGATTCCGCCTCAATGCTTTTGAAGGAGGAAATGGTGGAAGCCATCGGTCGGGCCCATAAAGAAATACCTATGATCAACTCCCAAGGAGACGCTGCCAGTAGGGAAGAAGGAAATTAGAGTCATGCAAAGCAAATCGTAGATGCGTTGATTAGAAGTCAAAAGAGGAGGTAGAGGAAATACGTTGGGCTCAAATGAGGCGCTACGAGATGTGAAGCACCGTGAACGAATGCTTCGTTCTTGCGGTGTGCAAAAGCAAGTTGAAGAGACGCATACTTGTCGTCATGTTTTGGCCAGAAATATCCAGAAGAGAGGATGTTCAGCGAGAGGATGTTGGGATCTACGATGGTCTCGTCGGCCTCCGGGGTGTTTCGGATGCGACCTGGTTTGGAAGAAATAGCAAATACATTCCCATGGGTTCACTCCAAATCCCCGAGATGACATTTTTGGGTATACTCACCAATCACGAGCTCTTTCACCTCTTTCCATTCAATGTCGTTCTCATTTTCATGAGCGATGGTCACTGTGATTCTCCTCTGGATACCCTGCGGAGTCAGCGAGAAGCAACAACTTGATGATGGTGGAACACACACACTTGAGCCAAATCCTCAATAGATTTTTTGGGGGATTGTTTAAAACAAGTGCTATGGTGATGCTCATTTTCATGAGCCTGTCAAAAGCTCTTCGCGTTCCATGTCGACATCAAGATAACAGAGATACATTTGAGGCAAATGAAAATGGCAAGTGTTGCTGTGAGTAACAAATGTTACTAATATATTTGATATGAATATGGCTGTGTTCAGACCTGATGTAGGAGGTAGGTGCCATGGCAGGGCATCCCGCCTCGGTGGTCGACGACAGCTGGGATGTAACTAGAAGACAACCGACAGTTGATGAATATATGCCACAAAATATAAAAAAATATATATAAAATAAGAAATATAAAAGATATAAAATTCAAATGAACATGTTTACAAAGCCGTGATGGTGTTGTGGTACAGTGGCTTAACTTTGGTTCAGGCAGCCTGGCTTCTTTTGGAACCCACAATGATTTGATTATTCAAATGATTTGCATAGCAAATACGTGAAGACAAGTCCAAAATCTTAGCACACGGTTATATCCGACCGAGTTGAAACTCACTCTCCACTGGCTTCCAGTTCACAGATCTCAAAGAAGACCATGAGGTCATGCTTGGAGTGACAGGGACCGGCGGCCGAGCGGGTCAGAGTGCTGAGCTTGGTGGCTGGCACTGCGACACAAGAGACACGCAACCTGAAATGTAACCCAATACATCGCTGGCACACACAGATGAATTAAAAAGTGAATTCTCTCATTATTCCGAAGCAATCATGCAAGACTGGATTATTTCCCACGGCACACCTGATCGTTCCTGTCGTACGTGTACAACGGTTGCCAATCATTAGTTAACAGATACGGACGGAGTGGAGAGCCACATGACTGATTAGTCAAGCGATATGATAATATGAACCTTCTTGAGTCTTTTACTGCGCAAAATCGAGTTTTGACTGGTTAGGGGTAGCTGATACTGTCAGCTCTTTTGATGCATTTCATACACTCTACGTTGAGTATCTGCTCACTCGTTCAGGTCAAGCACCTCCACTATCGTGATACTCGGCTGATTATTAACACTTTACACAACTTCTACAGTCATCCTTGCCCATTGGAGAGCAGTTAAGCGAGTCAGGGTCACGTGGAAACCTTGGCAAAATCTATTGCTGATCAGGCATTGATGTATTTGTTTGAACTTGAAACATTTTGGCTCTTGCACCCAGTGGTCACTGGCTGGTTTTGATGTGAGAGGATGAAACGCAGCTCACCTGGTTTGGACAAAGGCATCACTCTGGGAAAGTGCCTTCTGGAAGGTCTCAGTGGACTGAAAGGCACAGAAAGCGCCCATGTAGAAACCTTTCAGGCGTCTTAAAGATGGCGACTGTCTATGCTGACCTGATGAGATCCTTGCAGAGGGGTGGGAAAGGCTGCTTCTGATAGTGACCAAACACTTCAAAGACGATGGGCTGGCTCTTGATGTACTCCACGAATGACTTGGTCACCTCCACGGAGATCTACGGGGAGAAGATCACCACGGGTCTGATACTGCGGAGGCGACATCGCAACATCCACTTCTTACATTTTGCACGTGGTAAAAGCCAAGCGGCGGCCCCCTGCCGGTGTTCTTCAGCGGCTCGGTGGAAAAGGCTTCGTCGTGTCGGTGGATGAAGCTGGAAAACACAAGCGAGGTTTTGTTCGTCCTGCCAGACAACTCAGCTTCAGTTTCATCATTAGTGTGATCGCAGTCGACTCACTTGAACTGGCAGAAGATGTCGGCGTACTCGGCCGAGATGCTGGAGGCCTGCAAGACAGTGACTCTGAAGGTGAAGGTGCTGCCTATCTGCAGGTGTGCCAAAGCCTTCTCCGGCGAGAGCTCCAAAGGAAGGTCCAGAGCAAGTCCTGAGCTCTTCGAGGGACTGGGTGGAGGCTCTGGGGTAGCTACGGTCAAAATAAATAAATGAATGAATGAATGAATGAATGAATGAATGAATGAATGAATGAATGAATGAATGAATGAATGAATAAATAAATAAATAAATAAATAAATAAATAATCATAACTGAGATCATAACTCAGATAACATGTGCAGCGAAGCGCTCGTCCGCACCTTCACACGTGTTGTTGTTGACTTCGTCTGCAGATATGCCCACCTCAGCGTTTTGTCCTTCTCCTTCCACAATGCGGAGCTCTTCCTGGGACGTGTTGGAGTGGGAAAGACCTACTGGTGGACAAGACTCCGTATGGAACTGCAGACAGAAAGAAAAAGCATCAACACAATCAATTCAGAATGGCGTGCCTTTTTCTTGCATTTTTTTTTTTCTTGGAAACTGGAAGCCAAACGAAAGCACCAAAAGAGGTCACCTTTTCAAACTGCTTATCTTCAAAGGAGATCTTGGCCGTGCCTGACTGCCTCACACCGGAACCATAATCTGGAGCTTCTTCATCCGCTGGAGACAAAACAACACTTGAGGTTAAATTTAGTCGCTTTTTCCACATTTTCAATAACCCCGCCCACTTTTGAATTCTGACCTGAGATGGACTGCACAGCCACTCTGAGGAAGCCCTTCACTTCGCCCTTCTCGCTGACGATGGCCACTCGATGGACCAACGGAACAGGATACAGCAGGTTGCTCAGGTACACAAACGCCCTGAGGAGAACCAGATAGAGCCGAACTCATAGAGCCCAGAACTCAAAAGCAAATAGAGGACAGCTTGCGACTCACCGGCCAACCAGACGGAACCACGGGAAGCGGTCGTAGAAGGGGTCGCCGCCGGTGAGGGCGTGGTCGCAGTCTTCCACGGCGCTGCTCGGGAGCTCGGCGGCCCGATCATACATTTCTCTCATCAGGTCCAGTCTCTGCCTACGAGTCAGAGCTGTGAGGAGACCTCCGCCGAGGCCAAACTGTCTTGGAACTGCGTTGCCAGTAAAGGCCAAAAGCAAAGTACCTGAGCTTGTCCAGAGTCCAGTAATGCGTGGCTCCGTTCTTTTGGTCCTGTACCTCAACAGCCACGATGGTGCGCGGGAAGGGTCGCCTTTCCCTCTCCTTGGTCTCGCTGTGCGGCAGCAGGTCAGGCGGCAGCGGGGAGTACAGCGTGTCCGTCAGAAGGACAAACTGGAACTGGACCTGAAGAGGATGTCCGCATAGTTTGCATTGGTCCGTGTGGCACGTGTTCTGGTTTGAGCTGAGGATTGGCCACCTTCTTCTTCAGCTCCACACTTATGGCGTTGGCCTCCTTGAGGAAGATGGCGTTGCCCCAAAGCAGATCCCGCAGCGAGGTGAACTGGTAGAAGCGCCACTTGCGGAAAGCCCACAGAGCCAGCTCCGTCTCACGCTTAGTCCACGGCACTGCAGAGGGAACCAAAACAAGACATTATGAGTAGAATTGAATAATTTCTCGCTTGATGCTAACTTCACCTTCTTCCTCTGGCTCCTCTTCTTCTTCGGGTGATTCCAGGTACCGGGAGTCCACTTGCTTCTGGAGAGCCTCCAGCTTACTTTCGTAGTCCTGGAAAGAGGAAAAAAAGTGTCATGACATGTTGTTGCTGGTTTTTCAAGCTTGTGCTTACCAGCCTCTGTTGCTCAAGCAAGATACTGGCTTCTTCTCTTTCTTTGCGATACTGGTCCTCAAGCTCCTGAAGCCTGCAAAAAATGTTGTTGTTGTACTGTTGACAAAATATTGCAAGGCGCTCTTTGGCACCTCTGCTCCATCTCCTGCTTCATGTCGATGCCTTGCTTGTCCAGCAGCTCCCTCTGAGCGAAGGCCCAGTCGACGGGCTCTACCGGCGTCTCGGCGCACGGCGTCCTCTCACGCTCCAGCCGGGCCTGCTCGGGATCGTTGAAGCGGAACACGTGACTCTTGCCCATGATGATGCGGTTGCCTGAATTGGGCACACTTTCCAAGTCAACATTTCCTCTTACTCTATTTACAAGTATCTCTTTGATTTTTGCAGCGCTACCTGAGCGCAGCACCGTGGGCGACGTGACTCGCTTTCCATTCACGTAGGTCTCTGCATTCTCACATGGCTCCAGAATCACACAACCTGTTGAAAGAAAAACACTAGAACTGAAATATAAATCGGGAAAAAAGCCGATGGGCCAATATGCGGCCTGATGAGAATCCAGCCTTGACATTTGAGCATGTGAATAAATGCAGCCACCTTCTCCCTGCGGGCCCGTGGTGCTACTGAAGGTGCAGTGTTCATCTCGGATGAAATGGCCGCTGAGTACGATGTCCTGGCGCGCCTTGGCATCCTCGCGACCGACCCTAACCAGGCGGAAGACACGTGACGTGAATGAACACGTGCAAGAGGGACACAATGGCCAAATCAAAAGTAAGCGCACACGACTTACTTTGTGACGCCGTCTTTTATGTAGTAAAGGAGACATTCGGACATCAGCGGGTCCTCGTTTAGGTTGACCAGATGCGGCGTCTGAGGAAAAAGAAAAAACATTTAGATTTGGACTGAGTAAGTAGCTAAGGAGAATTTGGGGGACCTTTTTGGGGGAGAAAACGCCAACGGTGCCTCCATCTTCTCTCATGGCAACGCCCATCTCGGCCAGGAGGGCCTCTCTGCAGAAACACACGCAACACACACTGTGAGGACATGAACTGTCTTTTTTTTCCGGCTTTGTGCCGAGCCGTGTGTCGTCAATCGAGCACAAAGTGAAGAACCGGAGCAACCTCTCCATGCGAATGGCCTCGGTGCGCCGTAGTTTCTCTTCCCAAGTTTCGTTGAGCTCCGCAATGATTTTCTCTGTTTCCTGTTGGGGAACACAAATAAATCAGGAAACTAGAAAATATTGCCCTTGGTAAATCTCAAGTGAAATTTTGGCTTGCAACACAAAGCATTAAGTACAAAAACAACGGTGGAATTCTGGGCCTTCGTCCGGCCTAACCTTGAGCCTCTCGATGGCCTCCTCGCTGGCCGGGCTGAAGATCCGATCGTGGAGGTTGCTGATGGAGGGGGCGCGACTGGACATGGCCGACAGCGAGGGCGAGGGGCTCATGCCCGTCATGGCGTTGGTCACTGTGGAGAGATCACCCCTTTGATTGACAGCCTGGCGATCATTCGCAAAGTTCTTGTAATCGCACAGGTCTGTCAGAAAGAGATGGACAGACCAACGGACGGAAGGTGGGAAAGGACAATCGGCGACATCAAGAGGGACGGGACACGCAGAGTCACGAGGGGGGAGGGGGAGCAGGGAGGAATAGAAAAGAAGAGAAAACTCAAATAAATCCAAGCCATGGCAAATGGACAGAAATGACCACAAGCTGGATTCCAGTTTGGCTTCGGAAAATATGTCATTAACAGTTCAGAAGAAACTTTTTAGTGAGCAGCTCAAATCATTCTTTGGTTGCCAATCCTTCATCACTCCTGCGTCTGTAACTAGCTGTGTACATTTGCGTGCCATGTGCCACTCACTCTCGATGATATCGCCCAGGCCCTGAGAGTAGAGCAGGTCTTTGAGGCGAGCCACCTCCTCTTTCAACTCGCGCACCAGACGGTTGTTCGGGTCCTCGTTGATGACGGCGTTGCAGCGGATCTGCTTTGCGCGGTCGGCGTACCTGAAAGAAAAAAAAGAAAAAAACAATTGAAAATAGAGCACATGGGCAACACGGTCCAAAGTTTGATATGAACAACTTTCAAGTGTTAAAACAAGCCAGCGAACAAATCTCTGAGACTGTTTAAGAAGTGTTGTGGAACTATTGACATGATTTGAATCTTCAAGGAGACATTTTCTCACCGGAGTGTACTGAGGGTTTCGTCGTAGTTGATATCGGCGGGACTGAGAGCAGCCACCATGGCAGTGCGAGAGTTTCCACCTAAATGCAAAAAAATGATCTTACCCGCCCCAAAATAAAACTATTGAAATGTTTTGAAGATGGATGCGCATACCCAGGTTCTCCCTCAGTAGCCACGTCAGGACTGAATCTCTGTATGGAATGAAACTCTCCACCTTCTTCTTCTTCTTGTTCTGCACAATTTCAAAGTTGGCATTTAGTTGGACAAAATGTAGTAACTATTGGGCCATCTGTGATTTGAAGGACTAACCTTGTTTGGGGCCGAATCCTTTCAAAATGGAGGGAAGAGATAGCGCCAGTTAATAGAAAGATTGACGTCACATGCATTGTGCTGGAGAAGGAACGTACCTGCTCAGCTAAAGCAGAGATAACTTTGCCCAGCGTGGTCAGCGATTTGTTGATGTTGGCGCCTTCCTAAAGCCCGCAAAAGATCGGCAAGTTTTTGAGCAAATTGGCATGTTGAACCCAATGACGCGGCACTCTACCTTCAGTCTGGTTCCTTTTGCGCCGGTAGAGTCGGCCCGCTCGCTCCCGGCCAAGTCCACCAGGCTGATTTTGCTGACCTGTGAACGAGAAATTTTAACAAAAAAACAGTGACGAAGTGAGGTTGCCTCTAGTACCTTTTCTGACGTGTTGTCACTGTCGGAGTCGTGTTTCTTCTGAGTGAAGATGATGTTAAATACGGCGTGCGAGCGGCTGCTGGTCTCATTCATGTTTGTAGCAGCGACGGTTCTTGAAACAAAAGATTGATTCATCGTAAAAAAATAATTGTCCTCACGGTCAGACTGCTCCCCCCCCCCCGTTGTGGGCTCAATCTGAGAAGGACCGCTTTAACGCTACCTGGCCTTGTTTCCAGAATCCATCAGGTCCTGGATGTCATTGTAAGAGGTGACGGCCAACTTGGACAAATCTTCCACATAGGGCCCCATTAGCGGGTGCTCTCTTACTCGCAGGTTGCCTTTATTTTTCGGGTTCAGCAAGTCACGCACGCGCTCGCAGTAGATTTCCATGTAGCTCACCTGAGATAAACAGCCCAAGTCAAAAAAATAATAATAAAAAGTACCAAGGAAAATAATTGAATTTGTCAACTTACCTCCACAGAGTATGACATGCTGTTTTCATTATTGCTGTCGCTGATCTTGGTAAAAAGGTCCTCGCAGAGCTAGAAGCAAAAAAAAAGGAAGTGTTATTTATGGATGAGCAGCACGCACTACTTTCTCCAAAGAAGCTTTTGCGTACCAGCGGTATGATGCCCTGCTGGTCCGTCTCCTGCCGTCCCATCATGGTGTAGCTCTTGCCCGCTCCCGTCTGGCCATATGCAAAGATGCAAACATTGTAGCCTTCAAAGGCGTGGAGCAGCATCTCCTCGCCAATGTCCTTGTACACTTGCATCTGGGATGCATAGTTGCTGTCCTCGGGCTGCTCACACAGACAAAATATGCCTCTTCAATCAGGGAAGATGTCGCTCACGTGGCGATCGGGCGCCGGTTTGTTTCCACTGACCGTGGTGTGAGACCAGTACGAGTAGTCAAAGTTGAAGCTCTTGTTCTCTTTGGGCTGTTTGGGGTTCAGGATGGCTGCAATCGAGCAAAAATCAAATGAACATCGTTTCCGTCGGCTTTAGTTATTTGACTCAGAGTGGCACACTTTGTTAAACTATTGCGGGATCTATCCAAATATTAACGACTGAATACATGCCAGTACTGTGCCGTGCTTTTTTCCTGTTATTAATCATAAATCCATAAAGGGCTCTCCCGACTGTTGTTGATGCTTCTGGGGGGGGGCACTATCCTGAGCCAAAGAGACAAATGTAAACATCTCTGGCTGAAACCGGCTCATTCGACAACAGCGACAACGCTGCCCCCCTCACCCCCATCCCTCCAGTGACAGCCAACCGGGGAGCCAAACTAGAACAAGGCGGCCTTGTGAGTCCCTGCTGTGTTGCTGAGGACAGAAAGGAGCTTCGATGCTCACTGTCCTGACTGAAGCTTTTGTCTCTTTGCCGACATTAGAAGATGCCAGCATGGTGCATGTGTGCCACACCAAGCTCTCTTCTGGGGGGTGCAAAATGGCTGCTCCAAATGCAAAATGGCAGACTTCCTGTTTAACTTGGGTCTTTGAAAATATTTGCTCTTTTGTGTCCACCCAAATTGATTTGAATTTGTCTGTAATATCAAGCAGGGGCGTAGCTAGACAGTTTACAGTCGGGTGGCCAAGATAATGCAACATCTCCGTGGTGACTCACTTGTGGTGTTTCCCGTCATCTGAATGATGCATTTGCTGTCCTTGGCCATTTCCCTGGAGTTGAAGGGCCGGACCCTCACCGCCACTTTTACCGACGCCCCAGCCATGTTACTGTTGGCTGTGGGAGTGGGCAGCGGCGCTGAAAAGCTGTGTGGCTAAACACACACACGCACGCAGGACACCTGCACAGGTAGAAACAAGACTGCAATCATTATTTTTCTTTCGTCAATCGTTTGAATCAGCAATATCAATTTAACATGACGAGAAAGCAATTCTTCAGAAATAACAACGCCATTAAAGCAACAATTAAACAACAAAGCCTCTCCTGAAAGAAAACTTGCAATTTTGAATGTATTTTTTGAAAAGAAATAAAAAAAAGAATCATTTCAAATTCTTCTCAGAGATCACAAAGCGAAGATATTTTGTCACTATTTTAAGACCTTTGAATGGGAGAATGCAATGTCAAGGTCTTCATTCTGGATGATCTAATTCTAGACATTTTAGGACAAGTGCCAAAGAACATTCTTCAGGTGCAAATGACAAATTGGTTAAGGAGCCATTGGAACAAATGTAAACACTTAAATAAGGGTGGGTGATGAATGATTCAATTATTAGATGATCATTAACTTTAACTGGCTCTGGAAATATGATTTCATAAAATTCATACTTCCTAGTTGATAGTAAACATTATTTTTTTAAATATTGACTGCGTTTGTCAGGATTGATCAAAATAAACCTGGGCCCTCAACCAATTAAATTACGATGTGTAAATCCATCATTTGTATCGTAATTCTATTCAGCACGTTATCTGAGAAGAGGAGAGTGAGGCAACATTTTCAGCATTCTCCTTCTCGGTGCGGGCTGCGAGCTGGATGCTCGTTCTGTCTTGGCTCCTCCATCTTGCCGCACCTCAAAAACAACAGGCCGCGTAAACACAAGCCGAATCGTCCGTTGTGGACACTGCGTCAGCACGACCGCGTTTGGCTGGCGTTTATAAGCAAACATTCAAAGTCAACAACTGATGTCTCGACGGCACATATTTGCGCACAGATGGATTTCGGACTGTTTTGGATGCGCTGACGCAGCAAACCATCGACGTCGTCACATCGACACCGGGCCTCCATCCACAACCTCGTCGCCATCCCACCACCAAAGTGATACGCCTCATTAAATGGATGTCGCGAAACCACCATAAACGAGTTGTTTACCTCGATGGCGAAAATCAGCAGCCGTCTATATTTTGTCTGTCCGCGCGTTAGGTCCGCTTGCAGCCTACCTTCCCGACTGCACTCGGCCCGGGGAAAATGTTGGCCGGATGGAAGGGATGGAGGGTGGGAGCCTAGCTGTGAATGTCAATTTGAACAAAAATTAGTGACGGCGAGAGAGGAGGCAAGAAAGGGAGGGGGCGCGGATAAACGGGATGCTCCGTCTACTCGCCTGTCAGACTAACTGCAGGGCAAATCAAAAGCTCCTGATGATGCGAACGGTGATGACGTCGCAGCAGCATCAGCACCAGCCATGATACAGCAGCTATCTATGCATCCATCATCAAATGTCGAATGGATTTCCGCAACAGTCGGACTACACAAAAACAACAATATTACAAAAATACGTCACTATTGTCAAGTGGCATGGTGGTACGAGATGGTGTAAAATTAGGTATTGAATTTGGCCCAGGCACATTGGCTATCCCAAAACATGTAGTAGTTAAAAATGTCACCAGGAGATGGTGTTAGAGCTTGACATAGGGGTGACCTGATGGAAATTAACAAATCTAATAAATTAAATTGTTAGCAATTGGGAGGACACGACCTGTTCAAACACGTAGCAACTAGGGTGTAAATCGCGGGTTTTGTCACGATACGATATCATATCGATACAAAGAACTACGATACGATATTTGCCGATATCTTAAAGCCTGCTGCGATTCATTCACGATATATTGAGTATTGTAGTATACAAAGTGCTTACTTTAACACTGAACTTTGATGTCGTGTTTTTTCTTTAAATGTGCGGCGAGATTTGTGCTCCCGGAATATTTGATCACCGCATGGCAGGATTTACAAACTGCACGTGTCTTGTCCGTTGAGCCATCTTTTCTTTGGAATCCAAAGTGCTTCCAAACGAATGACTTGAAGCCTAAAGGGGAGCAAATTTCCTCGTCTTTTTGGACACTAGCCATAGCATCAGCCCAGGAGCCGTGTACTAGTTGTCGACTTCCCTTTCACGTGCCTGCTCTGCTCACAACACAACGCCGCGCACTGCTCCCGGAAAGAGGAAGCAAGCAACAATGAACTGGATTTAAAAATAAAGTCGCCTCTAATGTCCGAAGTCAAACACGGCGATATAAATCGATGTTTACGTTTAGCATCGATGCCAATAAATCGTAGAGCATTATATCGATTAATCGATGTCTATCGATGAATTGTTACACCCCTAGTAGCAACGCACAATTTTGGAATATGAGTTTGATATGCCAAAATTTTAAGATGTAACAGCTGGAGCAATATCAATATATGTGTTTAAGTTGGAGGAACCCATTACTGTGTTAAGTACTATTATGTGTTGAGATTGATCTTTATTAGACAAGATATATGTGATTCATGTTGCAATGTTTTGTGAAATGTTAAATACAACATTGGTGTTCCATCCATACCTGAATGTATTAAGTTGAGAGGAGACATTAAGGGCTAATAGTAAAAGAAAGAACGAGCAAAACGGGAAACATCTGCATCCGGTGGTTGCTGCTTGAAGCAAGGTTGCCAAGACAACCGTGGTGCACCTACATATTACGATGAGGTAATGCCAGAAGCCTATAAATATGTTGCCCGGACACAGAGCGGGCGCTTCTTCCTAGTCAGGGCGATGGCCGTGACGCTGCCCGGAGTAAAAGAACGAAGATGGATTTTTGCATTCTTTTTGAGATTGAACCAAAATCTACTACGATGAATTTCCAGAGTCTTCGAATTGGACTTTGTCAAATTTTAAGCTTCGAGGAAGGCAGAGGAGACAGCCGCCCCGGGCAGAAAGGGGAAGACGCCAATTTTACTTTTTTGGCTATGCTCCTCACGGCCAGACTTTTCCTCTTTTTTAAACAGAATTCGGATTTTGGAACAAAGGAGAGCCGATCACTCGACTTGTTCAACCAAATAGGATTTTAGACCTTTAGTTTCCTCTTTTGTTCTGTGTGGGTGAGTCTTGTTTTTTTTGGTATTTTGACTTGTAATTCTTTTTCTTGCTTATTCATTAAATCTCTTCTTAAGCCTTAATTCGGTATCGATTATTTCGTATTAACTATGTCGAGCATGGTTTTATATGCGGTAATTACAACATTAAAATGTCTTTATTTCCCTATCATAGTCATTCTTTAAATCCATTCAATTATTTTTAAAGTGAAGATTATTGTCCTAAAATCTGGGGTGCGCATTATACATGGGTACAAAAAATGTATTTTTAATTTTTTTTTTTTTTTTAGAAAACAAAACCAACAACAGGACTGACCGACAAAGTCGTGGAACAAAAAGACAGGGTGACATTACCAAAGACAGGAACAGAAAGCAAACAGACATCATGACAGTAACACATGCAATGATCCGACGGTGAGCGAGGGGCAGACAGGACTTAAATACAAAACACGTTACATCGATTGAGGTGACACAGGAAGAGAGGGGTGACGCGAACAGAAACTATGGCAACCTAGACACATAGCAAAACTGGGGACGAGACGTGACAAATGTCCTTCGAAATGAAACTTGAAATCACCAAGTTTTGGTTTCCAAGGGTGTTTTTATTCCTCTTCAACGTCTCTCCCTGCGTGTGTGACGATCATTGGGACTTTAAAAAAAAAAAAAAAAAAAATTCATAAAAAAAAAATCATAAAAATTGTATTATATGTATTATACATGGGTACAGGCTTTTTTCCAGCATCAGCATGCCATTTTTAGGGTGCGTATTATACATGGGGGCGCACTATACACGGAAAAAAACGGTAGTTATCTTGAGCTCAGCGAGGGCGCTCTAGTAAATTAACAAATCCTTGAGGTCTTAACAAAGACATCTAAAAATATCCGTAACATAACAAAAGCATCAAACAACCGAAGGGAGCCATCATTTTGGCGCGGTCATTTTGACGACTCGCCTCGAATTGAGTTACTCGGCTCGCGCGTCGAATGACTTGAGATGGATTGGCGTCATATAGAAATTAGATTGATTATGGTAGAATTAATTTAACTCGGGTGGTTAGCTACGGACTAGTCTCTTCACCCCCGGCTCATTGAACCCGTTACCGGGGAGCCGGTGGCACTTTGATAAAAAGTGTGCGTTTGACACTACGTAAAATGAGAAAATAAATAAATATCCAAGAGCGCAATCCGTTCTGTGTGTTCGTGTCTTGCGGTTATCTGCTGCCACGCAGTAAGATGACCAAGAACTACACTGGACACAAATTTGTTAATTATTTGTTAACCTTATCGTCCCCCCCCCCCCCACACACACACACACACACAAAAAGAAAGAATGGCACTTGTATTTCAATCATCACAAAGGTTTTATTTAGGGAGTGAGAGACCCAGAAACTGTATCTTCACATATCCAAATTAAGCCAACATGTTTGTTTGTTGTTGTTTTTTTGCTGGACTCTTCCAGTTGCTATTGCGCCTTTAAGGCCAAAGGTCCTTCACCCTCGAAAGCAGAGCTGTTGTGTCCTTTGCTATCAACTCATCTGAGTGATCAAGATCCTTCCCAAATCAAAACACCAAGACCGCCGCATAAACTAGAGCAAAGTCCGCTCATGCGCAACTGTGGGAATGGCACTCTTGTATGTTCGGAAACAAAAACATCTGACTGGGTGGACCAAGCCGCGTCGTCGGGCAGACTTGACCGGCTAGTACGCTGTTATTGACATGCTGAGTACTCCTCATTCCTGCTCCCCTTGGCCACATTTCAAGTCGTGTGTCCAGTGCAAAGGCCAGAACGCAAAAGGGTAACGACGGCCCCCGCTTATTTACCAAAGGTCTAATTATTGACCAAGCCAGACACCGATAAGGCCAGCTCAGACCGCAACGCATGACATAAGAGCACAATGACAAAAGGATGAAATTTTCAACCCTAAATTAAAAAAAAAAAACTTTTGCCCTTTCACGTTGTGAAATAAAACCACTCCAAAGTCAAACGCATTCGGACTTGACGTGAATTGCACAACATTTTCGAGGTGACGCAAAACTTGACAATTGTTCTGAAAGTAACCAGTGCTCACTCGTGGGTGTGTGGCGCGTTGCGTGCTCGTATCATCGCTGATTGGATGAGCAGAGTGGAGCCTCCTCTCTCCTGAGCCAATGTCACTGCGAGTAAATGAGCAGATAAATGGGGATACAAATAATAATAATCAACAGCAGCTAATCTGAACCAGTTCTAAGGTGCTCCTGCACTGTGAGGGGGGGTTCGGCTTTTTGAATAAACAGCTGGGAGAGAATGTGATTTGGCTGTGTTAATAAGTAGCTTTTTTTTTTTAATGAGAAAGTGTATTCTAGAACCGATTAACTGTCTTTGTAATAGTTAACCATCCTTGTCAAAGTCAAAGTCAGCTTTATGGATCCCTTCATATGTCAAGACACACAAAGAAACCGAAATTCTGTTTCTTTTATCCCACGGTGACGAGACATAGTACACGATAGACATACAAGTAGACGACACAAAATAAAAACAAGAAGGCACAAACAATAAATAATAAATAAATAATATGAGTGATGAATAAATAATAAACAAATAACCTAATAAATAAGAGGAGCAAAACTGAGCCAGTGTGCATACAGCAGACAGTAAGCATAGCGCAAAGTACAGGACGCTACGCAGAAAGGGGGAGCGAGTTCAGGATCCTAACAGCCTGGAGTATGAAGCTGTTGGAGAGTCTGGTGGTGCGGGAGCGCAGGCTGCTGCTTTACTTGCGCACTATGGTGCAAAAAAAGTTTTTTGCAATATTATTCATAACAGATCTAGACGGTTTAGACAATTACTTTAAAGATCAGTAGTATGAGATCGCATTAGATCCCAGGTGTCAAACTCAAGGCCCGGGGGCCAGATACGGCCCGGCACATCATTCTATGTGGCCTGCGAAGACAAATTGTGCATCAAATTCGTGTCATTTACTAGAATTGCAAATTGTCTTCACTTTTAAAAATATATATTTTTTAAATATTTGACCAGTTTTTGCTCGTCTGATTTGAAAACGAGTTATTTGTCCGTTTGTTTTGTAGCTTATGCTGTATCTAATAGGAGGTGCTCGTACATTTATTTGGGTTGACAGTCATAATGGCCCTCCGAAAGCAACTATGACTACAATGCGGCCCGCATGCGGTTTGACACCCCTGCATTAGATAGTGTACATGGCATTTGCTTTGCTCTGTTTTTCTATATTTTCCTGAATGGTTGCTTTTCAAAATTATATAAGATAAGAAATGGCTTTGTGAATCTGAATGTCACTTTTTGAATTGAATTACTCAAGTCAATTATTTTATTCTAAATTGTTGAGCTGCCACTGTGCAAGTTTGAGGCACTATGACGTGTAGATTTGTGAGAGCTCTCTAATCAACTGTCAGAGCAAAGGAAGCTGTTTGTTTGTTTTGTCTGTTTGTTGTGTCTTTTCCTGATGATACATTGCTAAAACTGCTGATAAATAAGTTACTAGAGGCAAAGTAGGCGGCTTTTGTGTTTACCCCTTGCTTTCTATCAAATGTGCAACAACTAGGTGTCAATATTGAGCGTGCAAAAGCCTACCCACCATCTGATGACGCACGCCGCCCCGTGCCCAACAGGTCAAAGACCCGTCCACTTCCCAAAGCTGGAGTCAAAACACGCACGGGGCTTCCAACTCAGCTTCAGTTTCAGGCTTCGCAGGACACAATAGCTACGATGCAGCGGACTCTGTTCGGCCGGAGGAGTGGGTCGCTGGCCCGGCGGGCGCTCACCACCCTTGAGGGCCCGCTCGCACAGCACCCGGAGCGGAGCCGCCGCACGTCGTCCGTCGCCATTCCCCCGCCGGCGTGCATGCTTCGGCCCCTCGAGGCACCTCTGCGCTACTTGTTTGGACCGGGTCCCTCCAACGTGCCCCCGCGTGTCCTCGCTGCAGGGGCCAAGCCCATCATCGGTCACCTGCATCCAGAAATGTATCAGGTAAGGAAAACTCCAAAGTTGTCAGTGATAACTCGTGCTTTGTCGTTTGAATTTTCACTGGATCAGGATCTTTGGACTCCAATCCCTTCTGAGTGGCTCACAGAGAATAGAAAATAATCTAGTGGGTCTTAGTGTTCATCTGGAACATTAACACAGATCTTAAATCAAAGAAATAAACAAACGAACAAAAAAAAAACAGACTTGGAAATTACAAAGCGAATGAATGCATTGCAGATTCAATTGAAATGTATATTACAAGACTGGCATTCAAAACTGATTTTCATTTTGAAGATGAAAGGAAATTGTACTTTACTGTGCTGTTAAGTTAAATATAACTGAGCTGTGGTTTATAAAAGTATTGCACCATAAATGTACAAAGAAATCTCAATGAAACAAAAACTATTTAAAAAGGTTTCATCCCATGGCAATTTCTTAATCTTTTGCTAATGGAACTCAATAAAAAAATATATACATTTGTCTTAAATTTGATCCAAATCGCCTCAAAAAGTCTCAAACGTGATTTTCTTGACTGAAATCATGAGTGAGAAAAAGAAAAATTCCTCCATGATTAAATCCTCTTGTATTTACACCTCAAACGTTAAATATAAACCAAACAGCGATTTTTTTCCATGCCACTAGATGAAGCAAGAAATGAAACATGTAAATTCTCTTTTTGTGTTAGATCATGAGCGACATCAAGAAGGGGATCCAATACGCGTTTCAGACGGAGAACAACATGACGCTGTCCATGAGCGGCTCGGGCCACGCCGCTATGGAGTGCGCCGTCTTTAACACGGTGGAGCCCGGCGAGAGCGTCCTCGTCGCCATTAATGGGATTTGGGGCGAGCGTGTTGCGGAAATCGCCGAGAGAATGGGCACGTGTTTTTACACTCGCATTGACATGACTAACACTTTGGCTGACCAGTGTTTTTAATTCGTAGGTGCGAATGTACATAAACTCGAGAAAACACCGGGAAATTATTTCAGCAATAAAGAGATTGAACAGGTAAGAATGATCCAAGTGAAAGACAAAATGTGTCCAGTACAGTGGTGCTCTGAGATAGGAGTTTCATGCTTTCCCTGACCAAATTCATCATTTAAAACAATCAAATCATAATTTCTAATTGAAATCAAAGTCAAGCCCAAGTCTGCTTTATTGTCAATTTCTTCACATGCCAAGACACACAAAGAAATCGAAATAACGTTCCCACTATCCTACGGTGACAAGACATGGTACACAATATAAATACAAGTAAACAACACAAAAATAAAAAACAAGAAGGCACAAACAATGAATAAATGAACAGAAGTGTCATTCATGGGGAGTTTGTAAAGAATGGAATTATGAAATCAAACAGTTTCTGCCTTTGTTTGTTAAATTGTTACACAATTTACAAAAAAAACAAAACATTTTAAACTCCCTTGAATTTTTTTTATGATCTGCCAAACTGCTGCTTGTTACGAAGTGATTTGAGTCATGTCACTCACATCTGGCGCAATAAACCACCAGCCGCCACATGTTTGCAGGCTATCGAGAAACACAAGCCGGTGCTGTTCTTCCTAACGCACGGAGAGTCTTCTGCCGGCCTGTGCCACCCAATCGATGGCATTGGAGACATCTGCAGAAAGTGCGCTCCCTAGTGCCTGCCCCCTGCCACACTGCGCGAATGCATTTAGGGCAACTTAATTATTTCCCATGATTCGTGTTCTCTTTCTAGACACGGCTGCCTCTTCCTGGTGGACACGGTTGCATCACTCGGGGCTGCGCCCATTTTTATGGATCAGCAAAGTAAGATAGCACTGGATCAACAATGGTGCAAAATCTCCAATTGCCTTTTGAAATCCTTTCTCCTTGTGATGCGGTTAGACATCGACATCCTGTACACGGGTTCTCAGAAGGCCCTGAACGCACCGCCTGGCACGGCTCCCATCTCGTTTAATGACAGAGCATGGTAAGGAAGGACCTTTCGCCAGACGCGCCCAATCGTGTCGATGGCGGGAACTCACCAGTGTCTCGTTTTGAACCCCGCACAGCCACAAGATGTTTAACAGGAAGACGAAACCAGTCTCGTACCTCTTTGACATGACGCATTTGTCCAACTACTGGGGGTGCGATGGCAAAGCAGCCAGAATGTAAGATCACGTTTGAACCCACGAATGCAGCGCCGCTTGGATTGATGAACCGAAACAGGCATTCAAATTTACTAAGTTTTAGGCTACAGATGTATTTTACCGGGTTTGTGTGTGGCTTTTTTGAAGGTACCACCACACTGGCCCCGTGTCGGGTTTCTTCGCCTTGAGAGAGAGTCTGGCTATTTTGGCTGAGAAGGTAACTGCACTAAGTGGAGATTGATGGATTTCGTGACAAATTTTGCCCAAATAAAACAAAAAAAGTAGAGATTGCTCTTTGTCACCCTCTAGGGTCTGGAGGAGTCTTGGAGGAAACACAAGGAGGTGGCAGCCTACCTGTACAGAGGACTGGAAGACTTGGGCCTCAAACTCTTCATCCCTGACAAGGTGAGCCAGACAACAACACAAGTAAATTGAATTAGAGGAAGATGACAGAATAGGATTTTTTTTTATCTTTACCACCTGTGCATGCTTCTTCGGTCTTGACTTTGAGAAATGCTCTGCAGGATTTGAGGCTTCCCTCTGTGACCACCATCGCCATCCCCGACGGCTACGACTGGAGGGAGTTGCTAATGTACATCATGAAGAATCATCAGATGGAGATGACGGGAGGCCTGGGTCCTTCCATCGGCCTGGTGAGCATCTGCTGGCATGAAGGAAATAGGTTGAAAGTAGGGGTGTAAATCGCGGGTTTTGTCACGATACGATATCATATCGATACAAAGAACTACGATACGATATTTGCCGATATCTTAAAGCCTGCTGCGATTCATTTACGATATATCGCGATATAGTGCTCTACGATCGATATATTCTTATATATTGCAGTACACAAAGTGCTTATTTTAACACTGAACTTTGATGTCGTGTTTTTTCTTTAAATGTGCGGCGAGATTTGTGCTCCCTGAATATTTTATCACCGCATGGCAGGATTTACAAACTGCACGTGTCTTGTCGGTTGAGCCATATTTTCTTTGGAATCCAAAGTGCTTCCAAACGAATGACTTGAAGCCTAAAGGGGAGCAAATTTCCTCGTCTTTTTGGACAAAATAGCCATAGCACCAGCCCAGGAGCAGCGTACTAGTTGTCGACTCCCCTTTCACGTGCCTGCTCTGCTCACAACACAACAACGCCGGGCGCACTGCTCCCGGAAAGAGGAAGCAAGCAACAATGAACTGGATTTCAAAATAAAGTCGCGTCTAATGTCCGAGGTCAAACACGGCGATATAAATCGATGTTTACGTTTAGCATCGATGCCAATAAATCGTAGAGCATTATATCGATTAATCAATGTGTATCGATGTATCGTTACACCCCTAGTTAAAAGCAATGCTAGACATCTAATTGGGAAACTGACACACTTTCTTTCCATTAGGTGATGCGAATTGGACTGATGGGCTACAACTGTGAGAAGAGTAACGCCGACATGGCCTTGCACGCCTTGGCAGATGCGCTTAAAAACTGTAGAAAGAGCAAAGCTTAACGAAGGACAACATTCCCAAAGAGACCTCGGTGTCCACGAACAAAGGAAACAAAGCAAGGATTGCTGATGATAAAGTGTAATGCCGTAATTTGTTCGTCTGATTGTAAATGGGTTGCAAAAACATGAACTTTTTTTTTTTTTTTGAGGAGCAGTTTGGAAATGAGTGACCAATGGACACCATGTGGTCTATGCAAAAAGCACTGATAGCAGACAATAAATGTGGATCGAATTGTCAATTTGTGGCATCATCATGCAGCAAAAAAACAAATGATTTAAGACACAGCAGCAACAGGTTGCTAGAGACCAAATGTTTTTTTTTTGGGCGGCGAATCACTATCAGAAGCACTGAGACACATTTCCAACCAAATATAATAATGTTTCTTCTTTTCATTTTGTAGTATTTCTCTTGGCTGCGCCCTTGCAGTACATGTACATAACCTCTATTGTCCGATCAGATTTAAACTTTTGAGTCGCCATGCCAACCTTTCTTTCTGAAAATATATGAACAGAGTATAAAATATATTCTTTAAAATGTGCTTTATTACAACAACAAATCTGTAACATTGCTCAGGTGTGCACAAAAGGGGATCAATTCAAATTAAACAGATGTAATTGCTTTACAATGTAAACTACATTTCCCAGAATGCCCTAACATACCAGAGGCGGATAAGGGCAACAGCGCCGTCGTTAAAATAGTTTTCGATCTCTGGCTTTATTTCATTCTCAACTGAATTCAATATATTCACGTAATGGCTTGTCCTGTACATCAGTCAGGTAAGACGTTTAAGTCTTGATACAAATGTAATTAATACAATAATATTAAACAAAAACGTAGGCGATAAAGCACAGTATGACCGTGGAGTGGTTCCTGATTGATGACGTAATTGTATGTGCCTAAAATTGATAAAATCGGAATAATGTGGCTTTAATTTAATTTTACAGTCGATAAATCCAAACCTGTGTTGGGGCTGGAAACAAAACTAGCTAGCTGCTTAAAACCATCCAATATTTCAATTAGCCTCCCCCTTGACGCAAATTTAAGTGTGTCCCACATACTTGAGCTATTTGAGATTTAATTTAAGAGAGTTCGTTGTCATTCGGCTTCGGTTTTAAGAATGAAAATTGTTACTTGGATGGTTTAAAAAAACGTTTCACCTCGTCTATCAGGTCATTGCAAGCTGCCCAGAGTTCTTCTTTGCTCGGACGGAATTGTCATGATTGGAACGATGCCTCCCCCTGCTGGAAATTAAGAGCACTGCATACCGTGGCTGTAGAGCGCTTTATTTTATTTTCGGAGGAGAAAAAGTGTCTGTTTATTAAACTACAGTTTGAAAAATATAACAAATAGCATAACAACTAGCGTAGGTCAATAGCTAAATTATTTTTGTTCAATACTGTTCTGTAAAAAAAATAAAACAACAGTAATGATAATAATAAAACGGCTTCCTAATTTCAAATATTTGATGCTTCTCACGGATATGAAACTTATTACTTATTTGTTGACAGAAAACTACAATCTAACATTTCTTGCAAGGCAGTACAGTATGCGACCCATGTAACAATTGATTTCCTTTTCCCCTAACATGTTTTGTCATATATAGCGGAGATGAATCCCGCCATCCTGCCTCTGGACTGGCTTCTGGGTACCTGGCAGTCTGACGAACCAGGGGAGGGCTGCTTTCCCACCATCAAACCTTTCCGCTACTTGGAGACGCTTCAGTTCAGCCACGTTGGGCAGCCTGTCGTCAACTTCTCGTCGGTTTTCACTTCCGGAGTTCTGAGGTTGAGCCACTCAGCGATGACTTAATTCTCCTCTTTTGTCGATTTTTAGGTTCAATGCCTTCCACGCCGACTCCAAGAAGCCACTCCACCGAGAGTGCGGCTTCATCCGGATGCAGCCGGGAAGCAACAAAGTGGCTTTTATCGTGGCACAGAACTCGGGTACACTGCTTTTGAATTTGTGTGACCAGATTGTGCTCCTTGGCCACCAGGGAGCAGTGTAAGTGTCAAAATGTTTGTGTTCCCGAGCAGGTCTGGTGGAGATTGAGGAGGGCGAGCTTGTAGGCCAGCAGCTGAACCTCCACAGCCACGCCATCGCCAGAATCTCCTTTGCCAGGGAGCCTCACGTCAACGAGGTACAAAATCCTCAACGGTGCAGTCTCATAGGTTCCACTTTTGTATTGTTGACAGTTATCCACATCTTGATCCCGAACAGATTTCACGAGTGTTTCAGCTCCGTGCGGACGGGAAACTGGAGCAGAGGGTTTCAATGGCAATTGACACCCAACCACTCACGGAGCACTTGCGCATAACTTACGTCCGATCGTTTTAAAGCAAAGAAAGGTCACGATTATGCAAAATTATTATACTGGAATGAATGGTGAATGATATGTCAAAATTGTTGTTACTTTTGTTTTTGTTGTTTTAGTGTCACTGTTGTGCTAGTTTTCCTTGCTTTTCGGTCAGAAATTGGTTCTACTGCTGAAAATAAAAAATGGACAAAACCCGAAACAAACTTTTCTAATGAAAGAAAAGTCTACAGTCTTGTCATGTAACAAAATAAGGACGAGCACTTTGAGGAAATTGATACACGACCAAAAAAGAATAAGTCCGAAAAAAAATACAATATTTGCAAGATTTTGTCATTTATTGCTGAAAAACAAACACGTTCTCGCACATAAATTAACATCTTCAAAGAACACCCCCCACCCTAAACCCCCCCCGCAATAATTCCAAAGAGATTCTCTTGCACACATTTTTCCTTTATACTGCAATGGCTTTTAACTGTTTCAAAAATAAAATCATAAATAATCTATGTACACGTTTAAAGGTTGCTGTGAATAAGTGCGTCTGTGTGAAGTCCTTGTTGGTCCTAAAACAAGCAAGACAGCTAAAAAAAAAAAAACCTGACTCAAAATGTTTGCATTGAAGCAGCGGACCAAGCGGGGAGTCATAATACTGCAGTTGCTCCCCCCCCCCCACCTCATCTGCAGCGTCTTGCCACTAGACTCTGGATGAAGCCAAATCCCATGTGACAAAAGAGAGAAATGCTGAGCAAGCATTGGTCCATGGCTGCCGGCAGCGGTCCGATGGAGGAAAAAGCGTGACGGATCCCCGCCAGTGTCCTTTGAGCGTGCTGCGGCGGTCACGCTTCCTTCATTATATAAACGTACATGGAAGTGAGGAAGTATCGCAGGGAATCCAGGGCGGATGAGAGCCAGCGGTGTTTGGGAAAGGGCTCCCTCTTCACCACGCACTTGTTCAGTTCCAGCTGGAAGGAAGCAGAGAAAACTTGAGCCACAAAGTTCACCTCGCTACAGCTGTTCAGGTTGCGACTGACCCATCCTCCACGTCTTTTCAGCCACTGAACCAGGTACTTGCGGACGAACTGGCCCAG
Organism: Syngnathus typhle; assembly: GCF_033458585.1. Lineage (NCBI taxonomy): Eukaryota > Metazoa > Chordata > Actinopteri > Syngnathiformes > Syngnathidae > Syngnathus > Syngnathus typhle. The sequence goes on along the minus strand of NC_083750.1, from coordinate 3,454,098 downwards.
ACTGTCCACGATGATGTGAACCGTGCCAGCGTGTCCTTGCTTCACGCAGTCTACAGCCAGGGCACCGGCCACCGCGTACATGGACACCACCTTGCCCCACGTGATGCCTGCGGCGCCAAAAACACATGGTACTGACTGTTTTGTCTCAAAGCAAAACAAAAACATCTTCTGTGTTTAGCGCTCAAACTGCAATGACATCACGGCATCAAATCGAAGGAATTCAGCATTTTTTTGATTAAATGGCACGTGTGCAGGCTTTCGCCACATGGGGGCAGTAGAATACAGACAAGCTTGTATAGCCATACAAGGAGACGAGCTTCAGCAATATTGGCCTTTCTTCGCAGAGGATTAAGACTCTCTGACTGATGTACTGTTATATTAATTGTTTGAATGTGTTACACCAATGTTTAAGAGCAAATGTGCGTTGCTTTGAGGATTTTTTAAATTTCATCCACCATATAGCACATGCGGACGCACATACACATGGAAGACTTAGTAACCACATAGACTCGATTTGTTTTCATTGATGGCTATCTTGGTCACCAAGCAGTTAAATCCATGCGTGTTTGTTTTATGTTTAATAAAACACCGGCCCACGTCGGACTTTGTTCTGGTAATTAAACTGTACAATGTGGCCACTATGGAAGTTTATCTGTGCCATCGGATTTTGAATTCGAATTTGTAGCACTGAATTTTTTTACATCCAATTTTTAACACTGAATTTTTTTTTTGCATCTAAATCAGACTTTGAATTTTAAAAGCCATCGAATTTCTAGCACTGAATTTTTTTTTCCTAAGACATTTTTTTCAATGTCTCAAAAATTCAGTGTCAAAAAATTCAATGTCTTAAAAAATTCAGTGTAAAAAAATTCGACATCTCAAAAAATTCAATGTAAAAAAATTCAATGTCTAAAAAAATTCAGTATAAAAAAATTCGATGTCTCCAAAAATTCAGTGTAAAAATATTCAGCGCGGACATCCGGGGTAACCAAGGGAGAAGTAATCGATCCCTGTATCAAACCATCCAACGTTCAGCCAATCAAGTTACGCTCCATTGGTCATGTGACGTCGAAACAGGAACGTCGTGAAGTTCAAGTTCATTACAGTATTACAGTATTAACTGTTACTGTTACCTTTGAACTTCACGACGTTCCTGTTTCGACGTCACATGACCAATGGAGCGTAACTTGATTGGCTGAACGTTGGATGATTTGATACAGGGATCGATTACTTCTCCCTTGGTTACCCCGGATGTCCGCGCTGAATATTTTTACACTGAATTTTTGGAGACATCGAATTTTTTTACACTGAATTTTTTTAGACATTGAATTTTTTTACATTGAATTTTTTGAGATGTCGAATTTTTTTACACTGAATTTTTTAAGACATTGAATTTTTTGACACTGAATTTTTTGAGACATTGAAAAAAATGTCTTGGGAAAAAAAAATTCAGTGCTAGAAATTCGATGGCTTTTAAAATTCAAAGTCTGATTTAGATGCAAAAAAAAATTCAGTGTTAAAAATTGGATGTAAAAAAATTCAGTGCTACAAATTCGAATTCAAAATCCGATGGCACAGATAAACTTCCATAGGCCACGCATTGGCGCTGATAAGAAGTTGCTGTTCAACTGACATGGCTGAAAAACTGGCTGCATTCCACGAAGCCAATCGTGTTGAAAATAAATTGCTGAGATACGCTCGGCCAATTATTGGTAGCAGCCACAGAGACGACAGCACTTAATGACATTAACCTGCTTGGTCAAAGTGCGCTTGCATAATCATCTCCCCGACGCTGACCCACAACGGTGGCCTGAACCCGAAGCCGGGCGAGTTTAAATGCGATAAGCGTCCGTGAAAAGTGTCAGAGCTCATAGAAGCTGGCCGAGAATAGAGAGAAGATTGTCAGGGATAAAGACAGCCAGGCGGAAAAAAGATAGCCACGGGCCGGAAACACTTGGAGTGTCCCCAAATACTTTGCATTTGTTTTACTCTAAAATTAGTCTCATCGCTTTCTCACTCAGCATTTTTTTGTTGTTTTATTATTTCAGCTATTTGTTTTTTCCAAAAATATGTTAACAGTATTTATGCAAACAATTTGTTGATTTATTGTCTATAATAAATAATCAGTTCTAATGAACAATCCTACACACCACTAACGTTTGTATTCAAACAAATAATTAGCTGAATGACTGATTACATTTAATAACTCCAAGCTAAGATTAGCAAGCGATGATACGAACGCATTTAATATTTGTTTGAATACGTTGAGTACTTGCGCACAAAACTCCACCACTTTTACAATTGGTTATTTTTTTCATTCACCCTTTCATTCTTTAATGATTTCTTGCTAATGAGAATACTAGTGCAGCTTTTGTATTTTCATTCCGAACGCATTTTCACTGAATTATTTTTTGACTTGACCTCCAACCCTACCCTTGGTGTTCCCCGTGACGGGAGCAGCCTCTAGCTACACTTGCAGTGAGTGAAACAAATCAATGTACTTTGAAGAACACTCTCATCCCTCAGTGGAGCTCAAACTCGTGACAAGCGAGACAAAACGTACCCAGAACAAATCAAGCATAGGTTTTTCTTTTCCCCCTAGTCTATTTTTGTCTATGTCTCAAAGGCTCCCAGAAGTTGACCAAGTTTGCTGGTGGAATGCCCTTCCCTTTCAAAATGTGCACTGCCCTACTCTCACCTCCCAAAAAGGCAAAAGAAGCACAGATGAATTTCAAAAGGTTCCTGGCAAGCCCGCAAGGTCAACACACCGGGAGCCGGGATGGATAAAAATCATGCAACCTTTTAAAAGTTGGATATTTATGGTTGGATGGGACAGAAATAGAGCACCGCCATCAAGAACAAAACGGCATGATGATGACAAGTACGATTTGGAAGGAAAAGGGAACAAGACCTGCAAGCGGATTGAAGTCATAACGATGACAATAATATCACATAAGCGTAGCGCCGCCGTTTGCTCCGGTATGTGTTTAAGTCCAACACCTTGACGTAGATTTGGCGAGCGAGATTGCACTTGAACGGGTGCGGCCTTCTCAAAATGTGCAACGCTGGAAGGCATTCAAGCTAGGTGTCAAACGCGGGTGGGGCTCAACACGTCAAGACAAGACGACGTGCGCTCACTCAGGGGGATGGATTAAAATCACATGGGGATGGGTTAAATGCAGAGGAAAATTTTCACCACACCCAGATGTGTGTGTGACGATCATTGGGACTTTAACTTTAACTTTAATATTGTGAAAATAATCTGGATATCTGAAAAGGCATGTCTTTTCAAGATTAAAGTCAGACAAATATGAGAATAAAGTCAGATATTTCAGACCCCAAAAAGATTTTAGAATTGACATTGTAGTATTCTGAGGCTAAAGATAGATTTATTTTATTTATAATGTATTTATTATATATAGTTTCAACATTAGTCAGAATACAACAAGAATTTAAAAAATAATTATATATTAGAGAGAAAATTGGTATTTTTAAGATTAAAGACAATGTTAGAATCAAGTTTATTTATTTATTTATTTATTTTTTTTAAATGTATATTTTCAAGACAACATCCTAATACTATCACAAGAACAAAAGTTGTCCAGCTGTTGTCTGGCGTACCTGTCGAGAAGATCTCGGTGGCGACGCCAATGAAGGCGTCGGAAACCATGTTCTCCATGGCAACAGAAATATCGAGCTGGCGGGCCACATTCCTGTACAGGCTGGGAAGGATGCGCTCCAGCTCATCACCTAGGTAACGTGCACAAAATACATCACATTGCTGGAAAAAATCTTCATTGGCCTCGCAAGTTGGACAAAAATTCAGCAGATTAAAAATGTCTCGTACTTTCAAGTTCTAAATATGATGTAAAGAAAATTTTGAGTGATCCCTTTTCACTCCTCAAGATGAGTCAGAGGAGATACCGTTTGAGGATCTCACAATCTTTTGATTAGGGTTAGCCTAATCCCTCGAATGTGTCACATTTTGCTAAATTTGCTGGCGAGAGCATACCCAGGCAGACGAGCACAAAGGAGACCTCGGCCAGGGCAGCGCGGCAGGGGGACAGGTTGAGCTCGCTCTTGGACCACGTCAGCCCGTTCTGGTTTAGTCGGGACAGGATGAAGTCCCGGCACAAGGCCTTGGCCTGCAACACCAGCTGCTTGTTGCTTAGGGATCGGTCAAACACCTCCATGACCTCGGCGGCGAACGCCGACGACTTGCGAAGAACCTCCATCACCTCCTTCGGGCGACTCGTTCAGGAACCGAGCTCAAAGGAGCTGTAGCAAGAAGAAGATGGAGAACTGGATCAGTTGAGAGGCAGTGGTGTCAGAAACTTACTCAGTAAAGGTTACTTTTTGAAGCACGTAATCAATAAAATAACGGTAACTATGGTGACACTTTGTTTTAAATCACGAAGGAGAACCTCCGCTAGCCCTTCATTTTTAGTGGAAGCAAATTACATAACAATAGGCTGGAGGCGCTTTTATTGTGCGGGCATGACAAAATCACACTGCTGCGGCTGGTTGTCTCGAATTATGCAACTACATGCAAACAACATTAAATAGCCGGGTGGGTTTGTTGGAAATCAACACAAAATATTGCTTTTGAAAATTATACAAAAGACAAATGTATGAAAACAGAGTTAAAAAATATGTTGAAATATAGCAAATGCTCAAATGATTTAAAAAAAAAAAAAACATTATTCCTAAAAATTATTTGATGGTAAAAAAGTAACTAAATATCTTTTTCAATAAATTCATTGGTAAAAAATATGAAACAATCAAAAGAAGACATTCAAAATCATTGCACACAAAATACATAAAAATAAATAAGATATATTAGCAATAAAACAGACATTTTAAAAGATCTTCTGTGTATAAATGTGTACCACTGAAAATGAAAATAATTAAAATGAATACGTTAAAACGCCATAATAGAAATATGATTAAATGACAAATACATTAAATTAAATGACGTACCTGTACAAACGTGTACCCATGCAGACAAAAAAAACACAAGTGACATTCGCTAGAGTTTGCATTTAAGCTTGTTGCATGTGAAGAAAGCCAAGCGAGAAGCACGCTTTGAATTTTTCACCAAGTCTTACCTTGCACATAACTTGTCCTCGTCCACGTCCACTCTAACCGGACTTTGGCACAAAATAGTCCGAAAGTGGGAAAATCCCGTCACAAGCAATCACCAAACCACAACACGGGTTGTTTTGCTGCTGCTGCTGCTGCTGCTGCTGCTCCTGCTGCTGCTCGGCTTGCTCATTCCTGCACGTTCCTTTCGCGAGGCAATGCGCTTCCGCTTCCAAACAAAAAAAGAAAAAGAAAAGAAGACGCCTCAAGTTGCTTTAGCTGTCTACCTGTTGTTCCACCTGGGTGCGCTCCATTCACTGACTGGAAACGGCCGACGGACCGGTCGGGCGGCCCACAAACGAACACACTCTTCCCACGCACTGTGACGCACAAGGGCCGCTTTTGGAGAATTTGATTGGATTTCTCCACGATTCTAATAAAATACAAAAAAATGCCAGTCTTGATCCTCGGATGGAATCCACGTTTGCTTTATTTTTATTATGTTCTTGTGGAATTTTAGATCTGGGTTTATGTAACCACTCGCTGCCGGCGGATATTCCAAATAAGGTGCGAACGACGTTTTAATCCGTCTCGGTCAAGTGTCTAAATTTAGCTGTACTGGACTGAATCTGTGCGTAAATAGCTTCACTTAAGCGGTTGTTAATGCTGACAGTCGATATTTGTAGGGGAAACACTTCCACGACATGAATACAAAAACAAATATTAAATATTAAAAAGTGGAAGTTGTTATGACGTTCTGTTCGTAATCTTGAAACGTCGTATGACGGGTGAGTCAGCGTAAACCCAGGACTGCATGCCCTCAAGACAAAGTTAGGTTTTTAAACTCAGTGGTGAGGTATTTAAAACTGGGTGAGAATTTAAAAAATCGGATCAGGTTTCAAACCGGAGTTATTAAAACAGCATTAGGATTTCAAACTAGATTTAGAAATATAATTAGAGTGTCGAAACCAATTCTAGGGTTTCAATCGTCGGGTTAGGGTGTGTTTAAATTTGTCCACTTGGTGTCAGTGTTTCTCACTAGTTTTCGTCAAAAAACATTAGCGTTGTGCTGAGCCCACTACAGAAGTTGCTGGTTGATGCATACAAGATAAACACCTTTTTAATCATTCATTTTTATTCTATTGTGGTCATTTGAATTCAATCAATTGAAAGACCTATGTTGATTGCTTTTATATTTAAAACCCAGACAGTTAATTTGAAAAGTCATTCGTCTGAGTATGATCAGAGAGCAATTATAATGAGGGATTATCCTGTGATTTAGAAAAGGCCGACAATCATAAGTGTTAAACCTGTTCAACATTTACGATCAAATTTAGGTGAAAAAAATCTCTCTCGAGATACGTAACACCACATGACAACAAGATTATCTTTTAGAGACATCGAATCAGGCCCTTGCACATTGTTTTCATTTTTGGTATGTGGCAGTAACACTCAAATTCACTTCCAAGCCCAAACATGCATCTTGTTTTCAGTCGACACACACAAGGAATGTCTGCGTCACACTGATGGAATTTATAAACTCAATGTGAGGCATGTTGGGCAATTCTGCAAGCTGTGAATTCACGCGTGTTTTTAGCGGGATCCATTCATGAATTTTTGCAACTTAAGCAATCAGAATGATGCCATGATTGATTAATTGAGGACGAGTGGGAAGGCTTGTGGAGCTCGAGAATTCTTTGCTGATTCTGTTAAGTGGAAAACTACGGCTGATGAGCAAATTTGCTGTGCTGTTTTGTGGTATTGTGCTTTCTCGATTTGTGTCACAGGACCAGGAGAAGCAGAAACTGTTGACTATGCTTTGCCCAAGAACTCATTAAAGTGGTGGTCACCTAGAAGGTTGGGGAAAATTTTCCGGTGTGTTCTACCAACATTGAAACTGAGCTCATTAACATACGCAGCAATCGAGTTTCACGGAATGCCCCGAAAACGTGCAACATAGCCGAGAAAAATTAAAAACAAAATTTTACTCTCCCACTCAACTGGAGTCTGGAATGAATGAAATGGCAATTAAATCATTACGTCTTAATGAATATGAACTCAACACAGAACAATCACAGCTTGATAATTACTAAAATTCCATTCTGATAGAGTGACATAATCTAATGCTGTGCACAGAAAATTAAATTGATCAACCAGCAATTTTAATGATGCTGCGGGTCAATGTGACCCATTCAATAAATGATTAAAAACACATGTCTGACTATCAACATGTAGGCCTGCACTGAAAGTAGTCCATTTTGCTGATTTGTACATGAAAGCTACAAGCCGATTTTGGCAAATGGCCGCCATGTGTCAAAAAATATAAACAGTGACGCCTCTCACTCTAGCACTCGCATGCTCAGATTCCAATCGTGCCTGCTGTCTTTTTGTATTTGGGGGAAGCCACAGCTTGTAATGTACAGGGCGGGCGGGTAAGGGTGGGGTGGGTGAGATCTTGATCTTGGGAAACTGGTTGGACCAGAGAGGCCGTGGTGGGGGGAGCTCGTCACCGGGCTGGACGACAGCGACCTCCTGTGCACTTGCATCACTGCTGACATCATCAATACCAATAGGTGTGTCTTTACTGTGCCTGTGTGTGTGCGTGTGTGTGTGTGTGTGCGTGTGTGTGTGTGTGCGCGCGTGTGCGTGTGTGTCCATGACTCAGGCTTGTGAGCATCATCTATACTCCACAATTGATTGGAGAAGCAAGTGGAGAAATTTTGACCTAAAACATCACCTGAGATGTGCTCAAATTAAAAACCCCAAAATGGCTTGAAATGCTAATTAGAAATTGGAAGCCACCCTTGAACCTGAAACCCTAAACCTGGCTTGAATACCTGAAAACCCAGAATTAGAACCCTTAGCCCTTTCTTTGAACCCCATTTCTTGAAACCCAATTTTGAAACCCTATGCCAAGCTTTTAAAATTCTCATTTGATCCTCTAAAACCGTCTTAAAACCCTGAATGGAAAACCTAACCCTTGTTTGAAAACCCATACCTGCCCCAGAACCCAAATTTTGACTCTCCAACCAGCATTTGAAGCCTACATTTAGGGGGGAAATGAGCATTCTTGTAGTAAGTGTGGCTTTGGGAGAGCCCTTCCCACGAGCCCATTGATGGGGCTGGCCAATCACAAGCAGGCAGAGTGAGGACAGGTAGGCGGAGCTTCCCATTGAAACAGGGTGTGGTTCTGAAACTTTCCTGCACTCTACTACTTCTAGCAGGGCTTTAAATGGAGCGTAGTGCTTGGCCTGCCGCGCTAATCTCAGTCTGACACTAACTATACCTCGCGTCTGGAGTACCCCCCAGCTCAACCCCAAACCCACTTCATCTGTCTCTTTGTAATATTTGCGTTCGCGACCCGGCGAAGCTGGAGCCGAGAAAACGGCGCTGTGCTTTGGCCGCCTTCCACCCGTTGCTCCTCACTGACTTTTTTTTGTGTTTGATTGCCTGAGCGTGCGCCCTGGCTGTTACGGGAGCGAGAGCTGAGGACTCAGCAGGTGAGTCACAACCGGATGGGATGCACTTTTCAACACCTTTGCTCACACTTCTTCACCCCAATGCTTTGACAACTTGTACTTAACTGAACCAGCGAACAGTGGCGTAGCCAAGCCGGGGCGAGCCGGGGCGGAAAAAATCGAGCTTTTTCGATTCTTCATTTTCATGCCGTTTTTTTCTTTCAGTCTTGCGCGAATGTGCTTGCGCTATTCTATGTGCGCGATGTTATCCATTCACCGTTTGCCTCCCGGACCCGGATGTTTTAGCGATCAGCGAACGGCGTGGGTGATGTTCGATTGTTTTTCCTTTGGGCGCGCGCCCCTACTGGAAAAATTCCTGGCTACGCCACTGCCGGCGAAGATGTTTTGGTCAGCTAAAATGTTCAACATTTTCACTCAACAATCTTTTTTAATTTGAAGGAATAAAATGTAAACACATGGGGAAAGAATTGTGCTGATGCAACGTTTGTAAGCAGTTTGAATCAGTGGATGAATACTTAAATAAAAAATAAATGGCAATTCTTGGTGAAAAAGATTAGATTTAATGCACTTGAATGCTTTTAATGGTTTAGCATTTGTTGATCTTGAATCTGTTGAAATTCTTTGAGCAAATGGTGATCCAACCCTTGCCCTCCTTCCATTTTGCTGTCGGCATGCCTGATTGATGTTCTAGCAAGTCGTAGGTTTTGGCTTGCGTTCATAACTGGGGGTGGAAAGGGCTTGTGGCCTTCAAAGTAGCCTCCACAGTTGTGGTTCTTTTCCAAAGCGTGTGTCACGTACAAGTTGGTATTCGCCACTTTCCAAACATGCCCCTGGGGTTTATTTGGCAATCGCACGCCCTGGAAAAAAAACTCCGTCACCCGTCTGACTTGCTCTGTTAGTCAGCTGGGGAGAATTTTATTGTTCTCCCCTGACGACATAAATGAATAGCTCGCTTCAAATACAGCTTTTGTGATTTCATCCGGGCTTCCCGTGTTGGTAAATCAGGGATCAACCCATTTCACTTCATCGGCCCGCCTGCGAATAATGTACCGTCTTTTCCTTGATCTATGCCAGCATTGTATAGTGATGGGCAGGGAGATAAATACGAGGCTTGAGATGGCAGAAAGTGCAATGAACACCATATCAACTTTTAGGTTCAACTCAACAGGCCCCCGATTTCACACTGAGTCAATTTGTGATTATATGAGTGGTGTGGGCGGAGCTAAATATTGTGATTTCTGTCAATATTAGTGTCATGCATTCAGTCTTTCTAATGTAAAATACCGTTTTTTCCATGTATAATGCGCCCCCATGTATAATATGCACCCTAAAAATGGCATGTTGATGCTGGAAAAAAGCCTGTACCCATGTATAATACGCACCCAAATTTTGACTCCTACTTAAGTCCGTAAACGTAAAATTATTTCAGAAAAAAGATCATCTTTGGCAACAACCGGATGTTATTCTGCCGGTCAGTATCACTGCGCATGCGCTAGCAAACTCAATAGCGAAGAAATGTTTCGGATTTGTGTAGGGTACATTGTGACAGCAAACGACCAGGTGATCGAGCAAGCGTCTGATACGAGAGCATTGTGTTCGTATTAGAGATGCACCGATCCGATATCTGGATCGGATATCGGCCCCGATATCAACAAAATAGATGGATCGGGTATCGGAAAATACAGCCGATCTGTGAGCCGATACTTTCCTTAATCTATTGGGACGCGGGCTACGTCATACGTCAGCAGCACGTGTGCCGCATGCCACGAGAGTTTTCTAAACAAACGCAAACATGGAGCGAACGTTCGCTTCTCTTCCCCGGGTTGCTAAGCGGACGTCAAACCCTGCGCGTTCGCTTCTCTTCGGGTTGCTAATGGGACGTCAAAGGCTGCGCGTTCGCTTCTCTCCCGAATGGGGGGGGGGGGCGTCGGCTAATCGGATGTCAAACGCTGCGTGTTCGCTTCTCTTCCGGGGGGGCGTTAATGGGACGTCAAACGCTTTGTGTGGCGGGCTCCATCTAGTGTGGAAACTGAGAAGCTGAGCTCAAGCTTCTTGTGCGGGCCATATTCAATTATGTTTTCAGAATTTGGTGCGGCCCAATAAAAACTGGACCGTTAGTTTGGACACCCCTAATTTAGAGCAAAGAACTGTGTAGTCTGCCTGATGCCATTGCCTTTGGTCTTTTCTGTTCCACATGTAGAGTTATGTAGCTTGTTAAGTCAACCATAATATCGGATCGGTATCGGGTATCGACCGATACGCAAAGCCACGGTATCGGTATCGGAACTGAAAAAGTCGGATCGGTGCATCTCTAGTTCGTATGGAGCGTGTTTGAAGTGAACAGCAGAGAAGAAAGCGCATCTGTAATAGCAGCCTCCGGATGATATACGGATGATAAATAAAAATTAAAAAAATTAAATTAAAATTTGTACCCATGTATAATGCGCACCCCAGATTTTAGGACAATAAATTAGTTAAATTTTGCGCATTATACATGGAAAAAAACGGTATGTGCCTTGGGGCACCAAAGGTTGGAGAACGTGAGATGAGCATGATGTGTGAGGCTTTATCAGCATTGTGGCTGTGCAGCTGCCCACTATTTGTTTAGGTGATCGGCGAAACACACAACGGCTTTGACTATGGCGTCTTCTTTCAGGAAAAGAGAGCAGTCACCATGCTGCGAGACGTCGGATCCAATATTTTGGAATTCTACAACGACCTGCTGTCCAAATGCGGTGAGTTGCGTGATCACAAATTGCTTACCAACAAAATCAAACAACCGCGACGACGTCAACATGGCCTTGTTCTTTCCAGACCCCCGGGTCAAAGACTACCCGTTGGTGCACTGTCCCCTGAAAATGACTAGCCTCTTGGTGGGCTACGTCATCTTCGCCGTCTACTTGGGGCCTCGCCTAATGGCCAACCGCAATCCCTTCCACCTAAACACGGCTATGGTGGTCTACAACTTTGGCATGGTCGCCCTCAACGCTTTCATCGTGTACGAGGTATGAGAAACCTGCTTCAAAAGGTCAATTGGTTCCATTTGATGTGAACTAACTGCGGATGTGTCTCGGCCTCCAGTTCCTGATGTCCGGATGGGGCACCACCTTCACGTGGAAATGTGATCTTATTGATCCCTCCAGGAGTGCGCAGGCGCTTCGGGTAAGTCGGCGGATCTTGATCTTAAACAAAAAGCAAATGAATATTTTTATATCAACTCAAGAATGCTTCACTTTCTTTCCCTCAGATGGTGCGAGTGGGTTGGTTGTTTTTCTTTTCCAAGTTCATCGAACTTCTCGACACGGTGCGCATTAGTGGGATTACTAGTTTTTTTATCCTGACATGACATAACTGATTCTCAGTCGACGTCATTTCAGGTATTCTTTGTGTTGAGGAAGAAACAAAATCAAATCACTTTTCTCCACGTGTTCCATCACTCTGTCATGCCCTGGTCGTGGTGGTGGGGCGTCATGCTGACTCCTGGTGAGGACTGGTTCGCGCTCACATACTCCGTTGCTGACGGCAACTTGTCACAGCTGACCCAGATTTTTCCCATCGCAGCCGGCGGTATGGGCTCCTTCCACGCCATGGTGAACGCCACGGTCCACGTCATCATGTACACGTACTATGGGCTGGCGGCGGCCGGGCCGCGCTTCCAAAAGTTCCTGTGGTGGAAGAAGTACATGACCGCCATCCAGCTGGTAGGTTGTGCAGGAATCAAATTCAAATCATAAAGACAATCAAATCCATTTTCTGAAATGTGAGTTTGAATTTAGATGAAATTTAGCATAGCAACATTTATGGTATCGGCAGAATCCAATTCAAGTCATCCCCATTTTGTGAATATGAATTTGGTGAAATGAAACACATCAGTTGTGTGAACACATGTTGCGTGGTTTCCGTCAGACGCAGTTCATCGTAGTGTCGGTGCACATCAGCCAGTACTACTTCATGGAGAAATGCGACTACCAGATGCCCCTGTGGATCCACATGATCTGGATGTACGGTGTACTCTTCTTCATGCTCTTCTCCAACTTCTGGCTGCAGGCCTACATCCGGGGCAAACGGCTGCCCGTCACCCAACTCAAGGGCGGGGGTGACCGGGCCCCACCCAGCCCCCCGCTGGCTAACGGCACCCACCAACACAACGGCAATGCCAGCGGCGACCAGAACAACCGCCACCAGCACATTCACACGAATGGCAATGTGCAATTGAGCAAAGTAAAGGAGATCTAACTTTTGGGGGGGGACCCTGATCATGTCTCAGCGACTCTACCGTACTACTACAGCTATAGAATAACCAATTCCTTTCATATCCGTCTTCCGTTCCGTGTACTAGTAAGATCTTTGTCCTCCTCGTAAGACATTTAAGCACACTAGTACAATGACTAGTAAAACAAAAATTCTGCTACTAGTGACACAATTGGCCTACTAATCCCACAATTAAACCTTCCCTAGTAAACTATTTGGCCCCACTAGTTATGTGTCATGCACTAGAAGCCTCTTGGACCATACAACCCACCGGCACCAAAATGGCCCCTCGTAGTTTGCATCACGTTATCAGCCTTCTCAAGTCCACAACTTGATGTTGTCCAACTGGTGTGCTGAAATATTCAGTCGTTTATTTGATAGGAGTGTACTAGTGAACTCCTGTGTTGCACTAGTAACACTACTCAAACATTCTTTTTTTTTAACCCTGACGGCATCTATGGAAAGCCAATTGAGCAGCCTTGATATCCAGCTGTACTCGTATATTCCTGTCCACATTCGCAAGACTTGGCAAGTTGGCACTAGCACCAAAGTGTCTTAGTCTGAGGACAAAGAGCGTACTTGTACACTGAGGAATAAAGACTCAAAATGGCTTTGCTGACAGTGTAGTCTGTTTTGATTCACATTGTTGGGACATGTTATCATATGAATGGCTTGTTTTGTTTTCTTTTGTTTTTGTCAGTGATCTTGTGTTTTTGTGGCCTCACTGTGAAGTTTGGTGCTCCATTTTCTCACGGATTGTGTTCCTTCATTGCGGATTTGCGCTCCGCTAGTACCACGTTAGGCCGACACCAACCTCGTATCATTCCGTTTTCACTGAAGACTAGCACGTGTAAATAATTTGAGAAACGCTTTTCATTTGTACATGTTGAATTTATAGATTTTTGTTGTTTGATTATTTATCTTTTTGAAATAAACACATTTTAGATATCAAGGTCGGTGTCATTTGGCAAGCAGTTGGTGGTTTGCACTTGGTATGGAGGAATAGGTCACATAATTTTTTTTATTATCATACTGCAGTAATATTGATGAATTTAGCATATATGTGCATAACTCACTTAAGGCCAGAACACAAAAATGCTTAATACTTGACATTTGATTCTAGGCAACTTGTGACCTACTGTGAAGTAATTTTATCTCCCCTCACCTACAGAAAGTAAACTGGTATTAAATCTGTATTTAATATGAAAAGAAATGACTTACCGGAGTGCTTCATATTTTATGCATTTCTTTTGCCCCTGCATTTAATCCTTGTGGTTGAGAATCCACAGTATATCCATAAGGATGATAAAAAGACAAAAAAAGTTTTAACGCACGAGACAGAACTCCGGTAACGACCAATCACGGCTTACCCGTTTTCTCCTTTGGTCATGTGACGTTCGGAAGCCGATTTCTTAGGCACTGTGATGTACCGTTTTTTTCCGTGTATAGTGCGCCCCCATGTATAATACGCACCCTAAAAATGGCATGCTGATGCTGGAAAAAAGCCTGTACCCATGTATAATACGCACCCAATTTTTATTTTTTTATTTTTTTTAAGTCCCAATGATCATCACACACGCAGGGAGGCAATGGGTCCCATTTTTATAGTCTTTGGTATGGTCTTAACTAGGCTGGATGTAAATTTTTTTGTTGGCGTTGATTTTTCCGACTGCCCGTAAACGCACCACCGCGCTCCGTGCGCGCACGGGACAGCAAACGAGCAGGTGATCGAGCAAGCGTCTGATACGAGAGCATTGCGGTCGCATGGAGCGTGTTTGAAGTGAACAGCAGAGAAAAAAAAAAAAAAAAATTAAAAAATTTTTTTTGTACCCATGTATAATGCGCACCCCAGATTTTAGGACAATAAATTAGTTAAATTTTGCGCACTATACACGGAAAAAAACGGTAATTTTTAGTTGACAGCAATTGGGAAAACCGCTGCAGCTTGAGATGAGAAAACATGGGTGGATTTTGCAACGTAATTCGTATTGCGCAAATGGAATATTAGCATAGTTCTTGAAAACAGAGCTTCGAAGACTTTTCCATAATTGATAAGTATAGCTAAACCAATCAGAGGACGTCAGATTAGTTGTCCAAGATGTGATTGGTTAAAGTAAAACCTGCCACATAAATTGGAGTGTCGAAAACTGTTTTTGTGTGAAACAGTTGAATAAAAAAAGTGTTTATCAGGGCTGAGCTAGCCATCACAAAACTAAAATCAAGCAACAAAAAAAAGAATGCAGAAAATAATTACAGGTCTCTCGTTAATTAGTTGCTCAATGGTTATGCCCTCGTAATTTTTCACTTTGAATTCATTTCAGCCATTTATGGAAGCAAAACTCATTTATTAAAACATTGCAGTGTATAACAATTATGCAAAACAGTCTCAAAGATTGAGAAAACGATTGAAACATATGCTGTGTACAATGTAGGCAATGGACTTACAATGCACAAACTAGAAATAGATTATAACAGGAGTGCCTTGCAGAAGTCTAATCAAATTATCTGATGGCTCGAGTGAAGGCGGAATGCAGTGAAAGAGGTGTCTTGTCTTTGGCTTTTTGCTTGGGGTCCACCTCAAAGCTCTTCCACAGGCGAATGGTCTCGTCCGCCCCCAAGCTGGCCACCATGGAGCCATCTGGACTAATGGCCATGTTGAGGACTCGCTCGCTGTGCCCTGATTACGAGGGAGGGGGGAGGTATTAATGCACTTGTTCAAAGTCAAATGTCCCTGCTAAAATGAATGGACTTGTCATGAATCCATTATAGCCCCTTTGTGAGGAAAGTTTCAACTGAACCGGTAGGTTGCTTTCCATCTGACAAGACAAAAGTTGCCGTCGGAAGAAAGCCTTACCGTTGAGCTCTGTGACTTTCGCCATGGACGGGTACTTCCAGATGACCAAATTATGGCGGGTGAAACCGTGTGCAGAGACTAGCTCCTTGTAGTTGGGAGCAAACACAAGTGCAGACACCTGAAATTGGTTCACATGTAGAAAAACAAGTGAAGCACAAGTGGTGTATATTTGACACGTTGGGTTAGGAGAGCCGCGTGTTGACCTGGGATTGAGTGTCGAGTGAGCTGAGGCAAGAGCCGCTGTTAACGTTCCACACACGGATGTGACAGTCTGAGGTGCCGCCACCTGAGGCCAGGATGCTGGATTGCCATGGACACCAAGCTAAAGCCTGGAAGTGCAAACGCTAAATTCATTATCTGGTAGGATAATGGCATTGAAGTTATCTTAAAATCTACATTTGCAACATAAAAGTTAGAACAAAAGTGCTAATTATACCACTAAGCATACCAGCTGTATTAAACAGTGGCAATATTTTCCAGAGGCGAAAGAGATTTGAGATTCTTATAATTTCAATTTAAAGTAACATTTTAAAAATACAATTACGTTTGAGGAGATGCAAAAAGCTGAACATTTGAGGTGGAAGTTATCCAGAATGATGTGATTTTTGTCATCCCACTGGTTCACAAGTATGTAGCAGAACAAACAACTGTGCTGCCCACCTTGACCGCCCCCTTGTGGAGACTGAGCGTGCGCAGCGGCTGGGTTACGTTGGTGCGGCCCTGGGCCACGTGGGGCCAGATGCACACCAGGTTGTCGTTGCCGCCGCTGGCAAGGTAGCGGCCGTCTGGCGACCACTGCAGGCCGCACACCTCCTGGGAGTGGCCCCGCAGTGTGAAGATGTGGTGCTCCGCCACCCTCACGTCGTGGTGGTGAATCTGACCGGAGTGGCTGCCGCTGGGACAACAATCAGTCGGTGAGCAGCGCGGAGGGGTGGGGCAAGACTGCTTGAGCTTTCGGAATACAAAGTCAAAGTACCTGGACAAGATGTGGCTGTTCCAACTCAGGCTGCACACTCGTGCAGAGTGGCTGTTCATGCTTCGAAGACATTTCTCTTGAGACACGTCCCACACCTACCAAAAGACAAAGCAGGTTGCAGTTTCAGAGACGAATTAGCTGAAGGCTGGAATAAAATCTTCTGTCCACCCCTTTAAAAAGACATAAACTGACTTGGACTGCACAGTCGCTGGTGCCAACTGCCAGGTAGCTGCCCTCCTTGGCCCACGACAGGGAGGTGATGTAGTCGGCCTCATTGTCCAAGGTCAAGAGGTGAGTGATATTCCCCTGAGTGGCATCCCACAGGTAGACACTGTCACTGAGAGCCACCGCCATAATGTTGCTGCTGTTCCAGTCCAGGAGATTCAGATCTGGGGGCGGTAGCAAAAAGTCACCACAATGTAGGTCGACAACGCTACCGGCGAGGGAATACTTACAAAAATCATCCCGAACGTCGGGCGCGTCTAAGATTTTCTCGGCGGTTGAAGATATGTACCGCGTCTTTTTGTTGGACATGGGCGTTACCGTGTGACTGTAGACGGACTTCAAGGAGTTGTGCTGGCCTGGAGAACAAGACACACAATTTACAATTTGGGTCTATGAGCCCATTTCTGTTCCATATAAATTTCCATTTGCGCGATCAAGCAGAGCGGCAGCGTTACCGTCCGGGTTGACTGTTGGCTTTCCGCTGAATTGCAGGATGCGGGCCTCTTCCATATTGCATCCATTCAGCACCATGGACCACATCTTTTGTTGTTCCTTTAACAACATGCCCGAGTGTCACGGAAAGCATTAAATTCACACTTCTGCACGGTACACTGCGGTGTGACGTCAAAGACAATTTGAAAGCGCTTGCCACTGAAGCTGTTGAAACGCCATCTTCCTTGGGTCGAAACTCCTTCGAGAGCAGGAAACTTGCCACTTCCATTTGTTTTTCATTACGGACGGGAATGAAGCGGTCCTCTCCCATCATCTTTGATGGAGTGGCTTTACGTCTGCCTGTACGGGAGACAAAAATACATCTTGTAAACATATAAAGGAGCAGCCATTTTACCACTTCCGATCGACTCAACATGACATCACGGTTGCTCAGGTAACAACCAACCACGGCTCAACATGCAAACATCCCATGATAATTATTATTATTATTATTTCTTTAAAATCATCTAGGGCAGGGGTCACAAACACGTTGCCCGCGGACACCAGGTCGCCCGTGAGGACCGCATGAGTTGCCCGCAGGGTTGTTCTAAAATTAGCTCAAATAGCAGCACTTGTCAGTGAGCTGCGTCTATTTATTTTACAGTCAAACCTCGGTTTTCGAACATCCTGGTTCTCAAACAAATCGGAATTCTAACAAAAAATTTGAGGTTTTTTTGCGTCGGTTGTCGAACAAAATTCGGAGGTCGAACCTCGCGAGATGAGCCGGGAGGACCCGAGAAAACCCGACCGCGTGGCCCGGATCCCGATTGACTCCGTTGTTATTGTAGTTTCGTTACTTTGAGGATTGTAATAACCCCTAATCACGCCTCCAAAGAAAGTAAGTGGGAGCAGTAAAGCCATCCTAAAACACAAAGACGCTCTTAAAGCAATGCGACGGTGAGCGCCTTGAAACGGAGTAATTTTTTTTCCCATTATTTGTAATTGGAAAAATTGATTCGGAATTCGACCAATTCTGCTCTCGAACAACCTTCTGGAACGGGTTGTGGTCAAAAACCAAGGTTTGACTGTATTTTTGCTATTCTTGTTAAACTCACACTTACATGTGAACTGGAAATGACCATAATAACACAGTGAAAGCCAAATTGAGCAAACTGGCTATTTCAGAAGTCTGTGTTAAACGGTAGCCCTTTGCCTTAATCAGTACCTAGGAAGTAGCTCTCGGTTTAAGAAATGTTGGTGAACCCTGATGTAGGGTCGGGGTTCAGGTCACCACTTTAAATGCAGATTCCTCCATGCTGTTTTAGCGCGCTTGCCGCCCCCCCCCAATCTTTTTTTATTCAACTCTTAAATCAATCTGCTGGCATCTCTTGCATTGGTTGCACCAACAAGTCATCACAGGGAGCACGCACTTTCCACGCGGGAAGCTGACCTCCGCTGTGTGCCCTTAACGCAAACTTTTCTATGCTAGCTTTAGGTTAGTATGGTCTATGGTGCGTTGTGACTTACATACCAATTCGGGTTACATCTGCACCACTGGAAAGGAACTCCGCCGTAACATGAGGAATACCTGGAATTTGAAATCAAATTCCTAGGTTGAAACCCAGTTTTGAAAGCATAGTCCTAGATTAAAATCCAAATTTTAAGTTTGTTCATTAATACATGAATCCTATTCCTAACCCGTGTTTTAAACCCCTGACTTAAAAACCATCCTCTCACTTTTTTTATTACCATTTGTATAATGCTGCTCTTGCTTTCTTGCAGTATTGTCCAAGGGTTTGTGTTGGAACAACAATCCAGAACAATATTTCAACCGGCCTAAAAGATGTAAAAACATGCCTAGGATGCATTTGGATAGAGCATGTCTTAATCGCGGGTTGTCACATACTACGGGGATTACTGTAATATTTTAGGATCGCCATTATGCTTTGCGAGATACAGTCTGCACTAAAAAAAAAAAAAGTCAAACTTTCTGGAATACAGTGTGTTGACATAATTGCGAATTGACGTTTTTGTAAAAGTTAACAGTAATGGCTTTTAAAATGGTGCATTTTCTCTCCTAGGTTTAGAACTCTTTAATTGCGTACAAGCTCGGTCACGTTGCAGGCGTAGTAACAGACGTCCGTTGTAAACCAATGACACCCATTTTGTACATATTACAACTCATTTGCGAACTATCAAACTCCTGAGTGCCTTACCTGGCGTCCGACCAGGCGTCTTTGTGGTGTTCACGGAGGTGTTGGCATACTTCACTGGGGACAAACCGCTCGACAATGCGTTGGACAAGCTGGCTTTCCTCTGCCAGCGGGCAATCGGGCCATTGGTGACGGGGACATCCACTTTCAGCGTGTTGCCGATGTCGTTTTCTAGCCCGAAATGCGCCATCTGAAATGCTTTCCCTGGGCTGATAAATATTGCACGGTAACGCAGCCCTTAAAGGGGATCGATTAATAGCTAATGTCAACTAAGACTTAGAATACAGTGGGGGGATAACTAACTCGTTAGCCTCACCCCACAAAACAAGTTTTACTCACACTCTGCACCACGTAAAGTGAAGGACACTCGAAAGCACAGTAACCGATGACTAAGCGTCGTTGTATCAATAGAAATTTTTGAAAGGACGCCACAACATTTAAATCCCTCAGAAAGCCGCATCATTGGTCTAAGGGCCAACGGTCGAGGATACGCCAACGTGATTGGTGAATCCGAAACGTAAATTTCCGGCCATAGATGTGGAATGATGGACATTTAATAGAATGGCGCCCTCTATCGCACAGGAGGTGGTATCAGTAATGCATTTTGAAAAGCTCATTAGACCCATTAATAAGTATAAGACGAGTTGTTTTTGTTTGTTAATTAGATAAGCCTTTATTTATTGCTGTATAATACACATATTTATGTGGAAGTTATTAAATAATTCAAATAGTCTAACGCTGGGATATAGAGAGCTGTTGCCCAAGTTTTCTTCCTTCATACACCTGATTGAAATGGTCAGTCTTCAATAAGATTCTACAGAGCTTGCTGAGCTGACTGAATGAATTGTGTTGATGAGGTACACTTCCAAAACAGGCCCGGACTTGCTTAACCCTGATCTAACTTTACAACATGCATGGCACCTGATAAAAATGAATGTGTTTCGTCTCTACTAGCGGCACTTGTATTTGTCCTTGTCTGTTGTTGACCTTTTTTTGAAATTATGGCACTTGTTTTATTTTTGCACTTGTATTATTCTTGCACTCATATGCGCTGCTGTGACAAGTGAATTTCCCCGCTGTGGGATGAATAAAGTTCTATCATCATCATCAACTCGTTACTTTAGTCAAGTCAAGTCAAGTCAAGTTTATTTGTATAGCCCCAAATCACAAGCAGTCTCAAAGGGCTTCACATAGACAGAAATTGACAATTATTCTCAAAGCATCCCCTGATCTTAAGCTCCCAAAAGGGCAAGGAAAAACTCAAAAACCCCTAGCAGGGGAAAATGAGAAACCTTGAGAAGGGACCACAGATGGAAGGATCCCCCTTTCAGGATCACCAGGTTGAAATGGATGCAGAGAGGGCACAAATGATACAACATGAAAATCAATTAAATAAAAAGTGGATGTCCATGTCACAGCAGAGGGCTGCCGAAGGAGCCCTCAATTGTCCTGGCAGTGCTCTTCGAGGAGGTTGAGCTGCAGTTCCCCTTTCCTGAATTGGCCCACGAGAATCCAGATAGCCGCTGTCAGCATGGGTGCCACCTAACCACCTCCCCGGCCGGGGAGGGGGGAGGGAGGGGGTGGAGAGGGAGAGAAAACAAACTCCAGCCGAATCGGCCACTACAAGTTAGTTAAAGGCCATGTCATAGAAATGTGTCTTTAAACGTGTCTTAAATGTTTCTACTGAGGTAGCAGTCCTAATATCCATTGGTAGGGCATTCCAAAGCTCTGGAGCCCGAATAGAAAATGCTCTAGAGCCTGCAGACATTTTCTTAGCCCTCGGTGTCGCTAAAAGGGTAGCGTTTTGCGAACGAAGGTTACGAGACGGAACATAAGGAACAACTAGGTCGACGAGATATGCAGGCGCTAAGCCATGCAGCGATTTATAGGTTAATAGAAGAACCTTGAAGTCACATCTTAAATGGACCGGGAGCCAATGTAAGTTGGCTAGTATTGGGGTAATGTGATCAAATTTTCTTGTCCGAGAGAGCAGCCTTGCAGCGGCATTTTGTACTAACTGTAGACTTTTGATGCGGGACTTAGGAAGACCCGAAAATAGTACATTACAGTAGTCCAGGCGCGACGTGACGAACGCATGTATAATAGTTTCCGCATCACCGGTCGAGAGGATCGGACGAATCTTTGCAATATTACGAAGGTGAAAAAACGCAATTCTGGTTATATTCTTAATGTGCTTTTGAAAGGAGAGAGTTTGGTCAAATATTACCCCGAGATTAGTTACAGTATCGCTTTGAGTGATAGTACGGTTATCTATAGTTATAGCGGTTTCCTTGAATAAGTGTTGATAACGAGTTGGACCAATTATCAACATCTCAGTTTTATCTGGGTTAAGACGAAGGAAGTTGAGAGACATCCATTGCTTGATCTCCGCAAGGCACTTCTCAAGATTACAACAATCCCGCGGATCTGTCATCGATAACGGCATATATAATTGGGTGTCATCCGCATAGCATTGAAAACTAATATTATATTTACGTATTATGTCCCCAAGCGGAATCATATAAATATTAAAAAGAATTGGTCCGAGAACCGATCCCTGTGGGACACCACATGTAACATTATAGAGCTCCGAGGACGCATTGCCATGGACCACTCGGTGCGTCCTGTTTGATAGATAGGAATGGAACCAGCCTAGTGCTGACCCTGAAATGCCAACACAACTTTTAAGACGCCCTAATAAAATATCGAAGTCTACAGTGTCGAAGGCAGCACTAAGATCGAGTAGTAACAGTACAGACGAAATGTTTGAATCCATAGCTACGAGGAGATCATTAGTCACTTTAGCAAGTGCTGTCTCAGTGGAATGATTAGCTCTAAAACCAGACTGAAAAGTGTCGTATCGATTATTGGCGACCATGTAATCAATAAGCTGCTGCGCTACTACTTTTTCAAGAAGTTTTGCTATGAATGGGAGGTTTGAAACTGGCCTATAATTACTGAGACAGTCCGGGTCAAGATTTGGTCGCTTAAGTAACGGTTTAATGATAGCGGTTTTAAAGGCTGTTGGCACTATCCCAGAGGAGACAGACAGATTGATTATATTTAAGACGGACGGTCCTAAAATTTGAAATAATTCTTTAAGTAGTTTGGCTGGAAGAGGGTCGAGTAAACATGTTGTTTGTTTAGCCGCACTAACAATTTGTGTAAGCCTTTCAAGAGACACGTTTTTAAAAGTTGAGAGGGTTGTTGCATGATCATCAGCGTTGGTAAACGGCGTGCTCGACCGAGCGATTGGAATGCTATTCTTGATCTCATCCCTAATGGATTCAATCTTTTGAGCAAAGAATTTCATGAACTCGTCAGCTGAGTGGAAGGAACTATCGGGGGTCGGCTGGCGCAGAGTCAGCTTTGCCACTGTATCAAATAGGTGTTTCGGATTGTTTTTATTGAGATTAATAACTTGCGAAAAATATCGAGTTTTTGCTAAGATAAGCGCATCTTTATATTTCAGGAGGCTATCCTGCCATGCCTGATGGAAAACCTCAAGTTTGGTTAGACGCCATCTGCGCTCATGCTTTCTACATAATTGCTTAAGCGTACGCGTTTCATCTGTGAACCACGGAGTAGGCACTCTACGGCGAGTTTTCAGACGTAACGGCGCCACAGAATCAATGGCATTTAACAATGTCGCATTGAATTCATTTGTAAGATTATCAATAGAGCCGGCGTATGTGAGAAAATTAGTGGTTGCCGGCGACAGTATTTCAGATAGCGCAGTTGCAGTCATGGAGTTGAAATGACGGCTCCTATAATGCTGACTTTAGTAAATATGTTCCAGGCTTACCTAATTGTAATCTAATAAAAAATTGACTGAACTTGTAAAATAGCACCAAACATTCTTAAACAATGGCAGTCATTGCAAAAGCAATTTAATGAATGTGCATCAATGTAGAAAATTTTAACAAGTGAATCATCACAATGGAACTCTATCGGTCTATAAATAAAGGGCAATGGCTCATTTCATTGAAAAGGCGAAAAGTGAGCTCATCTGTGGTGCACACATTCAACTTTGATTTAATACTAATAATAACAATTCATTAAATTTGTATAGCGCTTTTCAAAAACCCAAAGACGCTTACAGGGAACAAGGCAACATTAACATCAGCATGCAATAAAACGATCTTGAATTCAATTTACAAAATTACAAACCCAATATTAGCAATTCAGTGGATGTATCTTAGATTAAACCTTACATTTTACATCTCTCAATATTTGGTAGAAAGGCTGAGATTGGTGAGCCAAAATGACTTTGACAATTGGTATTAAACATTTGGTGTGAAACAACATTGCTTTTCACTCAGCATACAAAACAAAACAAAAAAAATGACTTAACAAATGTGTTTTCGGTGTGCCCAATTCCTCATTAATATTAAGTCTGATAACCACAGACATGATAAAGTGCGTTAAAAATTGTCCATCTAGTGGAGCAGATTAATGTCATTTTTGGTTCAAAGATTGACTTGACAGCCAGTGTATGGAATGGGGCATTGGGCTGGTGTGTTCACCTCAGTAGAGCTTTATTGTTGGCTGCGAGTTTACAGAAAGGCAGAAAAAAAGATAAATAAATTCTTAAAAACTCTGATGTGACTCAACATACTAAAAAGGTTTTTGGCTGGTGTGGTTGCTTTCGCATCATCACAGAGTGGAAAAACCCGGCGACACCTGCTGGCTCATTCAAATGTCATCCAAGTAAAGCCATTGGGCTGTTTCACAGTACACTCCGTACTTTCCTAGTTTTATCTTTGAATCATAAGGTTTGATAAGCGGTGCCCGTTTTTCAAGCATGGAAATCTGCCATGTCCTTGGCGTAGTGTACAATTGAACCAACAACACCTACATGAGAGAACAGGGTTGACCAATTGCTCCAGTAAAACAACAAGTCAGGTTAAAACAGTAACAAGAAATTAATGTGTGCAGAGTGCACAAAATATTCAACTTTTGGCACTAATCTTCCATCCAGTGCTGTTCATAGAGAATTGTAAAGAATGTTGTTTTCTTACCTCCGGGGTACTGCCGCTCTAAGAGGAGATAAAGAAAGAAAAGACAAGACACATGACCATTCTTTGAATTCCGCAGGAGAGCAAGACAAATTACTCGAGACTTCAAAGTTGATTTTGCATTCAATGACATTGCATGGAATGAGTCTTACCATAAGGATAGAACTCAGCAGCTCTTTTAAAACAATCACTGACCCACACACACACGTTTTGATTGATCCTATGTACAAGTTCTACATCAGCAGAAACTCAAGCCATACCACAAACAAGTCCAAAAAAGTTAAAACATTCTTTGATTGTTTTACCCACCCAACATACATTTAACACCAAATAAACTCTAACCAATACCCCAAAGGCTGCTGATGTTACGATTATACAAAACAAATTATACATCATCAATCACTGTGAAAGAATGTAAATGACTCGCTCACCTTGTTGTTTGGAGATTAAAAGACTGAGAGCAATGAGCCCAATAAAAGCCAGTACACTCAAGATTGGAATAAGAAAATGAGGCATCACAATCCCTGGAATAAATAAATAAATAAATAAATAAATAAATAAATAAATAAATAAATAAATAAATAAATAAATAAATAAATAAATAAATAAATAAATGAATGAATAAATAAATAAATAAATAAAACCATAGGTGTACTCCACCTGAGTGTTCCCCAGAAAGGTCCAGCTTTTGCACTAGGTTGACACATTGGTCCTGAAGGGAGATCCCCTCCCTCCCAGGGTTCCCCAAAGCCTGTACCCATGACGCTTTGAGGGCCGTCGCTTGCGGCGTGTGAGCTATCCAGGCCCCGCCGCGGTCCCGGGACAGGTAGGGTAACCCGTCGTAGAAAACCCTGTCGGCCCAGTACAGTTCCAAGCCCTCCAGAATGCAGTCGCGAGAACGGAGGACCGTGTGGTTTCCTGTCCACAAAGACATCCATCCATCCATCAGTTTTCTCTAGTGCTTTCCCTCCTTAAGGTGACGGGTGAGGTGAAGCCTCTCCCGATTGATTTTGGACACGTCACAAGTAGCAAACTCAGACAAGCAACCATTTCGTCTCATCTTTGGTTGCTATAGCCTTCATTGAATTGAACATGCATGTTTTGAGAATGAGAGACGAAGTCAAGAGTACTGTGCAAAACCTCACTCAGAAGGGTCAGAGCTGAACTTTGAACCTTGACTATGAAGCAGACTTCCTAACCACGAGCCCAGCATGCCTCACTAAAGACGCCATAGGAATTCGATTCATTTGATGTCTCACTCGATAACGCAATCTGGTTGGCGAGGAGCCTCAAAGGGTTCGAATCAGTCAACATCCTTTGAATGATGCCGTCAACTTGACGAGTGGCGCCAGTATAGGGGATCCCGTTGAGGAGGACCCGCTGTGAGACGGGCCGTGCCCCCGTCGCCACCCACTGCTGCAGCTGAACTACCGCAGTGTCTAAACAGAAAGAGAAAGAGAGGTGCTTTCAGGTTGTGGGGATTGAATGGGAGTTAAGATCTAACTTTCAGTAAGCCACAAAGTTGATATATTTAAATGCCCCAAAACTTATTTTGACAACGGTTAATGATATATATAAAAAAAACACACTTGTTCACTTGTGATTGTTCTATTGTCTTTTGTCTCTGCAGGTAAGCATCCTCTTTAGTTTCGACTTCACTTCTAACTGTTTTATTGTCTTTTAATCGTCTCTGCAGGGACGCATCCTCTTTCTTTTTACCGAACACACCTACGTGAATCTCTGCGCGTTCTAATTTTAATAGCAGCTAATATTCACTTTAGTTACACCCGACAGCAACAACAGCTAAATGAGTCTGTACATCAGGATTGTCTCTTATCTCAAATTTGTATTTTAATTATTTGTTTTAAATTATCAAAATTAGTGAGTTATAAAAGTTTCTCACCCACTGGACCTGGCAGAGCCAATGATAGACGGGTCAGGATCCCGAACACGAGAATGTCACCAAACCGCATCGCTCCGAGTCCCAAAGTGGACGTAAAAGACGTGATAGTATACAAAATACACTGACGAGGGAGCGCATCGTTCTGGTCCGCCTATCAAGAGCGTTTTTGTAAGTTTTGACTAAAACTCCCGATTATGGCTTCTGATTGGCTGAGAGCGCAGAATGCACAATTAATCTCCGCCCACATTTACTGAGTAACCATTAGGACAGCAGGTTTGAAAACCTTCTGTCGACTTTTTATCTTAACATATTCACGAGAAACCAAGTTTACTTTTCCTGACACTATGATAATATTGTTCCGCAGAATCATTATTATGTTTAGTCGCCAGCATGCAAACCACAAGAAATTCAACCACCAAAGTATCGCAGCAACAGAAAGAACAGAACAAACCTTTAAGACATAAGATTTTTTAAGTGGTGTGAACCATGGGCGTAAGTTTATAGAGGGATGGTAGGGATATATCACAACCAATATTTGGGGAATACAAAATAGTCCCTACCAATATTTACTGTCTTATTTCAATACAGCGAAGATCTATATTTACTAATGGAATATTTCAGCACACTACGCCGTGGTAGCATTAATTTAAAAACTATTTTAAATTACCGTTTTTTTCCATGTATAATGCGCCCCCATGTATAATGCGCACCCTAAAAATGGCATGTTGATGCTGGAAAAAAGCCTGTACCCATGTATAATACGCACCCAAATTTTGACTCCTACTTAAGTCGGTTAACGTAAAATTATTTCAGAAAAAAGATCTTTGGGAACAACCGGATGTTATTCTGCCGGTCAGTATCACTGCGCATGCGCTAGCAAACTCGATAGCGAAGAAATGTTTCGGATTTGTGTAGGGTACATTGTGACGGCAAACAAGCAGATGATCAAGCAAGCGTCTGATACGAGAGCATTGTGTTCATATGGAGTGTGTTTGGCGTGAACAGCAGAGAAGAAAGCGCGTCTGTAATGGCGGCCTCCGTATCATATCCAGATTAAAAAAAAATAATAAAAAGATTCTGCACACCCCAGATTTTAGGACAATAAATTAGTTAAATTTTGCGCATTATACATGAAAAAAAAGGTAGTTGTTTTCAAAGGCGTAGGTTTGGTCTAACTTTGGTAGTGTTGGGTTCTGTCCACAATTTAGGGAGCGCGCTATCTGCGCCTCACGGCAAAAGCCATTGCCAATCACCTGTTATCCAATTTACTCACTGCGTGCTCGTTTGATTTCTTCAGATTTAGGAAAATGCTAAGACACTGAAGCAGAAATTAGACTTACACAGGTTGGTTGAGTTCAATCACAATTCTTGTTAAGAAAGCTCTGTTTTCAGGAAAGTACAATACAGCGCTGGGCCTTTCAAGAGCAGAAAGTCTCATTCAGAAAAGGCAACGTTCAAGGTTCTTTGGTCAGCTTATATTCAGTTGCACATGCCGGTGTGGGCCGAGTTTGATGCGTGATGAATCAGGGGGTGTGGCAAGTTCGCAGGAGATTTTGATTCCATGGGAGTGGGTGCTGGTTCCACAAGAGCTGGTTCCGTGGGGTTGGGTGCTGATTATGGGCGAATCGATGTGTGTGGGGGCTGTTGTTTTCCTTTAGTCTTTCAGCCTTGAAGATCGTCTTTGGCCGGGTTCTTGGCTGTCTCCCACTGGTAACTGCTGGTTTTATCTCTAAGTGACCTTCCTGTAAACATTCTCCTCCATTCTTGCACATACACTGTCGCACCTCATCCATTCATTCTTTCAATTTTGTCATTTTGTACGGAATTATGTGAGCTTTTGGCTGTGACATCAATTTATTAATGTTCCCTGACTATGCAAAGTTTGTACTCACCACTTACCATGTTTTTGTTTATTTGTTCTTTTGATACTCCATGTACTTGCTTACGTCACCATATTCTTAGTTTAATCATGCTTTCAACCATTTCTTTTCTTTGTTAGGCAAAATATTTCCCTCTGTCCAGAACGTTCAGTAGTAATCGAAAACTGGTGTCTAGCAATAGTCAGAACATAAGATACAATCAAGTACTGAACATTTTTAGACGACTTTGGCAGTGTCCGTGATTTAGAAAATCATCAGTCATGCATTAAAGTTTAATGATCAAACAGTTCCTTAAGGGTCATTTAAGCTATTCAGGTAATATATCAAAAAACATTTGATATTTCAAAGTGCTCAGAAATACATATCAGATCATAAAGTTATAAAAACCTTTGTCATTACCCCCTATCAAAAATGTCTTCTTTATTGATTTGGTGTGTAGGTATAATTATATGCTTAAAATATTTCTTTTATTGATTTAATACGTGAATATACTTTTCTGCTTATGCACTTTATTCAATGAGGTTCGAGCATATCTGTTTTTGTAGCTAGGCAGGACTTTTTGTATTTTGACCCCATTCCTTCAGTAGGGACATTACAATTTACTAGTAAACTAGTTCTTAATTTAGTTATTCACTAGTTCGTTGTGCAGTCTACACTATATATGAGACATTCACACATTTGGGTTGACAATTTCAATGGCCCTCAGAAGAAAACTATGACTATGATGCTGCCTGCGACAAAAATAAGTTTGACTCCCCTGCTAGAGCATCTGCCATAGTAAATTTAAAAAAGGCTAATAATGCTTGAGAAAAGAAGAGTGTCGATGACTTTCAGATTTTCAGAATTAGCTATCCTCACTATCTCGCAAAATGTTTATTATTATTATTATTATTATTATTATTATTATTATTATTATTATTATTATTATTATTATTATTATTATTATTATTATTATTATTATTATTATTATTATTATTATTATTATTATTATTATTATTATTATTATAAAAAATCCGCGATAATGCGTGTTACTGGCGCAACCTTGCGGCGCGCCGTCGCAGTACATAAGTTCCTTCTGATTGGCCGAGCCGTTGCCAGGAATGTTTACAGGAAACATGGCTTCTCAGTCTGTTGTAGAGCCCCAAGAAATGGAAGGTAAGTAAATAATGTCGGAACACCGCCGACCCGTAACCATAAGCAACTAGGTTAATGTCATTTATGACGACGAGCGACGCTTGAACCTCTCAAGTGTATTCGAAATGTCGTTTCCGTGTGTATAACAGATGTTCAGTCCACGTTTGCTAGCTATCGTGCTAACAACAAGGCTCGCTGCCTGACGCCGAACCTGGACCACGTTGTCCCCAATAATCCATGTCCGATCCCGGCGTGACAAGTCGGCTCATATCATATCAATGGTGTAGGGAACGTTCTTCTTCAAGCTGTTTCACAACGCGCAGTATGTATGGCAATTTAACGACGCGAACGACGGGCGGAAAAACAGGCTGTTAGGAATGATGGGAGCACACCCACACTAGGCAATCGGTACAGATTGTTGCTGTATTCCATCTCTAACGATAACCAGCCAGGGTGGTGTTTCCTTTGTGTTATGTCACCGCTTTCGTTTCAAGATTACAGTGTCCTGGGACGAAAGTTAACTGGGTAGGATTAATGGTCGCAGGGAAGCATGACTGGAAGGGTGGACGACAACAAGGACGGTTTGAAACGAAGGATGGTAGGAAGTGAAAGTGGATGCTATACAAGAAAAAAACAGAACATGGAAGGGATGACAGTTTTAAGGATGGTATGAAAGGAAGGATGATTGATTTGAGCCTGTTTCCTCATCCACCTTTACATTGAGTGCCCCAAGGTCCCATTCTAGGGCCCATTTTATTTCCTTTTTACCTGCTCCCCAGGTGCAAATGTACTTCCCACAATGACGATGTTATTTTCTTTGGACCTAGTTATGTTACTAATACCCCAGAACTTCTTAACTCCTTTCCCCCACCATCTAAATCTTATCAATCCTGGTGTAAAAATTGAACAGGATTGTAATAGTTCTTAAAAATCTGTTTCTTTTAAGGAATTGTAAGCAAATTTTACAGCGTTATGGTTCTATTTTATGTGCTTGACTTGTAGTGGATCGAAGGGGAGAGTCAGAGGAATCGGGCGACGACGAGACCAGGAGGAAGAGCATCAATGGCGACATGGGCCCTAATCAGCCTCCCGCCGCGAGTATGTCATCCCAACACATTCACCCAATCAGCGGCAGCTCTCACATGCGATATTTCTGGTCCTGTAGTCTAGGAATGGATGGATGTTAAAGCAGAGCCCCCACCCCCCACTCATGTGTTATGATTTCTTTCCCTCTAGATAAAGAAGAGTCTCCCGTTGACATGGACACCATCATCCTAGACCCAGAGGAGGAGGTGAGTGGAAGCTGTTTGACATATTATCCCTATCAGGCAAACACACACACACACACACACACACACACGGAACTGGGGATCCTCATATTGTGAAAACTCGTTGTGGATTTTCCCCTTCACCTGAGTATGAAATGACTAGACTTACTTATCACTTATTTATTTACAGGATGTGGACCTTGTTCATTGCCGTATTGGAAAAATCGAAGGACTGGAAGTGCTTCAGAAAGCAAAAGTAAGTCCATAATCCATTCAGAAAGGGTTGGTGTTCAATGAACACTAACATTTATCACCAAATTTTATAAATATATGAATAAAAATAGAAAAACACAAAAAAGCAGTATTGTGAATCTACTTTTCTCTTTGTCTTCACAGACCCTTTCTTTACGGCAGAATCTGATTAAAAAAATTGAAAATCTTGACAGTTTGAGCTCACTGCGAGAGCTCGATTTGTATGACAATCAAATCCGCAAGTTGGAGAACCTGAACAAGCTCACTCAGTTGGAGTAAGTTGGAATATTAATTGTAAACAGTGAACCCCTGGGCTCTGGTCGCCTTGGCACGACAAGCTGGACTCTGAGCACTGTTAATTGATGTTTCATTTCTGTTTTTTTTTTTTCCCCACCCAACTGTAGGCAGCTGGATGTGTCCTTCAACGTTCTGAGGAAGATGGAAGGTTTGGAGCAGCTGACTCGGCTGAAGAAACTTTTCCTGCTTCACAACAAAATCGGCACCATCGCCAACCTGAGTCACTTCCCCTGCCTGGAAATGCTGGAGCTGGGCTCCAATCGCATTCGAGTATGTTTGCCGTCATGCTCGCCAACGTGTCCATCAACTGCATTGTCATTGACCTTCCTTTGTACGGGCAGGTCATAGAGAACCTGGATACGCTCACGTCTTTGCAAAGCTTATTCCTCGGCACCAATAAAATCACCAAGCTGCAGAATATGGACAGCTTACACAGCCTGACTGTGTTAAGCATTCAGGTAAGCAGCACCGACTGAAGCGGAGCTTCTCACATGTCAGGACCGCTTACAGGGGTAGACGTGTTTGGGCCGAGCACCCGAAAGCTAATTTATTCCAACTTTTTTGCCTTTACGTTCAGAGTAATCGGATTACTAAAATGGAAGGCTTGCAGAACCTGGTCAGCCTGCGAGAGCTCTACCTCAGCCACAATGGCATCGAGGTCATCGAGGGCTTGGAAAACAATGTAAGTCGAGCAAACGCCAAAAGCTCTCCATTGTGCACTCTGCTGCTCGCGGGAATGTACGACAACAACAGCCGCCACTGCAAAGTGTTTTCCGCTTGCACCCAGCTCGACTTTCTCTCCCTTCAGAAAAAGCTGACGACTCTGGACATTGCAGCTAACAGAGTGAAGAAGATCGAGAATATTGGCCA
The DNA here is from genome assembly GCF_033458585.1 of Syngnathus typhle. Lineage (NCBI taxonomy): Eukaryota > Metazoa > Chordata > Actinopteri > Syngnathiformes > Syngnathidae > Syngnathus > Syngnathus typhle. Next base: position 3,421,964 of record NC_083750.1, on the reverse strand, counting down.
TCTAACGGAGCTGCAGGAGTTCTGGGTAGGACTCTGAAAAGGCTCCCACAAAACATAATTTTGCAACATGTCCTAAACTAGTGCCGCTGCTGCCCTCAGATGAACGACAACCAGATCGACAACTGGTCTGACCTGGACGAGCTGAAGAACGCCAAATCCCTGGAGACGGTTTACTTGGAGAGAAACCCGCTGCAGAAGGACCCGCAGTACCGGCGGAAGATCATGCTGGCGTTGCCCAGCGTGCGCCAGATCGACGCCACCTTCATCCGCTTTTAAACCTGCAGTATGGTACACGCCGTCCACCCCAGCATCAAGCAGCACCTCCACTCTCCACTCACCGAATCATTCTTGCTCCAGATACAGAATAGACGGTGCAGCTTCAAAGTATGCGCTTCCTTGCAAGTCCATCCATGGGATGGGAATGTATTCATTATGTAGCCAATTGACATATTTGTCTCATTTTGAAAGCGCTAAAAGGCAAGAGGGATCGGATAGCTCACCAACAATGATTTGATGCGAGAGTAAATTGAATAAATTGAAGTTGTAAGTCAAGCTAGCCCAAAAGTAGCTAGACACTTGGAAGGTGATAAATACAATCAACAATTTGCATTTTAATCTTTGCCCACCCGGTAGATCCGGCAGTTAGCTTATTGAAATAACTCCCTAACTCCTTTTAAATCTGAAGATGCATCATTTCAAACTTATTTGCAAATTTTGTTTGTGTGTGTTATTGACCTAATTTACAGCAAAACGCGACAATTGTCCTCCAGGCTTGTCACTTCATCGTACAACCAAGTGACACCTTTGTCGTCAAATAAATTTTACAAGAATGTAACGTGTGTCTATCTCGGATGGTAAATAATTTTTCCCTTTTTTGTGTAATACCGATCACAACTTTGTTGTTTTTTTGCTTGTTTTGTTGTCAGATCTGTTTGGAGTGTTTCAGAAAGGTTTTTACTGGTTTACCTCCAGCTCTGAGAATGGATGATGAGTTTAAAGATACTGCTGTGACACATTCTGTATTATTTATTGACAGTTGCACTCAACTAAAAAAATATGAGGGGCTGTTTGTGTGGTGGTCCCTTTGAAATAACTTGGAGAGCACTACATTTGATCCCTGTACACATATATACCCTACTTTGTTCATTTGACATCATGGCTAAAAAAAACAGATTTTTTTTGTAAAGTTAAAAGTTGTTCACATTTTGAGATATTATTTTATGCTTGGTTTTAAGGGACTCACAATGTCAAGTAATGGATTGAAAGAATTAATGTGTGTGTTGCCAGTGAATACAAGTGGTTAAATCAAGTGATCTTAAATTGTCATTGAAAGAGTTAATCTGACATGCCATTTGTTGTTTAAGTAATCTTACACCACAGGGTTTTGGGACTTGAAATGGAATGTATTATGCAAACAACAATAAATGTATAGTATTACTACTTTATAAGGTTTTGCTTTTCATTTTTGATTTTTGACAGCGGTGGAAAATACATTGATAAGTTTTTATACGTGCTGAGGACAAGTTTTGAATCTTTACACTCAACATTGGAAAAGAAATATATTTTTTTACTCCTTTGTAAAAGTAGTCTAGTTACTTTTTCCGTAAATAACTACGATTCCCACAATACCTCGCCACCACTCGCGCCAGGCTGAAAGGCAAAAACGGTGTCGTTTGCGCATGCGCGACATTTATGTTGTTGTTTGTGGCGGTAAGATGGCGGCGCACGGAGACACCGCGGCCCTGGTGTTGAACGGGTTAATACAACAATTCACAGCGATAACAGGTAAAAAGCAGACTTGGTTTCCAGTCTAATTCGACGGATGGTGTGTGGTGGGCGTGCGGGAACGGCTCCCGGTGTCTAGACTGATAAAGAAATGCGTGCGCTGTTGCAAGAAGGAACGTTAAATGTGGCTGGTGCTCCTCCGCTGACAGTCAGTGGGGGGAAAAAAGCACAGGTCGTGTTAACTGGCCAACTCCAATAAAATACTCTCCACTCGTGAATGGATGCAAAACCTAAACCTTTACGACAGCAATTTAACCTCTCCTACGTAGTGCTTAGTAGAAAGTTACAAGTTACTAATGGGGAGCCCGTAGCTGGGGTGTTTTTTTCTCCCACTTTTAGACATCGCCTGGTGTGCGTAATTGCAGAATGGAAGTCAAACATTTGCCTTCATCATCGTCGTCTAGTGCGCCACTACTTGTCTTTTTTTTTTTTTTTTAAACGTGACTGGCATTGAAACCACACGTGTCTCGGTTTATTCTGCTACAAGCACCTTAGAGATCCGCACACCCCATTAGCGGTTGCTCTTGTGCACGGGAAAAAATCGACTAGAGAGTGTGTAAACTTTATTTCACGTAGACATGTTTGATAGGTTACCACTCCATGTTGGGAGACTGGAATGCGCATGCGCGGCAAGTGGCGGAAGTGTGAAACGATTGCCGCGCAGGAAACGTTTAAAAACCACGACAATAATAACACATTATAAATGCTTGGTAACTTATTGCAGCATTTTTACCCGCAATATTATGACATGACGTGATGAATTTCACGTTTTAAGCTGAAGTCAGGGTTGGGCTACTTAAATGAGGCCACAATTTCTCGGCGCTACTGGGTTGGGGGAGTTACATGTGACCGCGCTTTGCTCTCCGCCAGTTCCCAACAAGATGTATGAAAAAATGCTATTTTAATTATGGTCAAAATACATGCACGCGTGAAAAATACGTCCACTTAATATATTTAATTTTTATAACATATTTTATAATGCATATGTAAAACTCTGCTATCCTGATCCAAGAACAAAAACCCTTTGTTATATGTACAGGTATGTATTGTATGCAAGAACTTTGCTGCTCCCTGGTGGCCAAGGCTAGAACACCACAAGGACCTGCATAAATATGCATACATTCATGATGGACTGTTTACGTCTTTTCATTGTGTGGTTAAACTAACCAGTGGTGTTGGTGCGGTAGAGTTTAAGAAAGCTCGGTTCACCATCCACCTCCAAAACGAGTTGATTCCGCCAGTAAACCAAAGCAAGTCATACATGTGTTATTAAGACAGCTTTTAGCTAATTTAAAATTTGTAAAATCCATAATGTGCCTCCTTGAATACTTCACCAGGGGCTACAGAGAGTGTAGGAAAGCATATGTTGGAAGCATGCAACAACAACTTGGAAATGGCAGTGACTATGTTTCTGGACGGTGGCGTGGTGGCCGAGGAGCCCAGCACGAGCTCCAGTTCGGCAGCATCCGGCAGCAGAGTTCCACCTACCGAGTAAGTGCTCCACTTCATCTCCAACTTTATTTTTCTCTTGTAAATAATGCTCCATGTGATGGGATGCTTTTTTCTTTTCTCGTGTGGTCCTAGCGAAGTACGAGCACCCATTCCCCAGAAGCAGGACATACTTGTGGAGCCAGAGCCACTTTTTGGAGGTATTCCATTGCATTTTCATCACATCATCCTTGCAGGCAAATTGTAAGTTTTTGGAGTGTCTTGTGCACGTTTGCCTTTGGAACCTTCAGTGCCAAAGAGAAGGAGACCGGCCCGATCCATATTCGATGGCTTTCGAGACTTCCAAACAGAAACAAGTGAGTCATCTTGAGGGCTGAAACGATTGATCGATTAACGTAAATAATTTGATAAAGGATCGTAACGTTTAGCCAGCTAACAGCTACCTGCTAACCTGACCTCATAACTCTACACTCTCATTTGCTGGCGCCCATGTCATTCACCAGGCCAGGTCCCGCCCTTTAAAGTCACATACACGCAAAGTCACCAATATTATAGTGCGCAACATGGGAATGGTGACCCCAAGTGAACAACGATAGTACTTACAGCTCCTCGCATGCACCACTTGTTGTTTAACCCCCAAGTGTCTTCTCTTTTCATCCTCTCACTCGCTCGCCATCTCTTTACAGTCCGCCAGGAACAGGAGCTGCGTAACGGCGGCACAGTGGATAAGAAACTGAGCACCCTGGCAGACCTTTTCCGTCCTCCTATTGAGCTGATGCACAAAGGCAGCTTTGAGACGGTGAGGAGTCGCATACAAACCTACACTACACACGCCTCCGTTCGCTTTGTTGACCTTTACCCAGAGGGCGGCGGGCGGGCGTGCTGCAAACAGAAGAGTGGCAAACTTTCAGGCCTTGAATTTGATGTCTTCACACTCAATTTAGCACAAAGCCATCACTCAAATCACATCGCCAGTTGTCTCAATTGGATCGGCTGTTGTGTCTTTACGGTCCCCGGCAGGCAAAAGACTGCGGCCAGTTGGAGAACAAGTGGTTGATGATCAACATTCAGAACGTTCAAGATTTTGCTTGCCAGTGCCTGAACAGAGACGTGTGGAGTAACGACGCCGTCAAGACCATCATTCGAGAGCACTTTATATTCTGGCAGGTATGCACGCGGGTTCACGTCGGGCCCCGATGTTTGCTCGGCGCTTGTTCGGTCGGCCGTCAGAACAAGAGAGCTTGTGATTACTTTGAGCTACTGACAAGCAAGATCCTAACACGGAGCGGACTAACACCAGTCTTCGTCTCAATGTTTGTTGCAGGTATATCACGACAGTGAAGAGGGGCAACGGTACATCCAGTTTTATAAACTCAACAAGTTTCCGTATATTTCCATCTTGGATCCCCGCACCGGTATGTGTTTTGCTGTTTTGTTTCAAGCCGAGACCCGCCGTCACATCTCGCATAGTGGGATGGGATCCAATACTGTTGTGAACCACGCCGTTCTGTTAGGTCAAAAAATGGTGGAGTGGAACCAGCTGGATGTGGCGTCCTTCCTGGAGCAGGCCACCGGCTTTCTGGCACAACATGGGCAGCTGGACGGGCCGTCCTGCCCGGCACCGCCCGCCAAACGAGCTCGCTCTGTGGGTCTCTCATTTCTCCCATCAAACCCTATTGAGCAACCCCCCCCCCCCTCCTCCCCCTTTCCCGTTTGCTTTTGTACATCCTTGATTGTTTTTAACAGCTGCACTCTTGTTTTCTGTTCTAGGAGAGTCTGATCGATGCCAGCGAAGACAGCCAGCTGGAGGCCGCCATCCGGGCCTCCCTACAGGAAACACACTACGAGTCCTCCAATGTTCCCGACGTCCCCGACTCTCCCAGGTCAGAGGACGACTCAGAGGCTGAGCCCTTCTCCGACAGCGAGGGACTCATTTCGGTCGACGGTTCGGACGGTGAAATGCCGGAACCCCAGAAAGAGAAAAGCTCCGGCAGCAAACATCCCACGTCCGCCGCCCCCACGGCCGGACCCGCCCAGCATCGCCTGCATCCCGATAGTACGTCTTCCTGTCATCGTAAATCTCCGTTTAAAGAGAACAACCACAGTCACAAAAAGGAGGAGAGCAAAAAGAACCACCTGGAGCCGTCGCTCGCCGGGCCTCGTCAGAGCCACCCGGACGCAGCGGGGAACTCGTGTGCGGCGCTTGCTGACGGTGTGGGGCCATCCAAAAGCCCTGAAGACGACTGTCCTGAAGACAATGGTACGGTTCCTTGAAACATGAGTACTCTGGCCCGACAGATTCATTGATTGACCAATGCCAATTTTTGCCTTTCTTTTTGAACACATAATAAAATACAAGACAACGATAATATAATTCAAATGCCTGAAATTCTAATCTTTATTGTTGACAGTGTTAAATGACCAAAATATTTCCTCCACAGGTCCCAAAGCCAGATTGATGCTTCGTTACCCAGATGGACAAAGAGAGCAAATATCGTTGTCTTCTCAAGCAAAACTTCTGGTAAGCATTGTCCTCTTCCTCATTGAAATAACATGAAACCAAAATCTCTGAAAGAATCAAAGGGCCAGTCAGTGTGTTGGGCCTTCATTTGGCTAGTTGGCTGTAATGTAAAATGTGGAAAAACCACTCAAGCGCCCCTCGCTGAGCATCCCGCATTATTTATGCTCTTGTATTTCTGCTCGTGAGGTTGTTTCTAACATGACGCTATGTGACTTGAAGGCGCTGGTGAGACACGTGCAGTCCAAAGGTTACCCCAACGAATGCTTCGAACTCGTAACCAACTTCCCGCGACGGAAGCTCACCCACTTGGACTATGACATCACGCTGCACGAGGCGGGGCTTTGTCCGCAGGAAACGGTGTTTGTGCAGGAGAGGAACTAGCCTGTAGCGGACTCAACCGACCATCATGGACAAGAGGGTCTGGGGCCGGGTTGGTGGAGGCTCATGCGGGTTTAGGATGCTCTCCTTTCCCTTCTCGTGATGCCGGCCGGCTCCTTTGGCCAGTACCGGATGCCGGCAACTCTTTGAGTTCTTAATAGGATTCAGGTCTTTATTTTCCCCTGGATTCCAGGTCCATCGGAATAGAATGACCCTAGTAAAGATCACGGCCCCATCCAATTCTCACGTATCAGGCTTCAGCAGAGAAGACTCCCGAGTTGCTCTTCTCGTTATTTGCCGTTCCGCGACACAAGAAAATAGAGGCTCTCTCCTCTGCATTTATTCATTCAGACACAATCGTGGCATTTTGAAAGAAGAGTGCATCAATCAGCTTTTTACTCTCGTTTGTATCGCTGGATTAGAGACTAATGGACGATGTGTCACTTTTTTTGTGTAAAGCCCAACTTTTGATACAGAACGACTGAAGGCCAGTGTGCGTCTCATCAGTCGCTTGGACCTTTGCTGTACAGAGATGGCTTAGAAAGACACACACATACACTGAGGTCATGGCGTTAGACATTGTTTCCTCTCTTTCTTTACTTCTTTTTATATGTTCTCAAGAAAATACACCCATGATAAAATATAACCACCAAAAACCAAAGCTCATTTGTTTGGTGTCTTGTTCACTAACTCGGAAGAAAAATTCCACATGCAAAATTTGACACCTTTTTCTTTTTATAGAGGCGTATTCTACTGGTGCATTTGGGCACAGGAAAAAATATTTCATGATTAAAATAAATACGCAAAAAAAAGCAGATGGCCCACAAATGATGATGGATGGAATCATCATTAAAAGCTCCGTGAGAACCTCACAGCTTACCCCAGCATCACGTCTCTACGGATCTGCAAACTCTACAAGTTGTTTAGCGTGTTCAAAGTGTTGCCTTACATCAATACTTCCCAATTTACGTGTTCCAACAGCATACAGGTCGTCATCCTTTTTGGAACTTGCTGCTAAAAAAAAAAAAAAAAAGGAAATGAAAGGGAGTTTCAGCTGTCCAAATAGAGGACTTGACCCCTCACTGTGCACAAATGACTGTTCATGAGAGCTTTTTGTGAACAAAAGTTGCTGGAGGCCAACCAGCACCTTTGATAATAAAATCTCTAAACACCATCCAAATGCAACATGCATTTAAACAGATTTGGAATTCTGAAACAACTAATTAGGCTTGAGTGTTTTCATCACTTCATACTGATGGCATCCCTTCGGATATAATGTTGAAAGTACACACACCCCTGTTTAAAATGTTAGATATTTCTGTTTCTCTTGAAATTTCTGGTTCTCTTGACAGATACTTAAGTTGTGATGAAAAGAAAAAAAAAAGTCAGAAAAAGCCTTTTTGGAACAACTGAACGTCAATCAGGCATTTTGAGTGGAGGCAGGTGTGTACTGACTCCAGTTTATTACGAGTTGCAATGGAATTGGGTCATTTCGAACACAGCCACATACCCAGTTAAGAGGGTGTGCACACTTATGCAACCACATTGTCTCAATTGTTTTGGTTTTATCCAAACGTCTATTATGCAGCATTAGGTTTGAATGTACAATATGATGTCATTTAGCAAATGTCCTGCTTTCAACAAATTAGACAAGAGATGGATCAATAAGGCGGGAACCTCAGACCCCGTTCAGTGGGTGTGCCATTGCATAAGTGAGTGTTGACCCCATCCACCTTTGACCTTTTGGCTGATTCTCCGAATTATGTCAATGGAAGTTAATGTTTAGAAGGTGCTCACGGCCGCTTTTTACACAAGAGTCCACAGTTGTGCAAGGGTGGACATTTTGTCTGGTCTGAGCACATTCCGTAGCTGTTCTGGGGATTAAATAAAAGAAATTGGTGAAACATTTTAAAGGTGACAGAGCACTACAAAAGGAGGAGACTAATGACCGGCTTATGCTTTTTACAATGATGTTGAAAGTCACTATGTGTGTATCTTACTTCGTCTGCCTGTTTTTTTTTGGAGTAGTGCAATCAAGTGTTGTTTTTGTGCAAAAACTTTCCAAATGAATCACATGACTCACCTTTAATCTTTACACTCACTCCTCCTATCCATGCAAAAGTCCCGAGTAGTGTTCCTGTTTGTTAGAACAGCATGTTCTCTACTGCTTTCGGAATGCTGCTCAATTGCTACGACATCAGAAAATCCAGGGTTTTGCTTTCTTTTTCTTTTAGAAACACATCAAGTGAAAGGAAAGTGTGAAGACCTCCATAGAGCCAGCAACGGTGGCAGCCTGAGCAATTGGCACATCGTAGTTGGTTAAGTCTATTTAGGTAACATGCACACATGGCAATTGTCAGCCATGAATGTCACACTAAAAAATCATACTACACACACACACACAGCACACCACAAAGACACTCAAGGTAATCCTTTTACAGCTATCTGATCATTAGGGCTTTGCTGACTCAGCAGAATGATTCAATCTGTCCCAATACGTCTTTACCCCCGCTTATTGACGACCCAATTATTTTCCGAGCATATCATCGTGGAAAATCACTATTGATACACACCGTGCTATAATTGCTCATGAATTCTTAGAGACATTGTGTTTTCTCGAATTTGAATCAGAATTCGGAAGAAAGGCCAAATCACTCTAGCACACCTCACACCATAGGATAATTGCTCAGGATAATCCAAGTGGCATATGATAATCAGGCCATTTCATCAAATTATCCTGCTTGCCATTATTTATAATTGTCAGGCCTGAATGTTTTCCCAACAGGATATTCGCTGAGATTAATCATATACCGTAATTTTCGGACTATAGGTCGCGTTTTTTTTTTTCATAGTTTGGGTGGGGGGGCGACTTATACTCAGGAGTGATTTATATATGTTTTTTTCCACAAATTTTTACTTGATCATGAACACATCCCTTACAAGTATAGTTGACCACTTCACTTGTTATTTTTAGTATAGTTGATCACTTTACATGGTTTGATATCTTTATCTTGAACATATTCAAAACATGAAAAATAGAGAGAAAAAAATCAAAAAAAGTCATTGACACTTTAAAGCGCCATATCCTCTGGACATGTTCTCTGTCACCAGGATGACATAAAGGATGAGAAATTTGATCGATGGATTGAATGATTTGGAGTGACACAAATGGTTTGATAATATTGTTGTTTAGGTGATAGTTATTTAAAATATAGTTTATGTATCATTGTATGGGCCTGTGGAATAATTTGAACTGCGGCGCGGCACATGGCATTGTTGACAAAGGACGATCGATAAAAGACGAGAAATTTGATCGATGGATTTAATGATTTGGAGTGACACAAATGGTTTGATAATATTGTTGTTTATGTGATAGTTATTTAAAATATAGTTTATATCGTTCTATGAGCCTGTGGAATAATTTGAACTGCGGCGCGGCACACGGCATTGTTGACAAAGGACGATCAATGGATTTAATGAATTGGAGTGACACAGATGGTTTTATAAACGTGTTATTTATGTAATAGTTTTTTTTAAATAACTGAATGTTACGTCAGGCCCGTTCTCAGCTCCTCGTTTGTGTTTGTCACCTTAGCATACCGTATCATTTAGCCTGTTGTTGCTCGTTCATGTCTGTTCTTGGTGTTGGATTTTGTCGAATAAATTGCCCCCCAAAATGCGATTTATACTCCGGAGCGACTTATATATGTTTTTTTTTTCACATTTTTGGGCATTTTATGGCTGGTGCGACTTAAACTCCGGAGCGATTTATAGTCCGAAAACTACGGTACTGCAATCCGATAAATCAGTCTTGCTTCAACAAGTGAGTGGCTTTTTTTTACTTTGTATGAGTTTGCCATTAGTCTCTCTTAAACAGAAGAAGGAACTACCGAGTGTAAAAATGGTCTTTCTCAACATCCTGTCTTGACCTCTTCAAACTGTGGATCCTTATGAACACGCTAAAACCAAAGTCAACATCTTAAGTGGCATTTTGTCGCAAGTTAAGCTTTTTATCGGAATGTCGGCGCAAACATTCCGGTGTTTAAACACGTAATGCGAGGTCGAATTGTGAAACGTATTTGGCTTGATTGTCCAATATTTGTTCATGGAGAACAAAGTGGGGAAGTGTTGCTCGTTCAATTTACCAAAGCGGCCTTGTGAACCTTTCAATTCTTTTCTTGGGTCATGTTGACACAGTAAACACGGCCACATGCAATACAGCCTTTCATGAGTTGAGCACGCCACAGTGGAATAATACAAAGTTCTGTTTATGGCCAACATTATCTGCACAATGCGACTTTTCGTTTTGGCCTTAGCCCTTATTTCACTCCTCATTACAATGAGTTGATGTCATACGCAGAGGATGGTGAATCCTGGTCATTCAAATGGATCCAGCTCAGAATGATGGAATTTAATTGAAATATACGTATATGTATTTCATGACCTATACATGACGTTAATGTGAAAATTTAGGACATTTATAGTCAAGGCTGTCGAAATGTTGGAATTCAAAACTTAACTCAGCTTGTGTGCAGCCATGACAGTTCTCCTTCATTTCCTCTGGCCACCACTAGGAGCGCCCTTCCCTCCATGTCCCACCTGCAATAAAGTGGGCCAAGATAGAAAAGAAGTGGTGTGCAATTAAGTGATGCACCTCTCCACGTCCTGGCACTCAGAACTAGTCACGCAGTAAGTGGTGAGGTCATGTTTGGCTTTTGTTGTCAAAACTCGTTTTTCCACAGCGGTCCCAATGGCATGGTGGAGGATTTTAGTTGATTGAAGATATTAACACATTTGGAGGCCCGTTATCATTTGCCTGTGTGTGTGTGTGCCAGGCAAAGCACACAGAGGCCAGCACGGACACATGCACACACGCACGCAGCCAGTGGGGAAACATGAGCAAACCACCCATCCATTCTCTCTTCCCTCTCCCTCCCTCCCTCCCTCCCTCCCTCCTCAAGTCAAGAGCTTGGCTATAAAAGGACGCTCTGACTGCAACTCACTCAGCTAACCCGGAGACCGTCCACCATGAAGCATCTCCTCTCGTCACTTCTGCGCCCTGCGCTGCTGCTCGGCTACTTGGGTAAATGGCAACATTTTGAATAGGACTTTTAGTCACTGGCCTTTATCCGTGTATCGGTCTGCTCTTTTTCCCATTCAATGGGACATATACCAGTACAAGGACATCAACGTGCAAAGGCTTATATTGGCTTTTCCTAACTAGAAGCTACTGCGCTATTACTAGATGTTTCATGTACTACTTTGCCTTGTTGTAATGTACCTTTTCTGCAGTAGCTGTTGCACTCTCGGCCCCCACCGAGCATGTGAGGTGGTGCGTCAAGTCGGCCAAGGAGCACCAGAAGTGTAAGGATCTGGCCGTCAAGGCGCCAGTCTTCACTTGCGTCGAGAGACCAGACTCTCTGGGATGCATCATGGCCATTCATGTGAGCTAGCATTGTTTTATTTTTTTTGTCTTAAACAGCATGTTGCGAGAGTGTTTCAAATAGCTGCCCCACAATAAAAAAGTTCTAGGTATGAATCCTGCATTTCTGTCATCAGGACGGTACAGCAGACGCAATCACATTGGATGGAGGAGACATCTACACTGCTGGACGGGAGAACTACAAACTCCATCCCATAATCGCTGAGGATTACGGTGCCAGTAAGCCAACACCAAACAATATAAAGCATGAAATTTGCCCAATAAAATGCCTTCAGTTTTCAAACAAGAAATCTTTTCATTGCTCAGCATCAGATAGTTGCTACTTCGCTGTCGCCGTCGTCAAGAAGGGCTCCGGGTTCAACATCCGAGATCTGGAAGGGAAGAGGTCCTGCCACACTGGCTTGGGAAAATCTGCCGGATGGAACATCCCCATCGGAACGCTCATTAAGATGGACGTGCTGAAGTGGGGCGGCATTGAGGACGAGACTCTTGAGTCTGGTGAGTGATGTTTTTTTTTTTTTTTTGAACACCAGCTATTTTGAATCTCTGATTTTATTTAAAATTTTCTCTCGACACAGCGGTGAGCAAATTCTTTTCAACAAGCTGTGCCCCTGGTGCAATGGCGAACAGCCCACTGTGCAAAGCCTGCAAGGGAGACTGCTCGCGGTCTCACAACGAACCTTACTATGACTACAGTGGCGCATTCCAGTGAGTACATTGTTCCCAATGAAGTTTGCTTATTCGAGGCTAAATCTCTTTTGTTGTATCCGCCTTTCCAAATCAGTTTATCAAGTCATTGAAATCTTTTACTAGGTGCCTGGTTGAAAATGCCGGAGATGTGGCATTTGTCAAGCATCTTACTGTACCAGGTGATGTCCTTTAATAATGTTAAAGCTGTGAGCGAAGACTTATCTAGCATAATCTTGTACATTTATTTTTTGCAATAGCTGTGTTAAGACCAACATAGCTCTAAATGTGTAGAAGTGGACTGTCAGATAATTGCTCAATTATAATGGGACCTCCCCCCTCATTACAGACAACATGAAGGCTGACTACGAGCTGTTGTGCACGGATAACACTAGGGCACCCATTGACAACTACAGAGACTGCCACCTGGCCCGGGTACCCGCTCACGCCGTGGTCACTCGCCAAGACCCGGAGCTGGCAGAATTGATCTGGAAAAGCCTCACCGCAGTGCAGGTAGGACCAACACTTCATGCTTTTGACGGCGGTTGTGGTTGAATTCAAAAGGCCCAGGCCCGGCCACTGAGGTCTGGTTCCAAGCTGTGAAGATTGAAGCAAAAGCTTGACTTTTCTTCATTCTGTTTTATTTTGAAACAGGGCTTTGACTTGTTCTCCTCTGAAGCGTACCCACCCGCCAAGAATCTGATGTTCAAAGACTCCACTGAAAAGCTGGTCAGGTTGCCTGCCAACACAAACTCCTTCCTATATCTCGGTGCCAGCTACTTGAGTATCGTGCGCTCCCTGAACAAAGGTAACGACAATCGTCAAACAATTGGCTGAACTCTTTGAAACCACTTTGCTTGCTGTGGCGGCTTCCTTTCAGAGGTGACTGCAGCCGGATCAAACGCCATCACCTGGTGTGCCGTGGGCCAGAAAGAGACTAGGAAATGCGACAGTTGGGCCAGCAACAGCATGGTGGATGGTGAAGACAAGATTTTATGCCAGACAGCCCCTTCTGTGGAAGAGTGCATGAAGAAGATCATGGTAAAATGACAAGTTGAAACACCAGTGGATGCCTGTCTGTGTGTGCTTTTAAGAATCAATGTCCAGAATGAGCAAATGTGGGAAAGGCTAAATATGTCTCTCATCAATAGCACAGTCAAAGTTTGATCAGTGTAGGAATTCTCAGTTGCGACTCACTTGCGTGTCTTTTGTAATGTGTGCAAAGTTTGACAGACCACGCTTGAAATTGGCCAGGAAGTCAACCTTTTTTTGTTTTTTTATTTTAGCGCAAGGATGCCGACGCAATGGCGGTGGATGGAGGAGAGGTGTACACTGCTGGCCAGTGTGGTCTGGTTCCAGCCATGGTGGAGCAGTACGATGAAGGTAAATTAAGATTCAAATTTTTTTCCCCCATCATAAAATCTGTATCAAGTCATGTTTTCTTTTCCTTCACAGCCAAGTGCAGCCAGGCTGGAGGTAAAAGAATTTCTTCCATTTTGCCGGTATACTTGCTGAGGTGCCACTTACGGGCACATGAAGCAACTTCCTCGTGTTTTGATAAACTGTGCGTGCGTGCGTACGTCTAGCCTCAGCCTCCTCCTATTACGCGGTCGCTGTGGTGAAGAAGGGCTCTGGGGTGACCTGGGCCAACCTGAGAGGGAAGAAGTCTTGCCACACCGGCTTTGGTAGAACCGCCGGTTGGAACATTCCCATGGGTAAAATCCACAAACAGACCGGCGACTGCGACTTCAGTAAGTACACACGTGTAAAATGTGACAATACATAAAATTTGTTGTCACCGCCGCCGCTCAACACGTATACCAACGAGTGTAGGCTATAAACGGGCGGCTGTGTCTGTCCCGTCTCGTCAGGCAAGTTCTTCAGCAGCGGCTGCGCCCCGGGATCTCCGGCCGGCTCGACGTTCTGCGCTCAGTGCAAAGGCAGCGGCAAAGCCGTGGATGACAAGTCAAAATGCGAAGCCAGTTCAGAAGAGCAGTACTACGGCTACGCCGGGGCCTTTAGGTATGAGTCGCCTCTCGTCTCCTTTCTGTCACCCTCGTCCTCAACGGCTGCTTTAGAGGACAGAGGCTCGAGCTCACTATCTTTTCCTCTTTCTAGATGTCTCGTTGAGGGTGCCGGCGACGTGGCCTTCATCAAACACACAATCGTTGCAGAAAACAGTGACGGTAATGCCATGCTCAAGCCTCCCACCAACCAATCACCGGTACCCACCCGTGGCCTCATAGTTGTGCTCCATTGTAGGAAAAGGTGCAGAGTGGGCCAAAGGTGTCTTGAGCAGTGACTACGAGCTGATTTGCCCCACCAAGGGTCCTGTGCCCATCACCGACTTTGAGTCTTGCCACCTGGCCATAACTCCAGCGCACGCTGTGGTGACCCGTCCCGAGACGCGCGATAACGTTGTCCTCCTTCTGCGAGATCAGCAGGTAGGACACGCTCAACAGCCTCGAGATTGTTCCCGGAAGTTGATGATGTCAGGCATGGTCATTTTTACACGACGTCTTTCATTTCTAGGCCCGGTTCGCCAGAGGCGGCAGCGATAGTTTTCAACTGTTTGAGTCCGCTCCTGATAAGAACCTGCTTTTCAAAGACTCCACCAAGTGTCTGCAGGAGGTGCCAAGCGGAACCAATTTTAAGAAGTTCTTGGGACCAGATTACGTGGACGCCATGACCTCACTGAGGCAGTGCAGCGACTCCACTCCAGGTGTGGACTTTTTTTTTTTTTTAAACCTCTGTCAAAGTTTGTTTGTAAACTGACTCCTTTTCCCTCCCTACAGATCTGGAGAAACTGTGCACTTCCCACACTTGTCAGACTACAAACTAGATGGCCCAAACTAAACCCCCCCCCCACCCCCATTGCATACTGATGCCTTATTGTCCATTTTCTCTAATCTCAGCAGCCATGTAGAAAACAGATTCTTACCAGAATCGCTCTTGAGAACATTTTGCAAACTGTTTTGGTACCTCCTTTGTCAAATAAAAGCTTTTCCTTGCAGATTCGTGCTCTGAATCATTACCAGAAACCACGTTAGTGTTCTAGTCAACCTTGTTCTTTTATTCCATATTTCGTTTTCTCTGCCCCGTTGAGTGTGTAAACACTAAAGTCGCACCTCCCATGTCTTGTATTCGTCATATGGTGTAAAAAGTTCAGACATTAGCCACGGTTCTTAAAAGCTATTGGCAATGAAGGAATGGGGTCGAAATACAAAAAGTCCTGCCTAGCTACAAAAAAGATATGCTCGAACCTCATTGAATAAAGTACATAAGGCATATTCACATATTAAATCAATAAAAGAAATATTTTAAGCATATAATTATACCTACACACCAAATCAATAAAGAAGACATAACTAGACATTTTTGATAGGGGGTAATGACAAAGGTTTTTATAACTTTATGATCTGATAGGTATTTCTGAGCACTTTGAAATAACAAATGTTTTTTTATATATTGCCTGAATAGCTTAAATGACCCTTAAGGAACTGTTTAATGCATTCCTGATGATTTTCTAAATCACGGACACTGCTAAAGTCGTCTAAAAATGTTCAGTACTTGATTGTATCTTTGACTAATGGTAGACGCCAGTTTTTGATTACTACTGAACGTTCTGCACAGAGGGAAATATTTTGCCTAACAAAGAAAAGATATGGTTGAAAGCATAATTAAACTAAGAATATGGTGACGTAAGCAAGTACATGGAGTATCAAAAGAACAAACAAACAAAAACATGGTAAGTGGTGAGTACAAACTTTGCATAGTCAGGGAACATTAATAAATTGATGTCACAGCCAAAAGCTCACATAATTCCGTACAAAATGACAAAATTGAAAGAATGACGAATGGATGAGGTGCGACAGTGTATGTGCAAGAATGGAGCAGAATGTTTACAGGAAGGTCTCTTGGAGATAAAACCAGAAGGTGCCAGAGGGAGACAGCCAAGAACCCGGCCAAAGATGATCGCCAAGGCCGAAAGACGGGATGGAAGACAACAGCCCCCACACACACCGAATCGCCCATAATCAGCACCCAACCCCACGGAACCAGCTCTCACCGAACCAGCACCCACTCCCATGGAATCAAAATCTCCTGCGAACTTGCCACACCCCCTGACTCATCACGCATCAAACTCGGCCCACACCGGCATGTGCAACTGAATATAAGCTGACCAAAGAACCTTGAACGTTGCCTTTTCTGAATGGAGACTTTCTGCTCTTGAAAGGCCCAGCGCTGTATTGTACTTTCCTGAAAACAGAGCTTTCTTAACAAGAATTGTGATTGAACTCAACCAACCTGTGTAAGTCTAATTTCTGCTTCAGTGTCTTAGCATTTTCCTAAATCTGAAGAAATCAAATGAGCACGCAGTGAGTAAATTGGATAACAGGTGACTGGCAATGGCTTTTGCTGCGAGGCGCAGATAGCCCCATCCCTAAATTGTGGACAAAATCCAACAGCAACACATGCAGACACGACAACACAGTCAGGTAGTGTATTCATGGAGAATGGCCCGATGGACTGCAACGGATGAGTGACAACAATAAAATAAATTCTAATATCACCGTGGGAGTGTTGCTGCAACAGCAAAAAGTCAAAATCATGGTATATAATTTGTACAACATGGAAATATGTGTACATTTAATTTGTACAGCATGGTAATACGTATGTGTACATTCATTATAGCGAGATGAGTTCAACTGCTGGTTTTGAGTGGTCACGAAACTTTTATAGCAAAAGGTGCTTTTTTGTTTTGCAAACTCTCCCTTTATTTTAATATCATGACAAAAACAGCAGTGTATAGATTTTGAGCCCTCGTCACGTGAGGTCTTCAGATTTCCGACGGTCCCTGAATTATCAATTGTCTGTTAACGTTGCTTACTCCAGATGAATGGCTTTTTCGTATGTCAAGAGCTTTACCGCTCACGAGCTATTTTGACTTCAACACAAAATCTCTGTGACATCGAATGATCATTGTGGCTGGCTGATGTCACCCTAACATCACAAACGTTCTCAGGTCTCATTAGACTTTCATAAGGTTAGGTTAGTTGGCTAGTTAGCTGGCTAGCTAGCCAGCTAGCTACTAGCATTTCGTTATTGTTGGGTAATCCGCGATCACTGTAAAAACTCGGGGGATTTTTGCTTCAAAATGGACCTTAATTTTTATTCTGGGCTTTCTGACAGTTGTGCTCAAAATGTTAATTCTGAGTTTTTGGATAGCCAAGCATATGGTGGATACACCGAGGAAAATAAGGTAACACGTTTGTTTGCTAACATAAGTCTGAAAGAAACCAAACTTGAATCAATGTGTATTTGTCAAACGTGTCTTTTAACCCCAACCATGCATTCGTTTCAGTTTCCAGAGGGCAGCGATAGTTACCTAACCATGGGTGGCGGTGCTCACCACTTTTTGTCCGCTGAGGTAAGCGAATCAAAGATATGGACCTTTAGCTTGATATCTAACGCAGACGTATTTCCATGATATGCGCGATTTCTTACCACCATACAACCAACTGTTTTATTTTCACATAACAGCAGACTTTCCACACCCCCAGTCTTGGCGATGAAGTTTTTGAGATTCCACCCATCTCACTTGACCCAGACACATCCCTAAATATTGCTGAAGCAGTTTCTCACTTCGAGTTGTCAGATGGCACCGTGGGACCTTCGGGTCCTCATAACCTGGTTGACAACATGGTGGTGGAAGCCAACGATCCGTCTTTTGCATCCCCCTTTGTGAACACCGGCTCCCAAGACCTGGAGCATCTCAACATGGGGCCCATGGCACAGGCGAATGGAGGAGCCCTTCTCAGTTCCTCATCATTGGTATTCTCATCACCTCATAAAAACACTTGAGTTCCTATTTCCTCACATGGCTATTCACTTGAGATGTACCAGATTTCTATATGTGTATGGTACCCGGGTTCATTGTGTCCATTTGTTTGACATGTCATATTTATAGACACCATCAATACCAAACGCAATATTTTAACATGCAATCAAGCCTGAAATTAGTCATACTCCTGAGGTATGAATCATTTTGGACGCAACTACTCAGTTTGCAACAGGCATAGGCCAACCGTCAAGATAAGCAGTCAGTAAGCGTATATGGGCTAGCCAGGTGTCCCAACTGAATACAGTTAATTTTATCTTTTGCCAAATGAATTAGATGATGCTTCAAAACTTATTTAGCTTTTTTAGCCATTGCGTTGCCTAAAGTCTTCTCTTTTCTACTTTGGTATGATTTATCTCTCAGGAGCTGAGTAACAGCAGCGGCTCCCATTTTGCCACCTCGTCTCCAATGACCATTGATGTTCAACTTCCCGACATCGCTCATGGTCTTTTAGGAAGTGGTCAGCTGTCCATGATTAACCAGACGGAGCTAGTGCTGGGGCTAGGAGGAGAATACACAGGACCTCCTTCAGGGACCTCAGAACCGCCACTGTCGACGACAGCTTCTCCAGCTGGCTCCTTACAAGATGAGGATATGGATGACTTCAAGGTGAAACCTTCATTTGAATTGCCAAAGATCATTGATAATTGTCAAGTTTGAGCATGCAAGTTAAAGCAAAAACATTGACCCAATAATAATGGCGTGTGTCACAAAAAACTAGTAAGGCAGGTTGCTCCGCTGCATCCCAGGAAGATTAAGCAGAAAAAGGGAAACCCAGTTCAGTATTATTTTAATCATTCATTCGAACGTACGATGAAGGGTGATGTTCTCACTGGTCCTGCAACTAACTTACACTCTGTGTCTGTCTCACAGAAGAGTGTGCTGGTAGACTCCCCCATGTCTCTGCCCTCACCCTCAGTCTCCCATCCAGCTGTCCAGTCCTCAGTCTCACTGGCAACAAGCAAAAGGGCCGTAGGGACAGCAACCACATCAGCGACAGTTTCCAAACCAAGCCGGCCCAAGAAAGACCCCAATGAACCACAAAAGCCGGTTTCTGCGTATGCTCTTTTTTTTCGAGACACCCAAGCTGCTATCAAGGGCCAAAATCCAAACGCTTCTTTTGGAGAGGTGTCAAAGATTGTGGCTTCCATGTGGGACAGCCTGGCCGAGGAGCAGAAACAGGTGTGTACGTGCTTGCATATTTTATTTGTCTATTTTTCAAGTTAAGGGAATAAGGGACTAAAAATTGCTCATTTATCTTAATATCTGTAACTGTTCAGACAAAAGTGCTTTATGAAAACATAAATGCAGCAGGAAATGTCCCATAAAACAGTGGTCCCCAACCTTTTTTGCGCCACGGTCCGGTTACATGTCAGAAATATTTTCGCGGACCGGCATTTATATAAATAAATAATACATTTATATAAATAAATAAATAAATAAATAATACATTTATAACAAATATATAAATACGATGGAAAAAAATGATACGACTGACATAAAAACCAGTACAAATGACAAAAATAAAACTCACCATTACGTTGAATTAGTGTTTGTTTCTCAGAAACGAGCAGGTCCCATCTAGACGTAATTGGAGACAATGACACCCGAAGTGATTAAGGTTTGTCTTTTATTGCAGGATGCTTGGTCTCCATGTGCTGAAGCAGTTTTGAATGCTTCATTGCCTGGTTAGTTAGCCTCTCGCCACATATTAGCTTTGCGGGCTCGACTGGGGAAACATGTCACGTGACCGGGACGAGTGTCTTGACCTGAATTAATTGATCGTCGATAATTGTTTTTTTTTTCTGTGCGGCTTGGCGGCCCGGTACCAAGTGACCCAAGGACCGGTACCGGTCCGCGGCCCGGTGGTTGGGGACCACTGCCATAAAACATTGGCAATAATACACACATAACTATCCTGCTATATGAAACGCTTTGTAATTATCTGTACAATTCTGTGGTAGTGTAATAGAAGGACACTAAAACGACCTAAATGCACTCCAGGAGGTCAAAATGTATGAATTTGATTCACTCACTCACCTATGTGTTTTATTTTAGGTGTATAAAAAAAAAACTGATGCTGCCAAGAAGGAATATTTAAAAGCGCTGGCAGCTTATCGAGCCAGTCAACTGTCAAAGGTACGATCAGGTTGATTGAGTAGCATTCAATTCCCTGATTTTCCTCATTTTTTTTCTTTGCTTCTCATACCTCAGCCTGCCTGTGACGAGACTGCACCTTTGCCACCTCTGCCCAATGTCAGCCAAGCCCCTGCAGCCGTCCCCTTTGTTAGTCACCAGATCGTCCGTCCGGCAAATAACGTCGAAGAGAATACCATCACCAACATTTGTGCCTCCAACATTATTCTGGATATCCCAGAGAGGGCGACTCGATCCCGCACGGGGGCAAGCAAAACAGTGGTGGCCCCAGCAGCGGCCCCTGCGGCAGTTGCGCCGCCGCCCCCCCAGACCATCACCAAGATCCTAATTCCCAAACACATGCTTCAGGCAGGGGGCCAGTTTGTCACCTTGCTTCCCGGTGGCCTCCACACTTTGCAACCCACCCTGGTGGTGACCGGCGCCCCTCGCCAGCCGCCACCCCTGCAGCAGATGCAGAACGCGCCCCCGCCGCCACCACTCCAACAGATGGCGCCAGCGCCGCCGCGCTTACTCCTGGCCAAACCTCGGGAGGGTGGAAGTGCGGCAGGACTCCCCGTGTCCATCACAGCTGCCCCTCCGCCTCCGCTTCAGATCAAAATAGTTCCCGCCTCTTTGCAGAGAAAAGACGCGCAGCCCATCATCATCCCTGCCACGCCTACTGTGACGTCAACAGTTTCTGGAGCCCCACTTTTAGCAGGAGTGCAGGTGGTGACTTCTTCAGCAGCAGGTCAGCATGACGACGAGGTTGTGTCAGAGGTGCTGCCTTCAGAAGAGGTATGTGTTCATTTGGGTGTTTTCGGAATCACCGTGAAAATCAACAAATGTGGCCTAATCAAAAACGCACTTGGCAAAAACAAACTCGCACAGTTGAAGTGTCCTTGTGACTGAGCCCGCTTCATAGCTGACAAACGTCGCACACATGATCATTAACACTGCTTTTCCATCTCATGTTTCAGGATGAAATGGAAGTGACAGAGTCGTGTGAAGATGCCTCGGCGCCGTGTGTCTGCGTGAGGTCCGGCTGCACGAACCCGGCTGTAGAGAGTGAAGATTGGGACAAAGAATATTGCAGTAACGAGTGTGTGGCCTCTCACTGCAGGTGAGTTTGGGATTGGCCAATAAAATTGGTATTAAAGTTTGAGTGCACTTGCAACATTAAAAACAAATATTGGTTTTTCCCCCCCCCCCCAGTGATATTTTCAAAGCTTGGTGCTCCATCAGGAACCAGACCCTGGGAACGGTAAAATAATCTGCAGATTATCAACTATCGTTGTACTGCAAATTGGACATTCCCACTGTTAAAAGGATTGAAGCGGGCTGGCATCTTGCCAGTCTTCTGCCTTCTCCTCAATAGGAAGATGAGATGGCCTGTAGTCAGGCACCAGGAATTTTTTTTTTTAGCATCCAGTGTTATTTAATGTGCGTCTTTTGTGTTACTTTAATAATGATAAAAGCAATTGTTAAGTATTTTTCTCTGGAAATAAGTATTTTGGTATCAGTAGGTGGAATTTATAAAAGAGTTGCTCCTAGTCTAATGGTTTATTTGTCTGACTCTGGAGGCAGGGTAGATATGCTTCCTATTCAGTGACAATGTGAGTAGGAATCTGTATGGAGAGTATAGTCCGCTTTTTCCAGCTGTGATAGGCAGAAAGTGTGTATGGTGTTTATTGAGGAAATGAAGCTTATTTTCAGGTAGTCTGTTTTGTGTGTAAACCAAGACAGTCTGACATTCGGTGCCAATTAGTATATTACTATACAGACATAATAAAGGAGCATGAGGATGAGGATATAAAAATATGAAAATATTCTTTTCATTTCAATCTTTAGCCTAATGCTACATACAGAAGATAAAAGACAAATAGTATTTCTGGGTAATAATTCTTCAACCATACATGTGTTCCATAATGACGTAAATATAAAACAAAAAGGGCAAAATGCAAAGGGCATTTCAAGTATCAAACACAAGCAGCCTTGCACGTATCAAGGACAAAATAAAACAAAAGGTTCTTAAAGTACAAAACCAGACTATAAAAATTAATTCGACAAAGACCATGTGCCCTACTCAGGATTTCAAAAGCTATAAATGTTGACAAAGATGTTCATTCTTCACAAAGCTAGTGTTTGTTTAAAAAGAAAAGAAAGCCCTGTAACATTTCAACGGAACCTTCTTAGTGTTTGCTGTCTGACGTAGAGGACGAAGCGAGCATTTGTTAATAGCCCCTTTCACGTAGAGTTCTGTAAAACCGTAAAAAAACAACTCGTTACAATGCAAAATTTCGATTACGTATAAAAGGAAACTTTCCACAGGAATATGATCTCTGCGGCCCCACTAATCTAAAAGTAGTCAGATTTTGCATTTGTGGAAAATGAATGACTTCACAGTTGTTCTGGGCTCAGGTAATGACCACACTTCACCTCTGCACGAGTCTCTGCTAGAAGGTCCGTAATGATTACACAAAGAATCCACAGGGGTTGAGTTTGTGTCTGTCAAGATTCCCCAGGACCCTGAACATCTTTCCACACAAGTTGCACTGGTACGGCTTCTCCCCGGTGTGAAATCTCAAGTGCGTTTTCAGATTGACTCGCAGGCGGAAGCTTTTATCACAGTGCGTGCATTTGTGCGGCCTCTCTCCTGTGTGGAATCTCACATGGCGACGGAGGCTCTTCTTGAGCGCAAACGTCTTGGAACACTTGGAGCACGAGTATGGCTTTTCCCCCGTGTGGAAGCGCTCGTGGCGCCGAAGTATTTTGCGCCGCTTGAAGGTATTGCCGCAAGCGCTGCAGGCGTAGCCGTCGCTCGAGTAGCCCATAACCTTCTGGAGTCGCCAGACGCCTTGTTCGCACGGCGTGAAGCAGCACAGGCGGTGGCCCGTGTGCACGCCTTGGTGCTGTCGCAAATCTTTCGGCACGGGCTGCTTCTCAACGTCGCCGCCGCTCTTCTGAATCTTCGCTGCACTCAGCACGTCGACAAGTAGCACCGCACATGCACTCTTCAGCTTTTGGTCCGGCGAGGTGAGTTTCAGCTTCATCTGCAGGAGGTTTTCCACGTCCTTTGGCGCGGTCACGTGTTCCCAAAGGCCAACCGGCACTGCAGTCACGGCTCCGTCGCTGAGGGACGGGCTGTAAGCGCAACCCTTGGCCGTGCTGGCGCAGGCTTGAAGAGGCTCCTGCTTAACTGGCATCTCAGAGCTGTCGGGCTGAGGCACGTGGGACTCGGGCTTCAGGGTTAGTGGACAAATAAACGAGATTTCGTCAGAGTGGGGTTGAACCGCAGGTAGATTCTGGGTTTTTGGGCTTTGTCTAAGCCCACATTTTTGATCTGCAAACACAAAAAGAAACGTGGATAGTTTCAATAATACAATTTCACATTCTGCAGCTATTAAACTTGTTCAAGTAATTGTATAGTGGGTCACTAGCCGCACCTGGCGGGGGCCCTCATAATTTCCGAGCAGACTCCCCTTGCTCCAACAAAGCTCTCTGTCTAGCTCCAGAGAATTTCTTATCTCTTATCCGATACCTCCTTTCCTCTCAAATTGTTGACCGGGCCTATCTTTCTTCATTACGCGAGTATTATAGAAAGAAAACTATCCATTGACTTAATTGTATACGAGTTATGCCATATTTACTCAGTATTACTGTGTTGTGCAAGAAAAGAAACTTCGCAAAAGAAAGAATAAAATAATTTGTGCGATGAGCGCATTTCTATTCCTTACCATCCAAAGTAGCGTCCATCTGTGGCCCACAGTCTGGTTCCAGGATGCTGAACTCCGCTTCATTCACAGTTTCTGCCTGCCTCAAGAAACTAAACATTAAAATTGTCTGATCGTTTGGAGTCCAAAAGTTAAAGCAAAATCCCAACTATGCTAAAACCATCAACAGGTGCTCAAATTTTCACTACTAAAAAACAGCCCATGACTTCACCTTGACTTGTGGATTATCTCCACGCTCTTTTCCGCATTCTTGGGGACTATCGCTACCTGCAAGGGTTAAGAAAAGTCACATTCCTTTCTATTGTACTTTGCTCTGCATGAGTGCTCCAATAAGTGCATAAACGATTAAGCAAAAGCAAACGTATTAGTAAATGGTAACTTCAATAGTGCATGCAAATCCACGGCTGTTTTGGGCTTACCCAACAGCGATACTTGGTAAAGGAATGTCGGTCGATGCAGGTTAACCGTCACCAAAAGTGGAAATAGTAATTTAGTAAACATACCCAACAGCTCGAGCAGCGGCTGCATTTCCTCGTCCACTTGCACTCCGATGCTGCGCGTTCGCTCTACAGAAGACAAAGTATCCCGGGACTCGTTCACCTTGCCAGTGCCAGCATTGCCCACTTCCACGGTAGCAGTCGAAGCTCGGTATCTGCTCTCGAACAGTTTGGTCAACTCTACCGTAGCCACTTTGACGAGCGCACCCAGCACAGACTCCACTTGTGCATGGATATTTACCTCCTCCACCGACATTTTGTCCTTCTTTTCGGTTTTATGATTGCGTAAGAATAGTAAAACGACAATTATTTGCGATAATCTAAACGTTGCCTATCAATAAAACGCCAACAATCACATGGCTGCTTGCACTAGTAACAGTTAAACGAGTGTTTGCGCATGCGCGTCAAGCGGACGCGATTTTAGGAGGCGGGGCACAATTTGTCACAAGAAATGACGCTCGAAGGCCTTGATGTCAAATAATAAAGACAAAATCAATTAAAATCAAGCAAATAAAACAGACATCGGGGGGGGGGGGGGAAGTGTTTTTGCTCTATGTGTGCAGTCCTCTCTCGATAGTTTCCATTCTACATGTACTGGATGATGTTTTGGGGGACAAATTTCCGTAGTATTCAAAATCAAAAACCCAAAATTCTTTGTGAATCATAAAGGTGAGATAAATTATATTTTCAAAACCTAGTATTGGTCTGAAAGTACAAAATTGCTTCTGAGTGTCATTGGTCAATCATTTGTTAAACAAAATGTACAAACACACAGTCATTGGTGTTTCTGTCCAAATCTTGTCATTTATTTAAGACTTCACAGTAAGTAATTTCTCTTGTTACAAAAATAAAATATGGTGGTTGTTATACTTCATTGTCATAGAAAACATCTATCGATGTACAGCGTTACAATGATTTGGCAGAATATGCTGATGACACATAAACACCTATGTGGAAAAAGCTGCTAGCACCTTCGGATTTGACTTTTGCATTTTTGCACCGAGGAAAACGAGAATAATAGTGAACATATGTTCAATATGATACAGTACAATACTGCATCCCTCCAGTACTTAGTAGAACACCAACCTTAATCATATTAAAAGTACTAGCAGTACTAGATTTGATTTTTTTTCTTTACCAAAGTTACGCGAATGAATGAATTGTGCAGGGCAATAAATTGGGGACAATTATGGAATTTGGTTGAGATGACGAAGAGATGAGATGAAAACATATGAATGAGATGTACTTGCCGTTCATATTAGCACTTTAAACTGGCTTGGTCAGATTTAGATACATTATGTCATAATTGATTAATAATCATCGTCGTCGTCGTCGTCGTCGTCATCGTCATCGTCATCATCATCATCATCGTCGTCATCATCGTCATCATCGTCATCATCGTCATCATCGTCATCATCGTCATCATCGTCATCATCGTCGTCATCATCGTCATCATCATCATCATCGTCATCATCATCGTCGTCATCATCGTCATCATCATTATCAGGATCAATTTCTCCTGACAGAACATCTTCAATCCAGTCCTCCAGTTCATCGGTGGACGGCATGTCATCGTCATCGTCCATATCCATCCACACGCTGTCAGCCTGGTGTGGAGCAACATGTTAATAGGAGACACACACACACTTGATCAAAGAGCAACTTACATCATCTGCTTCCACAACACCAATCTGTGGGCTGGACAGGTCGATTCCAAAAATCTTCTCCCAGTGAGGCACAAGCTGGAAGGAAAGAAAGAAAGAAAACAATGTTCCATTCACTTTTGAAAAGCCCCTCTGGCAGTCGCAGGGTGACTGTGAAAAGCAACTCATCCTCCACCATCAAACAATAATCAGTTTAAAATGATACCAAGGGGAAGTCATCGGGATCGATCCAGACAATACTGAGATGAGGATGTTCTGTGTTGTCCTCAGCAACTTCCTTCAGGATCTCCAAGAATTCAAAGCCATCTGAAGAGTAAAATGAAGAGAACGGAGCGTCGTCCCAATTGTCCTTTGAGTTGATTTGTTTAGTTTTGCTTCATTGAATTCAAATCAAGTTTCACGTTCTCTTACCTGGATCAGATTCCTCAGCAAAAGCAATGATGTGTTCGCCATCAACATGGTCATCCTTTGCAAAGAATCCAAATGGAAAAAAATCTTTCAATTACAAACATTGATTAAATAGCAAATTATTGCAAATATTTCTTTCGTTTTTTGACAAGAAGGTTCTTACCCAGATTTCATACATGTTGTGGGGCTGCAGCTTCCTTAGAGTTGGTCTTCAAAAGCACAAACAAAATGATGTTGTGTGTGTAACTGGAAGAATGGACTTCTCGTAGCTGGTGGACTCACCTGTCATTATCTTCGATGAATTTCACGAGCTCTTCCTTGGTGTAGGGTTTTCCTGGGATCACGACGGGATCATCATGAAAAGGCTCATAAAAGTCCACTTCGTTAAGCTTGAGATCCAAAGCCTTGCCAACCTGTTGCCAACAGTTTAATTAGATGCAGCCACACAATTATCCAAACTCTAGCAGCATCATATTTATTACAAATGAACGAGTCAGGTCAATTTGATTTACTATACCTTGGCATTGAACGTTGCGTAGAACTTCACGTGAGGATGGAACTCTTCGGCAGCATCGACAAAAGCCTCAAAATCTGAAATTTGACACGCGTGCGCCCATCAAAATCTCCAAATGTATCGGCAAATGTACAAATCTACATTTATTGCTTCCATCCTTATTGCAAAGAAATCAAACTAGCGAGGGATCTCGTCTTTGCTTTTTTAGTTGAGCAAATGCACGAAATGAACAGAGTGAGAAAAGCAAAAAGCACAGCGCAAATGTTCATGCTAGCACAGTGCAGAGTCTTACGTTCTGATTTGTGACTCTTAAAGTAGCCCACCAATTTGATGTCCTCTTCGATGTTCTCAAAGCCCTTCAGTTCCCTACTGTTGTCAATAATTTCCACGGGATCTTCAAGGAGCTGTGAAGGAAACGTGAGGTCAGACAAAACCAGCGTAAAAGTACACAAGTAGATTATTTTTCCCCTGCTAGAAATCGGGAGCTATTAACTGGGAGATTATATCCTCACGAACATCAAAGACGAACTCCACAAGAGTGTCTGCCGCCAGTTCACCATCGTACTCGATAACCTCGTCGTCTGTGAAGATGAAGATGCTGTCCGACTCTTCCAGGCCTGGGACGTCAGAACCAAAACAGAAGGTCAAAAGGGTGGCCATCAGCTAGCTTCCAGATAGCAAAGTGTAATTTATTTATTTACCCAGTTTCTTAGCCAAAGCCTTGTCAATCTTTGCATCAATGAGACCAACTCCAATGTCCTCATCATCAAACTCCTCGAGGACCTGGGCTGCAAGCTGCAGAACAGCCAAAGGCAAATTATAATTCTCATTTGTCAGAACAATTCATCAGTGTTATTATTTTGCTTCTACTTGAGCGTTTCCTCCGCAGGTTGTTTCATGACCATAAAAGCCTTCTTTATCCGTGCGCTGCTTATGCACTTTCTAAATCGGTATGAAACTTGAAACTCAAGACTGACGCTTTCTTTCTCCAACGGGAGAGTTACATACACGGGCGGCTGCGCTGAGGAAGTGGGTCGAGGGACTCTTCCAGTTTGCGTACGATATCAAATAGACAAAAACAAATTAGCTTCCAGACATCTTCGTTTGGTGACGTCAACAGAAAGTCAAATAAAAGTGCTTGATGTCAGAATAACAGCCACCTTGCAAACCTATTATTGAATGAATACATTTTCCTTGACGCATTGCTTGATGTGCATTTATTTGAAAATAGTATATGACCTTGTACCTCCAAAATAGTTGGGAGACACACAAAACAGCATATTTGTGCAACCATGGTGAAAGAGAGCGATGTGATTTTGTGGACTGACCATTAGGTTAGATTTTGGGAATAATACGATGTTTGCCAAATGAGTTTTTGGCCCGACGCCAGCTATACGTAACAGGTGACCACCACATCACATCAATGAAGACAATTTCATGCCAACTTGATTATTTAAACCCCACAGAGCACCCGATACGGGAAATGTTAAACCTGTTACTAATGATAAAATCTTATTGCTTAAATGTGAACATAAATACACAAATACTCAGAAACACAAACCTTCGGCGTTACCACAAAAGCAGCTCGAGATATAAATACATCCACAGAGCCACAGCGGCTTCAGGGACTATTTTGGTGAGTTGGCAGCAGAGATGCTCAGTGCTTCGAGATCCGCTGACAAGTACAGTATTGTAAGTGTCAATCACAGCGCAGAGCTGAGCCGGCACAACCGGAGCCAGAAGCTCCGGTCGGCACTGGCTCGCAACCCCGACGCCCCATACTGAGACGTGCTGTGCTGTCGGGAGCAACTGATATGCTAAAGGCTTCTCCATTTTGGATATACTTCTTTCCTCTCTCCTTGATATTTTAGTTACACAGATTGATTTTTGCTGAAAAAAAAAAAAGTGTCTGTATTTACATATATGCACACACATACATTAATAGACATTATATATAGTGTGTGGATGGTGTTATTCACTTGTAATAGTTGTGTAAAAGTTCTAAAAGCACATTTGAAGCTCTTGCGTCAAACTGGACGAAATTTCAAATATTTGTATCATGTCATGATGTCAAGAATCAAAAGTACGTTTCAAAGTCAACAGATGTTGAAAAATCATATACAAAAATGTATGCTGAGAAGAGTGGTGATTTCATGTTTAGCTCTTTGGAATGTGGTGAAACATCTGAGTATGCTGTTGATAGAGCACCCACAATATGGCACAGAGAGTGATGGAGCTGCATCATTTGAAACGAGGCATCAAAGATGTCACCTATGGAGCATTTCTTTGGAGCTATTTGTCCACCTTGTAAGAATTTCAATTTCACATCCTCAAAGTGCTTTATCAATATTGGAATGAAGATGATTGAAGATATTGTATAACTGGAGTCTTATCCAATTGTCATCACACACTCAACTTACCTCAAGGGACAACTCCTCAATCTCAAACTGTTTCTGGGCGACGCGGCCGGATCCGGGATGGTCATGGTAGTAGACCACCATGACATCATACTTCTTCATCACAGACTTATAGTTCTTGAGGTGGAGGTCGTGGACTCTGTCCTTGCCATCATACTCGGGGAAATCCAAGCTGTCTTTGCCCAGTGAGAGCCCCGCAAAGGACAACAAAACTGCCACAAACACCCAGGTCCACTTCATGGCTCCTCTCTGGGGTGGATTCAATGTATTGGCACTTTCAGAATGTGCACAAAAAAAACTTTGGTGTCAGTAATGAGGAAGCCTTTCCAATCCGCGTCACCCAGAAGAGAGCAAGACCAACTCTTCCGTCCACCTTAATAAAAAGGCCGCATGGGCCGCTGGTATTGGGGCACAGGGTGTGAGGGGGGCTGAGCTAACTTGGGCTTCGTGTGTCTATGTGGGGTAAGATGACAACTTACGCTGTTGCCGGGGAGACGGCTTTGTGTGTTTCATACACGTCAAATTTAGTTGAGAGGGCAAAAGAAAGCTGCCGTGAGGGTGGCGGCAAATGGTGGAAAATGTGCCCAAACGAGCGCCGGAAATGAAATGAATGCAGAGATGCGGCACACTTTTGCCATATTAAGTGAAGTTGTAGGATTGGATCCCAGCTAAAAATAATGGATGAGAAGTACATATCAGGAGGCGGTGCTGGTGTCTTATTTGCTGTAGTTGGCACCTGCAAAAGACCAGAACGTTGCACTAAGTCACCTCAGGGCATGAATGAGAAATGGAGCACTTGGCGCATCTACTCATAACTCATTAGAACAACGTTGTATAATCCTAAAAAGAGATTTTCACGGGGGATTTATTTAATCTTTTCCTCTGCGTGCCCTTTGCAGTCTATGCTTAAGATGGTCACCTGAGATATTACTTTACAAATTGAAATGGAAGAAGTAAACTATAAATAAATAGCAACCCACTTATCTGTGGCGAGATATGCAAGCATACAGTATTACAAGTCTGAGTTTGAAGGGAAGAGGTGGAAGATGAACCGACCGTGTGCGAGCGCGCGCGCGCGTGTGTAACCTTATACCAGCAATGTGTGTTGTCACTAATAATGGCGAATCAAACTAATTCACTTGAACTGTGAACATTTTGCAGCGAAACCAGGAGACAGACTTGAATATCATACTAAATGACTTGCTTCAGATAGCACGGTGTTGCTGCTTTACAGTTTATCATCTACACAACAGCTGCTCTTCCACATCTACACGTCATCAGCTGGGTTAATAGGATAGCTAATGGATTGGTGACCATTTAATTCCTCGCCCCCGACATTACTAATGACAAATCTGACCTTTAGAAAGAAGAGCAGTAAAAATAAACTTTAACAAGTTTAACGTGTCACAATATAAAGTGCATGTGTATTCTGTATGGCCTGTGCTTCGTTTGCATGGTGGCTACGTTTTAAATAACACATTATTTTGCTACAATAACCTCAAATGTCCGATGTGATATGGCATTACTGGCCATTGCTTTGAAATGTATTTGTTTTTGTGTCAATAAAATTGATTGGAAAATAGCTTGTGCGCGTGTATTAAAAAACAACAAAAAAAAACACGTGTTCATTTTTTAAATTATATTTACCCTCCTGAATGACAGGTAGAAGAGCTAGAGAAGCTGTTTCAACTGATATAAAATGATTAGTAATATATCAAAATCAATTCGCTGCACAATGCCTATGACTACCTATCAAAAACGAGATTTGGCGTGTCATTGTGACATTTGTCCTTTCTCGGCTACTGTAGATATTACTGGCTCCATCGACGGTGCGGTGGGAAAATAAACATTTGACCATGGCTGTTAAAGGAGGAAAACACAGACTTTCCAGTAGAAAAGGTGCGTGTGAGCAAGATGAAGAAGAGCCCCAGCTTCAGGCCGTTTTAGTCGCTGACAGCTTTAACCGGAAGTTTTTCCCGGTGACTAAAGACCAGCCTCGGGTAAGGCACCGTGGTGAGCTAACAACACGATTGCTACCAGCAGCTAACCATGCTTCTGTAAAACGTTACATGAATTAAACTGTGTCGTATATATTATGTGAATATGTATATATTCCCATCGATACCATTCCTTTGTTAGTTTTGTTTAATAGCAGTTTTCAATGTTCTGATGTAACTGTCAAACTTTGGTGACAGGCTTTGTTGCCTCTGGGTAATGTTGCGATGATCGACTACACTCTGGAGTTCCTCACTTCCACGGGGGTCCAGGAAACTTACGTGTTTTGCTGTTGGATGGCTGGCAAGATTAAGGAACACTTGCTGTAAGTGTCACCATTAAATCTGAGAAAGGTGGACGTTATTTTAATCATGTTTTGTATCTTATAGGAAGTCTAAATGGTGTCGATCGACCTCTCCGAACACAGTCCACATCATCACGTCGGACCTGTACAGATCTCTGGGGGATGTGCTCAGGGATGTTGACGCCAAGTCTCTCGTTCGCTCAGACTTCTTGTTAGTCTATGGAGATGTGCTATCCAATATTGACATCAGCCAGGCACTGCTGGAGCACAGGTAAGACTATGCTCCCCCTTTAAATTTGAATAAGATGGTCAGTAAATGTCACTAACGTGTCAACGACAGCGCTTGTGTTGTTATAATTCAATGATTCACAAATCTTTTGACCTCAAGAAGAATATACCTTACAAATAGCGTATTTCCCGCACCATAAGCCTTTCATTTTGTCAATGACCGAAGGTGCGCTTTTTAATCACATAGAAATCTGTTGTCATCAAAATTTGAATACTGTAAAATGTACCTGGGAAGTGTTGTTTTACCTCCCACTAGAATGAGCAAATGTGCCACACTGAGAATCGCTGATCTACGGTGATAAACTTCTGTTGGTGTTCGTAATAAATGAGTGCGATGTGCTTTAGGCAACGTCGAAAGATTGACAAGAACATCTCCGTGATGACGATGCTCTTTAAGGAATCATCGCCGGGTCACAAGTCTCGTTGTGAGGAAGATGATGTGATTGTCGCCATGGACAGCAAGAATCAGCGAGTTTTACACTACCACAAGACACAAAGCTTAAAGAAGCTTCATTTTCCCATGGTAAGTGATCTTTTCACATAGGCTTGGAATAATGTCTTGTTTTTTTAATAAAGAAAATGATTAATTTTTTTTATCCGATTCATTGATTAACCAAAAAGTAATTGACCGATTATTCAAATGTTAATTTGCAGCTCAAGTCAAAAATATACATAAAGTCTAACTTACTGCTGCATCCCCAGAATACATTCCACAGTGGAAGTGACGAGTTTGAAATCAGACATGACCTCCTTGACTGCCACATCAGTATCTGTTCACCACAGGTAAGAACCTCTGTTCAATTTAGTGTTGTTATATTTTGTGTGTGTGTGTTTTCTTACAAAAACAAAACCTTGTAGCATTTTTCCGTCTCATATTTTAGGTTGCGGAGCTCTTCACTGACAATTTTGACTACCAAACAAGGAATGACTTTGTCAGGGGGATTCTGGTCAATGAAGAGGTAATAAACAGCAAATTATATATTTATTGAAAGCACCAGTGCAGATGATCTTATGATATAGTTGCCTCACATTTCAAATGATTTTCCAGCCAAGTGGAAGGATAGTTGTATCTGCATGTAAAAGTTCATTTCCTGCTGACGACTGCTCCAGCACAATTTTTCCAATCTCCCCTCAGATCCTGGGGAACCAGATCCATATGCACGTGACCAGAGACGGTTACGGCGCCCGAGTGTCCAACTTGCTCATGTATGATTCGGTGTCGTCCGATTTGGTGAGACGGTGGGTCTACCCTCTCACCCCCGAGGCCAATATTACCGACCAGGAAAGATGGAGCTGCACGTACTCGCGCCACAACGTCTACCGAGGATCAGGGGTCACCCTTGGCCATGGCAGCCAGATGGAGGAGAACGTTCTAATTGGCTGTGACTCCAGCATAGGCGCCAACTGCTACATCTCCAACAGCGTCATTGGTAACAATTGCACCATAGGTGAGAAAATCAAAAACAAAAAAACAGTTCGTACGTTCCTATGTCAAATTTGAAAATATTTTTGCGCTTCAGGTGACAATGTCATTCTGGAGCACGCCTACATCTGGAACGATGTTGTAATTGCCGCTAACGTGGTGATCAGTCATTCTGTGGTCTGTGACAAGGCTGAAGTCAAAGAAGGCGTCAAGCTTAATAAACAGTGCGTCCTAGCCTACAATGTAAGCAACATGGACTCCTTTGATTGCGAATATTCTCACCCTTGATAGATGGCAAAGGAAGGATCATGATAGATCTTTTTGTCTGGTTTTCAAGGTGGTGATTGGACCGCATATCTGTGTGCCAGAGGGCACAGTGGTGTCCATGCATTATCCAGCAGAAGAGGAGGAAGATGAGGATGAATTCCTCAGTGACGACGACACGGTGGGCCAGAGCAAGGACAAAATCAAACAGAAAGGTAAGGTGTGTGAGGAAACAATTCCAGCCACAGTGGAAATGAGCTGTAAATTGTCACTTGCGCAGCTTTTAACCCAGCTGAGGTTGGGGCAGAAGGAAAAGGCTACGTATGGAAAGCCAGCAGTCCGGATGACACGGATGATGAAGAGCTGTCGCATTGTCTCTGGGGTAGGATAACAAGTACAATCGTCGTCTTTACTCATGAAGTCTCAAATACTTTCTTGTTGTTCAAGGCCTGACGTTAAACCCCGAACTCGAGAGTGAGAGCGAGGACAGCGAGCCCGATGGTCCTGACGATCCAGTGATTCCTTCTCCTGAGATGGACGATGCTAAAGGTGAGTCAGGTGGCTGGCCAAGCTTCCCAAAGCCTTGTTACTGCCATCTAGGGGCCACATTGGGGAAAGATGATGTCCTTCCTTGTTAAAGTTAAAGTCCCAATGATCGTCACACACACATCTAGGTGTGGTGAAATTTGTCCTCTGCATTTAACCCACCCCCGTGTGATTTTAATCCATCCCCTAGGGGAGAGGGGAGCAGTGAGCAGCAGCGGTGCCGCGCTCGGGAATCATTTTGGTGATCTAACCCCCCAATTCCAACCCTTAATGCTGAGTACCAAGCAGGGTTGGCAATGGGTCCCATTTTTATATTTATTCTTTGGTATGACCCGGCCGGGGTTTGAACCCACAACTTTCCAGTCTCAGGGCGGACACTCTACCACTAGGCCGCTGAGCTGTTGGATAATCGTTACCTGGAAATACCTTAAGGACAAATAAAAAAGCTTTTTTATTGAAACTGAAAAGAAATCATAGCATGTTTTGATTTAAATATGGACTCCATCCAGTGTTCCAGAAGGAGGTGCTGGGCACCTTGCAAAGAGGCTTGGAAGAGAATATCACCTGCGACCACCTGGTGCTGGAGATCAACTCCCTCAAGTAAGTTGTAATGTCCCGCACAAGTGCTCACCCTCAAAGCGTGACAAGTGTGTGACTCATCCAGGTACGCCTACAACATCACTCTACAAGAAGTAATGCAGATACTGACCGGAGTACTGTTGGATTACCCGTTGCAGCAGCACAGCTCGCAGCTCACGGCATCCCAATACGCCGCTGACCTTCAGCCGGTAATGCCGGGCCGGTTTATTTTGCATGGACAACGCTACTGAGACAGTCCGATTTATGGATGTGCTTTTTCTGTCAGTTATTGGAAAAATGGGCACCAGTGTTTAAGAATTATGTGAAGAGATCGAAGGACCAACTTGACTGCCTCTCTGCTTTTGAGGAGCACTTCCTGGAACATGCCACTCACTGGCCTGCCATGTGCAAGGTGTGTGTGTGTGTGTGTGTGTGGGGGGGGGGGGGGGGGCTGGCTCATATGACCACATGATAACATCCCGGCTCACCGAGGCTGATGGAACATTTCCACCATTTACCTTCTAGATTCTTATGGCCATGTACCAACTGGAGATCCTGGAGGAGGAGATGATTCTGCGCTGGTTTTCTCATAGTGGCACGTTTGACAAGAGCAGACAGCTACGGAAGAACCAAGGGGTAAGTGCCCACATAGTAGCCGGTGGAAAATTGAAAAATAGATTCCGGGAAATTCAGATGGAGAGTTTTAGTAAAAAGCATGCATATCATTTTGTTTTTGTCATCGAAAATATTTGCAAGCAAAGTTTAAATGAAACTTAAAAAACATGACTAATCCACAAAGCATTTTCAAAAATGAAAAAAAAAACAACAACAACTGAGCAGCCTTTTAAGATTTACACTTGGGTGCTGACAAAATGTGGGAGAAGTTGAAATTTGTGTGAGACTGCATTAACCTTTACATAATGCAACTTTCCACTTTCCCTAAAGCTTCAAAAATTCATCCAGTGGCTGAAGGAGGCTGAGGAGTCGTCAGAGGAGGACGACAAATAGTGGGCCAATTTTAACGGGCAAAGCAGACTTGGGGAAAACTTGACAATTGACCTGCGCCTAAGCTTCCGTTGTTATTAACGCTGTACAACTGACATCCATCTTTATTATGTGTGTGTGCTGTGAATGGAATGATCTAAAGGGAGTAGGCTTTCGGACCGCTTGACCAAAAATGGAAACATGCTTTTCTTTAACTCACAGAAGTGCGTGTTTGAAAAGTGTGTAGATAATAACAACCTCCACACCCACTGTTTAATATAATTTTCATGTAAAAACAACCACCAATACACCTCATCAATTCATACAGTTAAAACAATCTGAGCAGTGAATGGGAATGTCATGCTCGCTTGTGTAAAATGATACACGCAAAAATTAAATAGCCTAAACAAGTTGTGTTCATCCCTCGTCGTCAACATTTATCTGCAGTTCATTTCGGACATTTCACATTTTTGAAAAAGAATGAATTTTCTTGTCAAATTAAGATTCAGGTGCATATCTCCATCCCTGAGAAATTGATTTCGAGCGTTTGACACCATTTTATCATCCCTGTAGAAATAGAGGGCCAAGCAACCAGAATAGCACCAGTTCTGGTAATTACCCCATTTAGCAAAGAGGGAAATTTCCAAAAGTAAAACCCCGCTGAGACAAGAACGCAATGGCTATTCTGGTACAGCTATTTGGATCTGTCATCTTTGCCCACCGTGTCATAAATTACACAAGCTAGTACGGAGGCACCAAAGATGCCTGTAAGGGCCGTCAGCATCTTCCACATGCTGGCTGATCGCTCGTGCCGCTCTATGTAACTCTTGTAGTTGGTGGGAACCATAAGGTACTCTCTGCCATCTGTTGGGACCTGCAGTCTCCCGTGCTCTCCCTCCAGAACCACCTCCCCAAACACAGTCAGACTGCTCCCCACACGCAGCATCTCTTCGCTTTCCTCCATGGCCACTGCTCGCTCTCCGGCGATGCCCTGCAGGACCACATTCACCAAGCCCTCCTCGGCTTGTCTCACTCGGTGGTAAACCCTCTCCAGGAAATTACCTGAGCCCTCTGAGGGGTCTTGCACCCTCACATGAAAGTCAGTGACATAGGAGCCAGGACAGATGAGAGAGAAGGGCACAGATTTGGTGCTTTCTTTCCTGTTTGTCGGCCGAGAGCTCCTGGCGGTAATCACAACGTTATCGGAAAATGCCTTTATAGAGCGACAATTATAAATTTTGACTTTGCATGAATCAGAATGTACCATGTTTTAGAGAGGGCGTTCCAGTATTCAGCATGTTCTACAACTTTTATCTTCTGAAGTACGCCGTAGCATCTTGGGACAAATTGGCTGGTAAGAGGCTTCTCATCTGCTTCGACCAGGCCTTGAAAACATAAAAATGTGGGTTACAAAACGGAAAATCCATTCCATAAAATATCCTGTCCAGTGTTTATGATGAAGAACATGACAGATTTGCTCCAGTTTTAATATGCTTTGGAACAAAAAATAGCAAAGAAGTCACCGTATACGTGTACCTTCTACTGCGACGTATTGCAACCTCCTGTGGGGAGATGATTTCAGCAATGTGGCCAAATGATGATCTGGTCGGAAGACTGGTATCTCCTAAAACAAATCATTGAAACGACTTTGAAAACACAAACCATAGTTTAAAGAAATCATAGTTTAAGAGAGAGGTGCACATACCTTTATCTTTATCAACTCCCTTTTCTTCTCTTGGTATAAATGATAGAACAGACCCGAACAGGCAAAACTGGATCCTACTCCAAATAAAATAAGGGGGCTTATTGAAAAATCACTCATTTCTGCTTTCAGGAGTCGCACACACAAGTTATACAGACAAATAGTATAAACATGCACCGTGTAGCTATATATATATATATATTTTTTTAAAGAATTATCGTAGTAACAAAAAACACACAAGAAAAACTGAAAGTACGGGTCGGGAAAATTCACGACAGAATCTTTTTTTTTTTTTTTTGCTTCATTTCCTCGTTGCGCTTATAACGTCATGCTGGAAGCAGCCAATAAGGAAATTGCTTGTTTCGCAGTTAACAGTAACGACCAGAAGATAGCAGCAGTTCCCCGTTGAATCAAAATTACAGAAAATACTCGGTTTACGACGGGTTACCCCCCCAAAAAAAGAGGCAACCTGAACGTGTGCTAACGCGATAGGAAAACTGATAAATAAAGTAAATATTTGCAAAACAAAAGAAACGTAGTATAAGGCCATATACGCAATAGGAAAACTCATGAATACAGTAAATATTTGCAAAATGTAAGAAACGTAGGCCATAGACGCAATAGGAAAACTCATAAATACAGTAAATATTTGCAAAACAAAAGAAACGTAGTATTAAGCCATATAAACGAAAAATAGTAAGTGCGTAGCTCAGTGTTAGTGCGTGCATATTGCAGGTATCATTGCTGCCCACTTGGGGGCGCAAACTCCTACACGACACTCGAATAACGTGACACGATGTTGTTATTGAAAGTGTCAGGTAATTATTGAGTGTCAGCCAAAACGATTCTCCCTTGTACGCTGACATATGAAGCCTGTCGTATGTGTTTATGTCTCTGGCGTCCATAAAATGAAATACTGTGGTCTGAGTAATAAAGTGTCCAGTGAATGTATAATATCATTAATGTTAATAGGAAGACCACTTCAATCCCACCGACACACCTTCTTTTTAGGTAGCAGAGTCTGGGGATTCTGAGCTGGGCTTTTCCATCTCTGGAGTTGAACTCACCAAGGTAGGTAATTACAAAGCTCCTCAATGGCACGGCCCTGGAGGTGGGTGAGATACGCCCAGAGTTGTACGTTATGTATCACAATTAACCACTAAAATCCAGAAACAAGGGAGAATGTAAAGCAAGAATAATTTTTTACGACTAATAGTTTAAAGTTGCTACAAGTGTTTGTGCCACCGCCAAACCAAGCTGAAATGCCAAGCCAGACATATTTACATGGCCCAAATTTGACTATTTGTACAATGTGTCAATACTCAGACCAGCGGCATGGAGAGCAGTGGGACAAAAGGATTGCAGTCTTTGACAAAAGAGACTTGACACAAAGGGATGCACAAGTCTCTGCAGTTCATAACTAATATGTTTGATGACAGTGCTTCCACATCCATCCATCCATTTTCTGTACCGCTTAGTCCCCACTGGGGTCGCGGGCGAGCTGGAGCCTATCCCAGCCGTCATCGGGCAGTAGGCGGGGGACACCCTGAACCGGTTGCCAGCCAATCGCAGGGCACATAGAGACAAACAACCATTTGCACTCGCACTCACACCTAGGGACAATTTGAAGTGTTCAATCGGCCTACCAAGCATGTTTTGGGGATGTGGGAGGAAACCGGAGTGCCCGGAGAAAACCCACGCGGGCCCGGGGAGAACATGCAAACTCCACACAGGGAGGGCCGGAGGTGGAATCGAACCCGCACCCTCCTAACTGTTTTTTTGAAGTATTAATTGCTGTTTAGGACCACCTAGTGGTCGCTGGCACTGAGGAGATGCTTTGTTTGCTTCTGCCTTGAACTCAGTCAGGTAAGGCCTGCTTGTTTGATGGCTCTCAAAATATTATCCTAAGCAATTATCCTGCAGCGTGGGCTGTGTTAAGAGTGAGTTCTCCTTCCCAGTCTGCTCCAAAAATTGTCAGGGCAGACAATGTTTCACTTGTTACAGGTAGTTGTTCTAATTGAAAAGTCCTATCTGCGTGTGCGCAACACTGAGTTGGGTCATTTGCTAGCCCCCTATTAGCCTATCTTCAATTTCTTCTTAGAATTTCGTGGCAGTTTGAATGTGCCGTGACAGCCAAAAGGCTCATTTGTTTCATGAAGATTCGAGTACTGCATTCATGTGGCTGTGTCATTTTATCTACTCTCATTTGGCGTTTCATGACCGAGGTTGATTTACAATCCTTCCATGCTTCAGGCAAGTGCAAATTTACTTTAGCTGATATTGGGCAGAAAGACTTGCGTGGGCCGAATCTGACACAAATGCATACAAAGCAACGTTGAGTTGCATAAACGTTTTCTTTTCCATATGTATACTTCGTCTTTGAGATTGGTTTGCCCCCAAGCTCCCCCTACTGTGAGTTTGGGAACCTTTTATGCTGCAGCTGTTGCCTCCCATTTGCAGAATTGCGCCTGTCGCATTGAGCTGCATCACCAAAGTGATAAATAAGTGAAAGATTGCAGACTTCCCTTTTCACTCCTTGGCTGTGTGACTGCCTGGCTGGCTGGCTGGCTGGCTGGCTGTTATGTCTTTGCAAACAGTGTGATGCTCGGTACACATCTTTTTTTTAAATGTGATATCTGCTGTCATTTCCTTGTCCCTTTCTCTCTGTTTATTGCTCTTTTATTCCTGTGATAGTTATTTGGGGATACAGAAATATTTGCACTTTGGCAGAGACGCACTCAATGAAGCAATTTTTCCATTCCTCCTCCAGCTGCGATAGGTGCTTCATCCATTCTCATGTGTACTTCTGACCTTATGTATGTTTTCGTGATACAAATCCATTTCAAATTGATAATGATGATGACAATGTTGGCGAGAAGCGGCCATACAACAGAGCCAGCGAGAGCTACGTTTGCTCTATGTGCTATTGCGCAAGTTAGAAACATAAATCAAAAGCATAGAAAAACAAAACGAAAAAACAGCAAAATCCTTTTTGGAATTTCGTGCAAGGTATGTTTCAGGACAGCAAGCTTGACTGTTCTTGCTTATCCTGTCTGTTATACATCGTGAATTATTTAAAAACAGCAAGGCTTGTAATGGATTCTGCTCTCACCCCAACTTTATGTGTCATACAGTCAATTAAAGGATTTCTGAGGTTGTTCACATCAGATTAAAAAAATAAAAAGGCAAGACTTTTAAACAGGCTTTTCTGGGCAAAGCTGACGATGACATGTTGACATAAAGCAGGTTTGCATGTTGTCATATTGATCTAAATTTAATCTTACAAGAATATCCGGGCCACAGTTGTTAATGGCAAGGACTCTTTAACGTCTTTCTCTTGAGGGACCATCAATTTAGACATGTTTATTCTAGGGTGACCTGAGAACATGCACTTTGTACACTTGGCTGCATTCTACAGATTATTTTCATTCACTTTCTGAAAGTTCCGTTTCCAATTGTGCATGATGTTTCAATCAAGAGCATGACGCAGATGTGGATGTTTGTTCCTGCGTTTGCTCAACTCCAAAACTTGCTTTTTGCGCTGTTGTACGTATTTTTGCCAGCGATTGACCTCTACGTTTGCATTCTCCAGTTGTAATGTGAAGTCACACAAGCTCAACTTAGTTGCGAGTTTCTATTGTGCACATACAGGACTGTCTCAGAAAATTAGAATATTGTGATAAAATTCTTTATTTTCTGTAATGCAATTAAAAAAAACAAAAATGTCATACATTCTGGATTCATTACAAATCAACTGAAGTATTGCAAGCCTTTATTATTTTAATATTGCTGATTATGGCATACAGCTTAAGAAAACTCAAATATCCTATCTCAAAATATTAGAATATTTCCCCAGACCAAGTAAAAAAAAAAATTTATAACAGTAAAACAAAATCAAACATTTGAAAATGTCCATTAATGCACTCAGTACTTGGTTGGGAATCCTTTTGCGCAGATTACTGCAACCAATGCGGCGTAGCATTGAGGCAATTAGTCTGTGGCATTGCTGAGGTGTTATGGATGCCCAGGATGCTTCAATAGCGGCCGTTAGCTCATTTGCATTGTTGGGTCTGGTGTCTTTCAGCTTCTTCTTCACAATACCCCACAAATTCTCTATGGGGTTCAGGTCAGGGGAATTGGCAGGCCAATCGAGGACAGTAATGCCATGGTCAGTACACCATTTACTGGTGGTTTTGGAACTGTGGGCAGGTGCCAGATCATGCTGGAAAATGAAAATCATCTCCATAGAGATTTTCAGCAGATGGAAGCATGTAGTGCTCTAGAATTTCTTGGTACACAGCTGCATTTACTCTGGACTTGAAACACAGTGGACCAACACCAGCAGCTGACATAGCTCCCCAAACCATCGCTGACTGTGGGAATTTCACACTGGATTTCAAGCAACTTGGATTTTGCTTCTCCCCAGCCTTTCTCCAGACTCTGGCGCCTTGACTTCCAAGTGAAATACAAAACTTGCTTTCGTCTGAAAAGAGGACTTTGGACCACTCCGGAACTGTCCAGTGCTTCTTTTCCATAGCCCAAGTCAGACACTTTTTCCATTGTCTTGAGTTCAGAAGTGGCTTGACCATGGGAACACAGCTATTGTAGCCCATTTCCCGGACACGTCTGTGAACAGTGGCTTTTGATACCTGTACTCCAGCTTCAGTCCACTGTCTTTGAAGCTCCCCCAAATTCTGAAAGCGACTCTTCTTTACAATGCTGTTAAGGCTGCGGTCATCTCTCTTGGTTGTGCAGCGTTTCTTGCCACATTTCCCCCTTCCAACAGACTTTTTGTGGATGTGCTTTGAAACTGCACTCTGCGAACAGCTTGCTCTTTGAGAAATTTCTTTTTGTGTCTTACCCTCCTGATGGAGGGTGTCAATGATGGTCCTCTGGACAGCAGTCAGATCTGCAGTCTTCCCCATACTTGTGATTTAGTTTACTGAACCAAGCTGAGTGTTTTTCAAGGCTCAGGAAACCCTTGCAGGTGTTTCGAGTTAATTAGACGATTCAAGTGATTAGATGAATACCCAACTAGTACCGTAATTTTCCATGTATAATACGCCCCCATGCATAATACGCACCCTAAAAATGACATGTCGATGCTGGAAAAACCCGAGATTTTAGGACAATAAATTAGTTAAATTTTGCGCATTATGCACGGTAAACTTTTTCATGATTTTCTAATATTTTGAGATAGGATATTTGAGTTTTCTTTAGCTGTATCCCATAACCAGCAATATTAAAATAATAAAAGGCTTGCAATATTTCAGTTGATTTGAAATGAATCCAGAATGTATGACACTTTTGCTTTTTTAATTGCATTACAGAAAATAAAGAACTTTATCACAATATTCTAATTTGCCGAGGCAGTCCTGTATATTGAAATTACCTTTTTAATAGCAAAATCTTAACATGTGTATCTTTTATCCCAAAACATTTCAACAAGCACATACCGTGTGCAAATCAACAGTCAGATGACAACACATTCCTCTAATTTTCCCAGAACAACACAGCACGTATGATTTTCAATCCGATTAGAATTCTGACATTCATCACAGCCTTCATAAACCTTGGAGAGTCATCCAAAAAAACAGGCGAGTGAAAAGCGCACACGTCAAAACACATGTCAATCAAATGTGTGGCTTCAAGGAGTGAGTAGGTGGACTTAATATTGTGGCTGCTGACTCGTGAGCGTCTTCCCTCAACGTTATCCCCTAACAAAAACAATCGACGAAATGAAAGGTGTGTCGAAGGTGTGCCCTGGCGTCCAGTGAGCAGCTGTCATTGGTTGCCTCTCACTTTGGTGGGAGGGGGAGGGGGAGGGCGATTCGTATCGCTGCTCTCCCTGCGCAAGAAACGCACAAGTCAGTCAAGAGCAGTCATCCTAATCCAGTTTTTCTAAAACCTTTTTGTCTTAACAATACACATATAAAGGATGTTCGCGGAACTTTGGAGGAGCTTTTTCATTCTTCTGTCCTGCATGCTGCTGCAATCCGTGAGTAAAATTAAACACGCAGTTGAGTGACCTCCTTTCAGGAATGCCAATAAACGTGAGTCCATATGGAACTTTGGAGCTATGCACACAAGACGCGGCAGGTTTTTTTTTTTTTTTTCATGCGTTGCGCGCCTTATTTGACCTCGGAATGAAAAAAAGCACGCAGCACAATCATCTTCCTTAACAATGTTTTGCTTTAATAACTTCTTGATATTTTTAATCCGATCAGTATGGTGTTTTTGTAAACTTTTTGACCTGAAGGATTTTGCTGTCTTGCTCTCCATCATTAGCTCAGCTGTATGTTGGGCTGCTCGGCATGACAACCCCTCCTTTCCTTTCCTTTCCTTTCCTTTCCT
Organism: Syngnathus typhle; assembly: GCF_033458585.1. NCBI lineage: Eukaryota > Metazoa > Chordata > Actinopteri > Syngnathiformes > Syngnathidae > Syngnathus > Syngnathus typhle. Next base: position 3,377,993 of record NC_083750.1, on the reverse strand, counting down.
TTCCTTTCCTTTCCTTTCCTTTCCTTTCCTTTCCTTTCCTTTCCTTTCCTTTCCTTTCCTTTCCTTTCCTTTCCTTTCCTTTCCTTTCCTTTCCTTTCCTTTCCTTTCCTTTCCTTTCCTTTCCTTTCCTTTCCTTTCCTTTCCTTTCCTTTCCTTTCCTTTCCTTTCCTTTCCTTTCCTTTCACACCCGTCTGCACTTGTCTGTCACTGACACTTGTATGTTTTATCAGGGATGTAATTGTGTTCTCAACGCAACACCATGGCAACAGACTCCTTTGTCTGTCTCCTCACTTAGTGCTTTACCGCATCCTTAGCTACATTGGTCTCCTGTGGAGAAGCATGTATGATTTATGTGTGACTTCAGCAGTCGGGCCAAAGACCAAAAATAGCACTTTGGTAGTACAATTTTGTTGTATTTATTTTCAAATACATATAAGTATTAATAATTGGCTAATGATGCTTTTTTCTGGTTACTGTGTTTAAAAAAATAAAATCAACACATTTTTGTCAGTACGTACTGTACACAGATTTGAGCATTTACAGGTAAACTGCAATAAATGGATTTCTTGCCCCCATTTTGCGGCCGTCTATGAAAATAATGCCTGCTCTGGAAGTAAGTCACGCTCTTCCAATCTGAGGTATGCCGTCCTTCCAACCTTCAAGTGGGAGTCATCTGGATTCACTATGTGACTAACAACAGTCTGATTTATATGTCAGAGAGACACAAGTCATCACCCTAAGTAAGACAATATATCCTTGTCGCCTTGTACAACATTGAAGGGCTGCTTCCATCCATTTTAAAGAACGAATATTACTGTCTGGAAATGGATTTTGGTCTCTGCTTCACGAGCGGCTTCGCAGCTGCTTGTCTGTCTCATTTCAGGAGACGATGAAATTTGAAAAAAGAACTTTCATCTCCTTCCCTTCACGCTTTTGAGAATGATATGCCGTCTCTTTAATTGCCAGGTGTATTCCATGCAGAATCAGATGTGCGACATGATGAAGGAGCTGGACAAGGAGAAGAATTTGTGTGAGGCTCAAATTGAGAACAAAACATCAGGTATGAAAGCTGTCTTCTACTCTCTGCACCCCCTTATTTGCTAGTTCCACAGAAGGTCAGGATGGAAGTGACAAAACAGGCTCCAAAGACAACAAGCGCTCTTCAAAGCTCGCCCTGGCTGGCATGATAGCTTGCATGCTTGCACATACTGTTACTCCTGCTGCATGTAGCCTTCGCAAATGTTTCAGCGCTCAAATAGATTATGTGCGCTGACCCACTTGTGTGTCCTGAGATCAAGCGCAGCGTGGAAAATGCCGGCAAACTGATGAATTCCAAGCAGAATGCGTAACAAAAGACAGGGAGCTTTTTCATTAGTCATGGCGGCCAAAGCTTAGCGTCAACTTAGGTGATCATCGGACATTCTGGCTGCCATGGCAACACTCATTCTGATGCTACAATGTATCAGAAATATTTGGACTCAATTGATTGAATGCATGTCATCCAGGTTGCAGCGGGATGTGGGACAAGATCACCTGCTGGCCAAATGCTGAGGTTGGGCAAGTGGTCACCATCCCGTGCCCCAAATATCTCTTCTACTTCTCCAGGGAGATTCCCACACGTAAGTTACAATGCTGGACTTTAGCACAAAGGATGCAAGTTGCAGTCTTGATTGGCGCTCAGTGATATGCATCAATCCCCTTTTAATATTGGAGCTGCTGTTTCAAATTGCATTTGCTCCAGTTGACTTTGTATCATCACGCAAGACATTGTGAGATGATGACAACTTAGTTTATGTTATCTTTATGGTCGCTCGCACCCCTCCCGGCACATCACAACATTTAATCACCTGGCACCATAGCGCAAAGTCAAAAAACATTTCTCATCTCAATTGTGTGGTATATTATCCTGTCAGCAGAGACATTTATTTATCCGTTCATCCCGCTGCTTTGGCCTCTTGGGGACGTACATAGTAGCTAATTACGTGCAAGCGACACCGCTGAGATTTCAAAGCAGCGTGTTTGAGATTGTATTGCAATTTACCAAGTATGCTTACTTTCTTCTAATTATGCTTTTCATCTGCCTCCATTTGGTTTATTACCCTGGAGAAATTCACCTCCCATAAACATGACGGTACAGAGCTTTCATTTGGTCCTGACCTTTTGTTTTGATGATGCATTTATGACAAATCTTTGGGTAATACGAGATTTATTGCAGCTTTGGCTGCCTATTTAATGGACTGTTGAATCAATTCAAACGGCTAATTCTCATGTACTTGGTTTGACTCATGAGCAGGGAGAGAACAATATTTAATGACTTGGATTGAGACGGTCAGCCCTTAACATGAGGCTATAAAAAAAAATCAGCAGGAAAAAAAAAGATTCAGAATGATGAAAAATAAAAGTTACAAATTTGTGGGGAAGTGAAAATCCGCTTATCAATGATGCCCATTATAATAATAATAATAATAATAATAATAATAATTCATTAAATTTGTATAGCGCTTGTCAAGAACCCAAAGACGCTTACAGGGAACAAGGCAAAGACATACATGAGGGGGGGGGGGGGGGGAGGAAACAATCGGATAAACTTAAGAAGAGGAAACCAGTTATGGGTAGGGGAGGTCATAAGCTTGGGAGAAGAGGTACGTTTTTAGACGGGACTTAAATATGGGGAGTGTGGGTGAGTCACAGACAGACTGGGGGAGAGAGTTCCAGAGTCGGGGTGATGTGCAGGAGAAGGCTCTGTCACCGAAGGATTTGAGTTTGGATTTTGGGACTGTCAGACGTGAAGTATTGGAGGATCGGAGGGGACGGTTGGGGCAGTAGGGGACAAGGAGGTCGGATAGGTAAGTGGGAGCCAGGTGGTGAAGGGCTTTGAAGGTGAGGAGGAGTATCTTGAAGATGATACGCTCCTTCATGGGGAGCCAGTGAAGAGAGTGGAGAACAGGAGTGATGTGTTCACGGGACCGGGTGTGGGTAAGGAGGCGGGCAGCAGAGTTTTGGACTAGTTGAAGTCTATGGAGTGATTATAAATGTGTTCAAGAAAAAACTCGTGAAAAACGCTGATAAATCACTAGTTAGCGTTTTCCACAAAAACACCCAAAATATTTAAAAAATATTGCAATTTTATCCATCAAATATTAGATTGCGGAAAAGGTTGATACTTTTGACAATACTTTTCACGCCACGCCCATTTATCTGTAATAAGTAACAGTAGTTTTGTACAAAGCTGAGTACAAACTCCAGGCATGTCAACTTGAAGCTTTTACTATCTGTACACACACAAAGTCAAGTTGAGGTCGCGCATATGATGCAAAAAAGCCACGCTGAGGGATCTGAGCGTGATTAGGAATCAGCAGCATGTGAAAGGTTCATTGCTGCAATCACCAGTTCATGCGACCCATATGGGAACTCCAAGGACCTGAGAATAGAAGAAGAGAGCTCCAGGGCCCAAATTGGGATGGAGCAGGGAGGGAGTAGAGGAGGGGGGTGGAAGTCAACTCAATGCTGTAAATCAACAAATCATTGGTGCTGGAGGAACTTGCTGTGCTCAGGTTATTTTTGGAGGACTTTGATTCAGTCCACCGTGTGGGGGCCGGTGCGTTTTTCCTCCAACAAAGCCGGTGGCCCGGTTATGCCACTTTGCGTCACAAGAGTTACAAAAGTGAGTCTTTAAATGGAGCTGATAGAGAAGTTGCCATTCTCATGACCTGCTCACCTCTTCTATTTGAAAACATTGCAGCTCAGGTGAGCACAAGATTGTTTTGTCATAAACCAGCCGGAGCTCATCATTTGCATGCGAGGTGAACTTATGATAAAATCAAAACGATGCCGACCGACCGGCCGGGTGATTAACTCTTTTGAGTCGGCTGGCCTTGTTGTCTGTTGTACACGGCATGGCACTGACTTGGGGGATGATGAAAGCATTCTTGTCAAACATGCCAAATCCAGCGAACAGCAGGGGCTTATCATCTCCTTTGTGTCTTGTCTCGTTGTTTGAGCGAGCTAAAGCTCCCTCTTCTCAGGTATTTGCCAGAATGCCAACAATTTGCCAAGAATTGTGGAGTGATTTGCTTGGGAATAAATCCTCCATCTAGATTTGTAAAGTTCTATTTAGTACGTGGATTCTTTTTTTTTTTCTGCAGACTCCTTTCTCTGCCGTCGGGGAAGGGAAAAAAATAAACATTTAACAGGCTGCGTTATTATTCCAGTGAACAACCCCAGTTTGATTGTTTGCTTCTTCTGAGTTAGATGGCGAGTTTTGAAAGAAGGGATTCAAGACTCATTAGAATACCGATGCACATTGATCAGACAGTTGTATCATGCGTCTTCACAAGATGACGCTTCATTAGGTACGGCGATGACTTTACAAAGATAATTGCAAGAACACAGACTACAGCTCATTTTAAATAATTGTGTGTCTGGTGTGGCATTATTCTAATCAATCTTTAGTCAAAGTCGACAGACACTTTTGTTGCCCAGTTGACATTTTCAAAATGATATTGGTCAGCAGAGACGGGAATTCTCCAGGATAGCAAATCGTTTGTCGCAGAGCTAAAAGCAGTTTCCAGAGGAAAAGGAAATCCCAAGACATGCAAGATCAATAGTTAGCTCTCCTAATCACCTTAGGTTAAAGCTCCATGAAAGAGAACCATACCCTTGAGGAAGACTGTGAGAAATGTTTAAGGACAGAACCAAAAGCCCGGAAAAGAATTGAATTTTACATTCCAGCCAAGAAAGCAAGACAAGTTATTTTCCAACCAAGTTTAACATGTAGGGTACATTTAGATAACAATTTGATGGGAAGTTGTGTTTAAAACGATTTTCAAACAGAATTGTGATGAGAGAAATGAATGGAAAGTTGGTCCACCTCAACCAGATTGACCCAATTTCCCATCAGTCCCCATTTGGAGGGTTGGGACAAGAGATGCCTCGTTCAACCTTGAGCAAATTTCCAAATCCGTGGCTTGCTTGTTTGTCTTCAGCTCTTTCCCTCCCTCCATTAGTCCATGTCGAACTACTCGACATATTTTCCCCATGGGACTCATTCGTCCATTGGGAGTTTTGGGCTACTGCGCTTTCTAAGCTTTGCTTTCCGGTCTGAAGAGCATTCTGAGCTCTGTCCTCAGATCCTATGACGACGTTGACTGGTAGCCCCACGGGCAGGGCAGAGTCAAAATACCTTCCTGGGTTGTTTTTCAACTCATTAGGAGAGCGATAGAGGCCGCTAAATACACGTGGGAACTGTCCTGGTATCTTTAAGTCATACTTCCCATTTCCTTTTAGCATTTGGAGGCATTCCAGTGAGAATGCATCACTCTGTGACATCATTGAGTGTGAGCAAATGCCATGATATATATATTTTTGTTTTTTTGCGACTCGCAGCCGCAACCAACACACAGAAACTAAATGAACTGTCTGTCATTGCGCTCATTAGGAAACCTGTCCAAGACCTGCACCAAAGACGGCTGGACTCCAATTAGCATCGACTCCTACATCATGGACTGCGGCTACAATCCCAACAGCACTGTGGATGACGATGACACGGTCGGTATGGCAACCCCAGTTGCCGTCGTGCCACATTATCGGAGCCGAACCCAATGCGTCTTCTTGCAGGGAGACTTCTTTGACGCCGTCAAAGTGGGTTACACCATCGGTCACAGTGTGTCGCTTATTTCTCTCACCGTCGCCATCATCATCCTGTGCCTCTTTCGGTAAGGAGCTCAATCCAGACGCTTTCCTTCACGGCAACGGAACACCTTTCTGATATCACCCACCTCATTTCACGTCTGACTTCCTGAACTTTTAAACATTTGTCCAGCAAAGTATGCCGTAAAGTCAGAGCACTTAGCGAGCGAGCTGATGTTGTTCACAGCTTGACCTTTTGTTTGCACACAGAGAACGTGTGTGCCGAGATAGTAAATGACACAAGCAGGAATCATTACAGCAAGTGGCCGGGGGTGTGTGGACACTAATAAACACATGACTGCTGCTCCTGCGCGTGTATGTGCAGGCTTGAACAACAAGGCTTGTGTTTACTGCGAGCAGTGTTTTCTGTGAATATATGGCAGCTGGATAATCTTGCGTGGGGTTGCACCACTTCCTCCTCCCATTTTGAAAGACAGACCAGAAAAGTTGAATCTGCAGAACATTCCACTATGTATGTGCAATTCATTTGGCATCATACATTTCGTTGGACTATTTCCAGGAAAATCTTTGGCCTTAAGACATGATTTCACTCGTGAGCTCAATCTGATATGGTTGCAATGAACTCAACGCACCTTTTTGCAAGGTGTACTACATCTGGCGTCAAAAGTGGCACAGCATTTGCTGAAAAGAAGATGACAGTAAAGCAGTGTGATGGTCTGGGGCTGCTCTGCTTCTCCAGGACCAGGATGATTGACGCAAAAAGGAATTTTGCTCTTTACATCCAACCATCACTATGTGCGCTCTTGGATCTTTTCCCTTACATTGAAGTTGTGTGTGTGTGTTTTGCAGGAAGCTGCACTGCACAAGAAACTACATCCACATGCATCTGTTTGTGTCGTTCATTCTCAAAGCCATCGCCGTGTTCATCAAGGACGTGGTTCTGTATGACGTTGGCGAGACGGACCACTGCCATTCCTCTGTGAGTAAAATACCCAAACGCTATTTAGACTCACCCAACTATTCAAACAGTTCCTCATTGAGCGTGACCATATTTCTCCAAAGTTTGCTTAACCTGACGCTGGGTGGAACAATGTTTGCCAAGTCCTAAGAGTGTTCTCCATTCATTTGTCCAGAAGGAAGTTCCTGTTTGCTGAACATTAAGCCTAAACCTTTGTGAATCAATCACATGGAGTTGTGCTACATTTCTTTTGTTTACTCACGTGATCTCGGTGATATTAACATCGCCAGAGCATGGTGTGCATGGCTGAGGTGTTGAAGCTACTGGTTTCATCTTGGATTTGATCTTTATGTCACATCTTGTTCCAGTAGAGTCCAGTGCTTTATTACCTGACTTGATTAGATCTGCAGGCTATCAATCACCTTTGGCTTCACGTTAGAGCTGAGCTATTCATTCCCTCCCACGGGTCTACGGATTTCCCCACTTCAAACACAGCTGCTCCCCGTCTCCGCCATTTGTTAACATTCCAAGTGTGGAAAAAAAACATTTTAGAAAAGATCAATTGACTGTTTATAATTCAGCCTGTCAAAATACCCTGTGGAAATCACAGGAAAAAATGTTAGGACAACAGGCAAATTCTGAAAAATTGTCTTTTTAAAACAGATGTAAAAAGTTGACCTAAATTTCATTTACTCAAAATAATATAATATAATATAATATAATATAATATAATATAATATAATATAATATAATATAATATAATATAATATAATATAATATAATATAATATAATATAATATAATATAATATAATATAATATAATATAATATAATATAATATAATATTGTAATTTATTGATATATTATATATTGACCTGAAACTAATGTATGTTCTTTTTTTTCTTTTTTATTTTTTTTTAGCTGGGCTGTAAGGCTGTGGTGGTATTCTTCCAATATGGAATCATGGCCAGTTACTTCTGGCTGCTGGTAGAAGGCCTCTATCTCCATGCGCTCCTCACTGTCTCCTTCTTCTCGGAGAGGAAGTACTTCTGGTGGTACATCCTGATTGGCTGGGGTATGTCGACACTTTCTGCTGCCTTTGGAACAATGCACAGCAAAATCTAAAACAAGCGTGCGTCACTGACTGATTTTGTGTAGATGCTAAAGGATAATGCTGTGCCCTCATTTGCTTACCGATCAGGATTGGTTTAATTTAGTCTACAGCAGGGAGGCAGCCAGCTGCTGTCCAAAGCGGACCGTTTGAGCAATTTATGTAAGCATGCAGGCAGACAGAACAATTATTGAATAGCCATCAAAGCCATCAGGCACTCCGCATGCATTTTCAATGTGTGTAATAGGAACCCTGCATGGGAAAAGGATGAAAGGTTGTGGGTTTGCTCCTTTGTCTGTGGAGTTTGCATGGAAGCTTGTGCACACCAGGTTAATTGGAGAATGTCAATTGTGAGTATTTTTGTTTGTGCCTGTAACCTTGAGTAAGCTGGAGCAACACTGTAGATGCTTTTTCATTTTTATCCTGATGTTTTCTTTGCTGGCCATTTTCAGGACACCCTGGAAATAACTTAGACTCGTAAATATGCCAAAATTGTTGTGTCTGCCGAGAGGAATCGTGCGACGCATACCCAAAGTGCACTTTTTCATACAGTCTCATTTGCAAAATCCTCCAAAAGGTCATTGCCGCATTTTGTTATTTAGACATTTGTCCATGGGATGACTAATAATATTATCATATTTGTCATTTGCAGTGGCTCCAAGCATCTTTATCTCAGCATGGGTGATTACAAAGGCTTATTTGAATGATCTTGGGTGAGAAGAATTGTCTTTTTTTTTCTTTGCCTTTGTCACGCTCTGTTGGGGAATGACTTAAAATCTATTTATATCACCCTCAAAGTAAAGCAAGTCTCTCGTCAGTGGAAAAATGACGTTCAGTTTCAATTTATGATATAGAGCTTGCAATTCACTCTTTTAATTCACTGGTTTTGTCGTTGTTGCCAAGCTAACTTAGCATTTAGTATTCCTAAAAAGCCTTATTTGGGCATGAGCACTTTTAGCGATTAAGAACTTGGATATTAATGCCAAATTATTAGCGATATCTTATATTTCATTAGCAATTACTAGCATGGTGCACCCATTGAGTTTGTGACTTTGTTGTCTTTTCTGGCAGATGCTGGGAGATTATTGATGACAAACCTTGGTGGATCATCAAAACGCCCATCCTTGTCACTATTCTTGTGAGTGACATTGCTGCTTTGCAAGTGACATTTAGTCCAAACAATGGAGCTACTATATTTAGCTGTCTTTGACTTTCTTGGCAGGTCAACTTTTTCCTCTTCATCTGTATAATCCGCATTTTACGGCAGAAGATGAATTGTCCCGACATTGGAAGAAAGGAATCAAATCAGTACTCGTAGGTTTAGTGCATTTAAAATATCTTGAAGCACACACCACTTCTTTCAGTAGAGTTACATAAATTCAATTATTTTGGAAAAAACATAAACACTTCATCAAGTCAGTGATTTTTTCAGAAACGATGCAATTTTTTTTATGTACCGTAATTTTCGGACTATAAATCGCTCCGGAGTATAAGTCGCACCAGCCATAAAATGCCCAAAAGTGTGAAAAAAAACATATATAAATCGCTCCGGAGTATAAATCGCATTTTGGGGGGCAATTTATTCGACAAAATCCAACACCAAGAACAGACATGAACAAGCAACAACAGGCTAAACGATGCGGTATGCTAACGTGACAAACACAAACGAGGAGCTGAGAACGGGCCTGACGTAACATTCAGTTATTTTAAAAAAACTATTACATAAATAAAACGTTTATAAAACCATCTGGGTCACTCCAATTCATAAAATCCATCGATCGTCCTTTGTCAACAATGCCGTGTGCCGCGCCGCAGTTCAAATTATTCCACAGGCCCATACAGCGATATATAAACTATATTTTAAATAACTATCACATAAACAACAATATTATCAAACCATTTGTGTCACTCCAAATCATTAAATCCATCGATCAAATTTCTCATCTTTTATCGATCGTCCTTTGTCAACAATGCCGCGTGCCGCGCCGCAGTTCAAATTATTCCACAAGCCCATACAGCGATATATAAACTATATTTTAAATAACTATCACATAAACAACAATATTATCAAACCATTTGTGTCACTCCAAACCATTAAATCCATCGATCAAATTTCTTGTCCTTTATGTCATCCTGGTGACAGAGGACATGTCCAGAGGATATGGCGCTTTAAAGTGTCAATTGCTTTTTTTGATTTTTTTCTCTCTATTTTTCATGTTTTGAATATGTTCAAGATAAAGATATCAAAGCATGTGAAATGATCAACTATACTAAAAATAACATGTGAAGTGGTCAACTATACTTGTAAGTAAGTGATGTGTTAATGATCATGTAAAGATTTGTGAAAAAAAACATATATAAGTCGCTCCTGAGTATAAGTCGCCCCCCGCGACTTATAGTCCGAAAATTACGGTATGTTGATTGAATTCCAGGTTCATTTCGATATATATAGCTTCCACTATGAGCAATACATTGTGTGAAATCCTGCTTTTGAGAATTGCTGAAGTAGCATTTTTCCAGCAATGGGGTATGGTGATGTTCAGCACCCGTGCTTCAATTGTGACCACTGTTTTTCGTCTCTTCATCTGATACTCTTCCTCCTCCCCAGGAGACTGGCTAAATCCACACTGCTCTTGATTCCTCTCTTTGGGATCAACTACATCATTTTTGCCTTCATTCCCGACCACATCCACCCACAGCTGAGGATGGTGTTTGATCTTATCCTTGGTTCATTTCAGGTAAAGATTCATATGCTGATGACTTTTTATGTTTGTACAGCAGCACATAAAAAAACTAAACTAAAATAAAAAAATCTGGACGGATAACAGGATGCCGCACCACCATGTTTCAATTTATATATAAAAACAACAAAAAAAGTTGATTTACACACTAGTAAATTGATGGTGAGAGCAAAGGCCATGATAGAGCACTGAAGATCATGAGTAATAGTTGCTTTAGCTCCTGGGAAATTTTCTCTGAGATCAACTGTTACGTGAGCCTCAAATTGGTCCTAGTCCTAAAGACATTATTCATTCCCAAAAAATGTCTGTGATACACTTTCTCTCTTCTGCAGGGTTTCGTGGTGGCTGTCTTGTACTGTTTCCTTAATGGGGAGGTAAGCAGAGACGAAAATAGCTACCTAAAATGTTTACAGGCCTATTATATCACTAATTCTCTCTCCCCTTGGCCATCCACCTCCCGGCCTCCTCTGCAGGTACAGGCGGAGATTAAGCGTAAGTGGCGCAGATGGATGTTGCAGCGCTTCCTGGGTGCAGACACCAAGTACCAGCAGCCCTCCATCGGCAGCAATGGCAACAACTTTAGCACTCAGATCACCATGCTAACCAAATGCAGCCCCACCGCCCGACGAGCGTCTGCGTGTCACGAGCACTTCTCAGCCATCTGACACGGAAACAAAAGCTCTGCTCTGCACACCCTCAAAGTCCACTTCCATGTTGGTGTCCCTTAAGGTCAGTACGACCTTTTGCTTTGGTGTGATTCCTTCGACCAGCTGTGAAAGTGCATCACTTTTTTTGTTACCGTGTCATGTGGAAGACAGGGACAGTACAAGAGATCAGACAGTATAAAGAGCATAATAAAGCATAATATTAAATATTAGGGGTGTAAATCGCGGGTTTTGTCACGATACGATACCATATCGATACAAAGAACTACAATACGATATTTGCCGATATCTTAAAGCCTGCTGCGATTCATTCACGATATATCACGATATAGTGCTCTACGATTGATTTTTTTTTTTTAAATAAAAAATATAGAACAATATCCTGATTTATAACAATTCATACGCAAAACCAACAAGGTACTGCAAACTCTTTATTTAGGAAATTACAAGAGTATTGTAGTATACAAAGTGCTTATTTTAACACTGAACTTTGATGTCGTGTTTTTTCTTTAAATGTGCGGCGAGATTTGTGCTCCCTGAATATTTGATCACCGCATGGCAGGATTTACAAACTGCACGTGTCTTGTCCGTTGAGCCATCTTTTCTTTGGAATCCAAAGTGCTTCCAAACGAATGACTTGAAGCCTAAAGGGGAGCAAATTTCCTCGGCTTTTTGGACACTAGCCATAGCACCAGCCCAGGAGCCGGTGCTAGTTGTCGACTCCCCTTTCACGTGCAGCAACGCCGCGCACTGCTCCAGGGCTCGAAACTAACGATTGCCCGATTGCCTTTCACGTGCCCGCTCTGCTCACAACACAACAACGCCGGGGGCACTGCTCCCGGAAAGAGGAAGCAAGCAACAATGAACTGGATTTCAAAATAAAGTCGCGTCTAATGTCCGAGGTCAAACACGGCGATACAAATCGATGTTTACGTTTAGCATCGATGCCAATAAATCATAGAGCATTATATCGATTAATCGATGTGTATCGATGAATCGTTACACCCCTATTAAATATGTAATACGAAAATATAATATTTATATTATATATATTACATTATATTTATATTATTGTATTTATATTATTTAATATACTGTAATATTAAAATAATATAATAATAATAATAATATAATAATATGTATAATATAGTATAGAAATATTATGTATTACATAAATATATATGAAATAATAGGTGGACAAAGAGCAAAATGAACCCACATCCTATAAAAATAAGGACGTTAACTTGATCACCGGCAGGGGCTGTGATGCGTTGATTTGGTTATTAAGAAATCCAGAGCATTCCCAATTTCCAAAGGCATTCTCCATGAGAGTTGGATGACATTCCACAGGAGGGACTGATGATGCTTGTGCAACTCGCATTACTGAGGCTTTGACGCATTTGAAGTGGTGCTGTTCAGTTGCATAGAGGACTTCCATTATTGGTTCACAACACATAGCGTTGTAACGTGGTCAAAGTGATTATTTTGTTCAGAATTATTTGGACAGCCCCAGCAGGCACTAGCCGAGTGGGTCACATTGAGGCTTTTCTCCCACATTCCAAAATCATGCATGTTAGCTTCATTGAAGATGCAGTGGTGTGAATGTGATTGTGAATTATTGTTGTCTCTGCTATTTATTGGCTGTCGACCAGCCCGGGGTGTGCTCTCCCCCAACTTTGCCAGCTAAGTATGATTCAGACTGTATCAATAATAATAGCATATTATCTTTCAACTTAATTAAACATGAAGAAGATGCTTCTGCAGATGCTACTAGGTGCTCGGCTTGTGTGATAAGAGCCACGATGATTTGATTCCTCTAAAGCAGGGGTCTCAAACTCCAGTCCTCGGGGGCCGCATTCCTACATGTTTTCCAAGTTTCCCTCGTTAAACACACCCTGCTCTAAAGAACATTTTCAATGCCATATCCTGCTCGGTTTACATAAACTCACAGAAAGTACCTCAGGCTAAAAGTCTCACACACGCACACGCACACGTGCATTGTACACAAAGTATCCTTGTAAATACGGGTGTCAGTTTATAGCATGTTTTATGATGATGAGTTTTATGCTCAGGTGTCAACTGTAAATCAATGTTTACATTCAAGACTAGATATTGTTCACTCCTGGTGTTCTCAGCAATGAATGTGGTGCCCTGTAAATACTGTGTATGTACAGCATATGAGACAAAATATTTGTGGAAGATGAATAAAACTAAAAGCGTTTACACTTTGGATTTATTTTTCAAACTTATGGGATCCATTTATTTATTTGTTGTTTTAAATGTACCGTCGCTCCGGAGTACAAGTCGCATCAGCCATAAAATCCCCAAAAAAGTGAAAAAAACATATATAAGTCGCTCCGGAGTATAAGTCGCATTTTGGGGGGCAATTTATTCGACAAAATCCAACACCAAGAACAGTCATGAACGAGCTACAACAGGCTAAACGATAGGTATGCTAACATGACATAAACACAAACGAAGAGCTGAGAACGGCCCTGATGTAACATTCAGAGTTATTTAAAAAAAAACTATTACATAAATAAGACGTTTATAAAACCATCGGTGTCACTCTAAATCATTAAACCCATCCATCAAATTCCTTGTCCTTTGTCAACAACGCCGCGCGTGAGCCCTGACGTCAGCCTCGTTGTTATTCCACAGACCTTGTATATAACTATATTGTAGCCTTAACAAAGTACAAGGAAAGACGTGGGTTTGGTAAACGGCTCTTTATTTAACAAAACAAACTTCCAGGCGTGTGGCGGCGTGGACTTCCAGCCACGGGAGTGGAAGAGAGATCCATAGAATAGGACCGGGCGTGCGTAAAAGCCATGACCGAGCCCCATCCACCGTCCCCGGACAGCCACCTGGCCGAGCGCCGGCCCTCGATTTCCATCCACGGAGGTGAAAGAGAGCTCCCTTGAGTAGGACCGGGCGTGCGTAAAAGCCATGTCCGAGCCCCATCACCGTCCCTGGACAACCACCCGGCCGAGCGCCGGCCCCCGACTTCAATCCACGGAGGTGAAAGAGAGCTCCTTAGAGTTGGACTGGGCGTGGGTAAAAGCCACTCCAAATCTGTGTCACTCCAAATCCTTAAATCCTTCAAACTCTTCGTCCACCGTGTCACTTAGCAACAAATGCTGCTAATGATGCTGGTAGTACGTTACAGTAATCCCTTGCTACATCGCGGTTCGTTTATCGCGGTTTCACCTTTTTGGGGGGGAAATAAAAAAATAAAATAACATGTATAAGTCGCTCCTTATTATAAGTCGCCCCCCCCCCCCCCACCCAAACTATGAAAAAAAAACGTGATTTATAGTCTGAAAATAACGGTAGATCATAAGCACAAACAGGTGTGTGAATAGACTTTTATACAATATATGGTTTGATAATTAAATTTCCATCTAAGCCTTCTCTGTACGTCATCTGTAATACAATGCATGATTATAATTTGTTGAGGCGCAGAGTGTTGAGCCGGACCGGAACAATGGTGGCTCCCTCTGCATAGATAATCTCACGTAGAATCCCACTCCAATGCTTCTTGGTGTCATCGTATCTGTGGGAAAGATTCAGATTTGAATCGTGTACCCGTCGCATTCTTTTCATCGCAAAACAGTCAAATCATTCAAATGACTGTAAGGTCATGCCTGGCAAATAAAATGATTTATCTGGCCTTTATTAAGTTAGAATTGGAGCAAAGAGGTCTTATGTGTTGTTTATCATCATTTTTAGGATAACGCCTGCACCAAAGGGGATAAACTAGACTCATATCTCTAATGAAATTATAAATGTGACCTTATGTCAAGGATGTCAAACAAATTTTTGTTGCAGGCCGCATCGTACTCATAGTTTCCTTCGGGGGGCCATTATAACTGTCAAAGACTTTTATTGTATACAGTATAGGCTACACAACAAACTGATGAATAATTAGCTTTAAAATCAGACAGTAGTAAAAACTGTTATATACTGTTATAATACTTAAAACAATGAATGGAAAAAAAATGTTAGCAATAACTTTTTTTTTTTAAAGTGAACTCAGATTTTTATTTAGAACACATGAAGTCGATGCACAATTTGTCTTCGCGGGCCACATAAAATGACACGGTGGGCCGTATCTGGCCCCCGGGCCTTGAATTTGACACATATGCCTTATGTGGTGAGTCCTTCTTACCTCCAGACGTCAGTCATTTCTGTTGGCACAGGCTCCTCACTGCTTTCGCTGGGCATCATGGCAAAGCCGCCCACGGCGTACAAGCCGCCCGCCATGGACATCAGTTTGAGGGAGCTGCGCTCCTGAGGGAACTCGCTCAAATCTGACCACCTAAACAACAGAGAGACAAAGAGAATTCAATAGCCCAATACAAAGCAGTTGCTTTGTTACTGTGACAGGCTCAGCAGTAATGGTCTGTTTTATGATATGATCACTTGCTACTATTCCTGTTTTATGAGTCATTTCACAAATGCGGACAGATGCTTCAGCTCATTGTCATGATACAGCGAGTGCTCCTTTCAAATGTTTTGTCTTACTCGTTGCTGGCTATGTCGTAGACCTCCACCGAGCTGGTGAGACCCGTGTCTGTAACGCCCGTAACGACAAAAATCTGGTCCTTGTGGACTTCAACGCCAAACAGGGAGCGAGCTGTCTTCAGGGGGGCCAGGTCCTTCCACTCAAACTTTGAGGGGTTGTAGACGCAGACTCTCCTCATGCACTTCCTACATCAAAACATGACAGATGACAACTCAGCAGGACAAACAAAAAATTAAATGTTGCAATTCCAGATTGTAGCGATTTACCTGCTTTCTGATTTGCCACCAATAACATAGACGAGGCCTTTGTGTGATACGGTCCCGTGCCCGTACACAACGTACGGAAGAGGGTCTGACTCACCCCATTTGAATGACCTGAAAAAAAGAAAAAAAATCATTCTTTAGAATTAAACTAGAGGTGTACACAAATGCTGAGAGCTATTGTATCCATGGTTGGTTATTCATTGTTGGAGGGACACAAATTCTAGGGGAAATGTGCTCTTGATTAAGAGAGAAAAAAAAGAGATGAAAAGAACAGATAGTGTAAGCCTTTCTTTGTCCCACATCGGGGAAACTAGATTATTTTCTTTTTTTTAGGGCAGTGATGCAGAATACAGGAAGAATAGGATCAAGACTACCATATAGATATTAAAAAATACTGCTTATCCATGTTTGGATCATGGATAAACTGACTTTGGGCGAGAGCTGGGATTCAGCCTGGACTTTTCAATCTCAGGGCCAAAAGGAGTCCCAACGAGGCAGCAGGAGCTGATCATAAAGCAAATTTTTTGTCCGTACTTACTGTCTGTCGTAAATCATGACCGAGTCCAGAACGTGCTCCCCTTCTTTCAGTTCCTTGCCTCCAACAACAAAGATGGAGTTCTCCACTTGTGCCATTCCAAACAAGCAGCGTGGGTTGGGTTGTGAGGGCATCCCTAACCATTCGGAGCTGACTGGGTCAAACTAGGAATGACATTCATTCATGTGGCGTTAGTGGCAAAAGAAAATTGTAAGTGGAAATTCAAGAGGTCTCTGCTTACCTGTAAGAAGTAAGAGCTGAAGGGTTCATCTTGGTTCTCCTCATTGTAGAGAAGTCCGCCCACAACAAACACCTGGTTCTCTTTGGTTACCAGACTGCAGTGGTTCTTTGGAATTTCTCCAGAGTCCGACACCACAAAGCATTCATTTGCAACTGGTTCATAGGCCACTGTGCCCGTTTCACTGATCATGAGTAGTAAGTCCATCTCAAACATCCCAAAACGTGGGTTGTTGTTGAGGATTCCCGGCAGGTAGCCCTCCTGGTCCTTCTCGCTTTCTTCTCCCTCCGTTCCTTCCAACTTGGGCTTTGGAAGACGACCTCTGTGAGCATCATTCACCAGGTCTAGCTCTTTCTCGATCTCCTGGTTCAATCGGATGTATTGATGGCATTGCACTTTTTTTTTAAAGTAGTCCAAAGGCATCAACCTAAAGCGGATGCAGTGCAACAATTCGGGCAGTTCCTCCAGCCTTTGTTTCTCATCGTGTTCGACCCAGCCCATCAGGGATTCGAACACCTGTTCTTCTCGCTGGACATTAAGCGCATCTGAGCTGATGATGAGAGCCAGCTCGGTGGCGGCCAGCTGCAGGAAATCCTGGTCCCTGATGACAAGCTGGTAGCGTTCACAGATGAACTCCTGAGCAGTCAAGGCGAGCCTCGGACAGTCCAGCAGCAGCCCCAACCTGAAGATAGCCAAGCAGTTGCCGAGTACCAGCTTCTCTTGAAGGTAGGACACGCAAACCGAGAAGATGGACGGGATCTGGTACATGTTAGCCACCATGAAGATGTCCTGGACGTTCTGCTCTGTCAAATTAATGTCAGAGGTGTAGAGGTAGCGCAAAATCATCCCCATGGTGCCGGGCTCCACATCTTTGAGGATTATGTCACGCGCCTTGCTCTCTTCCAGGTCAGACAGGAACATCGCCTTGAAGAAGGGGCTACTGGCTGCTAAAACCAAGCGATGGCAGGGGAACTTCTTGTCCTTGACTTTGAGGACACAGTCCACAAACTTGTCATTCTCCAACAGGTCACACAGTCCGTCTTGAAGAAGGGTCTGCTGGTACATCCGAGGCTGCTCTGTCGGGTCTATAGTCAGAGCAGCCATTTTGTTCTGCTACCTTCTCTTGCTTGGAGTAGAACGGAGGCTCTCCTCATTCCTTATCAGTGCTCAGATCCCAGATCCTTCTGCTACGCCTTCCTTCCCTGGTTGGCTGCAGCTGTCGGTGGTCGTCACTCATCGCGGGTATTTATAGACAGGACACCCTCAGAGCTGAGGAATCCATTTTGTTGGATCAAAAAGGGGCTGGGGATTGGAGCCACCCGCGTGGACCCCCACAGACAGCTGAACTATGGGGACAGCACTTTAAATACGGCAGAAGATCTCATCAGGAAATGACTTTGATGGTTGGTCACAGGACTCAAAGAGAAAAACAAAAGGATCTTGGAAGACCATTTTGAAGGAATTACTAAGGAGGTGCCCTTAAGCAAGGCACAAAAGCTCTAAAGAAGTCTAAAGTCGTTACGGGGACAAACACTTAACATATATGTAATTGCTAGCTGGGTTCGCAACAGAACAGTTCAAAGAAAAATTGAAAACCTTGGATTGATTTAACAATGTTGTCCACATCTGTGAACACCCAGTTACAGTTATGAACTACTGAAATGATGGATTTATATCTTCGGATGCAAATACAACTAATTAGTTCATAGCTCAATGAAGTTAATTAACATAGAAAAAATAGATTGAGGTGTGCATGGATATGGACGACAAGGCGGTTTGCTCTAGTGTAATGTTTCTATGCGATGTTGACAGTATGATTGCTTGCTTGATTTCCCCGCTCCGTGAAAGATTTCTCCTAAGGGAAGCCAATAAAGAGAAGCTCGAGATGGCCCATTACCCTGACATGGCTCCCTTGTTTGTGAAATTGTGTGATGAAATCATGCAAGCAGTGTGAGTACATCACAGCAGCACGTTAAACGAGTTTTCCTTTCAGCAACATGGTGATTCGAAATAGTAGTTTCAACATTGTAAACACCAGTTGGCATGCTAGCTGATCATTTTAGAAGAGATTTTGTAATAATCAACCGGATTTATCAATAAAAGTGAAGGGACAAAATATTTTGTTCAGAGGGGGCCACAGACACAAAACAAAATACAAATTCTCAGCAAGTAAATCGAAAAGGAGGTAGAGGTCAACCAGGTTTGGAGTCATCAGAAGAGAAGAATAAATTTAATAAGCATCGCTTTGCCTGCCCTTTAAAGGTTTCGTTTAATGACATTGTGTGAGTGTAACAATGGTAATGAAATTTGTCTAAACTAGGCCATCTTGTGGTGATTGAGGCCAACGCCTGACTCAGTCACATAACAACATCAACCACTCAGATCCAATTCAAACATGTTGGTTGTCCCACTGAACCTGCATCTCAGTGTAGTTTGAAGAGATGATTCTGGATGGAACAAAACTTTATTTTTCTTTTGATCAGAAGTCCTATCGCCAAAAGGCAATATAAACGTGACGATAACACGCTTTGGCCCTTCTTTGCTGTGAGCAAAAAGAGGAAGGCGGTTTGCAGGAAAAACGACTCATGCAATTAGCTCCCATTCTCATGACAGTGCATGGCTCTTTTTATCCCCCAATGGGTACAGTACACAATACACATTCAACAAGATCCAACACATTCTTGGTCGATGTCACTAAGCATTAAGGCCTGAATCATGCTTTTGAGTCTCTGGAATAGATATAAGCTGATAAATACAATTAGCTGCATGCAATGTGGAGGACTCCCTCCACAACACCTGTGATGATTATTTTGGCTTCATTCATGGAAGCCCTTTAAAACATTCTGTTGATTAAAGTGTAAGACATTCTCAGAGTAAGTAAAAACCATGTGATCATCAGAATCAAACTTGTGCTTGAATTTGAGGAAAACATATTAAAAACAACAAAAAACTGTCAGTGATGGTTCCGTCCAATCCTGCGTGCTCATAATTGTAGCATCATTAGCGGACTTACACTTTGCAGTGTTTGGATACAAAAAAGAAATGTACCATCAAAAGGTCTTTGTGCCAAACACTGTGATGATTAACACCAGAAAGTGCACTTAAGGAAACATCAACTGCGAAACACAAGCTGGCTGTTAAGTCTGGTTCTGATCTAAAGCTTCCAGATAATGTTAGGAGGGTGGGTTTATTTATTCTGCCTTTTCTTTGTTGGCATCTAGTGGCTTGACTGGCTGTGCATCCTCCGCCAGGGCTTGCTGTCTTTCATGCTCTTTGACCAGCTGTACACCACAGTAGGTCACCAATAGCACAGATAGAGTAGACAGGGGAAAGCCTGAGTCGAAAAGAAAAAGACGTAATCAGCTTCCGAAAGGGCAGTAGTGGGGATCAAGGTCCAAAACGATACTTCTATTATTTAAGAAATCACATGAACGAATACGTTCTTTTGTTTTTCTAATTCCCTTGACCTTTTGGCCCAGCACAAAACTTGTGTCGTAACTCAAAACATAACACACATGAGGATATAGTGCAGACTAGTGGACAAATGGTACTATTGCATGCTACATGCTATCACTAAAACTATTAAAGCTCACCTAGTCACTGTAACTGCACTGTTATTTTTAGTTTTTTTTTTTTAATCTAATGGTCTTATTTCTTCTGATTAATTCTGTTGTTTACAAATGTACAGTGTCTCGGAGGTCTCAAATGCCAATTCTAAACGAATGTATTATTATTATTATTATTATTATTATTATTATTATTATTATTATTATTATTATTATTATTATTATTATTATTATTATTATTATTATATGAATGTAACTATTTTGTGTATCTTTCACCCTTTGTGCCAAGGTGCAGTTATTGTATGTAAATGACAGGAACAATTTATTTCAACAGTTCGCCCGCCACCTCAAAAAATACGGCATGACCGGGTTTTAGCAGGATTTCCCTACCTTTAAAAATTAGTCTTCTTCCAACCAGTTTGGCAAAGCCCAAACTGTTCAAGGAAAGAACGTTGTAGAGGATGATAGCCCAGAAATTGGCAGCATTGAACAGACCCCGGATCCTGCGTGACATGGCTTCACCCATTAAACCCTAAAATGCAGAAGACATGAGCAAGTAGAGTAAGTGGCATGGACATCACACTTCATGTGAGGCCATAAAGGTGGAGGATGACATAACTAGAAGATGAATATCTTTGTAAAGGAAGAATTGCAGCAATGATCCCATTTAATTGTTCAGTTTTACCAAATGGCGTGGCCTGTAAGCAAGCGAGTGTGGCTTTAAAGCATTTGCTGGTTTCTCTTTCTCACCTCTATGGTAGAAAATGGCGGAATAGAGAAGAACTTCGCCACCCAAAGCTCAAAGTTGAGGCCGAAGCAGTTAAAAAAGGACCAGATATAAACCACTTCGCAAGGGCCCAGCCAGAGGGTAGTAATGGCAAAGGTGCTCACGGTGGCCAGGAACTCCTTCAAGATCTGATCGTGATCTCCACCAATGTAGTCATAAACATACCTGAGAAATAAAAAGTGACTCAATGAGGATATTCATGCCCTGCAAAGAGCTCCGATGACAACACATACTTGCAAAGCCAGTCATTGATGCCTCTGTCAAAGTGCCTAAAAAAAACAACACACACACATTTGTGTTTGATGCATTTAACATAAAACACACAGGTGTGTTTAATACTCACGTCTCGGCAAAGACGTATAGCATTGTGATACACTTTGGAGGCTGAGGGGGGTCTAAGTGGTCCAATGTTGCCACTGTGTTAATAACTCCAAACATCACAGCTGCTTTTAACCAGTCGTACAGCAGGTTGAAGTAAGCCAGACCAGCTGCAAAGGTAATCGCAGTCAATATTGTTCTTCATAGTGAAATAAAGCTATAAATGAAAATGGTGGACTCCAGTAGTAGAATATTGATCAACAGTAGAAGTGGAAGAAGGTAAAATTGATCTTCATTGATCTAATAATAGATCAATTACCGTTTTTTTCCATGTATAATGCGCCCCCATGTATAATACGCACCCTAAAAATGGCATGTTGATGCTGGAAAAAAGCCTGTACCCATGTATAATACGCACCCAAATTTTGATTCCTACTTAAGTCCGTGAACGTAAAATTATTTCAGAAAAAAGATCATCTTTGGGAACAACCGGATGTTATCCTGCCGGTCAGTATCACTGCGCATGCGCTAGCATACTCAATAGCGAAGAAATGTTTCGGATTTGTGTAGGGTACATTGTGACAGCAAACGAGCAGGTGATCTAGCAAGCGTCTGATACAAGAGCATTGTGTTCGTATGGAGCGTGTTTGAAGTGAACAGCAGAGAAGAAAGCGCATCTGTAATGGCGGCCTCCGTATGATATCCGGATTTTAAAAAAAATAATAATGATTTTTTTTTGTACCCATGCATAATGCGCACCCCAGATTTTAGGACAATAAATTAGTTACATTTTGCGCATTATACATGGAAAAAAACGGTAATAATCAAATCTTGGTCAAAGGAGTACCCTCCTTGCACGATGACTGAAAAAAATGTTTTTTCAAAAGAAACCATGCATTCACACACCTAGACACCAGTCAGAAAGTTGCGTTACCAACATGATGTCAGTGGGGATTGTCAAGATGTAGAGATAGTGGAAGAAAGCATCAACCGTCAAGATCAGTGCCAGGTGTAACACGGCCTTGGTAGTAATGTTCCACATCTCCCTCTCTTTGCGGCTCAGCTTGGTGTTGTTGGCCTGTGTGATCAAACAAAGAACAAGCACTCCAAATATTCTGCCCAAAATGTGGCCACTTACACTTATAGTAAATAATATGTGGGGAAAAAATCATATTGCTCAAACAGATGAAAGCAGGGTCAATATTGTAAATACTTCAAAATGGACACATTCACTCGCCTGGGCGTGATACTTGTCAAAGGTCATAACAGGTCCGAAGAAGAAGAAGGGGAGGTAGAAGTTGTATTTCAGCAAATCACCAAAACTGTAGTTTCCATCTTTCTTCTCACAATTCTCCAAAGCAAAGCTCATACAACGCATGATGGTGAAGCCGCAACCTCCGTAAAAAAGGATGTCTTGCAGGTCGAAAGAGCCCGTCACCAAGGTTTCCTGAAAAACTCAATCTGTTGCTCATCTGAAAATAGTGCGGCAAGTAACAATTCTGACTTCCTCACCTGCCAAGAGTTATAAGGCTCCAGCTTGATTGAGGCCAGTGTGGCCAGGCCAGCGACAAAGCACATCCACTTGGTCTTGACCATAGCCACGCTGTACAGTACCATGCAGTGAGACAGAACCAAAGCCATGAAGGTCCAGCCCATGGTGACCAGGACGGCCAAAGCGCCGTACACGCAGAAGATCAACGATCTGTGCTGTGGAGAAAGAGGAGCCGCTATTATCGCCATGCCACCTCTTGCTTTTTGTATTTTCACAACTCAGATTAGTGAGATGAAGACTGTTAGTGCCAGAAGAAAAAGTTATCCAGCACATAGGACAAAAAATGTGAAATGACACAACAGCACAAGTGTTATGATGGCAAACATTCACAAGTTTATTAAGGTTACCTTACATCCATCTATACCAATCTTCATTGCCAGCATGAAACAAGACAGAAAATATGTTTAAAACACATTGGAATGTTTGGAATATATGCCGGATTACACACAAATGAAACTCAACTCGTGACATTTGCCCACTCACATGCCAGTCAATATTTATTTGAAAATGCATACATGTAGCGTATTTCTGAACTCTAAGCCGCACAAGCGCTGAACTCTGCGCTTTATAGTTCAGTGCGGTTTATCCATGGATATTTCATGATGTTTATGATATTGTAAAATTTGTGCATATTTTCTTATACTATAGTATGTGGCTGCGTCTTACATGTGAAAAAAAACAAGATTTAGGTTTCTGCTGCGGCTTATACTCCAGAAATGACGTGAGTTCATTTGGAATCAAGTGAATGAAACAAATTTGGCCTCCTGACAGTAATCAATCATATTATCGGTATCAACATGGACAGTATAATATCTTGACGGTATTAATTATTACGCACAGCTGCAATAATACAATATTTACATTCTGTATTCTCATTAAATTGAAATAAATCTGTTTGAAATTCATTACAATACGTCCACGTGTTGGGACTTTTTATATATACACGTATATATATATATATATATATATATATATATATATATATCGACGGTGCTGTGGTGGAGAGAGTGAGCAGCGCCAAGTTCCTGGGGGTGCACATCAGTGAGGATCTCTCCTGGTCCACCAACACCGCATCACTGGCAAAGAAAGCCCAGCGCCGCCTGTACTTCCTGCGGAAACTCAGGCGAGCGAGCGCTCCTCCGGCCGTCATGACTACATTTTACCGCGGCACCATTGAGAGCGTCCTCTCCAGCTGTATTGCTGTTTGGGGTGGCGGCTGCACTGACTACAACTTGAAGGCCCTGCAGCGCATAGTGAACACGGCTGGTAAGATTATTGGTGCTTCGCTCCCCTCCTTGAAGGACATTTACACCTCCCATCTCACCCGCAAGGCGACCACGATTGTGAGTGATGTGAGTCACCCCGCTCACTCTTTGTTCGAGCTTCTGCCCTCTGGAAAGAGGTACAGAAGCCTGCGCTCCCGCACCACCAGACTCTCAAACAGCTGTTAGGATCCTGAACTCGCTTCCCCGTTCTGCATAGCGTCCTGTACTTTTACTGTCTGTATGCACACTGGCTCTTGTTTGTTGTGTTATCTGTTTATTTATTATTTATTATTACTCTAATTATTTATTGTTTGTGCCTTCTTGTTTTTTATATTGCGTCGTTTACTTGTATGTCTATCGTGTAATATGTCTTGTCACCGTGGGATAGAGAAAACGTAATTTCGATCTCTTTGTGTGTCTCGGCATGTGAAGACGTTGACAATAAAGCAGACTTTGACTTTTTGACTTTGATATATATATATATATGTATATATATATATTTATTTATATATTATTATATTATATAATAATATGATATATATATATAGTATATATAGTAATATAAACAATTTATTTCTACCTACATTATACCTGCTTGCATGCAGCGCTCATCGTCTCTCGCTACGACATACACACACACACACACACACACATGCACACACATGCATGCATGCACCTTTGGCGCCAGCAAGGTGAAGATTTTGGCAAAAATCACATGGCCGCAGAGCGCAAAAAGAATGTGATTGCGGAATGTGGAGAACCACATCACCCATTCAAAGTCCGCGACATCCTGCCGAAGAAACACATTTGTTTGGGAAATAGAAACAAAAAATATGACACTAAAAAAAAAAAAAATTCCAAGCTTACCATTTTCCTGCCAAAGTAATACCATCCTGGTTTGACACTTTCTTTGAATGTCTTTCTGCTCACATTCTCTGAATAATGATAAGAATACAAATGACCCGAATGAATATATAGCAGTTGACATCTCTTGTGTGTCAATCAATACAGTCTGAGTATTAGTGGTAATTCTGATCTATTTTATTAAATTACGGCAACAAAAAAAAAAATTGGATGACCATGATGCTTCCCTGTAGGACCTACAGTGTAGGTCCAACAGCTTTGCCTGATTAAATTAATGGCTGGGATATCAAGCAGGGAAATCCTCTTACTTCTGGGCACAAAGCCACCCCCACTTCACCAGGAAACAGTGTTAGTGCAGCTTTTGAACTCCTCAGAAAGACAAACAATATATGAGCATTGCAAGACCAGATTATCCTTTAATGATCCTCAAAGGATAGAATGTTGGGAGATAGACGGAGTTGTCAAAAATGGCCGACTTTGTGATGATGCAGTATGTGGAGCCACTCACCGCTTGAAGCCTCCACTATCCAACTGGCAGCCCAAGCCAAGGCCCCGGAGAGCACAGCAATGTAGAGATACAGCTCATATCTGGGGAGGCCAGCCTTGATCCCCATCTGCACACAACAGGCGCCGGTTAAAAAACTAGAACCTCACAACAGGATGACAATGAAAATTACGATGTTTATTATTACAACAATGACAACATTTCAGTCTCCGTGGGCGACATGAATGACATTGGCAAACACATGATGACGTTTAATGGGTGCACTTGTTGTCAGATCCAGACTTTCCACAGGTTGCAGTCTTAAGCCTTTAGGAGTGACAGGACAGTGACTTAAATAGGATTGCACAGCTCTGGCCACTTGGAATCAGCATGCTCAGCGGCGCAACCTTAGCTCTCTCTCCTATTATAGCCTGAGCAGTTGGTGTACAGCTGCAGTGCTATGTGATCTGAGCCGCCTGGCCGGGGCTTCTCTTCACTCCACTTACTCATGACAGGAATGAGAGAGAGCGGCGCATCCCGTTTGAGGGATTGATTGATTGATTGATGCATTATTCATGATACATTACTGGACTTTGCACTGAAGTTAATGAGAGTTGGACAATAAAAGGAGCATGTGCTGCACAATGCCGAGTAACCACAGTTAAGCAGCAGGAGGAGTGCCGCCGCAAAGTGTCCAGCATACAAACTCGAGAGTGTTTCCCTGCTGTATGCAGAGTAAGGAGCACACCGGCTTTGTTACCGTACAAGACTTCACTTACCTTTTGTCCGCTTCACACAACCAATAGAGAACGTTTCCTTGAAATTGAGAAAATAGCCAAGAAATGGGGGTGGAGGAGGGAGGCTAGATCATCCGTCTTGCGGGGGCTTGCTGGTTGCTGCCTGCATTTGCCAGCCTCGGCCAGTCAGGATGTTGCAGAACTCAGCGAATGGAGGTGGTAGAGGAAGGAGGCGGTGGGGGGTGGGTGGGTATATTTATCCACGACTACTGCACCGCAGAGAGGGGTGGTCCACTGTTGGCTTACCGGCGAGAGCAACCAAATACTCGGGGACATTCACAGTGGTTAAAATGAGAGGGGGAGCAGGTGCATCAGTCAGTAGCATTTATTCAAAGATGTCTGATTATCTTCCATTGTACATATTGATATAGGACAGGTGAATTGAAATACGTAAACTTAAAGTTATTTGAATGCTGTTACACCACTTTTTCCCCCTCATTTCACCAATATTATTTGACCTGTTTCTAAATAAAACACATTACACTTTATCCTTCAAAAAAAGTTGTTGTGTACATTTTAGTGTACAGTATTTATTTATTTATTTATTTAATCATCTTCTGTGCACTTTATTAAGTATAAACATAGACATTTGTTAGAATAAAGAATACATAGTAGAAATGTGTAAATAAGTAAGTGTGGGTCCGTTATTTTTAGCGAGGATGTGACGTGTTGTACAGTATATATACAGTATATTTTTTTTTACCATCCTGAAGCAGTACCGCCATCACGGCACTACGTGGCGCTTTCTGTCCAACAAATACAATATACCCTAACTGGCGCTAACTAACACATATGTACTATATGCGCTCTGGAAACGACATCTTGGAGACGATTTTAAGTTTTAATGTTTGAGTTTTAATGTTTTTTCAGCTTGCTTCATGCGTTGCAGCACGGTTGACTCTACCATTCAAATTTAAGCACAATTGTTGACAAGAGGCCTCAAAAACGTTTATGCAATTACAAGGGAACTGCAGCTCGAGTAAGGAACGTGGGTTTCAGCGACGTAGTTCGGCGAGTGAAGAAGTCGCTTAATACAGAATCCATGACAGGCAAAGAGCCCCCTTCCCCTCCCACTCGAGTCCGTGCGGCCCCGCTTCAGATTCAACAGTGTTAGCTCCCTAACTTGACGGAGTGTTAGTGTTTGTTTTGGAAAAGTGTAACCCTTCGACGGCTTTCGAAGTGTTTTGGACTTGGCTAGAGACAAGGAGGCTTGCAAATCGTTTTTGGGGGAGGGAGGGGGGGCGTTGTTGGGGGATGATCGTAGCCCCACGGCTTGTATTCGCTAACGGGGCCAGGCTAGTTGTTAACTTTAACTAGCGGTTGCTTCAACGTCGTTTTGTTTTACGCCAGCGCGCGTTCGAGGTTATCCACCAAAATAATGTTATTTTACACGGGGCTATAGATGACAGTCCTTGAGAGGCTTTTACTGCGCACCGAGCTAGCTGGCTGGCTACCCCCGCTGCCACAACGCTTCCCCTCGGACGCTGGTGTGTCTTTTGTGGGCTACCTGATCTCCCTCGGCTTAAACAGCTAGCTCACGTTAGCTAGCATACCGCTCGCCCGAGCAAGCGGGCTAATATTGCGGGAGTCTCAAAACGGAATAACCTCCCGGCTCAATGGACCACATGTCCATAATAACCCAAGTTTCCAATCCGAAGGAGGAGGAAATAATATCCCTCAACCAGGAAAAAGGTAAGAAAAGCGGGTGAGGGAATGAACGTAACGGTAGCTACCTTCGCTAACTACTTCAAGTGTTGGCGCTGCCATTTGCGCCCAACTGTACGCGAACATCATATCTCTTGGAAACACAAGTTTATTTTGTACACAAACTCTTTTGGCAACAGGTTTATCAGCGTGTTTCGTCTGCTGCACGTTTCAGAGCAGCTCTTACATATGGTCACTGCATATTCACCGCGATTGGTACTAGTTGAGACTCGTTGATGATCAAATTCTCCCCACGTAACTCTCGTTAAAAGGTAGTTTGACACGGTGGAAGCCCACACCGCTCACAAAGAAGTGGTTGGATACCAAATAAATGTCACATCACTCTACTCCTTGAATCTTCTCTGCCCGCATCTCATGCGTGAATTCTAGATTGAAGCATCATTAACGACAAGTGGGGTTGCAAGAATTGAGTTTATTGAATAAAACTAGACGATGAATGTCAATTACTACTTATGACTTCAAAAACATTTGTAATACCACGAAGCATCCTAAATCAATAAAGACATGCAATAGTCACATTTTATTTGCATGTTTAAAAGTTTAGGAATGCATTACCCCTGACTTCAACCATCTGCAGTATTTGCAAATTTCTTTAGTTAAACTTCACAGAATTATTTCAGTCCTCCTGATTAATTTCCACTTATTAACTTTTTAGATTGCTGAGGTTTCTGATAACAGTTTACTGTGTATTGAGTCACTGATTTGTCTTTGCTTATATACCGCAAATCACTTGACTGTGAGCTCATCCCAGCCGCGGTTCCAGAGGAATTTAGCAGGTAGACCTCCTTGAGTTGAGCAGACTGTGTCTGGACAACATCTAAGCACTGACTGTTATATGACAAGTGACTACATTAGTTGCCCAACAGCAGTCTAAATATAGACCCCCTCCCCTGCCCTGTTGGCTAGTGCAGCACTACAGAATGACTTCAGGGCCAAGTTTAGCTACGTAAAGGGGCACCTTTTCTTCAAAACCTTTCATTTCGTTTTACATCTAAAGCAAATGGTGTCGATTGGAGTTGGGGATCGTCGGCGTGTTTGTGGCTCTTATTTTGTCCTTGTTGAAATTGGGGAAGGGTCAGCTATTTAAAGTTGTGACTCAACTTTCATAGTGGTTCACGAGGCTTCAAATGTGTCTGACATAGGTTGCCACTTACATCATGCCTTCACTCGTATGATCACACACACACACAGAGTCACAGCTCCTACGCAGTAACAGGATCGTAGGAGGATTGTGAGAATAGTCTAGGCTTCTTTGGCCTTTTTTGCTGTCTCTTGTTGCCAAAGCTTTTGGATGTGTTGCATGCAGGAAAAACAACACAGTTGTTATTGTTTTTGTTTTTTTCTCCATTTGGTTAGTGGTTCATTACTTAACAGTTGTAATGTCTTTGAATCTGTTTCTGCGGTGAAACAGAAGTGCTTACAGACACCTTGAGTAAATGGCAGATGAGATGTTTTCTTCGAAATGTTTCCTCATTGGCTATTCATTTTGACGGCATCATGAAAGCTGATCATTATTTTGTCAGCTGATCATCAGTAAACTGTCAGTCAGAGGTTTTGGCTTTATCTTGCCTTAACAGGCTCTCCTCTTTTGTCTTTTCTGATAGCATCCCAGTCCAACAGCAGCCTAAAGAAACAGAGGAGCCGGAGCATCTTCAGCACATTCTTCTGCTGCTTCCGCAACTACAATGTGGAAGCACCAGCAACCAATAGCAATGCAGCGACCTTGCCGCCACCTCCACCTGAGGAGAACGGATCGCCCCCGAAGGTCGGCTGCTTTGCCCATTACTCCTTGAACATATTAACGCTTCTATTTCTGTCGACAAAGTATTTTTTTCCCCATTTGTTTCTATTTCTGTCTTTTCTACATCTTTTTTTTTGTCCCTTTCCCTCATTTTATACATGTGTCCATCTCCTGTGTTGTAGTGTGACCAGGTCGAGGTCCTCCCTGTCCCTAGTGTATGTATTGCTTTTTCTTTTTTTTGTCCCCCTTTGCATGTAGCCTTGTGTGGGCCGGCGCTGGCATGTTGGGCCTGTGTGGGCTCCAGTTCTTCCCGTGGTTCATTTTCAGCCAATTAAAGCTGCAACTGCGGTTAGGCACCTGTGGGTTTAAGTGGCTAACTTTTTAAGGCAAAACTTGCTAACATCAATCCAAGTGTTTAAGGAAAATAATTTATGCTTTGCTATTGATGTTTGTCAGGTAAGATCTGTCAAGTCAGCTATTTGGGTGTGATGGTACTCTCATCAACGGTTTGAAACTCAAAACCTCCTGACTGTCTCTTGTTCAAGCGTACTGGATCGCTTTTAGAGTAGCACCGGTTTCTGTTCATAATTCTCCCTGGCATCAGCTAACATCTGCATGGCCTCACTCTGTGATCATGTTTGTAAAGTTTCATTTGATCTAAACATGGATCGACCTCCTCAAAGAAGCTGTCTGAAAGAACGTCATTCAATAACATACTGTGTACTTGCATTGTGTCAGACCAATTTCAGACATGTTAAATCGGTGAAAATAATTCTAGTGGCATTTCTGCTCAGGTTTGCGCAGTACATAATTGATGTAAGTTGCATTTCTTGTGCCTGTTTTGCATCTGCTTGTCTCTTTTTGGGGCAACTCCCCCAATCTCTGTCAGTAAATGGACCGTGTCTGTCTTGTCTCCCACGCAGCCACCAGCCAAATACCTCCTACCAGAGGTTAAAATATCCGACTACGGTAAAAAGTGTGTTGTCATCGACTTGGATGAAACTCTGGTCCACAGCTCATTTAAGGTAATACCCACCAGACACAACATTGGGAGTGTTCCCTAATACAAAAGTCATTATTTTGACTCATCGCTCTAACTAATTCAAGTAGTAGACACAACTTTAGTTTTGGATGGTTCTACACCACTGCAAACAACAACTATCTTCCATGTTGGGAAAAATAACAAAGAACATTGAATTGAAAACATTGAATAAATCCTATGTGTGTCTTGAAAGAGAGGTTTGTATTCCACAGAATGTCATGCAAGTCAGTTTTACCTGGAAAAAAACAAAACAAAACAAAAAAACTCATAATGACTTAATTCTTTTGCTAAAGCCAGTAACTCCCCAATTTGTTGATACATTCAGTCAGTGTCTAAAGAAAGCAGGCTGTGTGTGCATTAGTCACAACAAAGGAAATATTACAGGGCTGCCTGTCAGTCTTTAATTAGAAAAAAGGAGGATGCAAAAATGGAAGGAAACAACCAACCACGGTTCAAGCATCTTAGGTGCGATAGACGTTTTTCTTAAGCTCTTTCTTTCAGCCTAATTAGGTCTGTCACAGCATAGTTTCTGCCTGAGAAATTGGAAAATGAACCCATTTTGTTTGTCTTAAAAGAGACTGCTAATGTTCACATCATTTCAAAGACATGGGACCTGTGTTGGTCATCACTGGCGCTTTACGTTGCTAACATGCTGCTGTTTTGTTTTGCTCGCAGCCAATCAGCAATGCAGATTTTATTGTTCCCGTGGAGATCGATGGCACAGTTCATCAGGTAATACATGATTTTGGTTTGAGACAAGAGTTGCGTGCGCCCATGAGAAGATCCAGAAGAAGTGGTTGTTATCTGATTCAAGTAATCCAGGATAGGCTGTGTTTATCCTGATTGGCCTATTCATGATTACTTGCACTAGGTGACAGCCCCACATTCAGAAAGGAGCGACTGGAAGTGACAGTTTCCTCGCCTTGTTGATAAAGTAGTGGCCTCCACCTCATGTCATGCTCCTGCTTCACCTTCACGCAGGTGTATGTGCTGAAACGACCTCACGTGGACGAATTTCTGCAAAAGATGGGAGAGCTCTTTGAGTGTGTGCTCTTCACAGCCAGTCTGGCAAAGGTGCGTTAAGCCCGAGTCGCATTGTGGCATCAGCGCTTTCTTGTGCCCTCTCAACCTTTTACAATTCTGCTTTTCTGTCTGTTTGCCACTTCCAAGTCTCTCGTCAAAACAGACAAAGTCTCTACTTTGTGTCCTCTAGCTAATATGTGTGTAGTGCAGTGGTCACCAAACTACCGTTCAATCCGGCCCGCCAACCCTGAACAAATTGTATTATTAACCTTTTTTTTTGGTCATTTTGCCTGCAATGACTGCGTTTCCCCAGTAGATAGGGAAGCGCTCGCCTGCGCATTTACTACTGGAAGCCGTGTCAGAAAGCTCGGTGCACACTCACAAGTGCGTGTACGTACATGGCGCACTCGCGCTCTATTTGTATCAGTCCCGAATTTAGAGCGTGGGCTGTGACGACAGCATTCTTATAATTCGCGCGCTGAGCTTTCAGATGCAGTTTTGCGCTAAAGCCACCCACAAACCTTCCCCTGGAATCCTTCCATTAAAATGAGCCGCCCAAGGAAAAGCAAGGTGGACACGGTGCCGAGCGTTTAAAAGAGAGTGGCCAATTTGGCTCGACGTACGCGACGTGACGTTCAGCCACATGAACGTCAACATCAACCCGTCACAGATCGAGGTAAACGGACCAACACCTCGGATCTCGCCTAAGAATTGCCACAACAAATTTTACTCCAGACTATGACGCACTAGCAAACTTTAACAAAAAAGACAGCGGTGTCTACAAGCCTACTGGAACCTACAAAAGGATTATAAGGAAGGAACACAAGAACTTTAAGAGACTGCTCATATGTGTCAGAGAGATTCTGCTCTGACAACTGAGCTGAACTTTTATCTGTTAAGATTGTGCATGGCACAACAGAAAGTTAATGTTCCATGGCTTTTTTTTTCTATGAAGAACCCAGAGAGAGTTATTTAGTTATTATTTATTTCCTGTTTTTTCTGTGAAAAACTCAGACAGCGTTATTTAGTTATTATTTATTTCATCAATAGTGTTATTATTTGTTTCCTGACTTTTTTTTTCTGTAAAGAACCTGGAAAGGGTTATTAAATAACCGTTATTTGGTTATGTGTGGCTTTCTGGAAAACAATACATTTTTTAAGCTCCCCTACGATCGTCACACTTTTTCTGTTACAAACTGACACCGGCCCCCCATCACAGAAGGGAAAAGTTATGTGGCCCTCACAGGAAAAAATTTGGGGACCCCTGGTGTAGTGCTTCAAGCATACTGCCTTGTCAAACTCCGGGACATGGTTCATATTTGATCTCCCAGCTTACTAACAGCATGTTTGTTTTGATAGTACGCAGACCCCGTGGCAGACCTGCTGGACCAGTGGGGCGTGTTCAGAGCGCGACTCTTCAGAGAGTCCTGCGTGTTCCACAGAGGCAACTACGTTAAGGACCTCAGCCGGCTCGGACGAGAGCTCGGCAACGTCATCATAGTTGACAACTCGCCTGCCTCGTACATTTTTCACCCAGAAAATGCTGTAAGTTGCTTTCCCGGTCGTCACCTAATACAGAATTTGAAATCGTATGTCAATCGTGCTTTTTATTCTCACTATGACTTCATGTTCCAAGCCTAAAAATGGATCTGCAAATAGTAATTTGTGGTTGTGACCATGGTGAGCCTCTCAGCGTGACATGCTGCTTTTGCAGCCGACACCAAACAGTTGTCAACATTATAAGAAAAAAATATTAAAAAAACGTGACTTCAGTAGATAAAACAAAACGACACTGCTTTGCCACTTTAAACTATGAAGCATCTTTGAACATCCTGGGCTGTGTTCACACCTGTAATTTGGTTTTCTGGTCCAAGCCAAAGACTTTTATATCACACATTTTTTTAGCTAAGATGTACCAGAATATTAGTAGGATGTGCCAGGTATTCCTTGGTTACCATAGAACAGTGGTCAGAAATATTTTCTCGGACCGGCATTTATATAAATAAATAATACATTTATATAAATAAATAAATAAATAATACATTTATAATAAATATATAAATACGATGAAATAAAATGATACGACTGACATAAAAACGAGTACAAATGACAAAAATAAAACTCACCATTACGTTGAATTAGTGTTTGTTTCTCAGAAACGAGCCGCTCCCATCTAGACGTAATCTGAGACAATGACACCCGAAGTGATTAAGGTTTGTCTTTTATTGGAGGATGCTTGGTCTCCATGTGTTGAAGCAGTTTTGAATGCTTCATTGCCTGGTTAGTTAGCCTGTCGCCACATATTAGCTTTGCGGGCTCGACTGGGGAAACATATCACGTGACCGGGACGAGTGTCTTGACCTGAACTAATTGATCGTCAATAATTTATTTTTTTTCTGTGCGGCTTGGCGGCCCGGTACCAAGTGACCCATGGACCGGTACCGGTCCGCGGCCCGGTGGTTGGGGACACAGTTGACCGTGTTTCCAAGTGTAGCGCTCTTGACTGAACTGGTACTGATTTTATTTGCAATTAGTCTCAGATGGTTTAATTTGATTGGTTTGTAATCTGATGCTATCGTATTTGGTGGTACTTGCGTAGCATTTAGATCAGGGGTCACCAACCTTTCTTAAACTGAGAGCTACTTCCTGGGTACTGATTAAGGCAAAGGGTTACCAGTTTGACACACACTTCTGAAATAGCCAATTTGCTCAATTTGGCTTTCACTATGTTATTATTGTCATTTCCAGTTCTCATGTTAGTGTGATTTTAACAAGAATAGCAAAGATACAGTCAAACCTTGGTTTTCAACCGCAATCCGTTCCAGAAGGCGGTTCGAGAAGCAAATCAGTCGAATTCCGAATCTATTTTCCCCATTACAAATAATGTAAAAAAAAATGTCATTCGTTTCAAGACAAGTCGGCATCCGGGCCGCGCGGTCGGGTTTTCTCGGGTCCTCCCGGCTCATCTCGCAAGGTTCGACCTCCGAATTTTGTTCGACAACCAAAGCAAAAAAATCTCCAACTTTTTTGTTCGAATTCCGATTTGTTCGAGAACCGGGACGGTCTAAAACCGAGGTTTGACTGTAAAATAAATAGATGAAGTTCACTGACGAGTGCCGCTATCTGAGCTAACTTTAGAACAGTCCTGCGGGCGACTCATGCGACCTGGTGCCTGTGGGTGACCCCTGATTTAGATGTTACTTGCTATTCAAAAGATCCACCTCTTTTGTTTTCACCGTAGGTCCCAGTCCAGTCATGGTTTGACGACATGAATGACACAGAGCTGCTGGACCTGCTGCCTGTCTTTGAGGGACTGAGCAAAGAAGAGGAGGTTTACGGGGCCCTCCAGGATCTTAGAGGCAGGTAGCATCTGCACTCACCATCCCCCTCGTCCGACCTGACTCACCACTGAGGATTTCCCCCAACGATGCTCTCGTCCCCTGGTGAGTGCCATCCCAAATGAGAAAAAATACACTTAATTAACCACGGACATTGTGTGTAACAAAAACAAGTCAAAAAATTGGTGGCAAAATACTCAAAGGAATGAACTCTGGTCTTTATTTTCAAACCAACAAAGTTTTCCTATTTGGTTAAGTGCTTCAAGCCAAACAAAACAAAGAAAAGAAAAGAAAAGAAAAAATCAACTTTTTGTTAGACAACTCTTATGTGGAACCGCACAAAGGTAGTAAAAGATTTTGTCCTTGTGCTGTCGCTATGCAGGCAGTTTTTGGTGGCGGAAAGGACTGTGACTTTTCTTACGGAATGAAGTGCCTTGTGTGCGAGTGTTGTTTCCACGGGGAACTCTTTTCTATATGGCATATTCCCCGAGTGCTCCTGTTGTTTCACACATGATATACTTTCGGGTGGACACACAAGTGTCACATCTCCCCTGCATTTTTTTTTTTATCATCAATTTTTCCTTTCTGAATTCCTGTGCCATGTTGTAGACGTGTCTTTCTGCTTTCATTGTATCACATAGAGCAAGTTGATTTGGTTTAGGCAAAGTTTGCAACTGTAAACCAGACTATCTCAACTGCAAGTTTTTTTTTTTGTGGTTTTAATCTTGAAACTAAAATGTGCCAATATATTATTTTGGTTGGTCCCTTTTGGTTGCCAAATTATGGACTACTTTTAATGGATTTATGTTGAACAGGCTGATCGTTAGTATTGCATTATTGGTTTTATTAATTTAATAGCTGTTAAATGAATGTTCATGCTTTTAAAATTCTACCATTTGTTATTGTTTTGCGTTTGTCAGTGTCACCATTTAAGCCAACCTTTGTATTCTGCACATTGATGCAGCTGAATCCACATTTTTGTTGTATGTATTTTTGTTTTTTTTCAACCTCCCTTCTAAAACTGTACAGTTGGGGTCAAGTGCCATCTTCTATCTATTCCCATGAGGTTAGCATCTTCTAGCGTCGAGTCAGGCCTGGACTGATCACCCCCTTTTCTTCCTGGTCAAGTTGGAGTCGAGATGTGCATGTTTGTACATGCGTGTGGCGTTTACTTTCACAGACTCTTTTGAACTGCTCTTCACCTCAGTGCCTGTTTGAGAGAAGCCACGCACACCGATTGCCGCAACATTTGCTACCACGGCAATAACCTTTTTCTTTGGAAAGGTGTCTTCAGGGGTTTGAATCCCAATTGTTGAGCTCGTGTGCCGAGAACTAACACACTTAACACCCCCCCGCCCCGTACAAATATGGTTGGGCTGGCCCATGCGAGTCTCAGTACAGTTCTGTTATTGTGAACAAATTCATAATACCGTACTGATATTTTTTTTTTTTTAAAGGTTCCCAAAATATTACAGGAATATGTGGTTTGGATAATGCACGAATGAATGATTATTTGTGCTGTTGGGACAGTAGCCAAACAAAGGTTCTCACTCTTCATTGCCATAGTAATCATCCCTCAAAAACCTTCAAATGGCTGCTCAGTCCCGGATTTTCTATAACGCTACTGGGTCACCTCATCATGCAATTGCTGCCTTTTGCCTGTGGAAGGGTAATGCCATTTTTACCAATTTGACTCATGGATCGAAAACCAATATTGATTTGAAACGTCTACATTCATTTTCAAGGTGAAAGGCTGCTACTCCTCCAGACATCTTCTCCTTTGTTTGTGATGCGAGTGAGCGTTTTGTTCACGACGGTTTGTGTGCAATGTTCTTTTTCTAAGACGTATCAACCCGCAGATGAATTATTTGCTCTGAAATATGTTTGTATCATTGTGATATTTTTCTACCTTTTGTCAGTATTGCATTGAAAAAAATCATTCATAATCCCATCCTCACTCACGTCAAGCGTTTTTGATCCTACTCGACTTCTCTGTCAGGTTTTTCTTTTCTCTTCACAAGACGTGTGTGTGTGTGTGCTAACTGCTTTTCTTTTGGGTGTCACCTCACTTCAAAAATTCATCAGTTGGTTTATGAATTTGACACCAACGTTCTAAAACACTTGACTGTGCTTATGTTTGGTTGGTGTAGGTCGAGAGGGGTGGTGGAATTCTCAGTTTCAATGCTTTTCCACTTCTTAGGTATGTCTGTGTACTGTCACCCTGAGCGTCATTTCTATCCACAATAAAAGGCTACATTGGAACAAGTTTCTCATGCCTGAATGTTGCGTGTCAAGAAATGGCTGCAGTCTTGTCATACCACCTTATTTACGTCCCAGAAAAGCATCTGAATTTAAAACCAAGTAGTAAGTCATGCCACAGTGTTGATGCATAAGTCAGATGTAATAATTATTTCTTCAAGGAGGTGACTATATTGATGTCCAAAGGCAATTTTGACTTAGATGACATACTACATTTGATGGATTGACATAGATTTGATGGATATCCATCTGACGCAAATGTCTCCAACAGCGTGACATGCTGCGATAAATAATTACTTCAGTAGACAGGTATTCATGTTGAAAAGTTATTTAAAAAAAAAAAAAAGTTCTGATCCAAGAAAAATGAATCATACATGACAATGTAGTCATTATTTTCCATTGTCTTGTTTACCTTGAATTGCTGGAATAAAAACAAGACTTTGTGGACCTATTATCACACTACTAGAGCAAAACAAGTCCCTGCAAGGTTTTTACCATACATATTTTCATGACGGCTCCTGTCTAACTTGCAGTATAGATACTAGCATTTATCTGCTCAATCAACTGGAACAACATTGCTCAATAAGTCGATCTACAAAGAAATATACTTTAAAAATTAAAAAAATGAATACAATGGCTAAATGATGGCTGTGGCATTTCATTCCGCATCAACGACCATGATGTGAACAAAGAGTGCAGCCGCAGGGACAATGTGGCCGGTTTTATCGAGAAGAGGCACGTGTCTGTAGCCTGTGTAGAAACACGTAGAAAATGAACGAGCCACTTAGGAGAACGTGTGTAGCTTTCAACAACGGACGTGTACTCACCCATCTTTAAACTGTTGAGTGGAAGTGTGTACTGTGCAACAAATTCATTTCCAGATGTGGAATCGTGATCCTGGATGAGGAAGCGCATTAAGGCAAGCTCTGGTACGTACACTTCAAACTGGAAGTTTTCATTCCATTGTGGGTTGAAACCTACATGAGAAATAAGCAAGAAAGATGGACGGATGGACGAAGTCAAACTAAACATGACAACTACGTTTCCTTACAAAATTGATTTAGTTTATTGTGTGGTGGTTTGTCCAGGACCTGAACAACAGCAGATGCTTGCGTTGCCTCCTGTCGGCATGGAAATGACGATGCTTTTCTCATAATTTTAGGTGAGCTAATGTTTTTATTAGTGATGTCCTGATTACATCTTTGCACGAGGGGAAAAATTTCGATCGAGCCAAGTAAGTGGCAAAATACTCCACACTAGCAAAATTTCAAGAGAATAAAATTGACAAGACTGCAACAAAGTTGAATCCAGTCTATCCCAGCTGTCCCGAATCTGAACTGCAGAATGTTCCAGAACAAAATACTTCATTGTCTCAACAATAAGTGTTCCTAAAAATAACAGCTCTTATGTTGGACGTAATTAGATGATGTTGTGATGGCAGAATAGAAAAATGAGCGCATTACCATTGTTGTCAACAGTGCTGGTTTCTTTCACTGCCACGTCAGCCGGCACTCCGTGCACCTCCACCTTAACCAGTGGGTCAACAATGGAGGATTTCTTCTGTCTGACTTTAGGGAGCTGCTGCGCTGATATCACCTGGTGATGAGAAGATATTTCATATCAGTCCATATATCCTATTCCAATCCTCTCTCAAAGTTGAAACACGCACCATGACGTGAAGCGTCTTGGGCTTGAGCCACTCTCCTCTGGCCAGAGAGATGGGGTCAAACTCTGTGACTCTGTTCCTCATGTAGACGGGTTTCAGGATGTAGCCGCTCTTCCCGTTCACAAAGAATTTGCCTTGGTATAGATCCATCTCTTCGCAGCTTGTCTGAAAGTTGAGGGCCACTGGGACACACGTGAGATGATGGCGTGTTGTCACATTGGAAATGGAAATTAAGCGTTTTCCATGTCACGTACCAATTTGGCAGCCAGCGTTCCACAGAGGCACCGGGTTGTAGTTGGAGGAGTCGGTCCTGGAGCCGGCCGGGTAGGTGCGGCTCAGCTTGTCCACATTATGATTGACGTAGGCATTTGCTACACGGGGCAAACGGCTCAATTTTAATTTTGATCTCGTTTCAGGACATAAGTCGTGTGAGTTGTGGCCGCCGCACCTGACTCTTCTGCAAGTCTAAAGGCCTTTTTTTCCTTAAAGGACGACATCTCGTAAAAGCTCAGGTTGGCATCCTCAAAACCATTGAAGTGGACACTCTTGCAGTAGATTACCATGTCGGACAGCTCTTTTGCTAGCTTCAGTTTCTTTTTTTTCTGCCGTTTATTCAATTGTAACATAAGACAAGTTGGGTTAATAAAAAAAAAACTACCGATGTTGACATTTTTCGTTGGACGTGTACGTTTTCCTCCACCGGTTCATCCTCATCGTCTGATTCTTCTTCTTCTGTGACTTCAGACTCCTCGACATCCGCCAGGTCTGGAGCAAAAGTGGCCTCAAGTTTGTTTAACCTTTTGGCTTTAATCAGGAACTTGCCCTTGAGCTCCTGGACAACAACATTGGAGCACATTGAAGAGCAGCATAAGTTGAAGGAGCCGTGGTTGGAAACGTACCTCAGGAGATGGAAACTTTGTGGGCATGGCATCCCCGAGGGGAGAGGTGACCAGCGCGCTGCCCAAGATGGAGCTCAAGTGCCGGGCCATGACTTTCTGCTGCTCCACACTGCAGTGGTTTTCCAGGGAGAGGATCACCGGGTATTCCGATGTCTGCGGTACATACGTACAGTGACTTGATTGAAACCCGACGACATATCCGACACTCACAAAATGAGCACACCTCAAAAGCGTATTCCTTGATGGCTTTAATGGCATCTTTGAAGAGGATCTTTGAGGTTAGCGTGTAGCCGTGGTAGATGACCGGCTCGTCGTCTGATCCATCCCAGCAGTCCAACTCCACACAGCGGCAGCCCTTCAGCAGAGCCCTGGAAGAGCCAGCACCAGCTTACACCATGATATTAGAATAATGCACAACTAAGCAATATCTTAAGTTGTGCGGCAGGTTCACCTGACATAGGCCTCGGTACTGCTTGGTCCTTTGAGTTGATCCTCCAGAAGGTAGGTATTGTGTGACGAGGAGATGAAATAGTGGTTGAGAGGCTGGCTCATGTCCTGGTACACCTCTGTGTGCTCTGGATTGAGGATCAAGGCATCAGGATGGTGCAGGTATATGAGGAAACCGTCTTTGGTCAACACCTTCTTCTCCTTGGCTGGAAAATAACAAAGAGCACAGGTCTTAATGAAAATATTTTGGACACGCCGTGCACGATGCGATTAGAGCCATTTAAGTGGTATCGAAGTATTTTGTGAGCCACTGGTACGCATGTCATTCCCACCACTGACGCCTCACCTTTTTCATCCGGCTCAAACTTCTCAATAATCTTGTGTGCGTCATCCAATGTTGTCATCTCTTTCTGTTCCGTCAGCATGAACTCCACCAGGTTCTCCAAACTCATGACACCTGCCGAGCGGGCATACGCCTGGTAGATGATGTCGATTTCTTCCCGGTAGGTCAGCAGGTCGTAGAAATCTTTGATCTCCTCCCCAAACAGGTATCCAGACTTCGATTTGTCACATTTCTATTTCGTATAACGTGACAGTTGATTAATATAAGATGCAGCTTAAACGATATCACAAGACAGTATATCAACAATTTCAATGGTACAGGTATTCCAATCTTTCTATACTTCTGCAAGGTACAACCTCAAAGATCATGTCTGCATAGTCGTCATCCACATCAATGTTGATGAGACGCAGGAAGCTCTTGATCTCTGACACACTCAGCTTGTTATCTTTGTTCTTGTCTGCTTTGCTCAAGCAGCTGAAGATCCAGCTGGAACGAGGTTCATGTAAGGCGTCATCTGCCATACATTTGTGACAGTGCAGCATTACCACCATTGGCCACAAGGTGGCGGAAATACCAAAATATTGATCAAAATACACGCGAAGTAGCCATGGCAACTGAAGTGAGACAATATTGACTGATACTGTTACCGACTATCCCATCCGAGTCAAATTGAGTTGAAGCCTTTTGTGATATCTGTCAAGGCGTATGTTTTGACTTCAAGCAGCAATAAGGATACTGTTCTGTCTTTTGCTGCTGGTTGAGGTTGTTTCTGCTGCTGATGAGTTTCTGAAGGCTGCTAACCCATTGTTTGGCCTCATCCTCACTGCTGGCCATGAGGTCCAAGTTCTTATGGTGGTCCTTGAAGACAATGGAGAAGCAGTAATTCTCCACCTGCTGGTCTGTGTACTTTTTCAATCCCTCCGTATGACGACCCGCTCGCACATCAGAGATGTTGTCAATGGAAACTGGGCAGACAAAAAGCTTTCATGTCATTTACCGTACGGTATTTTGCCGTATGGATAGAAAGCCTGACAAATATACTCAAAGGTTGTGATCCTTTCGACTTTTGGCATTTTCAACAAGCTTATTGAATAAGCTCTTTGTGAACAAGAACATAGCAAATTTCAGGTCACAAAATGAAAATGTGGATTTGTCACACAGCTCACAGCGGGACAACTTTATATGCACTAAAGGTGTCTCCATAGAGATACACTTACAAACCATATCAGGGTTTTTATTACCAACTAGAACAGAAATGATTTATTGCAACTGTAGGGTCATATCTTCATCTATTCAGTCTGTGATGGGAAATTCCCCTTGTTGACAGCTCTGATTGGAGCGTTTAAAAAAAGTTAGGACAGCACTCACATGACCTGTGTCTCTTGAAGATTCTTTTTGATTCCCGCCACATGGTCTTACAGTCATCTTGGAGTTTAAAGTACCGATTTTTCTTCCAGGAAGTGGAACGGACCTTGAGAAGATCTCCGCCCTGCAGGAGGAACTGGATATAAGTGTCTCCATCCATACCTGAGAAATAGTTTTGGAAAGAAATTTGAATGGATTGTACGGTACTGTAAATTCTGCATGACCTTGCACCACTTGAACGCTCTCGCTGGCATGATTTAAAGCCAATCTATGCCATGCGTAAGGCCATGGCCATCAATTTGTTACATGCATGATCTTAGTATTGTTCGCCCTACCTGAGAGCTTGATATTCTTTTCAATCACCTCCTGATCTCTGGCGCGGCGCAATAATTCCTGGGATGTGCTGAGTTTAGGTTGCTTATACAGGCACGCCATGATTGGTGGTGCTTCCGTTTGCTAAGACGCTATCTGAGTGTGTCAAAGGCGTGCGTGGGCAAGAAACAGTACCAAAAAGGGCGTGTGGCAGCACCACTCAAAGTCCAACTTTAAATTCTGCCAGATATGACCGGGCGGTATGTTGTAAATGCGTTCACACAGGCAAGACGTATGGGTCATAAAAGTTTGCTTGTCTCAATAAGCCAATAAATGCTCCACTACAATTGGTTTTTAACATTATTAAAGTAATTAAGTCGTTCACAAACGTTAGAAGGCGCATGTAGTTAAATTTTCTAAAAATATGTTAACATTTACTTTTTTGTTAGCAACGGCTCTCCCTTGTGGTAACATGCTTTGTGCGCTGTTTAGCATGCACCCCGCCTGGCTAAATAGGTTACGCTCAACGTACAAAGTCGAAAGCGGAACATGTGTATCTGTTTCACATATTCCTGCAACGGCGATGTTGTAGCAACACACGTTCGCAATTCTAAATTGTGACTTTGCAACACGCGTTAGCTGAACATATAAAGGTTAAACAGAGTAGGTGAAGGACTTTACAGGTTTAAGACTATCGAATGGCAATAAAATCCGACAAGCGTTCAAAAAAAATCAGAAGGAAAAACTTGAGTGATGCAGTGAAGAATCGACCGTGAAGATTTGCATTTGT
This sequence comes from Syngnathus typhle, assembly GCF_033458585.1. NCBI lineage: Eukaryota > Metazoa > Chordata > Actinopteri > Syngnathiformes > Syngnathidae > Syngnathus > Syngnathus typhle. Next base: position 3,334,723 of record NC_083750.1, on the reverse strand, counting down.
GGGATTACTGAAAACGTACTGTTAACAGATATAGAAACGATGCAAACTGGCCTACCGTGAATGGTCTCAATTCCATTTGTTTCCATGTTATTCCCTGCTTTTTAGTTAAAAATCTAATTTTAAGTGCGTCTTATGTCCATGCGTGATGTTGATGGCGTGTGCGTGAAGGGTCGTTGGCTTCACTACGATGACAGCACACCCAAAGGCAGTGAGCGACACAGGTGGGTCTCCCCCCTCCCCCGCCTTTTTTTTTTTCATTCAAAAGTCACCTCCCCACCCGTGTGTGACAAATATACAGCTCTCTTCTTTGCAACCGGGAAATAACACCGGCTTGCCGAACCTGCTCTGCAAGTTGCATCTGTGACGTGACAGCGGGGCTAAATTACCTGTGCATCATCGCGAGAGTTGGAAATATACAAAACACTAGTGAAGCTATAAAAAAATAAAAAAATCCCTTTTTTGTTATATTGACAAAAGAAATGTTATTAAATTGGTACTTTGTTTAAGTTTGAATTCTGTAAAGTTAAAAGAGGTGGGAGTGTCACACCAGCTGGGAATTTATCCAACTTTGTTTTGACTAGGTAGATCTCCATAACATGTATTTATTTCTTGGATTTATTTATTCATTGCAAACGAATTTTTGGTGTACAATGTACACCGGGGGGTCACCAAGTCCGTTCCTATACTCAAGGATTTTTGTCTGTCACACAATCACATCTCCACATTTTGAACTTAAACAAGAGCACTGTGCACTAATGTGACCTTGACAAGGAGAAGAAAGTGGAGCAAACAATCACGACTTCGAGGCACGATTGAAAAACGTGTTTGTTATGCACAGCTTTTCGTCCTCACTTTATTCAATTAGCAGTTCATTTGCCAACTAGCCCGGATGAGGGCTTTGCTCTCGTTTGCATGTGAAGCTTTGCCTTGGTAGAGAAATAGAGCTGCAATCACATAGAATTTATTGTGGCTCTCAGCACTTCCCTTTCAGACCAGGCTTACTCTCAGTGCATTGTCAGCATCAGGATGAGTGGACTTTAATGCACCATCAGGGGAGAGTCTCCAGGCTGTGGTTGACCATTCCCAAAATCTACACAGTTCAGGGGCACTGGATAGGCAATAACCTTTGAACATGCATGGTGGCAGGTTCTAATGACTGAAAAATACATGCAGTCATGCAAAAGGGGAAAATATCAAGATTAGTTTCGGTATGAATGATTGGGAAATAGAAAACAACTCGTCTTTCCTTGTTCTCAGTGTGTATTCAACAAGCAGGGACAAGCCCTGCTGCTTCTGCACATACCAGAGATTGTCCATAGTTTGGCTGTATTTGCCCCTGAATTTCTCCAAGTATAAAGACACGGTTCAATATGTGGATAATGTAAATTGTAAGAATAAATTAACAAAGGACATTTTGTAACTCAGTTCCATATGTGAATTATGTGATAGGCAGTGGGTAAGAGGGATATTGATCGGGGGTGCTGTGTGGGTGCTGAAACCTACTGGGAAATGTGTGCGTTCTGAAACACCCGTTTAACCTATATGCACAGCTTTGACAACCATGCAGGCAAGATGACAGAACTAATACCTCAAACATGATGCACGCTAACTTTGCTGCATGTTATAACGTTTAATGCAATAGTGGAAATGTGTTTTTGATGTCACCTAATAGCATATAATTCCCGAAGATGTGCTTTTAGGAAATTACTACTTTTCAGCATCTTCAGTCAAGCAGTTTCTAAGTGTATGCAGTATAAATGAGGATCACTGCTAGACAAAATATAATTGACACATTTACCGATTAAATGTAATTCCATGCATAAATAGACGAATTATAAGACTATGTAGCTCTCTGCTTCGCTCTAGTGGTGAAAGGGTTTGGATTTAAGTGCAGTGTGGGCTTCGCCGGGTTATGTCGACCACAGTAAAGACTCTTTGAACAGAATAAAAACATCGTTAATATTTCATTTTTATCAAGGTCGCATACAAATGTTATTTCAGATTAGACGGGTTAGAAATGAACAAACATTGCAGCCCAAATTTACATGTGTTCGAAATAAACAAAATTGAGTAGCGTATTGCAGTACGTGCACTGAGTCACGTGCTACCGGTGTACTACGTGTGTACACTCAAGATGGCGGCGTCTTTGTTCCTTCGTCGGTGGACTGACGTCATGCGATGCGTCAGTCGCACGTAAAGTTGTGTTGACAGCAGCTACCGCATTTGTCGCTGGAGAGCCGCAGTCAGTAACATTTATGCCGAATGGAGTAGGCTCAAAGCGATCATTTCAGCCAACGTATTTGCAACAAACCGGACGCATTTATTAAACGTCCTACCAACGACACTATGGCAGACGACCAGTCCACACAATCGTGGACAATCGACAAGGATGACTACGTTCTCAACGAGGTGATCGGTTAGTAGCTTAGCTTGCTACGGTTTGCCTGCTTGCCTAGCCATGCTAACTGCGACTAGCCAAGTAGTGTTGCGTGCAACACAAGGCCAGTTCGGACACGTTGTCTCATTATTCTAAGTTAAAAGAAAAGCGTTGACGTCTGCTTGCGAAATGACCAACAGCAGTTTGACAAAGCGGTTTAGGACAGCTTCCAGAATTTCACGTGAAGTTAAAGGGCTTGTTCGCGTGGCCGTCAGTATGTGGTCCCGTCATATACGAGGGGAGTGGGTGGTGCGCTGACACTTTTACCTACAAACTGTACGGTTAAAAGTGCCGTGCCATCAAACTGAAAGATAACTAAAATTCCTCGACCATCATAGAATCGAATCGAACAATGATGCAATGCAGCTAGACCAGGGGTGGGCAAACTACGGCCCGCGGGCCACATCCGGCCCACGGGACCGTTTAATCCGGCCCGCCAACCCTGAACAAATTGTATTATTAAACTTTTTTTTTTTTGGTCATTTTGCCTGCAATGACTGCGTTTTCCCAGTAGATGGCGAAGCGCTCGCCTGCGCATTTACTACCGGAAGCCGTGTCAGAAAGCTTGGTGCACACTCACAAGTGCGTGTACGTACTCAGTAGTACGGACTTGGCGCACTCTCGCTCTATTCGTATCAGTCCCGAATTTAGAGCGTGGGCTTTGACGACAGCGTTCTTATAATTCGCGCACTGAGCTTTCAGATGCAGTTTTGCGCTAAAGCCACCCACAAACCTTCCCCTGGAATCCTTCCATTAAAATGAGTGGCCCGAAAAAAAGAAGTGAGTGCCGAGTGTTTAAAAAAGAGTGGCCAATTTGGCTCGACGTACGCGACGTGACGTTCAGCCACATCAACATCAACCCGTCACAGATCAAGGTAAACGGACCAACACCTCGGATCTCGCCTAAGAATTGCCACAACAAATTTTACTCCAGACTATGACGCACTAGCAAAAAAGGGACACCAACAACACTGTTCCCACTGAAAATGAACGGGAGGCTCTCAAGTTTATTGTAAAAAAATGCATTTTGAATATGATTTGTACACATAGCAGGGATTGAAACTAGCGACCATTCTCATTTTCAAACAATGCAGGATGCTCAAGGACATTGATGCACCACCTATTTGCGACTAATCTTAACCTGTAAAGTTCTTAAGGCTTACTTTAAGCAAGTGTTTCCCGTTTCCTCACCTCTGTTACCAGGTGTTTGCGAGTTAAAACTCTGCTCTGATTTTCAGATACCCCTCACCGTGTTGCTGTTTTGATTACTTTATTTGGATGTATGCTTTCACCGATTTTTCAAGATGATATATTTGGTCAGTATGTTTGCCGTTTGATGTGATCCCATAAGATAAACATTTTTCATTAATCTGACCTGCAGGCACTGAAGTGATGGAGATTGTTATTCATAATAACAGTGTCGTGTTTTATGAGAATCACTGATAGCAGTTTTTTAGTGAATTATTATTTTTTTTAATGCTGTTAATAAATGCATTTGTTTTCAAAAAACTTGTTTGGAATATCCATGCTTTACTACCTACTAAAGGCCAAGATCTTCTATGCAATGACCTTTACAGGTCGCTTATATGACTTCACACAACGCCTATACCATCTGCTCCTGGTCCGGCCCTCCGGTCCAAATTTAGAACCCAGTTTGGCCCGCGAGTCAAAAAGTTTGCCCACCCCTGAGCTAGACACTACACCACACATACATTTAAACTATTAAAAACGCCCTGTAATTGGTTCCCAACAGTGTCTACCTTAACCCCAGTGGGTTTGCCTCTTTACAATCGTGGTAAAGGCATATCTATTTTTTATTTTTTTATTAGTATATGATGTGACTGAATAACACTTTTTTTCTTTTCTTGAAAAGATTTGCTTCAAACCGTTCTGTTTTTCTCAGGCAGTGGAGCCACTGCAGTGGTCCAGGCAGCCACCTGCAAGCCCAGAAATGAGAAGGTGGCCATTAAACGCATCAACCTTGAAAAATGTCAAACTAGCATGGATGAACTCTTGGTAAGAAATTGTTGTAAAATGTGAGCTATTTCAAATCTGCAGTGCTTATACTGTCTTCTGTTTAGTGGTAGTGTGGTGGGAAATAGTTGGGGTCCGAACTCCCTGGGAAGACTCAGAGGGTATTATTAAAAACTAGAATTTTGCAATTTCTGGAGAAATTGCGTGTGAAGGCGAAATGTATGAATAACTTTTTCGGGGAATGCTGCCGAGCGATGTTGAAACGTGTTGAATTACTTGAGAAATGTAGAATATTTGGAGAATTTGTGGTGAATTTCAAAATTGAAAGTTTGGAATATTTGGTAAGTGGGAAGTTGTGGAATAGGTAGGCAAAAGATGAACAGTTGAAAGTTGGAATGGGTTGAATCGGTAGAAAAATGTAGAAGTTAGAGTAGAAAAACGAAATTTTGGAGAATTTGGTTGAATTTTAAATTTGGAATTGTTGGTAAGTGGGAAGTTGTGGAATAGGTAGGCAAAAGATGAACAGTTGAAAGTTGGAACGGGTTGAATCAGTTAAAAAATGTAGAAGTTAGAGCAAATGTTGAATCCCCATAGAGAATGAATGGGAAAATAAAAAAAAGCAATTGCGCCAAAATCTTTCTAGATTTGGAACAAAACCAAAAAAAACGGCCTCAGGAGGTTCACTTTTGGGGTAAAAATGTTGAAACGGGTTAAATCGGACAAAAAACGAAGACGTTAGCGCAAATGTAGCTATTTGGGGCACTTAGTGTTGAAATAAGGTCACTTCCGGCTTGATTCGGGTCATTTCCGGTCTAATTTGGGTCACTTCCGGTTTATTTGGGTCACTTCCGGTTTAAAACAGGTCACTTCCGGTTTAGCTGAGGTCACTTCCGGTTTATTTGGGGTCATTTCCGGTTCATTTTGGGTCACTTCCGGTTTGATTTGGGGTCACTTCCGGTTTACCAGAGGTCACTTCCGGTCTATTTGGGGTCACTTCCGGTCTACTTGGGGTCACTTCCGGTTTATTTGGGTCACTTCCGGTTCGTCTGTGGTCACTTCCGGTTTATTAGGGGTCATTTCCGGTCTAAAAGGGTCACTTCCGGTACATTTGGGGTCACTTCCGGTTTGATTTGGGGTCACTTCCGGTTTACCAGAGGTCACTTCCGGTCTATTTGGGGTCACTTCCGGTCTATTTGGGGTCACTTCGGGTTTATTTGGGTCACTTCCGGTTTAATTTGGGTCACTTCCGGTTCGTCTGAGGTCACTTCCGGTTTATTAGGGGTCGTTTCCGGTCTAAAAAGGTCACTTCCGGTACATTTGGGGTCACTTCCGGTTTGATTTGGGGTCACTTCCGGTTTACCTGAGGTCACTTCCGGTCTATTTGGGGTCACTTTCGGTTTGATTTGGGGCACTTCCGTTTCATTCTGGGTTCATTGGTGGCACTTCAGGGTCATCCAAGATGGCCGCCACACTGGAATTGGGGGTCAAGGGTTGAATTGTGTAAGCATAGTGGAAGTGGGGGTGAATGGGAGTGAATGTGGGAAGCATAGTGGAAGTGGGGGTGAATGGGAGTGAATGTGGGAAGCATAAGGTGAATAAGGGGAATAAATGTGGAATGGGTTGAATCGGTCGAAAAATGTAGAAATTAGAGTAGAAAAACGAAATTTTAGAGAATTTTGGTTGAATTTCAAATTTGAGAATTTGGAATTTTTGGTAAGTGGGAAGTTGTGGAATAGGTAGGCAAAAGATGAACAGTTGAAAGTTGGAATGGGTTGAATCGGTTGAAAAATGTAGAAAGTAGAGTGGAATAACGGAATTTTAGAGAATTTTGGTTGAATTTCAAATTTGAAAATTTGGAATTTTTGGTAAGTGGGAAGTTGTGGAATAGGTAGGCAAAAAATGAACAGTTGAAAGTTGGAATGGGTTGAATCGGTTGAAAAATGTAGAAGTTAGAGGTGAAAAACGAAATTTTGTGAAATGTCGAATGTGCCATTAAGAATGGATGGGGAAAAATTTGTCGGAATTTTGGGAATTTTGCGGAATCGGAAAATTTTCGGAATGAGAAAAATACAAGCCACCCTTTCCTGAATATTTGGAATACGTGAAAAGTGGAATGGAGTGAATCGGATGAATTTTGTGAAAGAAGAAGCGGGACAGAAAAGTGAGGAGAATAAAATAGAAGAATAATAATAATAACTAGAATTTTGCAATTTCTGGAGAAATTGCGTGTGAAGGCGAAATGTATGAATAACTTTTTCGGGGAATGCTGCCGAACGATGTTGAAACGTGTTGAATTACTTGAGAAATGTAGAATATTTGGAGAATTTGTGGTGAATTTCAAAATTGAAAGTTTGGAATATTTGGTAAGTGGGAAGTTGTGGAATAGGTAGGCAGAAGATGAACAGCTGAAAGTTGGAATGGGTTGAATCGGTTGAAAAATGTAGAAATTAGAGTAGAAAAACGAAATTTTGGAGAATTTGGTTGAATTTCGAATTTGGAATTTTTGGTAAGTGGGAAGTTGTGGAATAGGCAGGCAAAAGATGTACAGTTGAAAGTTGGAACGGGTTGAATCAGTTGAAAAATATAGAAGTTAGAGCAAATGTTGAATCCCCATAGAGAATGAATGGGAAAATAAAAAAAGCAATTGCGCCAAAATCTTTCTAAATTTGGAAAAAAAACAAAAAACGGCCTCAAGAGGTTCACTTTTGGGGTAAAAATGTTGAAACGGGTTAAATCGGACAAAAAACGAAAAAGTTAGCAATTGTAGCTATTTGGGGCACTTAGTGTTGAAATAAGGTCACTTCCGGTTTGATTCGGGTCATTTCCGGTCTAATTTGGGTCACTTCCGGTTTATTTGGGTCACTTCCGGTTTAAAACAGGTCACTTCCGGTTTAGCTGAGGTCACTTCTGGTTTATTTGGGGTCACTTCCGGTCTAAAAAGGTCACTTCCGGTTCATTTGTGGTCACTTCCGGTTTGATTTGGGGTCACTTCCGGTTTACCAGAGGTCACTTCCGGTCTATTTGGGGTCACTTCCGGTCTATTTGGGGTCACTTCCGGTTTATTTGGGTCACTTCCGGTTTAATTTGGGTCACTTCCGGTTCGTCTGAGGTCACTTCCGGTTTATTAGGGGTCATTTCCGGTCTAAAAAGGTCACTTCCGGTACATTTGGGGTCACTTCCGGTTTGATTTGGGGTCACTTCCGGTTTACCTGAGGTCACTTCCGGTCTATTTGGGGTCACTTTCGGTTTGATTTGGGGCACTTCCGGTTCATTCTGGGTTCATTGGTGGCACTTCAGGGTCATCCAAGATGGCCGCCACACTGGAATTGGGGGTCAAGGGTTGAATTGTGTAAGCATAGTGGAAGTGGGGGTGAATGGGAGTGAATGTGGTAAGCATAAGATGAATAAAGGGAATAAATGTGGAATGGGTTGAATCGGTCGAAAAATGTAGAAATTAGAGTGGAAAAACGAAATTTTGGAGAATTTGGTTGAATTTCAAATGTGAAAGTTCGGAATTTTTGGTAAGTGGGAAGTTGTGGAATAGGTAGGCAAAAGATGAACAGTTGAAAGTTGGAATGGGTTGAATCGGTTGAAAAATGTAGAAATTAGAGTGGAAAAACTGAATTTTGGAGAATTTTGGTTGAATTTCAAATTTGAAAATTTGGAATTTTTGGTAAGTGGGAAGTTGTGGAATAGGTAGGCAAAAGATGAACAGTTGAAAGTTGGAATGGGTTGAATCGGTTGAAAAATGTAGAAATTAGAGTAGAAAAACAGAATTTGAGAGAATTTTGGTTGAATTTCAAATTTGAAAATTTGGAATTTTTGGTAAGTGGGAAGTTGTGGAATAGGTAGGCAAAAGATGAACAGTTGAAAGTTGGAATGGGTTGAATCGGTTGAAAAATGTAGAAGTTAGAGGTGAAAAACGAAATTTTGTGAAATGTGGAATGTGCCATTAAGAATGGATGGGGAAAAATTTGTCGGAATTTTGGGAATTTTGCGGAATCGGAAAATTTTCGGAATGAGAAAAATACAAGCGCTCATGTCGTGAATATTTGGAATACGTGAAAAGTGGAATGGAGTGAATCGGATGAATTTTGTGGAAGAAGAAGCGGGACAAAAAAGTGGCGGGAATAAAATAGAATAATAATAATAACTAGAATTTTGCAATTTCTGGAGAAATTGCGTGTGAAGGCGAAATGTATGAATAACTTTTTCGGGGAATGCTGCCGAATGATGTTGAAACGTGTTGAATTACTTGAGAAATGTAGAATATTTGGAGAATTTGTGGTGAATTTCAAAATTGAAAGTTTGGAATATTTGGTAAGTGGGAAGTTGTGGAATAGGTAGGCAAAAGATGAACAGTTGAAAGTTGGAATGGGTTGAATCGGTTGAAAAATGTAGAAATTAGAGTAGAAAAACGAAATTTTGGAGAATTTGGTTGAATTTCGAATTTGGAATTTTTGGTAAGTGGGAAGTTGTGGAATAGGTAGGCAAAAGATGTACAGTTGAAAGTTGGAACGGGTTGAATCAGTTAAAAAATGTAGAAGTTAGAGCAAATGTTGAATCCCCATAGAGAATGAATGGGAAAATAAAAAAAAGCAATTGCGCCAAAATCTTTCTAAATTTGGAACAAAACAAAAAAAACGGCCTCAGGAGATTCACTTTTGGGGTAAAAATGTTGAAACGGGTTAAATCAGACAAAAAACGAAAAAGTTAGCGCAAATGTAGCTATTTGGGCCACTCAGTGTTGAAATAAGGTCACTTCCGGTTTGATTCGGGTCACTTCCGGTCTATTTGGGGTCACTTCCGGTTTATTTGGGTCACTTCCGGTTTAATTTGGGTCACTTCCGGTTCGTCTGAGGTCACTTCCGGTTTATTAGGGGTCACTTCCGGTCTAAAAAGGTCACTTCCGGTTCATTTGGGGTCACTTCCGGTTTGATTTAGGGTCACTTCCGGTTTACCAGAGGTCACTTCCGGTCTATTTGGGGTCACTTCCGGTTTATTTGGGTCACTTCCGGTTTAATTTGGGTCACTTCCGGTTCGTCTGAGGTCACTTCCTGTTTATTAGGGGTCATTTCCGGTCTAAAAAGGTCACTTCCGGTACGTTTGGGGTCACTTCCGGTTTGATTTGGGGTCACTTCCGGTTTACCTGAGGTCACTTCCGGTCTATTTGGGGTCACTTTCGGTTTGATTTGGGGCACTTCCGGTTCATTTTGGGTTCATTGGGGGCACTTGAGGGTCAATCCAAGATGGCCGCCACACTGGAATTGGGGGTCAAGGGTTGAATGTGTAAGCGTAGTGGAAGTGGGGGTGAATGGGAGTGAATGTGGGAAGCATAAGGTGAATGCATTTGGAATGGGTTGAATCGGTCGAAAAATGTAGAAATTAGAGTAGAAAAACGAAATTTTAGAGAATTTTGGTTGAATTTCAAATTTGAGAATTTGGAATTTTTGGTAAGTGGGAAGTTGTGGAATAGGTAGGCAAAAGATGAACAGTTGAAAGTTGGAATGGGTTGAATCGGTTGAAAAATGTAGAAATTAGAGTGGAATAACGGAATTAGAGAGAATTTTGGTTGAATTTCAAATTTGAAAATTTGGAATTTTTAGTAAATGGGAAGTTGTGGAATAGGTAGGCAAAAGATGAACAGTTGGAATGGGTTGAATCGGTTGAAAAATGTAGAAGTTAGAGGTGAAAAACGAAATTTTGTGAAATGTCGAATGTGCCATTAAGAATGGATGGGGAAAAATTTGTCGGAATTTTGGGAATTTTGCGGAATCGGAAAATTTTCGGAATGAGAAAAATACAAGCGCTCATGTCGTGAATATTTGGAATACGTGAAAAGTGGAATGGAGTGAATCGGATGAATTATGTGAAAGATGAAACGGGACAAAAAAGTGGCGGGAATAAAATAGAATAATAATAATAATAATAATAAAGTAAATGGAGTAGAATAACATATGTGTGAAGGCCATCGCCTTCACACAATAACTAGAATTTTGCAATTTCTGGAGAAATTGCGTGTGAAGGCGAAATGTATGAATAACTTCTTCGGGGAATGCTGCCGAACGATGTTGAAACGTGTTGAATTACTTGAGAAATGTAGACTATTTGGAGAATTTGTGGCGAATTTCAAAATAAAAGATGTGAAGTTTTTGGTAAGCGGGAAGTTGTGGAATAGGTAGGCAAAAGATGAACAGTTGAAAGTTGGAATGGGTTGAATCGGTTGGAAAATGTAGAAATTAGAGTAGAAAAACGAAATTTTGGAGAATTTGGTTGAATTTCGAATTTCGAATTTTTGGTAAGTGGGAAGTTGTGGAATAGGTAGGCAAAAGATTTACAGTTGAAAGTTGGAACGGGTTGAATCAGTTAAAAAATGTAGAAGTTAGAGCAAATGTTGAATCCCCATAGAGAATAAATGGGAAAATAAAAAAAAGCAATTGCGCCAAAATCGTTCTAAGTTTGGAACAAAACAAAAAAAACGGCCTCAGGAGATTCACTTTTGGGGTAAAAATGTTGAAAGGGGTTAAATCAGACAAAAAACGAAAAAGTTAGCGCAAATGTAGCTATTTGGGCCACTCAGTGTTGAAATAAGGTCACTTCCGGTTTGATTCGGGTCACTTCCGGTCTAGTTTGGGTCACTTCCGGTTTATTTGGGTCACTTCCGGTTTAAAACAGGTCACTTCCGGTTTAGCTGAGGTCACTTCCGGTTTATTTGGGGTCATTTCCGGTCTAAAAAGGTCACTTCCGGTTCATTTGGGGTCACTTCCGGTTTGATTTGGGGTCACTTCCGGTTTACCAGAGGTCACTTCCGGTCTATAAGGGGTCACTTCCGGTTTGATTGGGTCACTTCCGGTTTATTTGGGTCACTTCCGGTTTAATTTGGGTCACTTCCGGTTCGTCTGAGGTCACTTCCGGTTTATTAGGGGTCATTTCCGGTCTAAAAAGGTCACTTCCGGTACATTTGGGGTCACTTCCGGTTTGATTTGGGGTCACTTCCGGTTTACCTGAGGTCACTTCCGGTCTATTTGGGGTCACTTTCGGTTTGATTTGGGGCACTTCCGGTTCATTTTGGGTTCATTGGGGGCACTTGAGGGTCATCCAAGATGGCCGCCACACTGGAATTGGGGGTCAAGGGTTGAATGTGTAAGCGTAGTGGAAGTGGGGGTGAATGGGAGTGAATGTGGGAAGCATAAGGTGAATAAATTTGGAATGGGTTGAATCGGTCGAAAAATGTAGAAATGAGAGTAGAAAAACTGAATTTTTGAGAATTTGGTTGAATTTCAAATTTGAAAATGTGGAATTTTTGGTAAGTGGGAAGTTGTGGAATAGGTAGGCAAAAGATGAACAGTTGAAAGTTGGAATGGGTTGAATCGGTTGAAAAATGTAGAAATGAGAAGGGAAAAAGGAATTGGGTGTGAATTTCAAAATAAAAGATGTGAAGTATTTGGGAAGTTGTGGAATAGGTAGAAAAATGATGAACAGTTGAAAGTTGGAATGGGTTGAATCGGTTGAAAAATGTAGAAATTAGAGTACAAAAACGGAATTTGAGAGAATTTTGGTTGAATTTCAAAATAAAATATGTGAAGTTTTTGGTAAGTGGGAAGTTGTGGAATAGGTAGAAAAATGATGAACAGTTGAAAGTTGGAATGGGTTGAATCGGTTGAAAAATGTAGAAATGAGAAGGGAAAAGGAAATTGGGTGTGAATTTCAAAATAAAAGATGTGAAGTTTTTGGTAAGTGGGAAGTTGTGGAATAGGTAGAAAAATGATGAACAGTTGAAAGTTGGAATGGGTTGAATCGGTTGAAAAATGTAGAAATGAGAAGGGAAAAGGAATTGGGTGTGAATTTCAAAATAAAAGATGTGAAGCTTTTGGTAAGTGGGAAGTTGTGGAATCGGTAGAAAAATGATGAACAGTTGAAAGTTGGAATGGGTTGAATCGGTTGAAAAATGTAGAAATTAGAGTAGAAAAACGAAATTTTAGAGAATTTTGGTTGAATTTCAAAATAAAAGATGTGAAGTTTTTGGTAAGTGGGACGTTGTGGAATAGGTAGGCAAAAGATGAACAGTTGAAAGTTGGAACGAGTTGAATCGGTTGAAAAATGTAGAAGTTAGAGGTGAAAAACGAAATTTTGTGAAAATTTGTCGGAATTTTTAACGTGAAAACGAGAAATTTTCGAATTTGGGAATTTTGGGAATGTCGAGAATCCTTCCGAATGTGATTAGAATGTGCTGAATGATGTGAATTTCAAATTGGAACGACGTAAATGTGAAATGTCGAATGTGCCATTAAGAATGAATGGGGAAAAATTTGTCGGAATTTTGGGAATTTTGCGGAATCGGAAAATTTTCGGAACGAGAAAAATATAAGCGCTCATGTCGTGAATATTTGGAATACGTGAAAAGTGGAATGGAGTGAATCGGATGAATTATGTGGAAGATGAAACGTGTCAAAAAAGTGTGGAGAATAAAATAGAAGAATAATAATAACTAGAATTTTGCAATTTCTGGAGAAATTGCGTGTGAAGGCGAAATGTATGAATAACTTCTTCAGGGAATGCTGCCGAACGATGTTGAAACGTGTTGAATTACTTGAGAAATGTAGAATATTTGGAGAATTTGTGGCGAATTTCAAAATAAAAGATGTCAAGTTTTTGGTAAGTGGGAAGTTGTGGAATAGGTCGAAAAATGATGAACAGTTGAAAGTTGGAATGGGTTGAATCGGTTGAAAAATGTAGAAATGAGAAGGGAAAAAGGAATTGGGTGTGAATTTCAAAATAAAAGATGTGAAGGTTTTGGGAAGTTGTGGAATAGGTCGAAAAATGATGAACAGTTGAAAGTTGGAATGGGTTGAATCGGTTGAAAAATGTAGAAATGAGAAGGGAAAAGGGAATTGGGTGTGAATTTCAAAATAAAAGATGTGAAGTTTTCTGTAAGTGGGAAGTTGTGGAATAGGTAGAAAAATGATGAACAGTTGAAAGTTGGAATGGGTTGAATCGGTTGAAAAATGTAGAAATGAGAAGGGAAAAGGGAATTGAGTGTGAATTTCAAAATAAAAGATGTGAAGTTTTTGGTAAGTGGGAAGTTGTGGAATAGGTAGAAAAATGATGAACAGTTGAAAGTTGGAATGGATTGAATCGGTTGAAAAATGTAGAAATGAGAAGGGAAAAGGGAATTGGGTGTGAATTTCAAAATAAAAGATGTGAAGTTTTTGGTAAGTGGGAAGTTGTAGAATAGGTAGAAAAATGATGAACAGTTGAAAGTTGGAATGGGTTGAATCGGTTGAAAAATGTAGAAATGAGAAGGGAAAAAGGAATTGGGTGTGAATTTCAAAATAAAAGATGTGATGTTTTTGGGAAGTTGTGGAATAGGTAGAAAAATGATGAACAGTTGAAAGTTGGAATGGGTTGAATCGGTTGAAAAATGTAGAAATTAGAGTACAAAAACGGAATTTGAAAGAATTTTGGTTGAATTTCAAAATAAAAGATGTGAAGTTTTTGGTAAGTGGGAAGTTGTGGAATAGGTAGAAAAATGATGAACAGTTGAAAGTTGGAATGGGTTGAATCGGTTGAAAAATGTAGAAATGAGAAGGGAAAAGGAAATTGGGTGTGAATTTCAAAATAAAAGATGTGAAGTTTTTGGTAAGTGGGAAGTTGTGGAATAGGTAGAAAAATTATGAACAGTTGAAAGTTGGAATGGGTTGAATCGGTTGAAAAATGTAGAAATGAGAAGGGAAAAGGAATTGGGTGTGAATTTCAAAATAAAAGATGTGAAGCTTTTGGTAAGTGGGAAGTTGTGGAATCGGTAGAAAAATAATGAACAGTTGAAAGTTGGAATGGGTTGAATCGGTTGAAAAATGTAGAAATTAGAGTAGAAAAACGAAATTTTAGAGAATTTTGGTTGAATTTCAAAATAAAAGATGTGAAGTTTTTGGTAAGTGGGACGTTGTGGAATAGGTAGGCAAAAGATGAACAGTTGAAAGTTGGAACGAGTTGAATCGGTTGAAAAATGTAGAAGTTAGAGCTGAAAAACGAAATTTTGTGGAAATTTGTCGGAATTTTTAACGTGAAAACGTGAAATTTTCGAATTTGGGAATTTTGGGAATGTCGAGAATCCTTCCGAATGTGATTAGAATGTGCTGAATGATGTGAATTTCAAATTGGAACGACGTAAATGTGAAATGTCGAATGTGCCATTAAGAATGAATGGGGAAAAATTTGTCGGAATTTGGGGAATTTTGCGGAAACGGAAAATTTTCGGAACGAGAAAAATGGAAGCGCTCGTCGCGTGAATATTTGGAATACGTGAAAAGTGGAATGGAGTGAATCGGATGAATTATGTGGAAGCTGAAACGTGTCAAAAAAGTGTGGAGAATAAAATAGAAGAATAATAATAATAACTAGAATTTTGCAATTTCTGGAGAAATTGCGTGTGAAGGCGAAATGTATGAATAACTTTTTCGGGGAATGCTGCCGAACGATGTTGAAACGTGTTGAATTACTTGAGAAATGTAGAATATTTGGAGAATTTGTGGTGAATTTCAAAATTGAAAGTTTGGAATATTTGGTAAGTGGGAAGTTGTGGAATAGGTAGGCAAAAGATGAACAGTTGAAAGTTGGAATGGGTTGAATCGGTAGAAAAATGTAGAAGTTAGAGTAGAAAAACGAAATTTTGGAGAATTTGGTTGAATTTTAAATTTGGAATTGTTGGTAAGTGGGAAGTTGTGGAATAGGTAGGCAAAAGATGAACAGTTGAAAGTTGGAACGGGTTGAATCAGTTAAAAAATGTAGAAGTTAGAGCAAATGTTGAATCCCCATAGAGAATGAATGGGAAAATAAAAAAAAGCAATTGCGCCAAAATCTTTCTAAATTTGGAACAAAACCAAAAAAAACGGCCTCAGGAGGTTCACTTTTGGGGTAAAAATGTTGAAACGGGTTAAATCGGACAAAAAACGAAGACGTTAGCGCAAATGTAGCCATTTGGGGCACTTAGTGTTGAAATAAGGTCACTTCCGGCTTGATTCGGGTCATTTCCGGTGTAATTTGGGTCACTTCCGGTTTATTTGGGTCACTTCCGGTTTAAAATCGGTCACTTCCGGTTTAGCTGAGGTCACTTCCGGTTTATTTGGGGTCATTTCCGGTCTAAAAAGGTCACTTCCGGTTCATTTGGGGTCACTTCCGGTTTGATTTGGGGTCACTTCCGGTTTACCAGAGGTCACTTCCGGTCTATTTGGGGTCACTTCCGGTCTATTTGGGGTCACTTCCGGTTTATTTGGGTCACTTCCGGTTTAAAACAGGTCACTTCCGGTCTAGCTGAGGTCACTTCCGGTTTATTTGGGGTCATTTCCGGTCTAAAAAGGTAACTTCCGGTTCATTTTGGGTCACTTCCGGTTTGATTTGGGGTCACTTCCGGTTTACCTGAGGTCACTTCCGGTCTATTTGGGGTCACTTCCGGTCTATTTGGGGTCACTTCCGGTTTATTTGGGTCACTTCCGGTTTAATTTGGGTCACTTCCGGTTCGTCTGAGGTCACTTCCGGTTTATTAGGGGTCATTTCCGGTCTAAAAAGGCCACTTCCGGTACATTTGGGGTCACTTCCGGTTTGATTTGGGGTCACTTCCGGTTTACCTGAGGTCACTTCCGGTCTATTTGGGGTCACTTTCGGTTTGATCTGGGGCACTTCCGGTTCATTTTGGGTTCATTGGGGGCACTTGAGGGTCAATCCAAGATGGCCGCCACACTGGAATTGGGGGTCAAGGGTTGAATGTGTAGGCGTAGTGGAAGTGGGGGTGAATGGGAGTGAATGTGGGAAGCATAAGGTGAATGCATTTGGAATGGGTTGAATCGGTTGAAAAATGTAGAAATTAGAGTGGAATAACGGAATTTGAGAGAATTTTGGTTGAATTTCAAATTTGAGAATTTGGAATTTTTGGTAAGTGGGAAGTTGTGGAATAGGTAGGCAAAAGATGAACAGTTGAAAGTTGGAATGGGTTGAATCGGTTGAAAAATGTAGAAGTTAGAGGTGAAACACGAAATTTTGTGAAATGTGGAATGTGCCATTAAGAATGGATGGGGAAAAATTTGTCGGAATTTTGGGAATCTTGCGGAATCGGAAAATTTTCGGAATGAGAAAAATACAAGCGCTCATGTCGTGAATATTTGGAATACGTGAAAAGTGGAATGGAGTGAATCGGATGAATTTTGTGGAAGAAGAAGCGGGACAAAAAAGTGGCGGGAATAAAATAGAATAATAATAATAATAAAGTAAATGGAGTAGAATAACATATGTGTGAAGGCCTTCGCCTTCACACAATAATAATAGAGAATGGTGTAGAATAACATATGTGTGAAGGCCTTCGCCTTCACACAATAACTAGAATTTTGCAATTTCTGGAGAAATTGCGTGTGAAGGCGAAATGTATGAATAACTTTTTCGGGGAATGCTGCCGAACGATGTTGAAACGTGTTGAATTACTTGAGAAATGTAGAATATTTGGAGAATTTGTGGTGAATTTCAAAATTGGAAGTTTGGAATATTTGGTAAGTGGGAAGTTGTGGAATAGGTAGGCAAAATATGAACAGTTGAAAGTTGAAATGGGTTGAATCTGTTGAAAAATGCAGAAATTAGAGTAGAAAAACGAAATTTTGGAGAATTTGGTTGAATTTCGAATTTGGAATTTTTGGTAAGTGGGAAGTTGTGGAATAGGTAGGCAAAAGATGTACAGTTGAAAGTTGGAACGGGTTGAATCAGTTAAAAAATGTAGAAGTTAGAGCAAATGTTGAATCACCATAGAGAGAATGAATGGGAAAATAAAAAAAAGCAATTGCGCCAAAATCTTTCTAAATTTGGAACAAAACAAAAAAAACGGCCTCAGGAGGTTCACTTTTGGGGTAAAAATGTTGAAACGGGTTAAATCGGACAAAAAACGAAGACGTTAGCGCAAATGTAGCTATTTGGGGCACTTAGTGTTGAAATAAGGTCACTTCCGGCTTGATTCGGGTCATTTCCGGTCTAATTTGGGTCACTTCCGGTTTATTTGGGTCACTTCCGGTTTAAAACAGGTCACTTCCGGTTTAGCTGAGGTCACTTCCGGTTTATTTGGGGTCACTTCCGGTCCAAAAGGGTCACTTCCGGTTCATTTGGGGTCACTTCCGGTTTGATTTGGGGTCACTTCCGGTTTACCAGAGGTCACTTCCGGTTTATTTGGGTCACTTCCGGTTTAATTTGGGTCACTTCCGGTTCGTCTGAGGTCACTTCCGGTTTATAAGGGGTCATTTCCGGTCTAAAAAGGTCACTTCCGGTACATTTGGGGTCACTTCCGGTTTGATTTGGGGTCACTTCCGGTTTACCTGAGGTCACTTCCGGTCTATTTGGGGTCACTTCCGGCCGGTTTAATTTGGGTCACTTCCGGTTCGTCTGAGGTCACTTCCGGTTTATTAGGGGTCATTTCCGGTCTAAAAAGGTCACTTCCGGTACATTTGGGGTCACTTCCGGTTTGATTTGGGGTCACTTCCGGTTTACCTGAGGTCACTTCCGGTCTATTTGGGGTCACTTTCGGTTTGATTTGGGCCACTTCCGGTTCATTCTGGGTTCATTGGTGGCACTTCAGGGTCATCCAAGATGGCCGCCACACTGGAATTGGGGGTCAAGGGTTGAATTGTGTAAGCATAGTGGAAGTGGGGGTGAATGGGAGTGAATGTGGGAAGAATAAGGTGAATTAAGTGAATAAATTTGGAATGGGTTGAATCTGTTGAAAAATGTAGAAATGAGAAGGGAAAAAGGAATTGGGTGTGAATTTCAAAATAAAAGATGTGAAGTTTTTGGTAAGTGGGAAGTTGTGGAATAGGTAGAAAAATGATGAACAGTTGAAAGTTGGAATGGGTTGAATCGGTTGAAAAATGTAGAAATGAGAAGGAGAAACGGAAATATTGGAGAATTGGGTGTGAATTTCAAAATAAAAGATGTGAAGTTTTTGGTAAGTGGGAAGTTGTGGAATAGGTAGAAAAATGATGAACAGTTGAAAGTTGGAATGGGTTGAATCGGTTGAAAAATGTAGAAATGAGAAGGGAAAAGGAATTGGGTGTGAATTTCAAAATAAAAGATGTGAAGCTTTTGGTAAGTGGGAAGTTGTGGAATCAGTAGAAAAATAATGAACAGTTGAAAGTTGGAATGGGTTGAATCGGTTGAAAAATGTAGAAATTAGAGTAGAAAAACGAAATTTTAGAGAATTTTGGTTGAATTTCAAAATAAAAGATGTGAAGTTTTTGGTAAGTGGGACGTTGTGGAATAGGTAGGCAAAAGATGAACAGTTGAAAGTTGGAACGAGTTGAATCGGTTGAAAAATGTAGAAGTTAGAGGTGAAAAACGAAATTTTGTGAAAATTTGTCGGAATTTTTAACGTGAAAACGTGAAATTTTCGAATTTGGGAATTTTGGGAATGTCGAGAATCCTTCCGAATGTGATTAGAATGTGCTGAATGATGTGAATTTCAAATTGGAACGACGTAAATGTGAAATGTCGAATGTGCCATTAAGAATGAATGGGGAAAAATTTGTCGGAATTTTGGGAATTTTGCGGAATCGGAAAATTTTCGGAACGAGCAAAATACAAGCGCTCGTCGCGTGAATATTTGGAATACGTGAAAAGTGGAATGGAGTGAATCGGATGAATTATGTGGAAGATGAAACGTGTCAAAAAAGTGTGGAGAAACGTAGAGAATAATAATAATAATAACTAGAATTTTGCAATTTCTGGAGAAATTGCGTGTGAAGGCGAAATGTATGAATAACTTCTTCGGGGAATGCCGCCGAATGATGTTGAAACGTGTTGAATTACTTGAGAAATGTAGAATATTTGGTGAATTTGTGGTGAATTTCAAAATTGAAAGTTTGGAATATTTGGTAAGTGGGAAGTTGTGGAATAGGTAGGCAAAAGATGAACAGTTGAAAGGTGGAATGGGTTGAATCGGTTGAAAAATGTAGAATATAGAGTAGAAAAACGAAATTTTGGATAATATGGTTGAATTTCGAATTTGGAATTTTTGGTAAGTGGGAAGTTGTGGAATAGGTAGGCAAAAGATGTACAGTTGAAAGTTGGAACGGGTTGAATCAGTTAAAAAATGTAGAAGAACTAAACAAAGAAAAACGGCCTCAGGAGGTTCACTTTTGGGGTAAAAATGTTGAAACGGGTTAAATCGGACAAAAAACGAAAAAGTTAGCGCAAATGTAGCTATTTGGGCCATTTAGTGTTGAAATAAGGTCACTTCCGGTTCTATTCGGGTCACTTCCGGTCTAGTTTGGGTCACTTCCGGTTTATTTGGGTCACTTCCGGTTTAAAACAGGTCACTTCCGGTTTAGCTGAGGTCACTTCCGGTTTACTTGGGGTCATTTCCGGTTAAAAAAGGTCACTTCCGGTTCATTTGGGGTCACTTCCGGTTTGATTTGGGGTCACTTCCGGTCTACCAGAGGTCACTTCCGGTCTATTTGGGGTCACTTCCGGTCTATTTGGGGTCACTTCCGGTTTATTTGGGTCACTTCCGGTTTGATTTGGGTCACTTCCGGTTCGTCTGAGGTCACTTCCGGTTTATTAGGGGTCATTTCCGGTCAAAAAAGGTCACTTCCGGTACATTTGGGGTCACTTCCGGTTTGATTTGGGGTCACTTCCGGTTTACCTGAGGTCACTTCCGGTCTATTTGCGGTCACTTTCGGTTTGATTTGGGGCACTTCCGGTTCATTTTGGGTTCATTGGGGGCACTTGAGGGTCAATCCAAGATGGCCGCCACACTGGAATTGGGGGTCAAGGGTTGAATGTGTAAGCGTAGTGGAAGTGGGGGTGAATGGGAGTGAATGTGGGAAGCATAAGGTGAATGCATTTGGAATGGGTTGAATCGGTCGAAAAATGTAGAAATTAGAGTAGAAAAACGAAATTTTAGAGAATTTTGGTTGAATTTCAAATTTGAGAATTTGGAATTTTTGGTAAGTGGGAAGTTGTGGAATAGGTAGGCAAAAGATGAACAGTTGAAAGTTGGAATGGGTTGAATCGGTTGAAAAATGTAGAAATTAGAGTGGAATAACGGAATTAGAGAGAATTTTGGTTGAATTTCAAATTTGAAAATTTGGAATTTTTAGTAAATGGGAAGTTGTGGAATAGGTAGGCAAAAGATGAACAGTTGAAAGTTGGAATGGGTTGAATCGGTTGAAAAATGTAGAAGTTAGAGGTGAAAAACGAAATTTTGTGAAATGTCGAATGTGCCATTAAGAATGGATGGGGAAAAATTTGTCGGAATTTTGGGAATTCTGCGGAATCGGAAAATTTTCGGAATGAGAAAAATACAAGCGCTCATGTCGTGAATATTTGGAATACGTGAAAAGTGGAATGGAGTGAATCGGATGAAAAATGTGGAAGAAGAAGCGGGACAAAAAAGTGGCGGGAATAAAATAGAATAATAATAATAACTAGAATTTTGCAATTTCTGGAGAAATTGCGTGTGAAGGCGAAATGTATGAATAACTTTTTCGGGGAATGCTGCCGAACGATGTTGAAACGTGTTGAATTACTTGAGAAATGTAGAATATTTGGAGAATTTGTGGTGAATTTCAAAATTGAAAGTTTGGAATATTTGGTAAGTGGGAAGTTGTGGAATAGGTAGGCAAAAGATGAACAGCTGAAAGTTGGAATGGGTTGAAAAATGTAGAAATTAGAGTAAAAAACGAAATTTGGGAGAATTTGGTTGAATTTCAAATTTCGAATTTTTGGTAAGTGGGAAATTGTGGAATAGGTAGGCAAAAGATGTACAGTTGAAAGTTGGAACGGGTTGAATCAGTTAAAAAATGTAGAAGTTAGAGCAAATGTTGAATCCCCATAGAGAATGAATGGGAAAATAAGAAAAAGCAATTGCGCCAAAATCTTTCTAAATTTGGAACAAAACAAAAAAAACGGCCTCAGGAGGTTCACTTTTGGGATAAAAATGTTGAAACGGGTTAAATCGGACAATAAACGAAGACGTTAGCGCAAATGTAGCTATTTGGGGCACTTAGTGTTGAAATAAGGTCACTTCCGGCTTGATTCGGGTCATTTCCGGTCTAATTTGGGTCACTTCCGGTTTATTTGGGTCACTTCCGGTTTAAAACAGGCCACTTCCGGTTTAGCTGAGGTCACTTCCGGTTTATTTGGGGTCACTTCCGGTCTAAAAAGGTCACTTCCGGTTCATTTGTGGTCACTTCCGGTTTGATTTGGGGTCACTTCCGGTTTACCAGAGGTCACTTCCGGTCTATTTGGGGTCACTTCCGGTCTATTTGGGGTCACTTCCGGTTTATTTGGGTCACTTCCGGTTCGTCTGAGGTCACTTCCGGTTTATAAGGGGTCATTTCCGGTCTAAAAAGGTCACTTCCGGTACATTTGGGGTCACTTCCGGTTTGATTTGGGGTCACTTCCGGTTTACCTGAGGTCACTTCCGGTCTATTTGGGGTCACTTCCGGTTTAATTTGGGTCACTTCCGGTTCGTCTGAGGTCACTTCCGGTTTATTAGGGGTCATTTCCGGTCTAAAAAGGTCACTTCCGGTACATTTGGGGTCACTTCCGGTTTGATTTGGGGTCACTTCCGGTTTACCTGAGGTCACTTCCGGTCTATTTGGGGTCACTTTCGGTTTGATTTGGGCCACTTCCGGTTCATTCTGGGTTCATTGGTGGCACTTCAGGGTCATCCAAGATGGCCGCCACACTGGAATTGGGGGTCAAGGGTTGAATTGTGTAAGCATAGTGGAAGTGGGGGTGAATGGGAGTGAATGTGGGAAGAATAAGGTGAATTAAGTGAATAAATTTGGAATGGGTTGAATCTGTTGAAAAATGTAGAAATGAGAAGGGAAAAAGGAATTGGGTGTGAATTTCAAAATAAAAGATGTGAAGTTTTTGGTAAGTGGGAAGTTGTGGAATAGGTAGAAAAATGATGAACAGTTGAAAGTTGGAATGGGTTGAATCGGTTGAAAAATGTAGAAATGAGAAGGAGAAACGGAAATATTGGAGAATTGGGTGTGAATTTCAAAATAAAAGATGTGAAGTTTTTGGTAAGTGGGAAGTTGTGGAATAGGTAGAAAAATGATGAACAGTTGAAAGTTGGAATGGGTTGAATCGGTTGAAAAATGTAGAAATGAGAAGGGAAAAGGAATTGGGTGTGAATTTCAAAATAAAAGATGTGAAGCTTTTGGTAAGTGGGAAGTTGTGGAATCAGTAGAAAAATAATGAACAGTTGAAAGTTGGAATGGGTTGAATCGGTTGAAAAATGTAGAAATTAGAGTAGAAAAACGAAATTTTAGAGAATTTTGGTTGAATTTCAAAATAAAAGATGTGAAGTTTTTGGTAAGTGGGACGTTGTGGAATAGGTAGGCAAAAGATGAACAGTTGAAAGTTGGAACGAGTTGAATCGGTTGAAAAATGTAGAAGTTAGAGGTGAAAAACGAAATTTTGTGAAAATTTGTCGGAATTTTTAACGTGAAAACGTGAAATTTTCGAATTTGGGAATTTTGGGAATGTCGAGAATCCTTCCGAATGTGATTAGAATGTGCTGAATGATGTGAATTTCAAATTGGAACGACGTAAATGTGAAATGTCGAATGTGCCATTAAGAATGAATGGGGAAAAATTTGTCGGAATTTTGGGAATTTTGCGGAATCGGAAAATTTTCGGAACGAGCAAAATACAAGCGCTCGTCGCGTGAATATTTGGAATACGTGAAAAGTGGAATGGAGTGAATCGGATGAATTATGTGGAAGATGAAACGTGTCAAAAAAGTGTGGAGAAACGTAGAGAATAATAATAATAATAACTAGAATTTTGCAATTTCTGGAGAAATTGCGTGTGAAGGCGAAATGTATGAATAACTTCTTCGGGGAATGCTGCCGAACGATGTTGAAACGTGTTGAATTACTTGAGAAATGTAGAATATTTGGAGAATTTGTGGCGAATTTCAAAATAAAAGATGTGAAGTTTTTGGTAAGTGGGAAGTTGTGGAATAGGTCGAAAAATGATGAACAGTTGAAAGTTGGAATGGGTTGAATTGGTTGAAAAATGTAGAAATGAGAAGGGAAAAAGGAATTGGGTGTGAATTTCAAAATAAAAGATGTGAAGGTTTTGGGAAGTTGTGGAATAGGTCGAAAAATGATGAACAGTTGAAAGTTGGAATGGGTTGAATCGGTTGAAAAATGTAGAAATGAGAAGGGAAAAGGGAATTGGGTGTGAATTTCAAAATAAAAGATGTGAAGTTTTTGGTAAGTGGGAAGTTGTGGAATAGGTAGAAAAATGATGAACAGTTGAAAGTTGGAATGGGTTGAATCGGTTGAAAAATGTAGAAAGGAGAAGGGAAAAGGGAATTGAGTGTGAATTTCAAAATAAAAGATGTGAAGTTTTTGGTAAGTGGGAAGTTGTGGAATAGGTAGAAAAATGATGAACAGTTGAAAGTTGGAATGGGTTGAATCGGTTGAAAAATGTAGAAATGAGAAGGGAAAAGGGAATTGGGTGTGAATTTCAAAATAAAAGATGTGAAGTATTTGGGAAGTTGTGGAATAGGTAGAAAAATGATGAACAGTTGAAAGTTGGAATGGGTTGAATCGGTTGAAAAATGTAGAAATTAGAGTACAAAAACGGAATTTGAGAGAATTTTGGTTGAATTTCAAAATAAAAGATGTGAAGTTTTTGGTAAGTGGGAAGTTGTGGAATAGGTAGAAAAATGATGAACAGTTGAAAGTTGGAATGGGTTGAATCGGTTGAAAAATGTAGAAATGAGAAGGGAAAAGGAAATTGGGTGTGAATTTCAAAATAAAAGATGTGAAGTTTTTGGTAAGTGGGAAGTTGTGGAATAGGTAGAAAAATGATGAACAGTTGAAAGTTGGAATGGGTTGAATCGGTTGAAAAATGTAGAAATGAGAAGGGAAAAGGAATTGGGTGTGAATTTCAAAATAAAAGACGTGAAGCTTTTGGTAAGTGGGAAGTTGTGGAATCGGTAGAAAAATAATGAACAGTTGAAAGTTGGAATGGGTTGAATCGGTTGAAAAATGTAGAAATGAGAAGGGGAAAGGAAATTGGGTGTGAATTTCAAAATAAAAGATGTGAAGTTTTTGGTAAGTGGGAAGTTGTGGAATAGGTAGAAAAATGATGAACAGTTGAAAGTTGGAATGGGTTGAATCGGTTGAAAAATGTAGAAATGAGAAGGGAAAAGGAATTGGGTGTGAATTTCAAAATAAAAGACGTGAAGCTTTTGGTAAGTGGGAAGTTGTGGAATCGGTAGAAAAATAGTGAACAGTTGAAAGTTGGAATGGGTTGAATCGGTTGAAAAATGTAGAAATGAGAAGGGAAAAGGAAATTGGGTGTGAATTTCAAAATAAAAGATGTGAAGTTTTTGGTAAGTGGGAAGTTGTGGAATAGGTAGAAAAATGATGAACAGTTGAAAGTTGGAATGGGTTGAATCGGTTGAAAAATGTAGAAATGAGAAGGGAAAAGGAATTGGGTGTGAATTTCAAAATAAAAGATGTGAAGCTTTTGGTAAGTGGGAAGTTGTGGAATCAGTAGAAAAATAATGAACAGTTGAAAGTTGGAATGGGTTGAATCGGTTGAAAAATGTAGAAATTAGAGTAGAAAAACGAAATTTTAGAGAATTTTGGTTGAATTTCAAAATAAAAGATGTGAAGTTTTTGGTAAGTGGGACGTTGTGGAATAGGTTGGCAAAAGATGAACAGTTGAAAGTTGGAACGAGTTGAATCGGTTGAAAAATGTAGAAGTTAGAGGTGAAAAACGAAATTTTGTGAAAATTTGTCGGAATTTTTAACGTGAAAACGTGAAATTTTCGAATTTGGGAATTTTGGGAATGTCAAGAATCCTTCCGAATGTGATTAGAATGTGCTGAATGATGTGAATTTCAAATTGGAACGACGTAAATGTGAAATGTCGAATGTGCCATTAAGAATGAATGGGGAAAAATTTGTCGGAATTTTGGGAATTTTGCGGAATCGGAAAATTTTCGGAACGAGAAAAATACAAGCGCTCGTCGCGTGAATATTTGGAATACGTGAAAAGTGGAATGGAGTGAATCGGATGAATTATGTGGAAGATGAAACGTGTCAAAAAAGTGTGGAGAATAAAAGAGAATAATAATAATAATAGAGAATGGTGTAGAATAACATATGTGTGAAGGCCTTCGCCTTCACACAATAATAGAGAATGGTGTAGAATAACATATGTGTGAAGGCCTTCGCCTTCACACAATAAAGTAAATGGAGTAGAATAACATATGTGTGAAGGCCTTCGCCTTCACACAACTAGAATTTTGCAATTTCTGGAGAAATTGCGTGTGAAGGCGAAATGTATGAATAACTTTTTCGGGGAATGCTGCCGAACGATGTTGAAACGTGTTGAATTACTTGAGAAATGTAGAATATTTGGAGAATTTGTGGCGAATTTCAAAATAAAAGATGTGAAGTTTTTGGTAAGTGGGAAGTTGTGGAATAGGTTGAAAAATGATGAACAGTTGAAAGTTGGAATGGGTTGAATCGGTTGAAAAATGTAGAAATGAGAAGGGAAAAAGGAATTGGGTGTGAATTTCAAAATAAAAGATGTGAAGGTTTTGGGAAGTTGTGGAATAGGTCGAAAAATGATGAACAGTTGAAAGTTGGAATGGGTTGAATCGGTTGAAAAATGTAGAAATGAGAAGGGAAAAGGGAATTGGGTGTGAATTTCAAAATAAAAGATGTGAAGTTTTTGGTAAGTGGGAAGTTGTGGAATAGGTAGAAAAATGATGAACAGTTGAAAGTTGGAATGGGTTGAATCGGTTGAAAAATGTAGAAAGGAGAAGGGAAAAGGGAATTGAGTGTGAATTTCAAAATAAAAGATGTGAAGTTTTTGGTAAGTGGGAAGTTGTGGAATAGGTAGAAAAATGATGAACAGTTGAAAGTTGGAATGGGTTGAATCGGTTGAAAAATGTAGAAATGAGAAGGGAAAAGGGAATTGGGTGTGAATTTCAAAATAAAAGATGTGAAGTATTTGGGAAGTTGTGGAATAGGTAGAAAAATGATGAACAGTTGAAAGTTGGAATGGGTTGAATCGGTTGAAAAATGTAGAAATTAGAGTACAAAAACGGAATTTGAGAGAATTTTGGTTGAATTTCAAAATAAAAGATGTGAAGTTTTTGGTAAGTGGGAAGTTGTGGAATAGGTAGAAAAATGATGAACAGTTGAAAGTTGGAATGGGTTGAATCGGTTGAAAAATGTAGAAATGAGAAGGGAAAAGGAAATTGGGTGTGAATTTCAAAATAAAAGATGTGAAGTTTTTGGTAAGTGGGAAGTTGTGGAATAGGTAGAAAAATGATGAACAGTTGAAAGTTGGAATGGGTTGAATCGGTTGAAAAATGTAGAAATGAGAAGGGAAAAGGAATTGGGTGTGAATTTCAAAATAAAAGACGTGAAGCTTTTGGTAAGTGGGAAGTTGTGGAATCGGTAGAAAAATAATGAACAGTTGAAAGTTGGAATGGGTTGAATCGGTTGAAAAATGTAGAAATGAGAAGGGGAAAGGAAATTGGGTGTGAATTTCAAAATAAAAGATGTGAAGTTTTTGGTAAGTGGGAAGTTGTGGAATAGGTAGAAAAATGATGAACAGTTGAAAGTTGGAATGGGTTGAATCGGTTGAAAAATGTAGAAATGAGAAGGGAAAAGGAATTGGGTGTGAATTTCAAAATAAAAGACGTGAAGCTTTTGGTAAGTGGGAAGTTGTGGAATCGGTAGAAAAATAGTGAACAGTTGAAAGTTGGAATGGGTTGAATCGGTTGAAAAATGTAGAAATGAGAAGGGAAAAGGAAATTGGGTGTGAATTTCAAAATAAAAGATGTGAAGTTTTTGGTAAGTGGGAAGTTGTGGAATAGGTAGAAAAATGATGAACAGTTGAAAGTTGGAATGGGTTGAATCGGTTGAAAAATGTAGAAATGAGAAGGGAAAAGGAATTGGGTGTGAATTTCAAAATAAAAGATGTGAAGCTTTTGGTAAGTGGGAAGTTGTGGAATCAGTAGAAAAATAATGAACAGTTGAAAGTTGGAATGGGTTGAATCGGTTGAAAAATGTAGAAATTAGAGTAGAAAAACGAAATTTTAGAGAATTTTGGTTGAATTTCAAAATAAAAGATGTGAAGTTTTTGGTAAGTGGGACGTTGTGGAATAGGTAGGCAAAAGATGAACAGTTGAAAGTTGGAACGAGTTGAATCGGTTGAAAAATGTAGAAGTTAGAGGTGAAAAACGAAATTTTGTGAAAATTTGTCGGAATTTTTAACGTGAAAACGTGAAATTTTCGAATTTGGGAATTTTGGGAATGTCGAGAATCCTTCCGAATGTGATTAGAATGTGCTGAATGATGTGAATTTCAAATTGGAACGACGTAAATGTGAAATGTCGAATGTGCCATTAAGAATGAATGGGGAAAAATTTGTCGGAATTTTGGGAATTTTGCGGAATCGGAAAATTTTCGGAACGAGAAAAATACAAGCGCTCGTCGCGTGAATATTTGGAATACGTGAAAAGTGGAATGGAGTGAATCGGATGAATTATGTGGAAGATGAAACGTGTCAAAAAAGTGTGGAGAATAAAAGAGAATAATAATAATAATAGAGAATGGTGTAGAATAACATATGTGTGAAGGCCTTCGCCTTCACACAATAATAGAGAATGGTGTAGAATAACATATGTGTGAAGGCCTTCGCCTTCACACAATAATAATAAAGTAAATGGAGTAGAATAACATATGTGTGAAGGCCTTCGCCTTCACACAATAATAAAGTGAATGGAGTAGAATAACATATGTGTGAAGGCCTTCGCCTTCACACAACAAGTGTCTTAAATGTGTCTTAAATACTTTTGTAATGTTTCCCAGAAGAACCATGTTCTCATACAGCGTACATTAATTTGTTTGAATTTATTTTATGTGATATTTAATTGTTGGTCATCTTGGATTGAACAGTAAGATGCTTTGCAAAATTCTTGTTTCAGTTTCATGATTATCATGACACTTTTTTTCTTTTTCTTTTTTTTTTTTTACTGCTGTGGCATCACAAATATACACTCAAACCAAAAGATACTTTGGTTGAACTCAACTCCAAATGATAACTGTTGGGAGGTTTCACTTGTTGACTGGTATTAGGTTTGCTCTATTGTGAGTGAGTCAGAGTGCAAACTGACATGAGCAATATTATTTGCACTGTAATCTTGGTGCTTTTTCCAGGGATGGGCAACTTTACCGATTATGTTCTCAATGATTGTTAATCAAAAGAACTATACAACTGTCATAAGAGATTTATAACTTCCTTTTTCAATTCCTTGAGCATTCTTTTTATGTTAGAATGAATAAGTATGAAATTAAATGTTTTATACCCCGATTCAAAGATTATACGAATTGTATTTCCAAGTGCCTAATGTTCCTCTATTTGTAATTAACTTGAACCAACAAACAGAAAATGGGGCTCTGACACTTCTGAATGGTTTTTACCAGTGATGGGAAAAATACTCACATTCACTACTTGAGTAAAATTACAATTATTTGTTTTTTGTAACTTTGCAGAAGGAAATCCAAGCAATGAGCCAGTGCCACCATCCCAACATTGTGTCCTACTACACCTCCTTTGTGGTGAAGGATGAACTATGGCTGGTCATGAAACTTCTCAGCGGTGGTGAGTACAGAACTAACTGCAGCTTAACTCAAATCCTCACGGCTTTAACAACCTGGTTTTTTTTGGTGTGTTTTTTTTTGCTGCGCTCTTTGACTAAACATGTTTGTCTCTAAATACAGTCATCAGCGATGTAAACATATTATGTGGAAATATAAAGCTGGACAGGCATCGATAGACTACTAAATATGGTCCTATGCAGGCTTTCTATGATGTTAAATAATCTTAACTGTGGTATTGGTTTGAGAAAAAAAAAGTTAATTAGATGACTGACTACAATTTAGGTAAATATCAATGTAATAAGAATCCAACACAACTTTTCGACTCAAATTTATTTGAGTTTTTCTTTTTGCTGCCAAATGAAATGCAATTGTAACATTAACATCCAGTGTCAAGTTTATTTATATAGCCCTAAATCACAAGCAAGTCTCAAAGGGCTTCACATGTACAAAAATTGACAATTACTCTCAAACATCCCCTGATCTTAAACTCCCAGGAGGGGAAGGAAAAACTCGAAAAAAATGAGAAACCTTGAGAAGAGACCACAGATGGGAGGATCCCCTTCCAGGATGACCAGGCTGCAATGGATGCAGAGAGGGCACATAGAACACATAATATAAAACAATCCAAAGAAAAACTGGATATCCAATTCAAAGCTGCAGGAGGTGCCCTCAATTGTCCTGGCAGTGTCTTTGAAGGTGGTAATCCGCCGCAGTTCCCTCATCCCGATTGGTCGACGAGAATTCCAGATAGCCGTTATCAGTTTGGTTGTCACCTAACCCCCTCCCCAGCCGAATCGGCCACCACAGGTTAATTAAAGGCCATGGCATGAAAATGTGCCTTTAATCGTGTCTTAAGGGCATCCCAAAGCTCTTGCCCCCGAATAGAAAATTTTCTAAACCCTGCAGATTTATTTTTGGCCTTCGGGGTCACTAAAAGACTAGCGTTTAGCAAGCGGAGGTTACGGGACGGAACGTAAGGAACAACTAGCTCGACGAGATACAAAGGCGCTAAGCCATGCAGTGATTTATAGGTTAATAGAAGAACCTTGAATTCACATTTTAGATGGACCGGGAAGCCAATGTAAATTGGCTAATATTGGGGTAATGTGATAACATTTTCTCGTCTGCGTGAGCAGTCTCGCCGCAGCATTTTTCACTAACTGTAGACTTTTAACACTGGATTTAGGAAGACCAGAGAATAATGCGTCACAGTAGTCAAGGTGTGACGTAATATACGCATGTATAATAGTTTCCGCATCACTAGTTGAAAGAACGAATCTTAGCAATATTACGGAGGTGGAAAAAAAGCAATTCTAGTTATGTGCCGTAATTTTCGGACTATAAGTCGCACCAGCCTTAAAATGCCCACAAATGTGAAAAAAAACCCATAAGTCGCTCCGGAGTATAAGTCGCATTTTGGGGGGGCAATTTATTCGACAAAATCCAACACCATGAACGAGGAACAACAGGCTAAACGATACGGTATGCTAACGTGACAAACACAAACGAGGAGCTGAGAACAAACATTCAGTTACCGTATTTTCCGCACTATTAGGCGCACCTAAAAACTTACATTTTACTAAAGAAACACAGTGCGCCTTATAATGCAGAGCACCTTATATATGGATCAATTGATGAATTTTGTTCATCCATACTGGTTGTACACATCCCCTGATCTTAAACTCCCAGGAGGGGAAGGAAAAACTTGTGCTCTGCCAAAATGTTTCAGTACGTTTTAGTACGACTAGTAAATTACAAGGTCGCATCGCTTCCCAACATTACGGCAACTGTAGTCAGGGGGCGTCAGCGAATAGCTGTTGTACCCGCGAGGCTATTTCATTTCAAAATAGGCTGCTCCGTTGAATGTTTTGAGTAAATTTACGGATCAATATGGAAGGGAAACATAGGTAAGTAGTACCAATGCGTTAGATCGAACTTTAGTCAGTTCTGATCATTTTATAGGAGATCGTTTGAGAAACGCGATTGTTTACACTTTGCTGAGGCTCATGGGAGATTGCAAGCTGAGGCTCATGGGAATTTGTGGATGGCTAATGCTATAACGATAGCTGTTATACGCACCAGGCTATTTCATGTCAAAATAGGCTGCTCTGTTAATGTTTCAAGTAAATCTAGGGATCGATATGGAAGGGAAACATACGTAAGTAGTACCAATGCGTTAGATCGAACTTTAGTCAGTTCCGATCATTTTATAGGAGATCGTTTGAGAAACGCGATTGTTTACAGAGGGCTCGTTGGTTATTGGCTAGTGGATGCATACCGCAACCCTAGTCAACCTCAGTTTGTTGCAGTATAGCTTCTATTTTATGCGCCTTATAATCCGGTGCGCCTTATATATGGACAAAGTTTTGAAATGGGCCGTTCATTGAAGGTGCGCCTTATAATCCGGTGCGCCTAATAGTGCGGAAAATACGGTATTTAAAAAAACGATTACATAAATAACTCGTTTATAAAACCATCTGTCACTCCAATTCATTAAACCCATCTATCGTCCTTTGTGAACAATGCCGTGTGCCGCGCCGCAGTTCAAATTATTCCACAGGCCCATACAACGATATATAAACTACTATATTTTAAATAACTATCACATAAACAACAATATTATCAAACCATTTGTGTCACTCCAAATCATTAAATCCATCGATCAAATTTCTCGTCTTTTATCGATCGTCCTTTGTCAACAATGCCGTGTGCCGCGCCGCAGTTCAAATTATTCCACAGGCCCATACAACGATATATAAACTATATTTTAAATAACTATCACATAAACAACAATATTATCAAACCATTTGTGTCACTCTAAATCATTAAATCCATCGATCAAATGTCTCGTCCTTTATGTCATCCTGGTGACAGAGGACATGTCCAGAGGATATGGCGCTTTAAAGTGTTAGTTACTTTATTTGATTTTTTTTCTCTCTATTTTTCATGTTTTGAATATCTTCAAGATAAAGATATCAAAACATGTGAAGTGATCAACTATACTAAAAATAATGTGAAGTGGTCAACTATACTTGTAAGTAAATGATGTGTTAATGATCAAGTAAAGATTTGTGACAAAAAACATATATAAGTCGCTCCTGAGTATAAGTCGACCCCCCCCCCCCACCCAAACTATGAAACAAAAACGCGATTTATAGTCCGAAAATTACGGTACTTAATGTGTTTTTGAAAGGAGAGCGTTTGGTCAAGTATAACCCCAAGATTAGTATGAGGATCACTATGATAGTACATTTATCCAATTTTATAGTGGTTCCTTTAAATAAGTGATGATAACGAGCAGGACCAATTATCAACATCTCAGTTTTATCTGGGTTAAGACGTAGGAAATTGAGACATCCATTGTTTAATCTCTGCAAGGCACGTCTCAAGATTACAACATATCCGCGGATTTGTCATCGATAACGGCATATATAATTGGGTGTCATCCTGTGAAGTGTAATGCCTTTTTTTTTTTTTTTGCCCGCCATTGGCATATTTAACGACTACCTCCATTTTCCTCCCTCTGTACCCTCTCCCTCAGGCTCAGTCTTGGACATCATCAAACACATCATTTCACGAGGGGAGCACAAGTCCGGAGTGTTGGACGAGGCCTGTATCGCCACTATCTTGAAGGAAGTTTTGGAGGCGCTGGAATACCTTCACAAAAATGGACAAATTCATCGGTGAGAGATCTTGCTGGTGTCATCACCTTCCATTTTACCCCAACGTGAAGCCTTTTCTACATATGTGACTGACTGCAGGTTGAACTTGACCTCAGTTCATTAATCTAATGAAGATGCATAATTGAGAAGGCTTGTTTCTGCCTTCTGTGATCTGTGACCATCGAAATGTTTTCAACTTCACAGCCAATACTCGTTTTTGATCCCATACATTTTGTTAAATATCTCTCCACTTCACTCACAGTGATCTAAAGGCTGGAAATATTCTTCTTGGGGATGATGGCTCGGTTCAAATTGCTGGTATGGTGTTCTCTCATTTCTCTTTTTCAGGAAGTCTTGATTTTATATTACACGTTAATTCAAACTAGTTTTTGGCCAGAGTTTGAACGAGCCCCCCCCCCCTTCTCATCCTTTTTAATCTTGCATACTGTGGCCCTCAGATTTTGGTGTGAGTGCCTTTCTAGCGGCAGGCGGGGATATGACAAGGAACAAGGTTCGGAAAACGTTTGTAGGAACACCTTGCTGGATGGCCCCCGAGGTCATGGAGCAGGTGGGATCCTTCTTTCATGGATGGTGTCCTTTTCATTCTTCTTTTGTGTTCTGCTTGTTCATTACTTTCACTGCTTGTTTTTACAGGTCCGTGGCTATGACTTTAAAGCTGACATCTGGAGTTTTGGGATCACTGCAATTGAGTTAGCCACAGGAGCTGCACCGTATCACAAATATCCACCAATGAAGGTAACTATGTTGTGTGTTTGATGTTTCTAATGTGGCTGATAGTTGCGTATGTCTAGGTGCTGATGCTGACTCTGCAGAACGACCCACCCTGTCTGGAAACGGGTATCACAGACAAGGAGATGGTGAAGAAATATGGCAAATCCTTTAGGAAGATGATCACTTTGTGTTTACAGAAGGACCCAGAAAAAAGGTCTGTTCATGAATGTGCACTTCATCATAGCCCTTCCTTTTTTTATTAGACCATTCCTTTTATTCCCAATAATTTCTGTTTGGTTCATTGTAGGCCAACTGCAGCAGAGTTGCTTAAGCACAAGTTCTTCACCAAAGCTAAGGCAAGCTTCTCTGGTGTTAGAAATGCAGTAGATTGTGTTTTTATATATGCGTAATATTTGTCCTCTCACTTCATAGAATAATGACTACCTGCAGGAGAAACTGCTACATAAAGGTCCATCAATAAATGATCGCTCAAAAAAGGTTCGTCATTCTTCAACAAATTACATCTTGTTTTCCCAGCAAACTGACAATTAATAACCATTTTTAAAATTTTGACTTCAAAAGGTGAGACGTGTTCCGGGATCCAGCGGCCGTCTTCACAAGACCGAGGACGGCGGTTGGGAGTGGAGTGACGACGAACTGGACGAGGAGAGTGAAGAAGGCAAAGCTGCAGTGGCAGCTCTCCGGGTGAGATGTTTGACACTTGCTGATACGCATCCGTCAGAATTCATTATAATATTGTACAGTGTAGAGATTTTTGTACATTGGAACACAGTTTAAACCAGGGGTCTCAAACTCCAGTCCTCGGGGGCCGCATTCCTACAAGTTTCCCTTGTTAAACACACCTGATTCAAATGATCAGTTCATCCTCACGTTCTGCAGGAGCCTGATAATTGAATCAGGTGTGTTTAACGAGGGAAACTTGTAGGAATGCGGCCCCCGAGGACTGGAGTTTGAGACCCCTGGTTTAGACCAAAGATAAATGTTGCGTTAGTAACAGTATGTACATCTCACCTCAAGTGCTAAAATGATCAACAACAATATTCAAAATCTATACTGGTTCCCCCTACCACATACTGGTCCACTGTCTTCTCATGTCCTGGTGTGGGATTATACTCTCCTCTTTTTTCAGATGTGATGTCATAAAGTCTTGTTTTTGAGTGTGGGATCCTTTAAATTCTATCCATGAGTATAAAGATTTGGGTGCATCTAAGAATTGCATGTTTTTAATCTTGACAATCTGTCATGTCCATTCTGCAGTCGCCCAGAGTGAGGGACGGCTCTCAGACTATGGAGGTGAGTGTGTTTATGGCGGACATGACCGACCAGCTGTTGCTGATTTTTCTGTTTTGAAGTAATTGATAACGCATGAATGTCTGTCTCACTTGTTTGTCCTCCTCCTCTTATTCCTCTGCTCATGTACCTGCAAGACACTTCAACTTACTTGTGTGTCATACCGCTTAGATTTTCCCGCCAGCAGAGGGCTCTAGTTCACACCTTAAGCCGCCGCCTCCTACAGTCAAAGCCAATGTTACGCCTGTGGGACAGAGTGGCGAAGACGTTCCGCCGCAGGCTTCCACGCCTGCACAAACAGTGAGCCCCTCACATGGAGCCTCCACTCAGGTAATAAGCCATGAGCAGTCAAAGGCCTGGATTTACAAAGCCTCAATTCACACCGACCTTGCGTACATTGCCTGCGTGCTTTTTCAGGATCCCATTGTACCTGATTCCAGCGTTCCCATCAGCCTCGTCCTGAGGCTGAGGAATCCAAAGAAGGAACTCAATGACATCAGATTTGAGTTCATGTCTGGTAGAGGTATGATCATGATGATCATCTAACCTCATGTGCAAAATCAATGATTTTGCTTGTGCTATCTGCTTATGTCATCAGACTCTGCTGATGGAGTGTCTCAGGAGTTGGTTTCAGCCGGTCTGGTTGATGGGAGAGATTTAGTCATTGGTAAGCACTAACTAAGTAGTCCAGTCTCTGTTGCTAAAGCTACAGTAGACATGGCAACAAATTGACACTTGCGTGTAGCTCGTAGTCTTAAAGCAGACAAGTTAAACGCAGACGAGTGTCCTAACATCACTGCTGATTGCCTTGTTCATCTTCATTGCAGTTGCTGCCAATCTGCAAAAGATTGTGGATGATCCTCAGAATCACAAAAATGTCACCTTTAAGCTGGTAAATTCCAATATTGATGTGTTACTGTATTGCAATCAACAATTGTTTACATTTGTGTACTGTCCATATTTGCATAATATACGAGATATCCATGTGACATTTTATAGCACGTTCTTTAGCACAACATATCCATTGAAGTTTCATTCCTTTGTTCCCCAGGCATCTGGTGTGGAGGAGTCTGAAATTCCCGATGACGTCAAACTCATCGGCTTTGCGCAGCTCAGCATTAGCTAAGTCAAAAGGCGTGCAGCAAAAGACAGCAACTACTGGTAATGCACTGCTGCATGCTAGTAAATTCTAAGACGCCACTGCTGCCAAAGAGAGGACGGCGAGACGTGAAGCTGGCTCAAAGTGTGACACTGCGGCAGGATGCACGAGGACCACATGGCGAGGAGGTTCAGTCCATCACAGGAACACACTTGAAACGTTTACAGTGCGCTTATTCGTGGGAGAGGACATGCAATCAATTATTATTCCTACCCCCCCTTTCATTCATAAGCACAACCCAAACCATCTCGTCATTAATGCAAATGATGCCTTTCTCTTTATCTACCTTTTTTTTTCGATTACATAAACTGTGCCACAAAACTCACACGAGTGAAATGTCACCTTATGCTACACTGAATTTGACCAGTGAAATTAAGCCTTAGTTAATTGTCAACTATATATGTCCTCTTTACCATAGCTCAATCAATAGTGATTATTGGCTGATTAATTATATGCATTTCTAAGCTGTCTAAGAAATTCCTTCCTTGGAAACGATACAATAGAGAAGTCAACATTGCTTTGGTAGGCAAAACATCTCCCCTTATAATTGAAGCGCAACCAAAGACATAATCAGGCGTTGACTGCACCAAATGACTCATTCAAATGTATGTAGTTAAATCATCCCGTCAGCTAGCAGCTTTCGACGTCACAATTTCAGTTGCTACAATTTTGGAGTTTTCATCACATATTCAAAAAAAGGAAATATCACTCGCCTGATATTCTTCTCCTATGCAATATTTGTTTTCACTTGATGTGATGCTGTTTGCTCTCTTTGGCTGAATGAATTGTTTGCTGTACCTCAATAGTTCAGGCGGCAAGGCTTAGCCCATAAATCGACTGATTTCCACAAGTATCCCAGCAAAGTGAATTTTTAACACACCTACACAGGTCATTTGCTTTCTTTTTCTCAACTTTTTTCCAAATGTTAATGTTGCATTCTCATTTCATTGAGTCTACCAGTTTTTGATAAATCCTTAAATCTGAAAGTGTGTTGAGTCCAGGCTAGTTTGGCTTGCAAAGACTGCTAGGTTTTCAAATTCCTAGGTGTGGAACCAGAGGAAAGGGCCACTTCACCCAGATAGCACTCACCAATGGTGGTATGCAGCCATGCAAAGGAATAGATCAACAGTGGATAGCCATTCATTCATTTAATAAATATGGGTTTCCAGAATCATTCATCTATGGCAACCACACTCGATTTGAGGTGGAAAATATGCACTGTATATTACAAATAATAGCCAAGGTTATATAGATTGCTTTGAAAAAGGATTCTCATCAAATATTGACTTGTGGTAGCAAGTGCAGGTTGTAGCCCAGCTCTCACCGAAACACAAAATCCATGGACTGAATCCCTCTTAAGGATATATTCTAACATTATCTTAAATATGTTTTATTTTTGAGGACAAAAGCTTTTACCACAAAGAGCGCCACCCCACACTATTTGTTAACCTGTTAGCATGCTAACATCTAGCTCAATAAAACACACAATTCCATGACAGAATTGCTATTAAATGTATTTAAAATGATAATATCTCTTTGGGTGGAGTGGGCCTACCCAGAAAAGTACAGGCGCTTGTCAAGTTTTGTGTGTTTGGCCATATTTTCGTGTCTTTACTGTCCAAAAAGTCCTCTGGCCAGCCACTTGTCACTCCCAGTGTAGCTTTTCTGCTGTTCGTACCACATGAAAGGGCTGCCTTCAAGCTGCTTCAGGTATGGGAGTAACGAATGATTTACAAGTACGTATGTTGCGACGCCAAGCACTGTAACTCCCATACGTCTGTGTAACCACCACCCACCCCATCTGTAGCAATGTCGATGCATTTCACTTAAACAGGACAAGCCGTGTAATATGGCTTGTAAATGTTGATTCTGGAAAAGACATAGTAAACCTGATGACTCATCTTGAGCCAAAAGGAGGTAAATGTTTGCATTTCTGCCTTTTGCCTTTGTCACTTGCGTCACTAATCGTGCACAATTGGTTTAATTGGCACCTTATTGATATGTTAGCATGTGTATTGTGCTGTTCTTTATGCACGTCTTTTTTTTCCCACAACCTTGTGCAAACCCATTAGTTTGATAAGATTTCATATGACAGGATACATTTGTACGTGTATGTTTGAGCTGGTGTGTGTGTTACCATCTAAATGCCCTGAATGACCTTTATTTTATTTTTTTACCGTAAAGGAAAAGCATTATTATTGTCTCATCACATTAACTAAATCATTAGTATTATTTGAATCAAATGATGGCAAACTAATGTATTATTTAACATTTTTTTGAAATATTGCTGGCGTCAGGACGAAACCTCATAATTACAATTTGGACAATTAAGTAAATTTAATATTTTTTCTTAATTGTATACTATTGGTCAGTACATATGTGTGGGTGTTGAAAATGGCTTGTTCTCATGATCGAAAGTTAATGTTTGAACAAACATGCCCTTTTTAAAAAGTGATGATTTCTGTGGTACAAAATTTTGGCCCAATGCCAGCCATATATTTGTCAACTTGTACACATATATACTTTGTCAAATGCTCATTTGAACTGGAACATTTATTTCAAGACAAATCCATTGATGTAAAATGTCACCACGAGCAGAATGATTTTTGGTTGATGAATAAAGCCACAGTGGGGTTAAAAAAATGTTTCATTTTTTCAAACGTTTTTTACAGTTAAGCAGGCCTACCACCCAAAGACTGCTGGGATAGGCTTCAGCACACCCTCGTGACAAATGAATGAATATTTGCTCATGCAGAATAATTTGTTGAAATTTGTGTGTGCTTATGCAACAAACTGGCACAAAACAGCAGTTCCGAGGAGCCATTAATCTCGGAGGAGTGTTTGTTTGCTTGTCTTTCTTGTTTTTCTCTGATACTCCAAAACGCACACTTGCAACAACAGTGAATCCAAGACATGCCCCACTTTATCGCCAATCTGAATTTGAGTGGTGTTTATTGGACTTTTCTCCAGACAACAGTCCATTTAAAAAATATGTATTAAGCGAAATAAATTCTAAATTATTAAGATTATTTGTCATATTTGCTCATTCAGAATAATTTGTTCAAATTGTGTAGCTAATTTTATATGAAGTGTGTGCTTTCAATTAATTAAAATGAGGGATTAACAAAAAGAACAACACTGAACTTGACTTTATATTATTTAATTTTTCTATCACTTTTTTTTTTTTTTGCACATTCTCCCCCACTGTTTTTCCGGTTATCTCCAAAAGACAAGAAGACTGGAATATCCATGAAATAATTATGCAGGTTAACTAGAATGAGGGCAAATAATTTGGTGAATGTGGACTGTAATTGTGTTCAACTCTGTCAACAGTTTCTTCTCAATTTCATTATTTAAACAATATGTTAATCTAAAATGAACCAGATGTCGAACAAGTCTTTTTTTTAATTTTTTTTTTATTCTTAATATAGCGATCTTCCACTTTTTCAGCGAAATGGGTTTCTGAGCGATTCTAAGCACCATTGGAGAATTTGGAATTTTTCAGAAGCTTATACTTTGTGCACTAACCTTTCCAAATGTATTACTGCCTCTTGCTCTGTGTAATTTCCTTTTCATTCGTTCCGATCCAGCTCATCATTGTAACACCGACTGGATTCTCAAGGTAGCTCCTAACCTGACGTTGGATGAGCAGCTGAACCTGACCATTCCCCTGGAACGAAATGGTTCTCTCAGCCAATGTCACATGTTTGTTCCGGTTAACTGGGACATTGGAACCATCAGGGAGAATGGACTCGATGAGACCACTGTGTGCCAGGACGGCTGGGTGTACTCGAACACCATGTATGAAGCAACTATCGTCATTGACGTAAGTTACTCGATGCGGGGTGCTTGCGGTCCTGCTGAAAATCAAATAATTCTTTGGAGTTTTGCTTTGCAGTTCGATCTCGTCTGCGATAAATCTTTCGTGACTGCTGTTGTACAAATCATTTTCATGGCTGGCATACCCTTTGGCTCTGTCATCGTTTGTCCGCTTGCAGAATCGTAAGTGCATTATATACTATATGCAGGTCTGTGCCTAGACTTTTGGGGGCCCTAGACAAACAAATCTATGGGGGCCCCCTGGTGCGCTAACAAAGCGTGCCCCTGCTGGCACCAGAAGCGCTCTTGGCATCGTTTATTTAGGGGACTGAGCCGTCGCTGAAATTTAGAAAATATTTTTTAAAGTTCTGATGTACTTTCCAAAATTTAAGTGGACCTCAGTGCGCAGGGAGCTTAATTTGGTCCGATCACGCAACCGCAGCGCGCCGGGCGCTCACTGTCACATTGCTTTAAGAGCGTCTTTGTGTGTTAGGATGGCTTTACTGCTCCCACTTGCTTTCTTTGGAGGCATGATTAGGGGTTAATACAATCCTCAAAGTAACAAAAATACAATAACAACGGAGTCAGTCGGTATCCGGGCCGCGCGGTCGGGTTTTCTCGGGTCCTCCCGGCTCATCTCGCGAGGTTTGACCTCCAAATTTTGTTCGACAACTAAAGCAATAAAATCTCGAATTTTTCGTTCGAATTCCGATTTGTTCGAGAACCGGGACGTTCTAAAACCGAGGTTTGACTGTAAAATAAATGGATGCAGCTCACTGACAACAAGTGCCGCTATTTGAGCTAATTTTAGAACAGTCCTGCGGGCGACTCGTGCGGTCCTCACGGGCGACCTGGTGACCCCTGCTCTATATGGATATGATCTGAAGTCATCGAGGGACGTCACATTGTACGTCCACTTTTCCAAGTTGGAAGTTGGAAAAGTCCAACTTTCCTTGAATGTACCACTAGACCACATTGGCCAATGTGTCTGTTAAACCAAATGAAGAGTTGTAAAAAGAAATGTTCACCCTGACACGAGTGTGGGACCTCTTTTTTTGTCACACTTTTGAGAAATCAAACTGGTCTCACTCGAGAGCCCATTTTAATTTTATACAGCATGTGGGCTTTGCCTCGTAAGGAAAAATCACTAGGTGTTTACATACTGTTAAGAACATGTGGGAAGTGGACTGGATAGAAAAGAAAACCTTTGACCTCTAGTCAAAACATAGCAAGGGATGTTTTACGACCTTGTGTAGGATGAGACAAGCTAAGTTATTTATTACTGGATATGCACCAACATAATCTTACGATCAAGATAGTTTGGAAAACCCTGACATTAATGGTCACTTGGAGGTTCATCTGGGGTGCAAGACAGCAATGATTTGCAAAGTGGTCTTTGTTAGAAAGGAACTGTCTCGGTAGATGTCTTCTTTTTGCTGAGTTGTCAGCTGCGCCCTGTCTGACCCAGCTGTAACCTCTCTCCTGACCCAGCCGTAACTTTTCGCTTCTGTGGTACATCATAAAAACACCAAGGCCAAACAGCAAGCATATATTGCAATAATATTGCGGTAAAGCATTGATTAGAGAACGCATGATAACATATATATACATTTTTCTAACAATCAAGTCAAGTTTATTTGTATAGCCCTAAATCACAAGCAGTCCCAAAGGGCTTCACATAGACAAAAATTGACAGTTATTCTCAAAGCATCCCCTGATCTTAAGCTTCCTAAAGAGCAAGGAAAAACTCAAAAAAAACCTGCCAGGGCAAAATGAGAAACCTTGAGAAGCGACCACAGATGGAAGGATCGTCCTTTCAGGATCACCAGGTTGAAATGGATGCAGAGAGGGCACAAATGATACATAATATGAAAATCAATGAAAATTGGATATCCAAGTCAAAGCGAAGCGCTGCCGGAGGAGCTCTTAATTGTCCTGGCAGTGTCTTCGAGGAGGTTGAGCTACAGTTCCCCCATCCTGAATTGGTCCACGAGAATCCAGATAGCCGCTGTCAGCTTGGGTGCCACCTAACCGCATCACCGGTCGAGAGGATCGGACGAATCTTTGCAATATTACGAAGGTGAAAAAACGCAATTTAATAGTCTTGAACCTGTTTCCTCTGCAGGAGATGAAAGGCATGAAATTCTTGCTCGATTTAATTTGGGCATCTTTATAGCTACAGAGTGGATTGGGATCACCAAAAGATCTTTGGCCTCATGTTTGAGCCAATTGTTATCTGCTCTGGGACTGTTTAATGGCCGCACTTGTCTATTTCATTCGGCATATTTCATTCATGCTGTAGAGAACCAGTATGTGACGGCAGCAGCGTATACTCCTGTTGCCCTCTACATATGGTACGTGACAGATCATGAAAATCAGATCATCACATTTGGCATATAAGTGACTCTGACCTTCTCATTTGGGAAAGGTGGATTCCTGAATCAGCAAGGTGGTTGTTGATTTAAAGAAGAATCGAAGAAGCAAAAAAGTGGATCAAGAAAGCTTCAACTGTAAACAAACAGAAAATCCCAGAAAATGTATTCGACTGTATGGTGAGTTTTGATATAGAAAAAAAAATAGCAGTGTTTATGCTGAATGTTATTATTTGTTCCCCTCTTGAATCACACAGTTACAAAAATGTGAGACTAAAGACAGCGTAAATGGGGCAAGAAAAGTATTTTTTTCCTCACCGATATTACGGAAACATGCATTCATAATATCCTTTATCTGGTAAGAGAAAAAAACATGATGGCTGTCTTCCATTCCTTTCGTTTCATTTTTTGCACAATTTTTCCTGACTAGGTCTTCAACATTTTTAGCCCACTATTGTCTTACTCTCAATGTGGGTAACTTTGGTTTGAACATTTTTCTGGTTCAATTACTGTTTGGCGCATCCCAAATACCGGCACATCTCCTCTGCATCTATTTCTTGGAGTTATTGGGGAGGAGAACATCCTTGAATACAATACTTCTGGCAGGAAGCTTTTTTTGCCTCTTAAACCTGGCTTTCTCTCAAGGTGACTCATTTCCTGAAATGTTCTTTTCACATTTGCTATCACAACACACAATGTTTATTTTACTATCCATGAACTCTCATTCCAGACAACACTGTTGCTATCACTTCTCTTGTTACCATAGGGAAGTTTTTCTTGAACTGGGCTAGTTCCGTGTGTATTGTGTACTCTCAGGAGCTCTTCAATGAGGTGAGCAAACGGGGAAGGTGTAAAATTTGGAATATGGATTACAGTCAATCCTCGGTTTTCGACCACAATCCGTTCCAAAAGACGGTTCGAGAAGTGAATCGGTCGAATTCCGAATCTATTTTTCCCATTACAAATAATGAAAAAAAATGTAATCCGTTCCAAGACAAAAAATGGCCTTTTTAAAGCATTTTTTCATTTGCGCATTTTTGTCCGATCGCGCAACTGCAGCGCACCGCCGAACGCGCAACCGTAGGGCGCCGCCGACCGCACAACTGCACCGTGCTCGTCGCATTATTGTGACAGAGCTGTCGTTAAAATTTAGAAAATATTTTTAAAGTCCTGATGTACTTTCCAAGATTCAAGTGGACCTCAGTGCGCAGGAAGCTTAATTTGGTCCGATCGCGCGACCGCAGCGCGCCGGACGCTCACTGTCGCATTGCTTTAAGAGCGTCTTTGTGTTTTAGGATGGCTTTACTGCTCCCACTTGCTTTCTT
The DNA here is from genome assembly GCF_033458585.1 of Syngnathus typhle. Lineage (NCBI taxonomy): Eukaryota > Metazoa > Chordata > Actinopteri > Syngnathiformes > Syngnathidae > Syngnathus > Syngnathus typhle. Next base: position 3,291,246 of record NC_083750.1, on the reverse strand, counting down.
TGGAAGCATGATTAGGGGTTAATACAATCCTCAAAGTAACAGAAATATGATAACAACGAAGTTGGTTGGCATCCGGGCCGCGCGGTTGGGTTTTCTCGAGTCCTTACGGCTCGTCTCGCGAGCGAGTTTCGACCTCCGAATTTTGTTCGACAACCGAAGCAAAAAAAATCTCGAATTTTTCGTTCAAATTCCGATTTGTTCGAGAAACGGGACGTTCGAAAACCGGGGTTTGACTATATATATTTTAATGTGTTTTTAATTGTATTGTTTCGGTTCTAAATTACATTTGGTTCATTTGTCTTGTCATGTTTGTTTTGTATTGATCTACAGCAGTTTGTTTCAGCTGCTTTTATTCTTATAAATCAAGTTGAGATGCGTTAATGTTTCAGGGATTTATAGTGGATGTTTAGCCATGAAACTGGCAGGACACGTTTTGGTGGCATGATTCCTAAATTTGCACTGTCATGCGAATCAAGTCTTTCTGCGGGGGAACACCAACATGCAGGACATGATTAGGCCTAGTTTGAAAATGGAACCAGTGGCAGAAATGTATACAAGTGCTGTATACTGATATTTATCTGTTTACTCAGAAATCACTTAAAGGATCAGTCTATTCACCAAAAATGATATGTTGGTTATTATTAATACTAAACATAATTTGAAGAAATTTGTTATTTCAGAAGTGTAAATCATAAAAGTCTACCATTTTAAGTTTTGTGTCAAATGGATCCTCTGTAAATTAATTTGTACTTTGTTTTCCACCAAACTCGGGCAAACAGCTGCTGGCTTGGCATTCATTGGAACACGAATAGCTTCGCTCCTTTCCCCACCAATCAACATGCTGGCTGTTTACTACTGGTCCATTCCCATCATCATCTTTAGCATCCCTATTGTGCTTAGTGGAGCTGTGACCTTCCTCCTTCCCGAAACCAAGAGTCAAGAACTGCCCGATTCAACTAGCGATGCCGAGGGCAACGGGTAAGCCGAGTAATCAAACTGTTGTTGATTCAGATAGATAGATAGATAGATAGATAGATAGATAGATAGATAGATAGATAGATAGATAGATAGATAGATAGATAGATAGATAGATAGATAGATAGATAGATAGATAGATAGATAGATAGATAATGTACGCAGATATTGGGTATTGAGCTATTTGCTCTTTTATAATCTTGGGTGACTCAAATTGAAATTGCCAGTACTAAATGTAATGACAGAAATAAAGGCCACAATATTTGAAAGTTATTTAAAAGGTTTTTCTTCTATTTGTCTCCACAGAAAAATGCTCACCATGAAAACAGAACATGACTCCAGGCAGAGTCAACTTAACATAACAAAATCAACCAAACTTTAGTTGTTTTTTAGCTTGACATTTATACGCATTTCCTTTTGTTCAGAATTTGATTTTTTGGATCCAGCACCTTTTTTTGAAATAAATACATTTATTTTATTCTAATTATTATTTTTAATTCCCCTGGACTCCCAAAATGCGGATCCCCTGTTACATAAAAGCAGTGTAATGACAATTATAAGATAGGTTCAATAAAGAAATTGGTTTCAAATGTGGTGCGCAGGCTACGGAAGGAACAAAAAAAAAAATGAAGCATTGATGTGTTTTTCTTATTTGAAGCCACAAATGTGTACAGTGGTGTCCATCAACCATTAACTCATTGAGTGTTAAATATTGAGTTGCCTGAACCTTAACACAGCCACTTTGTCTCATGCGTCAAAAAAAATGGGCTTTGGAGAGATTCTGCTAACCATTGGAGAATTTGGAATTTTTCAGAAGAGTATTCTTTTCGCACTAACCTCCCCAAATTCTTTACTGCCTATATGTTTTTCTAGTTTTCTTTTCATCCAGCCAGATCCGGATCGGCATTGTAACACCAACTGGATTCTCAAGGCAGACGCTAACCTGACGTTGGAAGAGCAGCTGAACTTGACCGTTCCTCTGGAGCACAATGCTTCTTTTAGCAGGTGTCGCATGTTTGCTCCAGTGGACTGGGACATCGAAACCATCAAGCGGCGTGGACTCAATAAGACCACAGTGTGCCAGAATGGTTGGGTGTACTCGGACACCATGTATGAAGCCACGATAATCACGGATGTAAGTGATTCTAAAGACTAAGTCATTAGCATGTTATGGAGTCACGCTAATTGTGTGACTTTTTGCCTTACAGTTTGATCTCGTGTGTGACAGGTCCAGCATGGCTTCTGTTGTGCAGCCAATCTTCATGGCTGGTATACTCTTCGGTTCAATTATTTTTGGGCCTATACTTGAACCGTAAGTACTCTGACTCACTTGCTATTTAAATTGACCAATCTAACGAGCTGATAAGCCTCGATTTGATTGTCAATTTTAGATTTGGTCGTCTGAGAACCACACAGGTACCAGCAGTGGTCCTGTTCATATGCAACACTGTGTCTGGTGTATCTCCAAATTTCTATGTTTACATTGTTGCGCAGTTCCTGGTTGGATTTGGTCTTGCGGGCTTTAGAATTAACTCGACTGTATTAGGTATGGCTATTATTTTCTTTTTTTCAAATCATGTGCCCTTGAAATAAACATGCTTTTCTCTTCCCTCTCTCTAATCAGTGTGTTCAAATGTATTTGTAGCTACAGAGTGGTTAGGGATGACCAAAAGATCCTATGCCTCCTGTTTGAGCCAAATGTTTGCTGCTCTGGGACAATGTGCCCTGGCCGGACTGGTTTATAAAATTCGGAAATGGAGAATAATACATTATGGACTGGCAGTAGTCTATGGCATTGTTGCCATCTACATTTGGTATGTCAATGTGTATAATTCAGCCTTTTGGGAGCTATTTTACTGTAATATTTGACATTATTAAAGGTGGGTTCCAGAATCTGTCAGATGGCTGCTGAGTCGAGGAAGAATGGAGGAAGCAAAGAGGTTGGTCAGGAAAGTTGCATCTATAAATAAAAAGGAAATCTCTGAGAATATGCTCAACTGCATGGTAAATTTGGATTAAAAAGACATGACAGCAAAGGTTTGACATTTAAGCCAAAATTGAATGATTCCTTTCTTTCCCCCATTACACATTTACAGGGACAAGAGAAAGAAGAAACACAAACTGGAGTGATCAAGACCATATTTACCACGACGATTTTACTCAAATATTTGTTCATTGTGTGTTTTGCATGGTAGGTGAGACACAATTTAAAAAATATATTTTTTCCCTCATCTGTCTACATACGTATTTAACCTACATACAGTATGGACCACTGAATTATAAATACAATATATGTATTGTCTTATAGTATGTTGCCCCACCGCATCACACTGCGTGGCTAAGGTATATATTGCTAAATTTAGGCAATATAAATTCAGACAAAATTATAAACTTGCAACAACCCACATAACACAACTGCCCGTTTACATTAATGCAAAGTATTCCTTCCTCCTGTAATCTTTTAAATTGTATACGTATGCTATTCTTGTATTTGTGTTAAGTGAATTGCTGTTTGAGTTTCTTAACTTTCTGACCGACTGCGAGCCAATCAAAGTGCCCCAATGTGACGGAATGTTCTATTTGGCTAGTAGTCCATTTTATTTCCCCCATTTAGGTTTTCAGTAAATCTCGGCTACTTCTCCCTTATCCTCAATGTGGGCAAGTTTGGTTTGGACATCTTCCTGGTTCAGTTCATCTTTGGCATTTCGGAAATTCCCGTCCACCTCCTTTGCATTTTGGTCTTGGAATTGCTGGGGAGAAAGATCTCGTTTATTTTAACACTTTTGACCGGCGGCTTTATTTGCTTTTTGACCCTGGCTTTCTCGCAAGGTAATTTACCATTCCCTCCCACCAATCTTCTTTTGTCTTCACACGCAGCAGTTTTCAATGTACATCAAATCTCTTCGCAGACAACGCCATTGTTATTACGGCTCTTGTGACCACAGGGAAGTTCTTTTTGAATGGGGCTACATCAGTATGTATGGTCTACTCTCAAGAGCTCTTTCCCACTTCAGTTAGGTAAGCACTTTTTTTTTTTCTCCGCCAGTGCCAAGCATCGCCTTTTTACAGTATATATGTCACTTTACACTTACTGGTGTTAATGTTTCAATACAATTCAGTGCACTGCCTCTATTGTCTATTCAAATGTTAAAACGGTAAGTTCGAAAATAGAATGAGAGCTCTGTTGTCCTTCTCCTCAGGCAAACAGCTGTCGGCTTTGGAGCCATCGCTATGAGAGTGGCCGGACTGCTAGCTCCATTGCTCAACATGTTGGCGGTATACCACGTGTCCATTCCAATCATCATTTTCAGCAGCCTCACAGTGTCCAGTGCAGCGCTAGCTTTCCTTCTTCCTGAAACCAGAAGAAAAGAACTGCCTGAGTCTACCAGTGAGGTCCAGGACAATAGGTAAACCGGCTAATTTACCTCTTTCTTGTCTTTCCTGATTTGAGATGTTCTGTAGATCATTGTTAGTCCGTGGACCTTCTTTCATGTTAAACTGTCGGTAGACAAATGTGCCAGTCTGAGCCAATCTCTAGTAAAACAATTACTGTTCGTTTATCAATTTGAATTTCATTAGTAGAAGAAACAATAAGAACAATGTTCTTCCGTTATGTTTTGAATTAGTAAAATCTCAGTTTGTAAAAACTACTAACAAAACAGATGCTGCACATGATGTGAGATGAGTTTGTGTTCAGTACTTGAATTCACAATACAAAAAAAAAAAAAAGATGATATATTTTGTGCATTGGCCTTCAAATGCTCTTATCAAGGTCTTTCTTCAGATGAAAAATGGGACCCAGGTTATATTTACAGAATAATAAATACAAAATAATAAATAAAAAGTACCCATACTAGTATATTTAAAAACTTTAAATGAATTGTAAGGCTTTAAAACTGTTTTAATTTCTTTTGACAATAACAACCCAATTATTGTTTTGTTTTCTTTCTATGTTGTCGTCACAGAAAATGTACAAAGAAGACAGGAAGTGACTTAAGTCTGACTCTACAAAAGAGAAAAGCTACCAAACTTTAATGTATGCTTTCTTGTGTGTCTACAAGGTAACAATATTATAAGCACATGACTACATGATTTGATTTGGATGATCCTGTACTCTGACTAAATAAATTGACTGAGAGACATATATATTTTCACCTCATGCAAATAATGTAATCAAAATAATAAAGATGAGTAGTATGAGTATAGTGTGTCTATTGGTAAGATGAAATACCTAAACATTTACTGAATGTTTTGTAAGATAATATGAGTACCGCATGACATTTGGGGTAGGGATTTTTTTCTTCAGGGGGGATGACGAGATGACGATAAAAAAAAAAAATAATCCAACCATATTAATTTCCTTGGAAATGAGAAATTTGTGTCGCTGGTTGGTTAGCCTGACTTTAATATGCAAACATTATCGCTCAGTCTATTAGGAATATTTTTCCTTCAGTGACTAGTCTCAATGATTTTTTTCCACTGTACAATATGTAGTATGCACTTACGTAGAAGCAAATTTATATGACAGAATAAAGGTGACGTAGTAAAAGAACCAAGCATAGAAGGAGCATTACAATTGCATACATCACAGAATCAGGCCTATATGACAAAATAAACACAAGAAAAGGACAAAAGGACCGGAAACTGCACAGCAACGACTCGCAATAGAAAACAACAACAACACCGAACGCAAACAAGACACTTTGGAATTTCAAAATGCTCAATGAGCGTGACTGACAAAAAGAGCAACAAGAGAAACAATGAATGACAAAGACTGACAGGCAACTAAATACAAGATAATCGACGAGACTATTGGTACACCCGGAGCACACACACACACTTGAATTTTATGTAACAATAACAATGCAGTTTGACACCAATGCGGTCTTAAGAAAATGTCATCATGCAGTATAATTTATCGACAGCATTGTCTGTTACGTAAGCTGGTGTCATAGTACACTGTTTTTATATTGCACTCATTTTATATTTTCATAAATAGCTCAGTACCGACCACCACTCGGATCCGTGTTTTGTTCAAGAACACTGGGTTCATTTAAAAGGAGGAGTCTGGTTAAATAAAATGCAGTACCAGCTCAAATTGTAAAGTGACTTGTGGAATTGAGACAGTTTAACTGGGTGCTTCACATGAGGATATGGATCGCACTTGACTTGAGTACAGTTCCTCAACTACATATTCCCTGAACATGAGCACTTTTGGCGATATCCTGCAGAACATTGGAGAATTTGGAACTTTCCAGAAGCTCATCATTTGTGCACTGAGCTTCCCAAATATTATTTTAGGTTTTGTGTTTGCCTGCGTATTTTCCATACATTCCGACCCGGAGCGACATTGCAATACGGATTGGATCCTCAAGACAGAAGCTAACCTGACGTGGGAAGAGCAGCTGAACCCGACCGTTCCTCGGGAGCACAATGTTTTTTTTAGCAGGTGCCGCATGTTTGTGCCGGTGGACTGGAACATTGGAACCATCACGGAGCATGGACTCAATAAGACCACGGTGTGTCAGAATGGTTGGGTGTACTTGGACACCATGTATGAAGCTACGATAATCACGGATGTAAGTGATGACGGTTGATCTGATACATTCACCAAATATATCTTTTTTCTTTTTTTTTTGTAACTTTTGTTGTTGTAGTTTGATCTTGTGTGTGACCCGGCTAATTTACTACAAGTGGCTGGCACAAACGGTGATGATGTCTGCAATTTTGCTGGGCTGTTTCTTATTCGGACCTTTTGTCGAATCGTAAGTCAGAAGAATTTATCTCACAAATGACATCATTGTCTATTCTGAACGGCTTTTGTCTTCTCCAGGTTCGGTCGCAAACGAGCAGCCCAGATTCCAGTGGTGGTCGTCCTGGTTTTTACCGTCACCAGCGCATTGTGCCCCAACTACCTCCTGTTTCTGCTTTCCCAGTTTCTGATGGGCCTTGGCTATGGAGGTTTTCGGCTCAACGGCATTATATTGGGTAAAGTCTTCCAATAACCATGTCTGGTAAATGTTGTGGATAAATTTTGTTTTTGGACAGCCACAGAGTGGATTGGTACATCCAAAAGGTCATGGGGGACATGTGCAACTCAGCTATGTGGTGGAATTGGACAGGCCATTCTCGCTGGTCTGATCTACGTTGTCAGAAGTTGGCGAGTAGCTCAGCTTATCACTGCAGCTCTATTTGCGGTCATTGCTATTTATATATGGTGAGCATTGACTTTTGTCAACCATTTTGATCACTTACATGAAGACACTATTCTTTCATATCAATCAGGTTCCTTCCAGAGTCTGCCAGGTGGTTGTTGGAAAGAGGGAAGACAGAGGAGGCTAAAGATTTGCTCATAAAGGTGGCATCTATCAATAAACACAGATTTCCAGACTCTCTCCTAGAAAAGGTACAAAGGCTTTGGCTGCAAACACTCCTCTTTGCCATTTTTGTTGTTATACAAAAACCCAAGACAACCGATTGCTCGTCTTTTTGTGGAGTCCGGCAACAGCTGAACTCGGTTTGACCACACACACACACACACACACACACACACACACACACACACACACACACACACACACACACACACACACACACACACACACACACACACACACACACACACACACACACACACACACACGTAGGAAATTGTCGTCCTAAATCCTGAAATCGGTAGCTAAGAAAAAAGCAGCTTAATCAGTCCTGTTCTATTCAGAGAGGATAAACCCACGCTATACTGCAGTTTGTCATTAGCACTTGTACTATAATGATGAAATGTCGGGATTAGTGAATGATGATGTGTTTGTGTGAATCACAGATTGCTGTAAAAGACCCAGAAAAAAAGAGCAACATTTTAATGCTTATCCAGTCGCCTGTGCTTCGTAAATATTTCTTTGTGATATTATTTACATGGTAATTTAAATTATTCAATAGATGTAAGTAACTCGTGTTACTTTTTGCAAACTAATTCTTTGTGTGTTTTTCTAGGTTCTAGTTGAATGTTGCATACTACTGCATTTCATTCAATTTTGGCAATTTTGGCTTGGACATATTCTTGAGCCAGCTTATTTTTGGACTGACTGAAATACCAGTTCATCTGATTTGCGTCTGGCAATTGGAAGCTATCGGAAGAAGAGTATCTTTATTTTCCACAATTCTGGTTGGAGGCGTCTTGTGTATATTGATCCTCGTATTTATTCGAGGTAAGGCAGCATTATTTTACTACTGAGAGGAAACCAATAGTATGATTTTGATTTGTTATTGTGTGGAAGGAAATCCTGTTGCTGTTACGATACTGGCCACCTCAGGACACTTTGTAACCAATTGGGCTGCAAGCATATGTAATATTTATGTGCAAGAGTTATTCCCAACTTCTTGTCGGTAAGACAATCCCACTTTTGACAATTCTCTCAGCCGTTATGTTGTGCTGTCTGCACCAAAACATAAATGAAAATGTTGATTGGCGACTACAGCTAAAACCTTGCCAGGACACTTGGGACTGAGTTCCATATTGATGTTTTCTCACTGCAGACAAACAGCATCTGGTTTGGGGTCCATTTCAAGTCGGGCTGGTGGTCTTATTGCTCCATTGGTCAACATGTTAGCAATCTACCACTGGTCCTTATCCATTGTAACCTTCAGTGGCCTCCTGGTCAGTGGGGGTTTATGCTTCATGCTTCCTGAGACACGAGGGATAGTAGAGTTGCCAGATTCATTTGATCAGGCTGAAAGCAACAGGTAAGCAATGTCAGCTGTAGATGTTCGCTAGTGGACATCTAATGACTCCAAATACTACGTACGTTCCATACTTGACAGGGTTTGAACGCAATCCATAACAATAACAACTACTAATGCTGTTTTTTTGCTATTTTCTTGCAGGAACAAGAAAGCAACAAAGAAAGAGAGTAACTCAAATATTATCCACATTGAATCAATTGTGAGATATATTTAATTGTTAGTCCTTATTTGGCACCATTGGCTTCACTGGAACTTAATGTTTTACTTCCCTCAAGTTATCTTTTGACATTAACTTGTGATAACAGACAGTGCTAGCTAGCTTCAAACCATGTAGGTTACAAAGTCCAAATATTTCAATGTTACTGTGATTGTTATGCTCATTTTGGTGAAGGATTTTAAACTGTGAAATGTATATGTTCACCTAGAAATGAAAAGTCTTGTGAACAAAAATCAAAGTGCAGTTATTATTTTTATTATCTTTAAACCATGTTTGATTAAAACATATTCATGCTCAAGTTTTAATTTTAATTGTTTTATGACTACAACTAGTTTATTGGTACATCCATCCATTGTTGATTTCCATTTTGGTGCTTTCATTAACATAGCCCCTTCCCAAGGGTCGTGCAGATTCATTGAAATGTGTGATATAGCATCTATATCATTACAAATATGAGTCATACATAGAACTCATTCCAAACAAATAATTCTCACATAACCAAAAACAATTTTACTTCCTTGCTTGCAATTATTACCCCAAACAGTAAAATCATGTTATTAAAATAAAACCTATATTAACAAAATGGAAATTATTTGATTAAAAAGTGCAGTTTCTATTTCAAAATGTAATTACAGCTTATCAAAATATCATGTTTTTTTTTCTCCTTGCTAAACCCTTAAAAATCCCTCCGCACAAGTATAATCATGTTTGCTCCCCGCTCTTAGCCTAACAAATCATCCATCCAGTTACTGTGTGTCATAGCATTCGCTACACTTTGCTCGGGGTTCTTCTTTTCCATGACACCGTCCAAAGGTGAAGGTACATCACTTGACTCTTGAAACTTTGGCAGCAAATGTGTCTCTGATGCAAACATGTCAAGAAAGAAAAGATCCCCTTGAGGTGAAGGCGCAACAGAGGGTGTGAGCAGCCCATTGAGAACCTCTGATGTCATTTCCCCCTCTGCAAAGATGTCATCAGTGGTGGCAACTGGTTGCTGGGCAAACAAAACGCTATTTGAGCTGAATATGTCCAAAACGGAATCTTCCGTGTTGTTTGTTGTCAAAGTTGATAGTGGTTGACTGTCAGCATCAGGGGGAGTGGCTAGCTCTTCCAAGCCAAGCTTTTCAGTTTGGGTCGGTTCTGGTTGAGTGTCAAGCAGGCTCAACCCCTCAGAGGATACATCGTTAGTGACTGAAAACAGCGCATCAACAGGGTTGTCCCCCAAACTCTCCTGGGAAATAAACTGGTCAGGAGCATCAGGTGAAGCTTGCGAAGCTTCTCGATTGACATCCAAAAATGTGTTCTGGTCAATATTCCTATCTTTTGCTTTTGTTGCATTATCAAGCTCAGCTACATCTTGATTGCACTCAGTAAATGCTGGCTCAGAACTGACAGAAAGAACTCTGCTTTGGTCAACCATCAGCTCATGAGTTGACTCCTGAGGGCCACATGTGGCAATGGAAGGAAGCTCCTTGCACTCATCGGTCTCAGGTTGAAGTGGGGCCTCATTGCTCGTGTCATCAGCAGGATTTGTATCTCGCGTCTCTGTTTGGACCAGATCCGTTAGGCCGAGACTTGTTTCACTAGTTGGGATCTCGAGCTCTGTGTTAATGGTCTCCACTTTGCTGCTATCAAGCATGTTGAAGTCCGGGGCAAGTTGTCTGTTTTCAGCGTCATCCTCATCTTCTTCAGGTTCCACTCGAACGGTATCGGCCTCATCTCGATTCTTCTCATCAGTGTCCATTTTGGGTTCATTGTCACATGCTGCCAATTTTGTGGTGTCTTTGTTCTTGTCCGAGGGTGACTGAAAGACTCTTCCCGGGAATCCAACGGCAGTTTTGGCTTCAGTCTTGCTCGGTTTTTCAGTGCCACTTGCAGCAAAGAGCTTAGATAATGGGCTTCTTCCTTTGTACCAAGACCCTAATCTGACCTTTGACCTGTCAGGCTGTTTTTCATAACTCATTGGAGAATTTGTTTTTGCAAGAACCTGTTGATTGGTATTGTGTTCTTTTGTTAATTTTGTCTTGTCGTCCTTACGTCTATTGCTTTCGGAGAGCGTTTCAGGTCGTTCCGGTTTCGTAAGAGGATTTGCTTTTTCCAACTCTATGTCCATTTTATCAGATGACCCATCATGGCCTGAGTCATCAAGATGCCTCTGGTCATCTTTTTTGTCCTCATTTTGTAGCAACGCTGGACTTTTCACATCAGCATCTATAGTGGTAGGCTTTTCTTCATGTTGTATTTTTCTGAGCTTTCTTGACTGCTCTGAATCATCAAAAGTATCATTTGCATTGTTGCATGTTTTAACATGGAGCCCAATGATATCCTCTTTTGCATCGCCACCCGTGGCCAGTTGACAAGTCTGATCATAGTCAGAAAAATCAACATTTGGTGCAAACCGTACAGATTTTCCTGTTTTATTGGATGTCATATCCAGTTTGTTGGTTCCTTTATTCACGTTTATTTTGTCAACGACTACAGCTGCTGTCTGCTTCTCCTTTGCATCTTTTTCTGGCAAATGAAAAGGCGTTTTAAGTTCTGCTGGAGATTCTTGAAAATATTTTGTTTTTGTGGCGCCACTCCTGAATTTTGGTTCCACTAAGATGGCCTCTTCTGAGGTTTGATCTGTTTTTGGAGATTTTCCCTTGATTTCCGACATATTGGCATGCGTAGACATCACGAGCTTATCTTTCAGTTTGAAACTCGGCGCATCAAGATCGTGACGGGGCTGTTTCTTCTGTGGTGGCCAGTTAACTTTCAGTTTGCCCCGACTGACATTTCTCATCTCAGTCTCGGTTGACTTTGTGATAGCTACTTCAGCAGATGAGTCTCTGAAGATATTGGAAGAGTCTGAGTTGCTTTTTGTCATTTTTGGCGCATCTGTGGTATCAACTTCATCTGTTCCTTTATCTTTTTGAAGCCAGTGGTCTTTATTCGGCATGTCCCCGAATCCCTCATAATTTCCCTTTCTTTTGAAAAGCTGTAGGTAGTGAGACATGCAGTAGAAGTCGCCATAAAGAGAGGAATAGTTGTGAATGCTGTAATTAAAAAAATGATGACTTTAGCGTACAAGTGAAATGCAAACTAAATCGAGTTCATGTAGTGAATTTGTCGAATATCTCACCTGAGCTTCTTCTGACAGTGTTTACAGCAAAAACACTTGTTGTGCAGGATAAGTTTATTGGCCACCATTTTTTCCATTGGGTACACTGGTGTCAAACAGGCTGAACACATTTCCTTGACAGCTGAGAACAACTAGAATGATGGAGACAAGGTAACAACAAACAAATAAGACGGACGTTTACTGATATAACGGTAAGACACCTGAGAACTGTCAAAAGAATGTTTTCTTTTTTTTTTATTTGATATTACATTAAACAAAAAATTACATTATATAATTGTAATTACTATATATTATATAATAATAATAATAGTAATAATAACAATTCTGAATGTCCAGCCTTTTTTTTCATGAATTGCAATTTATTGAACATTTTTATTTTAGCTTCATTCAAAAGAATTTAGCATTTGACATAATATGGTTACAGTATAAAATCTCTAAGACATATGTTTTTTAAATAAAAAGCCAACATCGTCATCACTACATACATTTTTTTTTTTTTTTTTATGTTCAACAAAACCCGATAACACAAAAGTAATTCATTGGTCTCTTGAAGAAGGGCGAGGAGATCTTTGCAGTAACGGGGACGTGATGACTTTGTATGTGTTTGGCCCCCCGACCACCTCGAACACAGCAGCCGATTCACCATCAGACTGTTTGGTGACAAACGTTGACGTTACGGAGGATAGAAAAACGTTGCCAAAGCCATCCGTCTCCTTGTACGTTTCACTGACAGTCTTGGTGCCAATGATGTCCGCAGGCTCCTCTGGAAGTGTTTGCACTTCCAGCACGCTGACTTTGCGCTTTGTTGACCCTTGGTTGGGATCTCCTTGACAATTGCTCTCTGTTGACATGGCAGGCTTGGGTTGTTGGAGCGGCTTTCTGGCAGCTGAATGAATGGATATGAATGATGGTGACGACTGAGAAGATGGCTGTCTAATAACCTGGTTGTTTGCTTGCTTGGTTGCTTCTTGCTTCAGGAGATTTGAGTCACCGGGGTGATTTCTCGTGTCTTTTCCTTGACCCGATTTTGTCCTGCTTGACACAATGCTGATTTTTCTGATATTAGTCACGGGTTGTTCTGACTTCAAGGACTCGTCAAAAAGTCCTGACAAGCCTGCGATGTCTGCCTCCGATTTCAGGTTGGACACAGAGTAGAGCGCTTTTTTAATGGCCTCCTCAATGTCAAGAAGTTTTGCCAAAGTTTGCTCCTTCAGATTGATGATTTCCTTGCTCGCCTTCTCCAAATCTTCAAATACCGTTTCAACCGAAGAAACACTTTCCAGATCATCATCTTGTGTCTCGACTTTGCTTTGCTTTGACTTTTCACTTGGGGGGACATGATTACTAGATGAGCTTACGTCGACATGACTGTTTGCGCCTTCAATTTCTTGCACCTGTGATAAGATCCCCTTGAGTTCCTCTCGTTTCCTCATATTTTCAAAAATCTCCATGGCCGCCTTGACGTTTCCTTTGATGATCTCGTCCATATGCACGGAAAGCCTCTGTCGTCTCTGACTTTCTGTCTCGCTGGGTTTCTTCTGTCTCAAGATGACTTTATTCTCATTGTCAATCGTGCTTTTTGTTGTGTGGCATGTGCTTGCGTCTGACTCGTCACTTTTGCAGAATTGTTTTTCAGGAGGTGAGAGGATTGAACTGCAGTTTTTAGCGGCACTTGTGTTTTGAATTGGTTTCTTCACCTCACCTTTGACATTTATGACTTTTTTTGGGCCTTTGACTTTTTTGCTGTCTGTTCTTTCAAAGTTACTTAATGCAGCTTGCAAACTCATGTTCATTTCATGCTTGGATGTGTCCTCATACTCTTCCATGCACTTTTGTATCTCCTCGGCTGCATTAATTTTCTGTATCACATTTCTCTCCACCTCCAATTTAGTGCTATTTGGCTTTGCGTTTTGCTTGCTCGCCGCAGTCGTGTCTTCAATAAACTTGTCTGTGGGAAGCTGCAGGTCATGTTTAGCAGACACTGGATTGCATTTATTTGCAGGTGACAACTTTGAATCGCCTATGACTGCAGGTTTAGTCCATTGTGGCTTTGGTGGCAACGTTGGCTTCGGGTTCTGTGGTTTCTTTAGCAGGCCTGGTGAGCCTCCATTTTGTACCGGGTTGCATGTTGAGTTGTTTACGGCGAACGACGGTTGCCCTTCACCCATTACTGAAATTGAAGGAAACAATGTTGTGTCAGATGGAGGCATGGACAGCGCAACACTCTGCTTGCTCCTCTCTGTACAAGCTTTGCCTGAATTCCTGTAAAGCATTGCGGATCTAAAATCTCCTTTGGAGACGTTTACATTAGACCTCTCGAGTGATTGCAGCGCTAGGTGGACATGACCTCCTACAATGGCTTCTTTATCTGGGAGTCTCTGCTCCGTTACTGCACTCCGCAGAGACCTAAGTGCTGACTTTATATCTCCTCGAATAACATCTTCTGGCTCATCTTGCGTTGTCATACCATTACACTCATAACTTAGAAAATCATTGTTTCCCCGATGACAAGCGTCTAAGGACATACGGCTTTCCAAATCTTTGACTGCATCACTGACCTGTGGACAAGTCTTGCTTTGTTGGCTTCTGCAGTAGGAAGACGATTGCGTAATCCGGGCCGAGCTTCCTTCTTGTGCGGCGACGTGCAGGTTGTATATTTTTCCTGGGGCAATGACGTCACGCTCTCCTTGCATGCTTTGCTGCTTGGCCAGTTGCAGGGACTTTTTGGCTGCCTTCACATCTCCGGATATGATTGTCTCTTTTTGTACTTGACTTCCTTCCGGTTCAGGGCAGTTTGATGACAAGTCCATATCGTAGATCGTTCCGGGCGTGATGCTCTCCCGTTCTATGCTCATGCTCAGTTGCTTTGCACGTTCCAACGACTGCATCGACGCCTTTACGTCTCCAGCCACAATTTCTTCCTTTTCCATCAGAACGGCTTGCTTTGCTGCAAGCTGTTGCTTTGCTGTTAAAACATCCCCAGGAATTATTTCATCCCTGGGAATGCAGTTCTCAGCAATGAATGAGCACTCTGATGAAAATACCTCTTTGGTCTTCTTCACATCCCCTGGCAGAACATCGCAAATACTTCGCTCCACCACTTCCTTTTGCTGGCAGAGACTTCTTTTTGCCTCTCTCACATCGCCCTGTATAATCTCAATCTGCTCTTTGCCAAGAGTTACGTCATCGACATCATCTTCCGATGCCTCCGACTGAAGACTTTTCAGGCACTGCAGATCTCCTTTCTCAATGCACCTTTTGTAGAAGTTGACGTTACCCTTTTCGTTTTCATCTACTCGACACGTTGGCGCTGTCTTTGGATTGCTGGCACTCGCTAAGAGATTTCCAATGGCCGACTTCACATCGCCTCTTTCAATAATGGCACTTTGGGTGTCAGTTTCATGAGCGATCAGTGAATAGACAGACATTTCCGCTTGTCCGCCGGCGGTCTCTTGCATCAGGATTCCTTTCTTGAAGTCTTGACCTCGCATAAGAAGTTCATCAATCATCTGAACAGTGTTTTGTAGTATTTGCTCTCGATCGATGGCAATACTCGTCGATGACTGATTGTGTGGAAGTTGGATTTTGGTGGTATTCACGTTTCCCTTTTCCATTTCTCGAAGAAGGGTGACTTGTGTGTTGCTTGGTTTGAGTAAGAGCTGTAAAATTATGTTTCGGAGATTGCCCTCAACAACTTCTTCTTTCTGAATTTGGACTTCCGCAGTGGTTCCCAGACTGAATTTTGCCATCGTGACATTGGGACCTTCTTTTGCTTCTACAATGATGCCACTTGAGTGAACAATATTGGATTCACTTAAGGATGACATGGTGTCAGTGACGCTGCTGGAGGTGATTTTGTCCAGTGGGGTTGTCTCAAAAAGCCAGGTGGTGCATTTGACGTCGGCTTTTGGGATGATCTCATCTGAACCTTGGAACGATCTCTCTTCTGGCTCCTTGATTTTGTCTAGTGGCTGTGACTCAAACAGCCACGTGCAGCGTTTCACATCTCCTTTCTGACTGTCTTCTCGGTGGACTGTTTTAACTGGACCTTGGTCTTGAGGTTCTCCTTTGAGACTGTCGATTGTTTGATTCTCAAAGAGCCAGGTGGAGGTTCTAACATCTCCACGCTGAACGTCGGTGACACTAACCATTCTTACAAACTTGTTTGATTCTTCAGATTCAAATTTCTTTTTGCTTAATTGGACATTCGAGCTCCCAAAATCTTCACTGATCTTAACAGAAGGTTCCTCTCTGCTGGTAAAGGAGTCCAGAGGTTGTGTCTCAAACTTCCATCTAGCTGATTTGACATCTCCTTTCTCGACATCCTCTTGAGTGACAGCTCGGATCACGTAAACTTCATTTTCTGCCTTGATGGCCTCGAGGGGCTTCGTCTCAAACATCCACCTGGCTCCTCTCACGTCACCGCTTAAGACCTCATCCTTTTTCACAGTTGTTACTTCATGAAACTGTCCCTCTTTGTCCTGAATGGCATACAGTGGCAAGGACTCAAACATCATGGTGCTGGACTTAACGTCAACATCACTCTCCAGCTCTTCCAAACTGACTGACTTGTGTTCAAGAGGCTCCTCGTGGATTTTGTCCAGCGATGAGGTTTCAAAAATAAACTTTTTGTTCTTTACATCCCCGCTCACAGTTTCACTAGGTTTCGGAATGTTTGTGTCGTCATCGTCCTTGTTGATTGTGTTGATGGGGCAGTTCTCAAACAACCAAGTGAATTTGTGTACGGATCCTTTCTGGATGTGTTCGTCGCCGCGTGTCATCACCATTTCCGATCCGATTTCATCAAGGGACTGTGATTCAAAAAGTTCTTTTACTCTTGAGACATCTCCGGACTGAAAGTCAACTTGGCTGACACATCTTACATCTTGTTCCGTTTGCTCATTTCTTGTTCTGTCCAGGGTCTCTGTTTCAAAAAGACGTTTGACTGTTTGAACAGCTGACTTGGGTTTTACAGCATCCTGTACGGTGCTACAGAGGTTTAAATTGTACTCCTCGCCATCTTTTATGCTGTCCAATGGCTGTGACTCAAAAAGCCATGTCATGGATTTCACACCGGTGTTTTCAATGGTCTCTTTGTCATTGACTTTCTCCGATTTGTCGTACAGAACATCCATCGGTTGTGTCTCAAATAACCATTTGCATGCCTTGACGTCACCTTTGCAAGGCGTGGCTCCAACCGAAGGGCTTGGCTCCTTCTGGTTGAACTTAGAATGAATTCCATCCATGGTCTGGGTTTCAAAAAGCCATTTTGCCAACTTGACATCACCCATTGTGTCTTCCTCTCTTGTGATGCCTTTGATGACCTCAATATTTTCCTTTCCTTCTGTTAGTTCATCTAACGGCTTGGTCTCAAACATCCACTTGTAGTTTTGGACCTTTCCCTTGATGAATTCTTCCCGGCTGACAGTCGTTATCTTGTGAAAATTTCCAGAGCTGTCTTTTATAGCATACAAAGGAGAATTCTCCGACATTTGGTTTCCTGATGTATTCTCCTCCTTACAATGAGCAATTTCACTTAGAGGAATGGTTTCAAAAAGTTGCTTGAATCCCATGACGTCACCCCTTTCAGTCACACGTTGCTTTACCGAGGAACTCGTTTCACGGCCACCGCCGCTCTCAAACATTATTTTTTTGTCTTTAATTGCTCCTTGCTCATCGGCCGACAGTGTGATTTTCTTCAAACATCCAACTTCATAGCTATCATTTAGAGTCTCTATGGGTTGCGTTTCAAACAGCCAAAGGGATGTCTTGACATCTCCTCCAATGATTGTGTCCTTTTCCAACGTCTTTTCACTCAGTGGTTGCATCTCAAAGAGCTTTGTCTTGTTGCTAACATCACCCTCAACCAAGGTGTCCTCGAACGTGTCCAGTCCGGCAACCTCTTGTATATTGTCGAAAGACTGGGTTTCAAACATCCACCTCTTTCTGTCAACTCCACCTCGGTGTCCCTCCTCCAGAGATATGCCCCGAATTATTTTAATGCCATCACTTCCCTTGTTAATCAGGTCCAAAGGCTTGGTTTCAAATAACCAACGAGCACTACTGGTGTTTCCATTTTTGATCTCCTCCCTGCAGATGGATTTGATTGTATGGATATTGCCACTTTTGTCTCTAATGGCACAGCTCGGTTCCGCCTGAAAGAGTTTCACAGTCTTTTGGACATCTCCTTTTTGTTCCTGGATCTCAGACGTCAATTTCAAGAAGGTATTGTCCTCTATGGAGTTACAGCGCGCTAAGTCACTTATTGGTTTGGTCTCAAAAAGTAGACGTGTCCCACTGACATCACCTGGCCGGATGGGCTCTTTCAACACGGCTTCAACAAGTTCTCCATCTTCTTTTTGGTTCAGTGAATCTAAGGGCTTTGTTTCAAAGAGCCAGGTAGATGCTCTCACATCTCCTCTTACTGAGGTCTGCCTTTTGGCTTCTGAAATGAGAGCTCTGTCATCACAATGCTCAAACATGGAGGAGGTGCCTCGGACATTTCCACCTGCTAAATTCTCTTCGTCCAGCAACTTCTTGGTTGCGTGAGATTCCCCGATACTATCCAGATTCCAATTTTCAAAGATCCACCTCATTGATTGTACTTCACCCTGATATGCTGCTGTTGCCTCAGTGTCCTCTGGTTGCACTGCTTTCATGATGTCATCATCCACAGCTTCACCAAGATGTCTGATGTCTGGGTGGATGTGCTTAAAGAGCCTCTTGAGTTCACTCTTTTGCCTTTGCTGGTAATATGTGGAAAAGGTCTCTTTGGGTGGAGGCACGGGGAGGCCACTTAATGCTGAGGGCCCTTCGTAGTCAAAGGGCCTTGGAGGAGGAGGTGGGAGGGGAAGATCGTCTTCATCGTGAGATGATTCCAAAACCTTGACTTTCCTGGCTGTCTCAGCCATCTTGATATGGGAAAAAATAGAACATGCAATATTGTCAGTATGCATTCAGTAGAACAATATTAGACGGCATCCATATGTTTTAATAGCATGCAATTAGTATGTAAGTCAAGTCATACATTACCTTCCAGTATGCTCACGTGATGTTTGGCACAGCAAACCATCCTCGTCAGACCAAGGTTAAGGAAAACACTACACACAGCTATTAGCGGAGCAATTGTCATCTTCAAAAACAGTCTTTTTTAGATCAGCTGTCTTGAACATGCATTACTTAAGAGATATTTGCTCATTCGGACCTTCTCTCAACTTTTGATTGTTTTTTTTTATTTTTATTTTTTTTTATAACTTGCTGTTCTCCAAGAACAGGAAATAAATTAAACATGTTTATTACATCAATAATAACAACAACTCATTTAATTTAGTTTATAACAATGAAGAAAAATGAATTTTCTAATTATTGTGTTATATAAATTAATTGTCTTCTTATGCAAAGGAGTTGAATTCATAAGCTCAGACATTGTGAACCTACAATACTTGCGGGTTCTAATACAATTGTGTAGTCTCTTCTGTGCTATTTCAAACAGTAAAATTTGTGCATGATTTGTTACTGTGTGCAGTATATTATTATATACATGTATTTTTTGTATGTATAAGTGTACGTGTGTTTTTATATAGTATGTAACTATTTTATTATGATAGATTGTTGGTAGTATTTGGTCGTATTTTGCATCTCTGTAGTCAAGCAAGCACTGGGTCAGTTGTACACACACATTCAAAAGCAAACAGAGACACAAAACACAACACAAAAAATACCTTGCTGCTTTTAACCCTCGTCACTGATGTAGCAATCAGTTCCTGTAGAGAAACAGAAATGTTGTTTAGGTGCCATGTCAAAACACATTTGAATAGGTACACCAAAGTGTTAGGGTTAGAATGAGAGGCATTTGAGAAACCTACTGCTCCAACGGAGTCAATTGATGCTGCTTTCGACAGATAGCGAGCTGACTTGTCTCTAACCGAGGAGCAAGTTGATGTCGTACTGCTGGCTTGTGTTGTCGGGATGCCCCTCTTGGTCAGCGATGTAAATGTACTTTGTTTGTCATCTGCAAAAATAACAATAATAGGATAATAATGAGGAGGGAAAACACTCAAGAATACTATGAAAGACAGTTTACATAACACAAAAATAAGCATGGCAGAATGTGGCATTATTTGCTGGCAGCAAACACTGTGCATTTATGGTGATGCTCACAGTGTATTTATTTATTTATTTATTTATTTTTAAAAAAATTTATTTTTTAATTTTTTAATTTTTTAATTTTTTTATTTTTTTATTTTTTTATTTTTTTATTTTTTTATTTTTTTATTTTTTTATTTTTTTATTTTTTTATTTTTTTATTTTTTTATTTTTTTATTTTTTTATTTATAGGAACTTGAAATGGACTCGTATCAATCGGTTTACTCTAGTTTCGCACAATAAATCGAAAATCTTATTATTTGATGCCTAAATAATTAGGGCAATGCCCCCTGAAGCAACTTAGCCAAACTAAAAACACGGCATTAAGAAAAAGGCCTACGCATGTTGCCTGAAATCAACAGCAACCATTGTTTGAGACCCAAGAAAGAAAAAAACCCGCGCGCGCGCACACACACGCACACACACACACACACACATGCACACGCAGCGGCAACTGCTAGCTCAGCTGTAGTGACCCAGATTGTTTGCACAAACTATCAGCACCTGACCTAAAGAATGCAGCCAATTGACCTCAGGAAATGGCTCCTACTTTGAACTCGAAGCTGAATTTCACTGTGCAGCTAGGGTATTAAAATTCAGACTGGGATGTGTGTGTACATAGCTGCAAAACTATGTCCTGCTATAAACAATATTCTTTCCAGTTGTAAGTCATGGACACATTTGACACACCTCCTCTTTTCACATAGTAAGCCCGAGCAGGACAAAAGGTCTGAGCAGCAAGCTGGCGCCTCTCACTAGTCCGGATTTAAAAAATGTTCATAGATGGGTGAGCAGACAGAATGAGGCAGCGAGAATAGCCGAGAGGTCAACTTGGTCCCTTGTTCACACCTCCATTTATTGTGGATTTGTGAAATTGATTTTTCTTTGGACACATCTTTGATCAGGGTTTACATTTAAGGAATGAGGCGGTGCAGCAATTTGTGGGTGTTGTGGCCTGCTAACAGCTGTGCAAATGATGCTGAAATGTGATTGGTATTCTCTGGAGGGCACCACCTTCTCAACCATCAGCTGTTTCCACATTCGCAGACTGTAATGAAAACCACTTTGCTCAAGAGACCGACAATATAACGCCGACATTACACCGCCATAGTGGTGGCAAGTTATTGTTGATTTTATGACTTTACTTTTGCACCACACATCTGAAAAAAGATCTATACTTTCCATTTCGAAATAGGCTTGTTTGACCCTTCGATAAAAAATAGTCTGGATTGGGATTTTGATTGATTGAGCCCCAAGAGTTTTATTAAGTAGATTAAAAACAAGGACAGCTGCGACATGGAGGAATGTAAAGTATTTACGCTATTTAAGGTAACAGATTTGTAGGAGTTGGCAGTCTACGATCTTACTTTTGAGAATTGTCAGATTTGTTCAGTTCCTAGACAGGTTTTGAGTGAATGTGTTGTATAATCATTGCCCAAAAACCAGTGGGTTAAAAAAATAATCTCCATCTAATCTGAAAAAAAAAACCAAAGTGTATTTTTCAGTTGTTAACATTAGCTCATTTAGAATTTTTGTTGGTTTATAACGTTGGCAAAGCCAAAGGAACAATGGCAATGCTAGTTCTTTAACGTGTAAATTTTTTTTTGCCTTTTGGTACAAGCACTCAAACCTTTAAATTGACTATTTTATTTGCAGAGATTTTCTTATCACTCCAAAACTGGCATCACATATAATTAACAGTAAAAGGGAGTTTTAAAACACCTGAAGTAAACTTCTACTCCTTTCATGGCCATTGATGATTAAATCTTCATAATACAGTACTGGTCCTCTTTTGTTCATATAAGAATCATCAAATACAGTGTACAATTTCATTTAATAATAAAATGAAAACTCCGATACTCACAAAAGTGTGATCCAGCTGTCTTTCTCCTTTGGTATTTGTTCTGTGTAGCAAGCACTAACTCCTGATGCCTCAGTGATGTGTGATGAAGGCTGACACCTCTTTCCGAGTTTCACCCCACACTGGTTCTCTGGACTCCACTGGCCTCGGCCCGTGACAGCTGATTTTTATCAGAGCTGTCGCCCCCTCCCCACCCTAAGAGCGTCTATTTTGGGTGGCTGGCTGGCACTTGCTACTCGACTGAGTCAATCACCTCTGTTAGTCACCTAAGGACCGGGGGCAGCCCTCCATCTCCCATTCCCACCGATACGTTGTCATTCCCTTATGAAAGCCCCCGTCCGTACGTGTTTGAGGCGAACAAAATATATAGCGGCTAACATTGACACATTTTGTGATAGAGTGAAGTAAAAATAACAATTAGTTAACATCAGTTTTTGTTTGGTGAGGCTTTTGTTGTGCATCTTTGTTTTACACAAGGTCAAAGCACAGACATGGTCTGGTCGCAGGCAGGGCTGCGTCATAATCCGTCAGCACTGGTGTCACTCCTATCTTAAGCGGCTGTGCCATCCGCATAGTTATGCATTTACACCACAACATCCTCATCTTTTTTTAGTTGATTTACGTCAAGGGCAATAGAGCACTGCTGAGCCAATGGTGACCTGCACTTTTTCAAGTCCTACTACGTACACGATACTCAAATAGAGAACATTCAATACTGCCTGTGTGTGTGCCTATAAATACTTCTGTGACTAAACAAGAAATTGAGCGCCACACCTCACCGTATGAATATCTGGAATCTTTGTTGTAAGACTCTGGGAGGCCATCTGTGGTCCTTCCGCTCTCTGACTGGGTCACCTTCTGGAAAAGTAACATGAAGAAACTTTCACTTGTTGATTATAAACTACTTTTCAGTTCTTCAAAATAGCCAATTAAATGTATTTCCCCAGTGGTTCATAATGTAATAATAATAATAATAATTAATAATGCACCTGAGCGCTCCTGTTGTGGCTTCTCTGATCCTGAAGGGGGCAGTCTCTTCCGGTCTTTCCGTCTCTAGCAAACACTGATGAGTTGAGTTTGGGGCTGCAGCTGGACTTGTGCTGCAGCTTGGCCTTGGACTCGAACAGTGCACACAGTGCTCTGGTACCTGAGTTCTCCCTCTCAGGGAGGAAGTCCATGGAGTGACTTCTTGACAAACTTGCAGCTCTTAAAGCTCCTTCTAAAGCCACATTGTCTCTGTTCTTTACTCCTCTCCATCCTTCTTCAAAAAATCTCTCTGATGTCTGAAAGATAATTTAATGGAGGTGTGTTTTTCCCAAATTGTGTTCACAATATTCAGTGCCCCCATAATTGGCAGAAGATAGGGACGGAGCTCTGCTGCAAGTGCAGACAATGTGAATAAAAAAATAAATAAAAAAAAGGTTGTGAATATGCTCTACCTGGAAATTATGTCCCATTCTTTCTTGACTTCTTAGGTCACCACAGCTTTGGTAACTGGAAAACAGAGGATTGACACAGTAGTAGAAATACTGGATTTCTTCTTTAAAAAAAAAAACCCATAAAATCCATAAAGGAAAAATGTATCACCACTTTTATCCAGTCACATCATTAAGATTCTATGTAATTTGCAATCATTTATTGTGATTGAAAGTTTGGAGAGTGCTACTGCACAGTTCGGCAACTTACTGGTGCACCAGCTGCAACACGGACTTTCTGTCCCAGCGGGTGGGAGCTGGCATGTCCCTTGACCTCTCCTGAACCCAAGATAGGCTCTTTAAGGACTGTGTTCGCCTCAGGCCAAATGTCTCCATCACACCTGTAAATGCAATTCAAAACATCCAGTAACTAATAGTACCTTTTTTCAGAGACACTGACATTACATTTATCATTTATCTAGGTTGAATCCAAGAGAGTAGCTGTGTTTATAGCAGTCACGCAGATAATCATATGACTCTGTTAATGTTTAGAAGGTTTTCTCAAAAACCTGAATTATACATCTAAAATGTAAATATTTGCCATCAGATGACGACAAAGAAACATATCATGTTGTTGCAAAAGCAGAATACGATATAATAATTATCATTTGTTTGAATGTCAATTTTTATTTTATTTTGAATTGTAAAATGTGGGCTCCGTAAAGGCAAAGTAGAAATTTCTCAGAACTCAAAGTCCATCCTGCCACAAAACTAATGTTATGCTATATGTATAGAATGTATTAAAAAAAAAAAAATTAAGCACGTACCTACAGAGCAGGTGAAATCACATGTGCAGCAGATTCTAGGCAGGAGATGTGTGTGTCGGGAGCATCTCATAAAACAGAGATAAGTTCTTTTGTCCAAAGTCCTCTTCAAACCTTGTGATTCCCGTAATACGGATATGACAGCTGCCGGCATAAAAATCACCTAATAAAGCCCCATGACAGTTCCATATAACAAAACAAAAAACAGTTTGATTTACAAATAATAATCAAATATATATATATATATATATTCCATAATTGATTTTCCATGTTTACATGATTGTGAAATCAGAGACAACAGCTGCCCCAGTCAGACGGACTTCAGTTTGAAATTCCTGCCACAGCCGCTTTGTATCTCGTGACAAAATTCTAAATGGCGGCATTTTTATCTGCAATCCGCATACTTAGCATAGGTGTTTGTGATTGCAACAAAAATTCCCATTAGCCGCGTCATGCCATAACATTACCTTCCTGCCCAAATAGATGTTAATGTTGTGTTAAGGTGCATGTGCTCCCAGTTGCATACCAAAATGATAAAACTACAGATAAATGTATGCAGTGCTAATAGAATTTCGGCTTTTCAAGCTGCTTCAAAGGTCAACCGATTTGGTGTCTGTAATGCAGTAAATCTAATCTCTGTAAATTAAATCATTTAAAACTAAACATTGAAAAATGTACAGGATTATTGGACAGCAGTTGTTTATTTATGAAGCCTTTAGAGTAAGAGGTTCAAGGTTTAAATCCTGCTGAAGAAAAAAAAAAGACAACTATGCATTCTATTTTTGGCTCGGTGCAGAGCTGCACAAAGACAGCACCAAAATGTTCAACCGAACCACGCATTACACATCAACCAAGAACTATGCTGACCTCTAGTGGAGAAAAGCGCATTTAAAAGTTGTCACATTGCAGCCAAGAGATGGCGCCAGAGTAACCATTTAACGTGGCTTTTATTAAATTATCCATTCCTCATTTACGTCATTAGAAAGTAATAGTAGCTGTATTTGTAATAGTAGTCATATAAAATAAAAATCTATTATTCTGTTCACTCACATTCACATATACAGGCACTTAAAGTGTAACATAAGCATACATGTCTTTGGAATGTGGGAAGAAACCGTAGTACCTAGAAACCCACAAGCAAGAGGACAACATGTCGTTTCCACTCACAGAGAGTCTGAGCTAAGATTGGAATTTCCTGCCAAGTAATGTGTTAGCCCTGCAGGGAAATACCATTTGACATTTGCCGTATACCATTTGACATTGACGTTTACCAGTTTAATTCACAAGATATATGCTCACCCATCATCTAAGATGAGTCCCCACAAGTTGCAGGTTTTTATCATGTTTTTGGAAAATAGTATGACTCGGTACTCAAATCTACGTTGTGCAGTATCTCCTACTGAATATCATAACAGTCTGTGATGCATGTTTTGCCAGCTGCAAAGGAAGCAGTTGAGAGTATCTAGATGGGCTGAGCCTATAGGTAGAATGTGTGTGTGACAGACTAGTATGTGCTGATGTGAACAGCTGAGAGCAGAGCAGGTTAAGTCCTCCTTCCTGCTGCCTGCTCCTACCAGCACTCACATGGAAACACACGTGATAGCAGACACCACCAGTACAAAACTGGGCTGGAATTCCAAGAACACACAAGCTCTTTCTGCTGAACTGACACGCACACACACGCACGCACACACACACGATTGTGTGTGCCGACTCATATCAAAACAGCAAGACACATTCCTCGGGCAAACACTCCTATTAAGTCCACGTCAGATGACACGGGACACTTTTTGTAAGAAAGGTCACAACAACAGTTGCTCACTGCTTGTCTATTTGACAATGTTAAAAAGGGGATGTCAAATGCAGTCACAGCTGCTTTTCTGTTGCACAGATAAGATCCCATGTCTTGTAAACTGTCTGACTGACCTACTTTAGTGCCATGCAGGGCTGCAGCTTGACTTGCTTTCAATCTGAGTGACGGATGATGCTTTGGAATTCTTTTACACAAGAAATGGCACAAATAGAAATGTCCTCGTGAAACTTCCTGTAGATAAAAGATTCAATGTTCATGAATTAACATTGCACTTTTGACTTTGAGACACTGCATTTATCACAGGGTATGCATTCCTGGTGAGCAAAAAAGCAGTAAATAATAAAGATTGAGAAGTCTTTTTTGAATGACACTATGATGTCACACAAGCCCAAGCAATCATGGATGGCACTTCTAGTGAATGAAACCTTCAGCTCAGTTTTTTTTTTTGCAAATTCGGAAAACTAAAAGTAACATTTCATGGTACTATACTCGTAATCCCGGTGATTATAAACTCAAGAAGGACTATGTCCCGTATGTCATGTCAGTCCTTCATCACACCTCTTCAGAATATGACTGTACATGTGGGCCATCGGTAGTGGTGCCTGACTGAGCCTGAAATGGGGCCACGAGAGCTTGCTCGCAGCAACCTGAGAGGCCCCCCGCCACAATGTAGGTTAACTTAAAGTTACATAACGTGAGGAACTGAAAGCACACCGATACCAAGACAAGTTGGTTTGGGTTAAGATCATCTAAGGTTACTGTTCCGGTGAGAGCTGTTGGTTGATGATAACATTGAGGAAAATAGACGGCCTATCAAAAAGGCAAACCTGACGCAATGTTGCCTTTGTTTTCATTTGACCCGTGAACGGTATTCAAATCTGGAACAGAATGAATAGAAATCAGGTTGGAAATCTGGGTCAGTTATACATGATCTTGTTTCATTTCCCCGTTATGTTTGGACAGTCATTACAGCAAACCCAGATTCAAGCCATGGGTTTAGATATCACATTAGTTTTGTGTTATGGGTGACTCAGCACTACTTTTGTTTTAATGAACCTCCTCACTGAATTTCAACATAGTTCCTTTGCCACAAAATGGCGCTACAGCCCAAAAATAACAATTGGGTAAGTTTCTCAGGACATATCGGAGAAAAAAATAAAATAATAAAAATGGGTGAGTGGCAAATATACAAAAAAAACCTTTGAAAAGACAAAAACGGATGACTTAGTTGCGCTTTGAGTGAAAGTGTCCTCCCTCCCATCTAAAGTGGGTCAGGCACTCAGCACAGATATGGTTCTCTCAGCCATTTCATTTGAGCCAGCACTGGTGTTAGTGCTGTTTTTGAGTTTGAATCAACAAATCATGTATGGTGTCAACATGGAGTCAAAAGCTCAAGCTTAAGGGTGTTTTGTCTTTCTGTTCATCTGTCTCTCCATCTGTTAATCTGCCACGCACTCTGAGCAATGAGCTTCGTTTTGTTCCCAGTCAGGGACAGCAAGCAGCCTGTAATTATCTTTAAAGCAGGGCCTGGAATGTTAATCCTGTCTAGATTTGACCGTCTAATCAGTCATATATGAAAAACACTAGAAATCATAGTTGGAACGCTTTTGGAGCATACGTGCATGGCTTGGGCTATAAATTACACTAATATCGGGTTGAAAAGAAATATCCATATATACGTATACATACATACATACATACATACATACATACATACATACGTACATACGTACATACATACATACTAGGGGTGTAACGATTCATCGACACACATCGATTAATCGATATAATGCTCTACGATTTATTGGCATCGATGCTAAACGTAAACATCGATTTATATCGCCGTGTTTGACCTCGGACATTAGACGCGACTTTATTTTGAAATCCAGTTCATTGTTGCTTGCTTCCTCTTTCCGGGAGCAGTGCGCGCGGCGTTGTTGTGTTGTGAGCAGAGCAGGCACGTGAAAGGGGAGTTGACAACTAGTACGCGGCTCCTGGGCTGGTGCTATGGCTAGTGTCCAAAAAGCCGAGGAAATTTGCTCCCCTTTAGGCTTCAAGTCATTCGTTTGGAAGCACTTTGGATTCCAAAGAAAAGACGGCTCAACGGACAAGACACGTGCAGTTTGTAAATCCTGCCATGCGGTGATCAAATATTCAGGGAGCACAAATCTCGCCGCACATTTAAAGAAAAAACACGACATCAAAGTTCAGTGTTAAAATAAGCACTTTGTATACTACAATACTCTTGTAATTTCCTAAATAAAGAGTTTGCAGTACCTTGTTGGTTTTGCGTATGAATTGTTATAAATCAGGATATTGTTCTATATTTTTTATTTAAAAAATATATATAAAAAATTGATCGTAGAGCACTATATCGTGATATATCGTGAATGAATCGCAGCAGGCTTTAAGATATCGGCAAATATCGTATCGTAGTTCTTTGTATCGATATGATATCGTATCGTGACAAAACCCGCGATTTACACCCTTAATACATACATACATACATACATATTTGTTTTTGCACACACACACACATATATGTATATATATATATATAATATAATATAAAGCCCCAACACGTGGACGTATTGTAATGAATTTCAAACTGATTTATTTCAATTTAATGAGAACACAGAATGTAAATATTGTATTATTGCAGCTGTGTAATAATTAATACGTGAAGATATTATACTGCGGTTTCCTCCCACATCCCAAAAACATGCTTGGTATGCCGATTGAAGACTCGAAATTGGTGCGAGTGCAAATGGTTGTTTTTCTCTGTGTGCCCTGCGATTGGCTGGCAACCGGTTCAGGGTGTCCCCCGATGACGGCTGGGATAGGCTCCAGCACCCCCGTGGGGCTAAGCGTTTCAGAAAATGGATGGATGAGTACCACAAGAGATGCAGCGGAAAGTCATTGCAACTTAACTAGTAACCAGCAACATTCGCTTTTACGTAACATTCGTTGCATGAAATTACCACAAAGTACAATAGCTGCAAGAAACTATCAAGAGCACCACAAGCTATTGATTTAAAGTTTATTTATCTTCCGTTACGTCACTGCAAGGGCAGAACGCGACTGGAGTCGAAGAGGAGCAATCCTAATCACGAGCTCGACTCGTGCTGCAAGAGAGATCCCACTAAACGACTCTTGGTTTCGTTTGTCACGACAGCCAGTTGCTTTGAAGCTTGTAATAAATTAATGTAGTTGTGATGTGTTGTTCTGGTTTACAACCTAATATATTTAGTCAACTTTTACAACTGCTGTGATAGCCTTTTATTTAGTCAGAGTGTCGTTATATCGTAATTATTAGGCATGGTACGGGTTACGTTGCATCCCGCGGCTGTCATTCTCTTGCTGTCACGTGTGTACTCTTTGAAAGGGGCCAGAAGTCCTGAGGCGTTCACGCTGGCTGCTTGTGCCTTGCCTGCTACTACAGTTGAAACACTAGCTTCACACACCGACGAGAGGCGCAGCTGGCTGCCAGAGACCGTCAACTCTGTCACAAATCCACACTTTCACCTCCGTCGTTATGCTGCCTCTGAAGTCGTGGTGAGTAAAGTGATTAAACTGGCACTGTATTTTTAACTGCCTGAATTTTGCTTTCGGCATGGTATTTTTTAATTATTACGTCAGTATTATCCACAGTAAGTACTGTACAATTTTTGTTTATTGCTCAACTGATAAATATTGAAAGCGACACGCTGCTATTGCCCTAGAGCGGCATCATTGTTTTTGGATGGGTGACTCTCTTCAAAGGCACAAGTTTTGAAAGGCGTCGATCCCTGTGTGTGTAGTTTTATATATAAGAAAGCTGCTGTCATTGTAACTGACATGTCTCTGCAAGGGGTGAAAGGGTCAGCCGCATAATGACTGTAATTATCAGCTCTCGGGAAATGACTCCTCCAGTCAAAACGCACACTATTCCTGTAAGTGTGACATATGTTGGTGCACCAATCTGATGCACGTTTAATAACTACCCTCCCTCATCACCATCAACTCAAGTGTGGCTGGCTGTCCCCCAGCTTGCTTGTGCTTGGACCTTTAAATAATAGATGGGTTCTCAGTGGAGAGAGAGCACAGGAGCTTTCTGACGTAAGATATTGTACTAAATACATTACATGTGATGGGAACGAAGCAGTGAGCCATTAGAACTACTGTGGCATCTGGATACTGTCAGAAGGGTGCCTTTTTTTTTTTTTACATATTTGTTGATTGAGACACACACATGCGCACACACACGCACTGAATGGCTCTGTTACTTGAGGATGGTGGAAAAAAAGCAAGCTGTCAATTTAGATCAATCAGAAGGAGTGCTGCTGTATATTTACCTGCTGTATTTTCTGGTTAGAGAAGGTTCTGACTTTAATCTTACTGAATCTTTAACATTTGTTTTCATACCACACAATGCGTCTTTGGGTTTTTGAAAAGCGTTATACAAGTTTAATGAATTATTATGAATAAAAGCTGGAATTGTAATTATTAACTGACAATGGCAATTAGTGACTAAGTCAGCACATGTATTGAGAGTCGTTGCATCTTTTTTTAATATATTTCCCATTTCCTCTTTCACTATGCGTTTCTAGGAAGATTTGCATTGAAACTATTTGTTGTTGTTTGACCACTTGCAATCAGTCACATACTGTACTTCCTTTCTTGGCTTACAGCCTGCCTTTCATGCTTTCCAAAAGTTAACTTTCTACACACTGCTTGTGTAATAAACAATGACAGCTATCTCCAAAATATGCCCTGAAAAGCCCAGGTATGGTTGTAACCTGCAACGTTTGAATAAATCTTCCTTTATCCACGTCCCCCTAAATGCAGCTTCTTAACCTCCAAGCAGTCTCTTTTTTTCCTGACTGACTTCACCAAAAACATGAGGAATCACTGGAATGTTAATTACCCTGCTGGAAGAAGAAAAGGACCTGTTAAATGTTTTCCTTCAAACTGACTTAAATCAAGTGCTCAGCTGTTTAGTGAGCAAAATTCAGTTCAAGTGTCAATATGAAGGGCAAGATGTTGATATGCAATTAGCTTACGCAAACAAGTTGCTTCAAACCGGCTCGGCCAGAACTGATGCAGCGGCTCTTTTGTTAAAACAACACCTTGCGTTTGAACTTTAAGAGAATGCTACAGTACTGTGCATAATGAAGTCCTTTGTTTCTTATTTTCCCAGAAATCACACAAAACTTAACCAACTACTGTTATTTTATTTATTAATGCATTCATTTTAGGGGTAGAATTCAACGATGTAGCCAATTTTAGCGCAATGAGACGTTTAAAAGGTGGAGTGTATATCTTGTCTATCTTCTTTTCTACCTACTTGATATTGTGACCCATAAGCATAACCACAGGGGAACTTGATAATTGCTTCCCTAATTGGGCAGGTTTTTATGAGAGATTGACTTGGCGGCGTTACACTTTAATGATAATTTGTTCTATTAATTAGAGCCGTTTCCTTCTTCTGTGTGTCAAATAACTCCAGGGAAAGGGACATTAAAAAGCACAAAGCTAGTGGTTTGACATGCAAAACCCAAAAGAAGTGGTCGCTTCACATATGAGTGCCCCAAATGCCTTTTTTTTTTTTTAAATCACGAGCTGTCATGTTTTTTTTTTTTGTTGCTTTGCTGAATTTATACGGATGTGTCATTGTTCAAGTGAAGTAACAAAAGGGAGAGCAGTCACACTGGTGCTACTGTTTATTGAGTGAGTCAAATGGTCAAATACAAATAAAAATGCTAATTAGCAGGCAATTCAATTTATTTGGTTTGAAATTTCTGTTCTTGCATATTACCTGGTGCATGTTTTGAACTTGATTTTTTGTTTTTTTGCCCATGTAGACTGTAAATCAACCACCACAGCCAAAACAATGGCAGGTGTCCTGAAGCGGAAGTTTGCAGCGGTTGAGGAAAACACCAGCTACTCTTCCTCTTCCTCCTCACCACCGTCGTGTTCACCCACATCTTCAGAGTGGGAGTCCGACGGGGAGAGCGGAACGGCAGATGTGACACTTCACAGCCCCTCGGCGCCCGCCGGCTTACCCAGTGAGTATCCGAGCCGTCTGAAGCCCTTTCCCATTCATGTTTTATAGGAGTGTGTCTCTTATCGCACTACAGCAGCCATATTATGACTTACTGATATGAAATTGCTAAGCTCAGGGCTGATTTTGATAATGTCAGGACCAGAACTGTTCGCCCGGGCTGTCTGTGCAGAAGATCATTTGTTTGAGGGTGTTATGGAATGTACTCAATTGTTTTGTATCAGTCAGTTAGCATGATGCTGTTTGTGAGTCACGGTGCAAACAGAGGCTGAGTGCAGAGCATGCTTTTTGGACATGCCTGAGATGAGATTAGCTTAGTCAGCTGGCTTCACTTGTTTACTGAGCGGTGGGAATTCTCAATCCTCAATTATGTGTGAAGGTCAGAAAACCTTTTTGAAAGCAAACTGTTAAACGAGGCAGTTACTGGAGCATGACCTCACTGACAAAAGATTTTCATCACGCGCTCTTTGATTTCCTTTTCATCACAGAGATCTTTAGATCAAAGTTACAAAGTAATCAAAGTTTGAAGACAATTGGATAAATTCTGAAGTAGGAGTTTGACCTGTAGAAAAGGCCAAAAGTGCTGCCAAATTCCAAATGCTGAACATTATGCAATATAAAGATAAATGTCAATATAGCTTGATTTTTTTTTTTTTAAATAATATCATAGCATCACATCTTTAGGTCAAACATGCCAGATGACCAGAATATTTTTTGGGGAGAACGTATGAATCATTTGGGGATTTAATTTTTTTAAAGAAGCAAACTAACGCTTGTACATCTTTTTCTTTCTCTTTCTCGCTCTCTCAGTCAGGTCCATCATGAAAAAAACTCAGCTGGTCAAGAGGCAGTGTCGTGTGCGCTTTGACCAAGTTGCCGTTTTCAGTTTCCCTCGCTGCCAGGGCTTCACCAGCGTGCCCAGTCACGGTGGTGCCACTTTGGGCATGATGCGGCGCCACAGCACCTTCCACAAGTACACAGTAGCGGAGCACTCGTCGGAGCAAAAGCGCCGGCGTAGGCAAAGGCACCTGCTCACATTAGAAGAGGAGAGAAATGATGCATCAAAACAAAATGTGAGTGCACTGCCCACCTTGTATACTAATATACAGTGTCTTGGTAATAACGTTTTTTTCCATGTATAATGCGCCCCCATGTATAATACGCACCCTAAAAATGGCATGTTGATGCTGGAAAAAAGCCTGTACCCATGTATAATACGCACCCAAATTTTGACTCCTACTTAAGTCAGTAAACGTAAAATTATTTCAGAAAAAATATCATTTTTGGGAACAACCGGATGTTATTCTGCCGGTCAGTATCACTGCGCATGCGCTAGCAAACTCAAAAGCGAAGAAATGTTTCGGATTTGTGTAGGGTACATTGTGACAGCAAACGAGCAGGTGATCGAGAGAGCATTCTGTTCGTATTGAGCGTGTTTGAAGTGAACAGCAGAGAAGAAAGCGCATCTGTAATGGCGGCCTCCGTATGATATCTGGATTGAAAAATAAATAAATAAATAAATAAATAAATTGTACCCATGTATAATGCGCACCCCAGATTTTAGGCAATAAATTAGTTAAATTTTGCGCATTATACATGGTAAAAAACTGTAATAATAATAAGATCAATAATGATAATAATTATTATTATTTTAATTATTATAATAATAATTATTATTATCATTATTGATCTTATTATTATTGTATAGTAAAGAAGAATCAGTTTACTTAGCCTGCTTTTATTATAGCTGACCACCAATGCGGCCGCCGTTGGGCAGAAGGAAGCGGGTCAACTCGCAATCCACCAAGTTGCAGCCGATGACGTCCACATCAGCGAGGCCGAGCTGGACAATGGAGGCTCCCTGGCGCTGTATTCGTCCAGGCAGCGGCAGGCTCTCCTTCTAGCATCAGGGGTGAAGCGCATAGACAAAGAAGAGAAGAAGCACCTTCATTCTCTGCGCTTGTCCAGGGAAGCGTGTGGATGTGACTGCCAAGGCTTTTGTGAGCCCGAGACATGTGCCTGCAGCTTGGCAGGCATCAAGTGTCAGGTAAGACCCACAGACATACAACGAAAAACAAACGCAGTTTAAAAACAAACATTTTCAAAAACAAAATAAGATCGAAATGAGGCGACAATTAACTGAAAGTAAAGCGAGCAATTGAGAATGAAATGTTAGACAGTATGGCAGAGTCCACCAGAGATGAGAGTCATTTTTTGGTGGCGTGATCTCTCTCACCCTCAGGTGGACCGCTTCAGCTTTCCTTGTGGCTGCACTAAGGACGGTTGCGGAAACACCGAGGGACACATCGAGTTTGACTCCAAACGTGTGCGGACACATTACATCCACACCATCATGCGACTCAATTTAGAGCGGCGACTGCAAGACGAAACAAGTCGGGAGGACCGGTCGATACGTTCGGAAGAGCTTGAGAGTCAGACTCTTCCTGTGAACAATGAATCATTCAAGAGGTGCCCTTTTGGTTTTTCCTTGGAAGACGATGATCTCGCTCTTATCATTCCCACCAGTCCTACGTTTAATTTTCTCCCGGAGCGAGCAGTGATGGAAGAGAGCAGCTGCAGTAGCGACATGACTGAATCGTCCAGCTCTTCTTCCGATTGCGACGGTGGGCCACTTCCTGCCAATGGCAAAGGCGTGCCTTGTAGCCTCTGCCTCTGTGATTCTGACAATAATAATGACTCCATGTGTCACCAAATGAGACTTATCGCAGCACCACTGAACCTGGGGAGCAGCAATTGTAACTCCAACAGGACAGCTGACAGAATGGGACCACTTTCAGCAAACTCGGTCGCAGTGACAGATTATCTCGATGAAAATGCAAACCAAGCCAGAGACCCCGTTGACAACGAGGATTCCCTCGAAGACTATCCAAATACTCCCTCCCCTACCCTGGACTATTCATCCAGCTACTTGGACCCGAGTCTCTCGTCTGAGTCGGACCTGGAGTTTTTTGACAGCGACTATCCCTCTGGACCTCTTCACAGCTCATTCAAAGAGCACAGACACACAGACAGCTTTCAACACCTCCAGCTGATCAGCTCCGTTTATTTGCCACAGTGTGACTCAAGCACTTACCTCCTGGAGTCTCTGATTGGCCTGACGGAGCCCAGCCCAGAGCAGCCTTGTGAATCAAATGGACATTTTTGATTAGACACTAAGCTGTTTTTGAGAAGAATTTAGAGTTTAGGTTTTTTTTCCCCCTCATATTAGCATTTTTTCATTTTTTTTTTTTATTACTGCTATTGTTTTTCAGTGGAGTCAGTACAGTTCTATTTGTAATGCTGATTTTTTATTTCATGAACTTTTATGCCTACTTTAATTTGTTGTTTCCTTTCCATTGATACCATTGCTACAAAAATACAGAATTTCTAATATGGGAATTAGACAATATGTGTATGAACCACTTGGAGCATGAGCACCTATCTCAAAATATCAACAGATTTCTACAATTATTTTGCTAACTGGCAAAACGACCCACTTTATATATGAAGCTATTGGAAAAAACTGTTTACGTTCGTGTCAAATAGCTTAGTCATTGTCAGGACTGGTAATGAGTTGTGCTTTCCATGCCTTGCAATATATTTATGTACTGTAGTAATAAATGGAGCTATTTATTTATTAAATCACTCAATCCGATGTGGTCATTCTATTGCAGCATTCAGCAACAGAACATAAAAAGAGTCTTTATTTCAGGGAACAAGAATAGTCAAGCACTAAATTATTTCAGAGATTTTTTTTCCTGGGTTGCAGCTGAACTGGAGCCTTTCTGAACCGTCTGACTGAGGGTATGCTAAAATAAACACATTCTATTGTGTGGCGATGGCAATTCCGGTCCTCGAGGGCCGGGTTCCTGCATGTTTTCCATGTCTCCCTGATTGAATCGGGTGTGTTGGAACAGGGAGACAATGAAAACATGCAGCACACCAGAGTTGCCTACTCATAGTGTAAGAAATTTAGAGCACAAAGAAAACCTGCAAAATCCACAGCGAGGTTGGAGGCAGATGTACTCACAGGTATCAGTGAAGAACACTGTGAGTTGGAGGAAGGTAGGTTTTGTTAATAATATGGGGCAAATGGCAGAGAAGACAAGACAGGAAAAAGATGGTAATAGACTACAGTAAAAATTTGTGTTAACGTCACGTTGGCGAGGACGCCACACAAAAAACAACTTGCAGTGAGAAGATCAGACTGAAGAGGGCAGCAATTCACGAAAGATGAGTCTTGCTTGAAGACACGATGAAGAGCGTTCGATAGGTCGATGTCATCTTTACTCGATTACTTTTGTCTGCAGGCAATATGGCAGCGGACTGTCAAATGTGATCATTTTACGTGTCATATTTTCTCTTTATTTTTGTTTTTTGAAGTCTCCTGACGAGATGGGTTTGACCCAAAGTTTGGATGTATCTGACGGAGGAACGTATGGCTATCACGTCCACGGTGTAAGTTTTGATTGACGCACTTATTCTGCTTTGAGTTACTTCGGGTCGGCAGCCAGAATCGCAGCTTATCTGTGCTAACAGCTAACTAAGTAGTTGTACCGGTCGAACATGTCGAGGTGGCACTTCTGGACGCATTGCCATTGCAAATTACAGTAGAAACATACACATTGTAAAGTGAATATTGTGCTCATGGCGTCAGTATTTGCAATAG
Source organism: Syngnathus typhle (assembly GCF_033458585.1). NCBI lineage: Eukaryota > Metazoa > Chordata > Actinopteri > Syngnathiformes > Syngnathidae > Syngnathus > Syngnathus typhle. The sequence goes on along the minus strand of NC_083750.1, from coordinate 3,254,420 downwards.
TCAAAGTCTGCTTTATTGTCAATTTCTTCATATGTCAAGACACACAAAGAGATCGAAATTACGTTCCCACTATCCCACGGTGACAAGACATAGTACACAATATACATACAAGTAAACAACACAAAAAGTAAACACGGCACAAACAATGAATAAATAATAAATAAACAAACAACATAAATAAGAGGAGCACAAATGGAGCAAGTGTGCATACAGCAGACAGTCAGAATATTGCGCAAAAGTAGGACGCTACGCAGAAGGGGAGAGAGAGTTCAGGATCCTGACAGCCTGTAGTATGAAGCTGTTGGTGAATCTGGTGGTGCGGGAGCGCAGGCTCCTGTACCTCTTCCCAGAGGGCAGAAGATCAAACAAAGAGTGAGAGGGGTGACTCACATCACTCACAATCGTGGTCGCCTTGCGGGTGAGATGGGAGGTGTAAATGTCCTTCAGGGAGGGGAGTGAAGCACCAATAATCTCACCAGCCGTGTTCACTATGCGCTGCAGGGCCTTCAAGTTGTATTCAGTGCAGCTACCACCCCAAACAGCAATACAACTGGAGAGGACGCTCTCAATGGTTCCTATATTTCACTTGATTTTCATTATTATTATTATTCAAACGAACCTGGGTTGTGGCAGGTGCAGCCGAATTCTCCTGCGGAGAAATGTGGACTGCAACCATTCTTTGACTTCATTTTGTCTCTGGATCACAAAAGACTTGTAAGTACAGCCATAGATGTAGCAGACCAAAAACATGATGTCTTTAACTTGTCATTGCTATGTATCAGAATGTAGAAAATGACATGTTGAAGGAGGTCCTGAAAGCCAATATGGAAAAAGCGGTGAGCATGGAAGTGTACAGCACCAAGAGCATGATGATTCGTGAGTTGGAGGTAACGCCGAGCAATATGTGGGGAGGACAAGGACTGCTGGGGGCAAGTGTTCGCTTCTGCAGCTTCCAAGGAGCCAATGAGAATGTTTGGCATGTTCTGGTGAGGATGACTGTGATTAACTTAAAATCATTCATGTTGTCCCTCCTTTAAGAAAGGTCACACTTGTTTTCCCCAAGGATGTGGAAACCAGTTCACCTGCTGCGCTGGCAGGCCTCCATTCCCACACTGACTACATCGTTGGAGCAGATCAATTGTTGCAAGATGTAAGTTATTAGCCAATATGACCATAAGAAGATGGCTGAACTCCAGTTATTCATCTAACATACTGATTTCTAGTCAGAAGACTTCTTCTCGCTGATTGAGGCCCATGAGGGGAAGCAAGTGAAGCTGCTGGTGTACAGCGCACTCACAGATGACTGCAGAGAGGTTGTGGTCACACCCAATGGTGCATGGGGAGGCGAAGGAAGGTATGGAGCACGCAGGAAATACAAAGGGAGAATAGGGGACCACCCTTGTATTTTCTTGTCGGCTCTTTGAAAGCAACATTCATTTTTTTGAAAAGCACTGGTTCATAACTGATTTTGTTGCTTTTACTGATTCATACTTTTAGTTTAGGTTGTGGCATTGGGTATGGTTACCTGCATAGAATCCCTGTTCATCCTGACATATCAACACCAAAGACCCCCGGGCCCCCAACTCCAGAGGAGAAGCCACCTCCAGAACTGCCTAACCACGGCTTCACAGAGGTACACAACCAGCAAGAAAAGGACCACCTCTGCCATGCTTGTTTTACTCATGGCCAATATTGAGTCATGCTGCCAAGGCCGTTAAATAGAACCTATAAATGTGATAGGCACCCTTGATGGCACCTTCAAGCCCAAGTGAGGATGTGTTAGACTTGAGTCAGCTCAGCCTCCAAAGTACTTCTCTTCTTCCTCCTGTCATGGATCCTGGTGAGTTGAGTAGAAAGACATGGTTGGACTTCTGTCAGACACAGTGATGTTTTTTTTTTTTTCTCCTAATTGTTTTTACAGGCTTGTCTGACTCTGGAGTGGCAGCGTTGAGCCCCGTACCTGCTGAATTGTTGGAGAAGCTAGATGTTTCCTTGTCGTCTGTCGACATGAACGACACCTCCCTTGCACTGAACTATGAGAAAGAGGAGGACATCTCCGGTGTTGGTGAGTTAGGATGAAGCAAACTCTCATTTTTGGGGTCCTTTACTCACTTGCACAGTATAGAATTAAAAAAGGCGGCAGATCCTTCTACATACTATAAACCGCAAACGGCTTTAATCAATTCTCAAAAATGCCACAACATTGATACATACCGTATGTAGGCTAGTGGGAGAAAATACTGATGCCATAGTTGTTACAACAACAGGCATAAAATCATATTTACTAAATTATACTTATCATATTATATACCGTAATGTCTAGACTATAAACCTCACCTGATTATAAGTCTCTCCTGCAAAAATTAGGGGAAAATCTTGTTGTTGTTTTTTTCATACATAAGCCGCGCGTATCAAAACCCGCATGTGCCCACGAGTTATTTACAAAGAAAGACGCTACACAGAAAGAGTTTTCAAAGTTTTGATAACATACCTCCACTTTTCCTTGATGCGGCACGCGACAGCAGCAACACGGAAGTAACACAGCATTGAGATGCGGCGGTAACACAGCAGCAACACGGTAGCATAACACTAACAGGGCTAATTAAATAAACATCAGCAAAAGTCACTGAGAGCCGTCTTCATCTTCCTCCTGTGCACTGAAACCATCAAAGTCTTCCTCCTCAATGTTGGATTGGAATAGTGTCAGATATACTTCGCCACATACACTCTCAGTCTCTCTTTCCTTGTAGCTTTTATGCATTTCTTCTAGCATTTTCTTTGATGAGGGTCTGTTCATGCTAATTTTATTCATGCACAAAGCGCTAAGTCACATTAAACTAGTGAGCTGCACGTATAGCTCCAGAGTAGATGTGTCCGGGAAATAAAGAAAGAAAAGGGTGACGCAACAAGATGTCATCAACAATAGCCCAATGCCCCCTAGTCACCGGAAGAAACCTCTGCAGTGCATGAGCAGCTGTAGTTCCTACGTTAAGAGCCAAATCGACTGCCTTTAATTTAAAAGCGGCATCATATGCATTTCTTTTGTCCCCCCATAATGAGGATTTGTGTATAAGTTTCCTTTCTTCAGTAATGTCCGTCTTGATCTTGTTCTGTCTCTTCTTTGTGTCAATTATACGGCACTATTTGCCTGGTGGATGGACATGCGATCAACATACTACTCTTCTCCCCAGTGACCGTGTCACATATCCCTCCGCCCAGCAAAGCGGTGCCACACAACAACGGTCCACAGCCTTTTTACGAGTTTATAAGTGATCAAGTCATCACAAAAATCACGGAAAATCCATAGATACGCCGGACCGGACGACAAGCCACAGGGTTGAAAACTTGAGCAAAAAGTAGCGGTTTATAGTTCGGAAATTACGGTACTATAATTACTAAATTATACTATTTAATTTCTTGTTCTGCAGAGGCACTGGATGGAAGTGAACTGCATTGTTCCAAAGAGATCACCCATCAAGAGCAAAATCCCCCCACCTCCGTGAATCTCGCATCTGATTTCGGCATTTCAGCGGAAGAGCCATCTTACCTCAAGTCCACTCACATTGGTGACACCTTCTGCGAGTCCAGTCATAGCCACAGTCCACCACTCAGAGCGCCGTCTCCCTGCGCAGACTCGCTGGACCCAGACGATGAACAACATCTCTGTCCACCTGCTACTGATGTGCTCCCAGGTGAGTCCCAAATAGATGACTCACCCACTCAGGAAACTGAAGATCAGTCTAAAGATGAGACTCGCATTCATCAATGTGAGCACGGGGACACTGAGAATCAACCGCAAGAGCTAAAGTATGAGTGAGACTGCACCGGGCTTGGTGAGTGGAGCGAGCACAAAGCAAGCAAAAAAAAAAAAGCCAGTGACAATCGCTTTCATTTTTGTTTTTAAAGACTGGCATTATAAGTCTGTACAGTGCTCATCATTGAGTAGCCATGTAACAGAACTGTTAGAAAACAAATCAAATTTTCTACAGCAAATTATATACAAATAATGATGAATTATAAATAAATGTAACACATGCGATTTTAAAATTAATTTGAGCGGGTGCTGCTAAACCCTTACTAGCCAATTTGATCGGTGATGCATGACAATCTTAGTACTCATGCCTAATTAATTAGTGAATTAAGAATTTACTAGAACACTGCATATGACATTGTCAAGCTGGGCCAAATCAAACATTTAAAAAACACCGGAATTCAACTACTTAGTCCAATCGTCAAATTTCTGAACATTTCTGTACTATTCACTGAGAAATGAGATGGGGGGGGGGGGGTTATTATGTTGAGCATTGTAAGTACGAACTCCACTTTCAATGAAGATAGAAAAGGTCATGTAACAGTTTTGTAAACATGGCCTTGTCCTAGGTTTTTTTTTTCTGTTGCAAGCATAAAATGCAAAATGAGTCAATATTTGAAAAAAATGGTTTGAATATTGTATATCTTGGCTTTGTTAGTGTATTCAATTACATATAGTTTGAAAGGGATCCGCAAATTTAGGGTTTGTGCAAGGCAGAGGGATCGATCCAAAAAGGTACAATCTGTTAGCGGTTTATGTGAGATCAATAAGTTACTTCTGGTTTTTGTAATATTTTTCAAAAAATTGATTGACATCCTAAATATTGTCGTGGACACTTTCAAAGATAGAAATCCCATCAAATCCATCACAACAGTGCAAAATAATACTTGATGAAATGACAGGCTGACTTTTGGAATAATTATATTTATTAAGCAGCTTGTGCTGTTGATGTAGTTCACTTGTGGCTTTTTAAGAGCTCATTTCTAACATGTTTTAACCCAGGCTCTTGTTTTACAATTGGTGAAGCTAGTTGTAGTAACCTAGTCGGCTTGAGGCCACCAACTGCAGTTTTGTGATCTATGCAACAATAGACAACTTTACTTGATGAAGAAAGCAATAGAATATAGGTAATGTTTGTAGATGTCATTATAGTCATGGTGCTTTTGAGTCATGTTTTTGGTTTTTATTTCTGGGAGGGGGTGTTGCTTAAGTATTTTTGCAGATATTGTATCAATGAAGTGTATATATAAAGTATCGAAACAAACAGACCCTTATTCATGTTTCAAACTGCCACACAAAATTTCAAAACACATCCTTGCATGATCCCCAATGTGTCATTGTTAAACCATTCAAATTTATTTCTTTGGAAGCCTAAAATACAGGGTCCGGCAAAAATGATTTGACACAGTCGTAGGTTTAATAAATTCCAAATAAATTAAAAAAAACAAAAGTTTTTTTTTTTTTTCTTTCAAAAAGTACATATGCCATTTTGATTTGTTCTGTTCATTTCCGAATAATGTTATTTTGTTTCAGTTGCTAACATGAATTGGACCGCTGAGCACTGCGCTTTCATAGTGGAAATGTTTATCAAGAACCAATCTGTAACTGCAACACAACGAGCGTTCCGTTTGCGCTTCAGACTTAGTAGACATGATCCCGTACCTGCTCGAAACACGATCGTTATGGGTTACTAATTTCAGAGCCAGTGGATCAGCATTGAAACGAAAATCAACCGGCCGACCTCGCACCGCCAGAACTCCAGAAAATGTGGCAGCGTTAAGACCAAAATAATTATTCAAAAACAAAACAGAACGGCATTATATGTACTTTCCGAAAATGAAAAAAAACACTTTTGTTTCTTTAATTTATTTTCATTTTATTAATCCTACAAGTGTGTCAGAACATTTTGTCGGACCCTGTATAAATATTTCACAAATTATTACAACGATGTAATGTAATGTTACAGTTGGGGTAACCATCCTGTTTTGGCCTACAAGACCTCACTTGGCGTGTTCACATTGGTCTTTGCGGCTAAATGAATATCTTCCAAGTTTACAATAAAAAGATCTGTTCTGCTTGGTGATACCAAAAATGTTTTACCACTTTGTGTGTTTTGGTAAAGACAAATCATATACTATATTTCATTGAGCTATTTAAATAAACTATACAATAGGAACAGCTCTCACTTTGACCAAGGTCATTGCTGATTGCCCAAGCATATAGTGAGATTTAATATTTATATGTATATATAATTTCAAATTTCTAAGATGATTTAGACAACTACAAACATTCTTTAAAGAGTAAACTGCAATTTCCAGGTTGTAGTGGATACAACAAATGCCATTTGTATCATGTTAAATTACAGCCATAAATGTGCTCTAAAGAATTGAAAAAATTAACAGTTGGTATTAAGTAAACTGTACAACAGAATTGATGTCCTCCAACCTCCTCCCCGCGAAACCTCATTTAAATCAAAAATATTTTACACAAGGTTAACATGAAAACATTCCGCTCACTGAGAACAGCACAGCTAAAAGAGACAAAGACAAGTGTAATGATGTTCAAGCTTTCTTGTGATTACAACTGGAGGTTACGTTCGAGTGAGGATGGGCGACTTGACGCTTCCAGAAAGCGTGGGTGGGCTTTCCAAAACGGAGAAACTGTTGACACCGTGGAGTGTTTGTAGAACAAGGACAGGTCTGGAATGTACTATAACATTCTGCACACGTGCGTAAACACACACGCATTCACTCAAACAAACATGTACAGCAGTTTATAATAAACATAGCAGTCAAAGATGTAAAATAAAAAACAAAAAAGTTTTAGTCCTGCAGAGTAAAATTGAGTTCATTTTTCAAACTGTATTAAAAAAAAAACAATCCATTTTGTCTCTTGGCTGCTCCAGCCTGGTATGTTCCCTATGACACATCCTTGGAAATACCTCACTGAATTCATGTGGATAGCACAAACTGTTTGACCGTGAATGGACTTCAGGATACATGTTGGGTGAGTGGCGATTGGCAAATGACAAAAAAAAAAAAGAAAAGTTTTTGCTCTTCCAAATCTAACTTTCACGTGGACTTCTGCCTATAGTGAAGCGTCAAGTCCCCGCCACTTTTCCAGATAAAATGTTTAACTGTTCGCAGGTCCATGTTAGGATCCAGAACCTTGTGAGGGGAAGAGAGGGAGACCAGTTTTTAGAGAAATACTTCTAAAGGTTTTTACACCAAGTGCCACCATAAATAATACTAACTCGTCGTTAGGGTCTATCATAAAGTGGCAGAAGTTCTATTGCTGTTAAAATTGTTCTTCAATGTAAGAAATGTGTTAGATGTTCTGCGCATGTCGATGTCCTAAAAGGATAAGGACGGGCCATTAAAATGTACCTGCTCTTGACACACGAGTTCTATCTTCTCCTCAGCTAGCATGGCCATGTCCTCCTCCTTTTCTTGCTCCCCGGGCTTATCGTTGGCAGAGGAACTGGTGGTCTGAGACTCGTTGTCCAGGTTGATGATCTTCTCGTACACGTGTTCCATCACCTTCCTCACCTGCAGCATGTCACTGGCTGAAAGACGGTCCCTGTGTTGCACCAAGGGGTACATGGGTTGAATGAAGACAACGTCTTTGCCTTCTCTATGAAGTAAGAAAAAGTGGAGATAAGGAACAACTCACTTCTTCAGAGTTTTTGCACCAGAAGACGAATGGGGCTGGAGGTAGAATGGGATTTTGTTGAACTTGGGCATATTTTTCTGGTAAAAAGAAGAAAAGGGAAAACATGCAAGTGGAATGCTGTTAAAAACAAAGTATAGACAAAACTATTGAATGAACTATTGAACTTCTTCAATTTGCACTTCTGTTTAATTAGTGTTATTATCATACTGTTAATGTGACACGTTGACACGTAAGACCTCTCTGGACAAGGCAATCCAGTCCAACCAGTTTCTGCTTTTATTGTCAAATAATTTAAGGAACAATTGCATGTATTTAAAAATCAAACAAATGTCAATCACTTTCCAAACAAAAAACGTGAAGATGCGCATGACTCACATCTACTGTGATGTCAATGACCCATTGAGGAACGGTCTCGTTCAGCAGCATCGACTCGGTCTCTCCGCCTGAATCTCGACAAAGCAACCTGCAGCACAATCACACCACCAATGAAGTGCGCTCCTTTTTACGCTGTCTGCACTAGTTATCCAATTTTCCAGGCTTAACTTTTTAAGTACTTTTAAAATCAATTTTGGAGATTTCTCAGTACCTTACAAAACTTGCGAGATACACAACGTTACCTAAAAAGAGTTCTGCCACCTGCTTCCCCAAAGATGACCGGTGTATGTGGTGGCACCTGAAAGTATCCGTTCCCTTTCTGGATACGATTCTCCTGCTCTCCATTCACTGTAGACATGTTTATTCAACACATAGGTTCATTTTGTCAATCCGACAACTTCCGAGCCACTTAAATGCAAAATAATACAAAAAGCAACCTATCATTGTGGACGTAAAAAGCAAAGTAAGTGTACGTCAAGTGTTGATCATAAATGTTGTCAGACTGTCTCACCATGGTTCACTTCATTCTCTTCCTCATCGACAGAATTGATGCGAGTTCTGGGCCAGAACTCCAGGAGAGCCTGAAGCAGCAATCCACCCAAGTTTACTGCAGAGACAAAAGAATAACGTAAATAATTCAATTTGCAATGAGTGTAGCAAAAATTATCTTAGCAGGTTTCCTACATTTTGGGTCAGATCCATCAGAGCTTGAGAAACCTGCATCCTTGGCAGACACCCAGGCAGCGAAGCAGTCACTTTCGTCCAGTGTGATGGTGAGCATCTGTTCAGCAGCAGAGCAGAGAGGAGAGGAGATGCCGTTTTTAGACCATTGCCTTAGAGCAGGGGTGGGCAAACTTTTTGACTCGCGGGCCAAACTGGGTTCTAAATTTGGACCGGAGGGCCGGACCAGGAGCAGATGGTATAGGCGTTGTGTGAAGTCATATAAGCGACCTGTAAAGGTCATTGCATAGAAGATCTTGGCCTTTAGTAGGTAGTAAAGCATGGATATTCCAAACAAGTTTTTTGAAAACAAATGCATTTATTAACAGCATTAAAAAAAATAATAATTCACTAAAAAACTGCTATCAGTGATTCTCATAAAACACGACACTGTTATTATGAATAACAATCTCCATCACTTCAGTGCCTGCAGGTCAGATTAATGAAAAATGTTTATCTTATGGGATCACATCAAACGGCAAACATACTGACCAAATATATCATCTTGAAAAATCGGTGAAAGCATACATCCAAATAAAGTAATCAAAACAGCAACACGGTGAGGGGTATCTGAAAATCAGAGCAGAGTTTTAACTCGCAAACACCTGGTAACAGAGGTGAGGAAACGGGAAACACTTGCTTAAAGTAAGCCTTAAGAACTTTACAGGTTAAGATTAGTCGCAAATAGGTGGTGCATCAATGTCCTTGAGCATCCTGCATTGTTTGAAAATGAGAATGGTCGCTAGTTTCAATCCCTGCTATGTGTACAAATCATATTCAAAATGCATTTTTTTACAATAAACTTGAGAGCCTCCCGTTCATTTTCAGTGGGAACAGTGTTGTTGGTGTCCCTTTTTTGCTAGTGCGTCATAGTCTGGAGTAAAATTTGTTGTGGCAATTCTTAGGCGAGATCCGAGGTGTTGGTCCGTTTACCTTGATCTGTGACGGGTTGATGTTGATGTGGCTGAACGTCACGTCGCGTACGTCGAGCCAAATTGGCCACTCTTTTTTAAACACTCGGCACTCACTTCTTTTTTTCGGGCCACTCATTTTAATGGAAGGATTCCAGGGGAAGGTTTGTGGGTGGCTTTAGCGCAAAACTGCATCTGAAAGCTCAGTGCGCGAATTATAAGAACGCTGTCGTCAAAGCCCACGCTCTAAATTCGGGACTGATACGAATAGAGCGAGAGTGCGCCAAGTCCGTACTACTGAGTACGTACACGCACTTGTGAGTGTGCACCAAGCTTTCTGACACGGCTTCCGGTAGTAAATGCGCAGGCGAGCGCTTCGCCATCTACTGGGAAAACGCAGTCATTGCAGGCAAAATGACCAAAAAAAAAAAAGTTTAATAATACAATTTGTTCAGGGTTGGCGGGCCGGATTAAACGGTCCCGTGGGCCGGATGTGGCCCGCGGGCCGTAGTTTGCCCACCCCTGCCTTAGAGCGATGATTCTCAACTGATGCTTCGGGACACATTAATTATGGGTGAGTTGGCGTTTCATTTTTTGAGTAAATTTGAGACAAACCCATTATTTCAGTATTTGTACTTTTGGTGAGGGTTATGTTTGGAGGACTGCCATTAAATTTATAATATTGTATTGTTTGTGTGGCATCACAGTGAGACGAGTTTCCACTTAGTGTAATGTGACTCACCCCAGTTTTCAAATCAACTGAGAACCAGTTTGGCACATAAACCATCTTGAAGCGCTTTTTGATCTCCTCATCAAACTCCACTTTGCCCAGGTCTTCCCCCTTGCAAGCCTGAAGATCACGCAAGGGCTCCATTCACTAATTTGAAGATGGTTTTGTTGAGCATACTCTACTGCTGTCATTTTTACCTTCAAGACATCCCAGAAAGCCACGTTGTTGTTGGTGTCTTTGGTAAGTATGTGTCTCTTGTCATTCAGAATGTGACACTGTATGATACTTGCCCCTCCTGCAAAGGCAATTGAGACGTTTCCACATTAAACTGGGAAAGAGAGGCTGAGGAAAAACCTCCTAGTGCGACATAAACAGGTTTACCTTTGATGACTTGCTCTGACTGTGTGCACAGTGGCATTAAAGGGGTGCTGCAGTCATTATCGTACTCCCCTGATGATCTGAAGTTGTGCATTCCCTTGAGAGACTGTGTAGATGGGCATACTCAGCAAAACTACATGTACCATGGCATGCAAAATTAACAACCACATTATTAAAAAATGTCTCTGTATGACAAACAGAATTATTTCTTAGCGCCCAAAACAAGTTGACATGAATTTAACTACACTGTATTGTAGAGTCATTCTGTTCATAGGGGCGTTGCATTATGCATGCCTACCCATTTATTAACAGATGACTTGGTGGTGGAGACCCAGATAGCAGGAGGCGGGTCGGCAGATCTGTCCAGTTCCATCTGTGCAAGGGAAATAGAGGGGTAACTTTGAATGGAAGTGCAGTGCACATACATAGGGGTGTAAATCGCGGGTTTTGTCACGATACGATTTCATATCGATACAAAAAATCACGATACAATATTTGCCGATATCTTAAAGCCTGCTCTACGCTCGATATAGAACAATATCCATATTTATAACAATTCATACGCAAAATCAACAAGGTACTGCAAACTCTTTATTTAGGAAATTACAAAGTCCTTCCAAACAAATGACTTGAAGCCCAAAGGGGAGCGAATTTCCTCGTCTTCTTGGACACTAGCTATAGCACCAGCCCAGGAGCCGCGTAGTTGTCGGCTCCCCTTTCACGTGCCTGCTCTGCTCACAACACAACACGCCGCGCACTGCTCCCAGAAAGAAGAAGCAAGCAACAATGAACTGGATTTCAAAATAAAGTCGCGTCTAATGTCCGAGGTCAAAAACGGGCGATATAGATCGATGTTTACGTTTAGCATCGATGCCAACAAATTGTAGAGCATTATATCGATTAATCGATGTGTATTGATGAATCACATACAGGATTTACAACAGTTCTGTTCCTATACTGCAGTGACAAATTTAATTTAATCTAATGCTACATCAGGTCGTCTTTGAGACCATGCACAATTTTTCTCAAATGACCTGACGCATCAAAGAATGCTCCAATTGAATTTCAAAATTAATTATGTAGAGGGCTTTTTAATACGTGTGGTTAACTTTTTATGTACATTTCCAATACTCGTTACTAGCTTACAACCACTCTTATGAACATTGGGGAGTTCTGTGCTAGTTTTTTTTTTTCATACTTTTGCAAGTCTAATTTTGGAGTTACACATTAAGTGCAGTAATAACAAGCTTGAAGCAAGCACGCTGTGACTCTTATTTGGAGAATGCACACGCCGAGGCGTGCTTTGAAATGTTCTCATAAGTTTAGTGTATTTTTATACAATACTGGGCATAAGTTTGCATGTGACAATCATTGGGTCTTTTTTTTAATATATATCAAAACAAACAATAGATGGCGCATTTATTGTGGGACACTGCTAACTATTATTCTTATTTGAGTGTATTCTTACTTTCAGCACTGGGGCCTTCTCTTCACAAATGAGAACACGGATGTCTGGGTTGCGCAGGTCAGTACAATAAATCTTCTTGTCTCGACCTCCAGAATAGACATGTGTGAAAGCCTCATTGACCTGCAGGGCCCAAACGCCTTCGTCGTGCACACGGTACGTGGCAATGCATCGCTGCTGACCAAGGGACCACAGACGAATTGTGCCATCCGAACTGCCGGACAGGCACTGCAGGGCGGCAAAGCAGAATAGTAAAAAATGAAACGTTTCAAAATCATGAATCAATTGAAGAAGAAAAAAAAAAAGAACAAAAGAAAAGTTAGAACATTTTGTAAATTTGAAATGTTATTCAATAAACACACTGAAGAGTTAGTTTGCTTTTCTTCACCAATATTTTCTCTTTCAATGAAAATTAATACTGTTTGCGAAATCAATATCAGCCCTAGAAAGAAAAAAAAAATCTGTGAGCTATAATTTTTAACAGGGGAACTCACTTGAGTACCATCTCGATTCAACAGCAGCGACTTGACGTTATCTGTGTGACCTTTTAGCTTCATCAGTTTTGCACATGTTCGTGGATCCCATACTCTCAGCACCTGGGAAACAGCAAGGCATTAAGAATCATTCGACAATCGGTGTGAAAGCGGTAAGGGAAACCTCACCTTTTCTGTGGATCCAGACACTATCACTGTGCCCATCTGGTTCATAGCCAGACTGTAGATAGAATCCTTGTTCCCGCTGAGTGACGAAGCTGTTTTATACAAAATGTACAATGTTAGGTGAAGATACAACGCACTAACCAAACGGTAACAGTCATCAAAATGGGACAGCAATAATGCAACTTACTTGTTACAGTGTTGTTGGAAGCAGTGAGTGCTGTAAGAGTATTGACATCCCAGAGAAATATCTGCCGGTCAAGCCCTGCAGATGCCACCAGCTCCTTGTCCTTAGCATAGGCTAAGGCTTTCACATAGTCTTTGTGTGTTCGTAACGTTGACATACAGAACCCTTTATGCGCATTCCATACTTTTACCGTTGTATCCGAGGAAGCAGATATCACTGAAAACATGTGATCACCAGATCAGTCCATATCAGGCAATTGTAAATTTAGCTTCTTGAAGTCCAATGTATTAAGATGTTGATGATCAACTTACATGTTTTCCCATTGCAACAAAGAACTATGTCATTGACCCAGTCTGTATGATGCTCCATTGAAGCAATATACGGGTCCTGCTACAATGACAGGACAAATTAATGCACACCTTCATCTGGAGTTTGGCATAGTCATGTATCACAGCATAATGACAATCAATACCTTATGCTGGTAAACACTCCATATACGGATGATTGAGTCTCTTCCAGCTGTGAAGAGTCGGTTTAACGCAGGGTCAAGTTGAAGAGCATTCACCCCATTTCTGTTGTACTTCTCCACCTCATCCCTAATGACGTAGGATACCTGAACCGGAAGGGGGGCTCAGGTAAGCGTTGAGGTCAGGCTGCTAGGGCCATGACCTCTGATTCCCACGACACTTTTCTTGAAGATGCTCGAAATGTGTTTACGTTACAATTTTTATCCCTACCGCTCCGGTCGTATGCAAGGGGGAATCGCTTATACGATGAGAAATAAGCGCAAATCATCATATACGAACCGATACAGATTGAGGTTCTATTGCATACTTTCACCTAATAATCATATCGATGGGAGACACTTAATGCACATCGAGCCACCTACGACCATTCTCCCAGCAATTAGACCGAGCCCACCAAGAGTGACGCAAAGCTATTGAAAATAACGAAAGTAATACAACTGAGACAACACGGAAAATCGAGCGGTAGTGTGATGTGCAGATATCCGACACGTACTTGTTAGGGAAAATGCAGGCTAAAGTGCTTCTTTTTTTGGCGCCGACGATAGCACAAAATGCTCTACACTAAGCTAAGCTAGCTAAATTAGCCGGCTCGACTTTGAAGAGTCCTAACAGTAACAATGCTCTTAAATAATTCTTATTAATGGTAGTCTATTATCCGCGAAAGACTCGTTTAAAATGACCGCCATGCAATAGCCGTGGCCAAGGGCTTGGAAATCAAACAACTACTCGAATTTACCTGTACTTTTCTCCGCCCAGCAGCATTTTGCCTGTGATGCGTGGCCATCTTGCATGTTGACAGTCAATTCATGTGATGTTACATCCGGGACACAAAAAGAAAACACGTGCCGCTGAGGTCTATGGGTAAGAATATGTTGCCCACTCCGCCCATTCACGCTGCGTGTTTTAGGGACGCCCACACAGTATTTTATGTAAACAACGAGTTCAATCATAAAAACATGCAAAAGTTGGTTCTTTTGGTTTAGAAATACACGACCCATTCAGATAAATTATTGATATTTCCTACCTTTCGGTTCCTTCTCTTCTAATACCGTAGATAAGGGAGAAAAGAACATACGGCAGAAGAAGGCAACAGTAACTAACAGTACTAACAGTACTAACCCTAACTATAGAAAATGGATATAATAATAATAATAATAATAATAATAATAATAATAATAATAATAATAATAATAATAATAATAATAATGTATACTATACCTATGCTATACCTAAATTCTAGGAAATGGCCCACCCACTCTATACGTTTATGCATGTTTATACGTTGAAAAAAGGTTTGGACACCCCTGATAGATGCCTGCGTTGTCCACTAGAGGACGCCCTACGGCAGCTCTGAAAATAATCACGGTGCAAGCCGCTTGTTGATCGGTTTTGCTCAGTCACCCTCAACGTATTTGGCTGTCTGAGTGTGGATCTGAGTCTGACACAACAGGGCAACAAGGGTGCCAGGGAAATGAGGCTCCCAAGTGAATGCTGGAAAGTGAAATTTGTGTATTCGAGGCCCTTTCCGCTGTCAGTTATTATGATGGACCTTGAATCGCAGCCTATGACTTCACGGTGACCCTGGCTATAGATGCAATAATCCTCTGTGTCCAGCAGCATCCCTCCTCCCTTCCTCCCACGCTCAAATGCATCATACAGCGGCACATCTTCACCACGCCGTGTGGAAAGACAAACTTCTGTGATGACTTCTATGGAAGTAGCAGTAGACTGGAAGGGGAATTGAAAACATGGGCATTACGCACGAGGCCGGCTTCAATATGTCCATCATAAGGTGATTAGTACGTTGGCAGTGTAGAAGTTACTTTTGACCGCCAAACCGTGGATTGCTCACGCACTCCTCTGTCCTGTTTTCTGGAGTTTTGGTCGGCATGAAGCGGAATAAGCCGTTAAAAAAAAAGAAATGATGGATTTTTCACGGAGGGTTTGGCTGATGCCTCTTCTGAAAACGTCACAATTTGACTCTGTAAATGATGCTTTAAATCTCAGAGTTTCATTGGTAAGTAAAATGCTGCTTCGTTCCCTTTGTCTACTTTCATTTTGACTGTGTAAAATGTAATTTACAATAATAGTAATAATAAAAAAAAAAAAAATAAACACATTATTTCATCATTTCAGGGAATACACTATAAAATGTATTTCAAGAGTAGATATTAACATGTACGTGGGCTATTAGCGATATGCATTTATAACCTGACTCCTACTAATCGTGGTAAATTACTTAATTAATCAATTAATTTATATTTTCAAATTTAGTTTTAATTTGATGAGTAAATTGTTGTTCAGGAGCGTGTGATGATGCAGCCTATTGTGAATATTGTGCACCATGTTTCATGGCATGGGCCATGTTCTTACATATTGCCTCAGAGATAACTGATACAAATCTGATCTATCAAGACTGGTCTTGAGCTTGCTTTGTTCATAATGTACTCATGTTGGTCTTTCAACTATTTGTCTCTCTGTTCTTGTGACTCGTGATGATTATGCAGGTCTTTACTCTCTGTAAGCACATACTGCAATTACGTTGAAAGGTTTTTGATGAGGAAGTAGATCATCGGTTGGTATAGTCAGAGGGCAGGTCATCATCAATATTACTCAGAAAGATGTGTACATTTGAGCGGGATCATCAATTTGAATGCAGGTTCTGCTCAAGAGTTATCCACAAGGATATCATTTTGATCTGAATGTGCTTTTTAAATGTATTGCAGTACAACAAGTGCTTCCTAGTTTAAAATCACAGTAACAAAACAAAAAATAAAATGTGTACAAGCATGACTGACACACACGCTTACATACAATCATCTGAATAAGACGTCCAACTCTGTAAACAGAGTATATATCACAAGCCCCTTGAGCACTTATAAAACATTATTTTCTAGTAACTATTATTTCCTGTACAAAAAGTAAGATTATGATGAGGTTGGATTGTTCAACCAAAGGAATTTTTTAAGGGAACAAAAGTAAAAAAATAAGAAATACTTTTGTGATCTGTAAACTAGGAAATAGAAAGAGGCCACTACTAAATAGTAAAGTACGGATTTTCGGATAAATCAAACAAGATGATAAATATGTTTTGCAAGCTGCTCTGTACCATCTCACGACTTTTAGATCCTTTGCAATTATTCCACTGTAAAATATTATGATGTTGTATCTTTATTAAACAGGAGATAATTTGATAGAAGCAAATACTTTTGAAAATCAATGAATATAAAACACAACAGTAACATCATTTGTTTTGGGGGGCTTTTCTAACAAAACCGCAGAATGCTACTTAACAGGAATGTATCTTTGGGCAAGCGTCAAGGGTTTGGCTCGACTTTGAATCCAATTATCATGATTATTTGGAATGATGATGAGCATAACATAGCTGTCCGATATGGGAATTTAATTTCGTTCATGTTTCGCCCCGTGATGTTTGATACTTTATCACCCACATATAAGCTGGCATGCAATTTGAATCAGTTCCCCTTGACAAATATCCTCCCTTTGCTTTTTAATGTAATATCCTATGGTGCAGTTTCAGAATGTATATAACAAATGACATTCCATAGAGGACACAGTCACATGCAAGAATTTACACTTGACAAAGTTTGAACCCGCTAATTGTCTATGTGATGCTACAAGTGGATCAGGATAGGAAATGTGAAAGCACTGGATTCAACGTGAGAGACGCTGATCTGCGATCAACCTGGGCCAAAATAAGCAGATCAAAAGAAAGCAGATAACTAGCGTCTGGCTGATGTATGAAGGGATCAATGCATTTCAGGACAGATAGTGATGGAAAAGTGTTGCTATTTATTTTAGAAGTAGGAAGTGGTGGTGGCTGCTTGTTCTTGTGTCCTCCCTCTAAGCACTCCGTGGCCTGCACTTCCCTTTCCCATCCTGGAGCTGTCCTTTTAGTTGCACTCCATTTGGGCCATTGCATGCCATTGTTCTGTTGGTTTTGTTTTGCTCAATTCTCTCGTTTCCCAGTGTCGCAAACATTTTCATCTTCCACTGCATTTCCGATACTGAATTTGCCATTGACCTGTCACATTTGACCGCTGAGCCCCGCCAGCCTTCAAAAATGCTGCTAATAAATAGCAAACAAATCTACAGTATTGTGATCCAAAGCAGAATATCTTCCATTTACAGATTACGTTTTGCGACAGAGTTGCTGTTGCAGAAATAATGATATTGTATTACATTGTATGAGCACAGATATCCATGCCAGCTTTCCTGAAAACCCATCAAATACTTTGTATGAGATTTTATCAAGTTTAATCTCATCCTACTCTTGATGCTAAATCCAGTTTGATAAATTCGGGTGAATACTGATGACAGCTGGATTCCACTGCTGATCAAATATTTATAACAAAGTTTCAAGATCAGTACAAAAAAAACATACAGGGACAAAACTATAGGCAGACTTTAGCAATATAATATACCCAAAGCATTATTTGTATCAAAAACATACTTTTTTTGAGAGTTTGTTTTTGGCATGTCATCTTTCGAATATTATCTCAGCTCTTGTATTCTTTTCTCATTTGACTGCCCCCTTTTCATCTTTAGCTGTAAGTAAATTCTAGTACAGAAGAATCAGGATGAAAAGATGGCAGCCATGCTGTTACCAACGGGTCCTGATGGCTTGCGGCTGTTTACTCGTGATTCCTTGGCTGCCTTGGAGCAGCGGATTGCAGAGGAGCAGGCCAAGAATGCCAAGGTTTGCAAAGAGGCCCACAAGAACGTGGACTCATCCAAACCCAGGGTCGACCTGGAGGCAGGCAAGCAGCTGCCGCGCATCTACGGGGACATCCCTTCAGAACTTGTTGGGGTGCCACTGGAAGACATTGACCCCTTTTATTTCAAGAACAAGAGGGTGAGTACAGCACCCAATTTAGAGCTTTTCATTTTTGTAGTCAAATCTAAAGAGAGTCTAATGATGTCCGTTGACGTCCAAAAACGTTGCTAATTGGTCATTTATGTTGCATCAATATCCACACTGTCTAAAGATTTTGAGTTGGCTTCTGGAAGAACAAAAAAAATAAACTTTATAAAGTTCAGGGGCATTGGCATACGGAAGTGAGAAGATTGTAGAGGAATTATTAAAACCAACAAGAAAGAAACATGACCAGATCAACCCGAACTAGACTGGATGTTTGGGAGTTGTTCTGTATTTCCCAATTGCCACTCGGCCCCCGATATGAACCGTAGTATATTTAGAAAGCCATGGAATGACAAAAAATTGAACCTTTTTTTCCCCCCCCATTTCATGTTTTCCCAGAGTAAAATCAGTTTTACAAATAAGGTCTATCAACTTCTGGGAATGTTCGGTATCATTGTGTTCAACACGAGGTTCCACTGTCATTTTTAGATTTTTTCAAATGCTGTTGAAACCAAATGCAGATAATGAATGTAGAATTAGTCATAATAATAATAACAAGTAACAAGTCATGAACATTCTCTGGGAAGTATTTTACAGATGTTTCATCAAAAAATGCCTGCATCTCATTCTAAAAGGATTTTGGATTTCGACTTGCTTTTGTTGGCAGATCTAAGCCATTAACGGGCTGCTAATGGATTATCCACAGATGACAAAATATTTAAATAAATGCCACATCTGTTGTGGAAAGGCTTCAGGCTTTGTTTGCTTTAGAGTTGCTGCCCTTATACTATCCATTGGTGTTGCTGTTTAGTTTTCTGTTTTTGTTATGATGCTTTCTTGTTGCTTAGGATAGATGTTTTAGATCACGGGTGTCAAACTCAAGGCCCGGGGGCCAGATACGGCCCGCCACATCATTTTATGTGGCCCGCGAAGACAAATTGTGCATCAAATTCGTGTGTCATTACTAGAATTGTAAATTGTCTTCACTTTTAATAATATCTGTTTTTTTAAATATTTGACCAGATTTTACTCGTCTGATTTGAAAACGAGTTTGTTTTGTAGCTTTTACTGCATATAATATGAGGTGCTCATACATTGATTTGGGTTGACAGTCATAACGGCCCTCTGAAAGAAGCTATGATTACAATGCGGCCCGGGAAAAAAATGAGTTTGACACCCCTGATGGTAGATTGAACTCAATTTATTTTTTAACGGCATACAGATCACAAACATAATAATAATGATAATAATAATTTGTGTCTTCCCCCCCCACCCAGACATTTATCGTACTCAACAAAGGGATGGCAATCTTCAGATTCAGCGCCACATCTGCTCTTTACATATTGAGCCCATTCCACTTCATCAGATCGATCGCCATTAAAGTTTTAGTCCATTCATATCCTTTTTGTGTGGTGGGAAAATATTTTATTTCAAAACTATTATAGTATCTAAAATTACACAACACAGTGGCTACTTTAAGAATGACGTACATAGAATATTAAATTGATAAAAATAACACTATCCAAAAAAAATGCAATATAGAATGTTATTAGACTGAATGTTCTGTTTATTACTGTGAATAAGCCAATTCCTAATCATTCTAACTGTTCTGTGAATGTTGGTGATTGTTCCACCCCCCCAAGTTACATTTTTGATAGAGCTTTGTAATAGTCCTCTGGCATCACAAACTAAATCCCCTCTGAGATCCCTTTTTTAATCTCTGATATGGGGAAAAAAAGAGCAAGATTTTTGCATCATGACAGCTGCCTATTATTTATCAGGCAGAAAAAGGAACTTTGTGTCAGGGAATCTGTCCCTTTACGCACTATATTCCAAAATCAGATTCTAAAACATTTGTCTTCAAAATATGCATATTATATAAGTATGACTTGAGCATTGTAAGTGCTCAGCCTGCTGATCATTTATCCTCAAGGGAAAATGATATAAATCTCTTATTTTCAAACTCTAAATGTATTTCACTAAGCTGTATTTATTGTATTAATGCCAACGGCTCACACTATGGTTTGTTGCTTTGCCTTAATGGATAGATGCATCCCATAGGATTAGAACATTGTTGCTTGTGCATTACTGAATTTGTTTGCATATTTCACAGCCAACTTTCCTCAACTTGTTGTCCACATTGTTCAGCCTGTTCATAATGTTCACCATTCTGACCAACTGTTTTTTCATGGCTATGTCTGACCCAGCGCCATGGACCAAGCACCTAGAGTAAGTCCCTCACATTGTTACACGTCGTTTCCTTACCTTACGCTACAAAAACAATGTCAAACTCAGGTGTTGTATGTTCTAATGTACAGCTGTGCCCAGGCGTAACTCAAGAATCGTGTATGTACAGTATGATGCATGCCACATGCAATTTGCGATCTGGAATGAAATTGGTCAATTTCTTTCAGGGCTCCGCCTTATGTAGCAGGTGTGCTTGAGCATGTTTTGCATGCAGCTTTGCCTGCTCAAGATAATCTCACTTTACATTTACATTCCATTCCCTTGCTTTGTGAAGAAATTGCCACGGTTTGTCAGTGATCTTGGTGAAACAATGCAGCCAGCTCTCATCTGCTTAGGACAGGGGTCTCAAACTCCAGTCCTCGGGGGCCGCATTTCTCCATGTTTTCCAAGTTTCCCTCGTTAAACACACCTGATTCAATTATCAGGCTCCTGCAGAACGTGAGAATGAACTGATTCAACTGTTGTCTCACGCAGTTGTGGACAAAGTGGTGAACCTCGCCCCATCCTTGCTTGTGAATGGGGAGGCTCCTTTTATACCCAATCATGGTACCCACCTGTTCCCAATTAGCCTGATCACATGTGGGATGTTCCAAATAGGTGTTTGATGGGTTTTTCTAAGCTTACTAAGTATTTCTTGCCACTTTTCCCAACTTCTACTGGACGTGCTGCAGCCATGAAATTCTACGTTAATTATTACCGTTTTTTTCCATGTCTAATGCGCCCCCATGTATAATACGCACCCTAAAAATGGCATGTTGATGCTGGAAAAAAGCCTGTACCCGTGTATAATACGCACCTAAATTTTGACTCCTACTTAAGTCCGTAAACGTAAAATTATTTCAGAAAAAATATCATCTTTGGGAACAACCGGATGTTATTTTGCCGGTCAGTATCACTGCGCATGCGCTAGCAAACTCAATAGCAAAGAAAGGTTTCGGATTTGTGTAGGGTACATTGTGACAAGAAACGAGCAGGTAATCGAGCAAGCGTCTGATACGAGAGCATTGTGTTCGTATGGAGCGTGTTTGAAGTGAACAGCAGAGAAGAAAGCGCATCAGTAATGGCGGCCTCCGTATGATAGCCGGATAAAAAAATAAAAAATAAATAAAAATTGGACCCATGTACAATGCGCACCCCAGATTTTAGGACAATAAATTAGTTAAATTTTGCGCATTATACATGGAAAAAAAACGGTTTTTGGCAAAAAAACAATTGAGTTTATCAGTTTGAACATTAAGTATGTTGTCTTTGTAGTGTATTCAATTGAATATGGGTTGAGAAGGATTTTCAAATCGTTGTATTTTGTTTTTATTTACATTTTAGACAATTTCCCAACTTCAACCGAATCCAGTTTGTAGACCAATCATAATTTAATTTAATTTAATTTAATTTAATTTAATTTAATTTAATTTAATTTAATTTAATTTAATTTAATTTAATTTAATTTAATTTAATTTAATTTAATTTAATTTAATTTAGATTAAAGAATAGAGTCAGGATATGACAGTGACCTTGAGGTTTTTATTTATTTGCCGTGAATCAAAATTCCATACTAGTAAATTGCTATTAAATAAAACTGTTGAACTATATAATACTTTTTCAACAAATGAAATTCCAGCACAGAAATCAATTCAAAACTTATTGGATGTTCCCACATTTTGTCATTCCTCCACAATTTTAGTTGCTGCACAAAATTATTATTTCTGTATTTTCATCAATTTGTTTCAGTAAAGTGTGCAGTAAAGTGTAACATTGCTATTTCAGTCTATTTCTGTGCTGCATGGCATTCATGAATAAAATTGCCGTCTCTTTTTATTCCGGTTCATTGATTTTACAGATACACTTTCACTGCCATTTACACGTTCGAGTCAGCAATAAAGATATTTGCTCGAGGATTCTGTATCGTTCCTTTCACCTTTTTGAGGGACCCATGGAACTGGTTGGACTTCAGCGTCATTGTTATGGCGTAAGTAACAATATAATTTTTATCAGTGACCATATTTGGATTTTTTATGGCACAGGCCACATAGCAGATCTTTGTTTGTATATTTTAGACTATAAATTGTATATATATTTGTATATACAGTGTCCCAATGACATTATTGTGGCTATGGGATTGAATTATTTGAATCAATAACTGAACATAACCTCTCTCTATGCTCTTTTCATCTAATGCCAGATATGTGACAGAATTTATAGACCTGGGAAACGTTTCGGCACTAAGGACCTTCCGAGTGCTACGAGCCCTGAAAACCATCTCGGTTATACCAGGTAATGCTCATCTCATCTCCAATCTGTCTCACATGTCTCAGATGTTTGGCCAACTCGCCATATATGTCCAATCCCGTGCAGGTCTGAAGACTATTGTAGGAGCTCTGATCCAGTCTGTGAAGAAGCTAGCAGATGTGATGATCTTGACCGTATTTTGCCTCAGCGTGTTTGCCCTTATCGGCCTGCAGCTTTTCATGGGGCTTTTGCGACAGAAGTGCGTTCGCAGCATCGCACACTGTGTCAACTCCTCCTTTAGTACAAATATTTCTTTCGTCTGCAACAACAGAACCTGGAACTCAGTGGAGGATTTTCTCACCAGTGAAGGTCAGTCCAAATCCGTACAGTAGTTATTTATTCATTTATTGTAATGTAACATTCATGCCAAAGTTATTCTTGTTCCCATTTCCTTAAGATAACTTTTACAAAATTGAAGGAGCAAAGGATGCGCTAATATGTGGCTACGGCAACGACGCAGGGTAAGTTGCAATTATCTGCTTGCCATTATATAATGGTAAAACTCCATTGATCACATGCGTGTCATGTTTACGGGCCCCCGGGCTCCATGCAAATAAGTCTTTACAGAACCGGAACAGAGATACAGAGGCGAGATGTTGTTGCTCTGTATTTTAAGTCCATGACATAATGTAAAGAAGAGCGATCGCATCAGAAAGAGGAGGGGGGGGGGGGGCTTAGCGTGAGAGAGGCTGTGCACAAGACGACCGACATGCAGTGTGGATTATCACCCATTGGCACCCTGCACCGAGAGGCATGAAGTTGCCAGCTTCTTTGGAGATTTCATCATCTCAAAAGCTCCACACAGTGATGAGGTTGAAGTGGATCACTGAATTGATCAATACTGTTAGGGTTGATCAAAGACATGTCCTGAAGGCATGCGCTGCGGTTTGATTTCTTACAAGTCGATCAGCAGGCACACACTAAATAGATTTGATGAATGTATGGGCCGTTGTATATGATAAGAAAGATCTTACTTGCAGTCAAGGACTGTTGTTGTGGCTGTCACAGGAAATGTGTGACACCATCCAAATATTGCTACTCAGCCTACATACGGAGTAATCCTATAAATCTGCAAATGCTTTTGAAACAAGCACAACAGGATGACTCGAGCCATGCCAGGGCCAGTTCAGGGGTTAGATCGTGAACTAAATACCCATCTGTGGCAATCTCAATTGCCGCTTGCCTTCTGTGACTGAAGGTGGTTTTTTTTAATGATTGGAGAAAAGGCAAAGAGGCAAGAGTTAGAGCGCATTTTCTCCTGGATGGTTTGAACATGTGTACTGTATTTCCCTGACTTGATTTAAAACGAATAATACAAATGGTTTGACTGAAATGTGAACCGCACTGGGCTTTAAATGCTAAATAAGATCAAGGCACACTTGGGCACACTTGAATTTTCTCAAATATGTGTAGAGAACAAACTGAATTTGAGAATCGGAATGTTCGCTCACTCTTTGATAACTGACACGGATGTTGAGAAATGGACAAAAATGGTCTTATCTGTATGACTGTTTGATATTAGACTCTAGAGACCTTGAAACTCAATTGAGAGCAAATGAAGACAATATTACAATAAATGATTATTGAAAGCATGGCGCGTTATTCCCGCGGGGATCAGTCAGGCTTGAATGTTGTTGTTTTTAATCCCCCCCCCCACACACACTCACCTAGCCTCCAAAAAAAGCACAGGCACTTAATCTCCTAAGAAGCAAAATCTGACTCAGTGACTTGTGTTCATTTCAGAGGAAAAAGCAGATACGCTTAAGGGCATTAAAGGGGAAACCACATCATTTTAGGTCAGTAAGATCAGAGCAATCCAGCTGCTCTACAGTTTACCTACAAGTTATTAGTCTTGTTGATCGTGCTGATGCGAGTTTTAATCCTTTAACGGAATTCCATTTTGTCTGCGTAACTTTGAGACTGTGTGGCAAAACAAGATTGAATACTGTAGCTACAGTTTTTCTCAAAAACGATATAGCGTAAGCAAATCTAAATAGATTTCCCAGATTTCTTTTCTCCTTAGCTAACATACTATGACCAAAATGATCATCAGTTGTATTATTTTGATGGAACATCCTAAGGCTGGCTGTGGAGACAAGATATTAAGCAGGTCAGGATGGAGGACGTAAAACATAGAGGATGCTTAATCTTTTGAGTGTATTCCAACAAGTAATCCCTGAGTAGATTTCCAAATTAAAGCTTTGGATAGGGTATGATGACACAAACACATGCAGCCAAGGCCTGCACAGACACCACAAGGCCCAAGTCTGCACAAAAAATATGCATTTAATGTGTGTGTGTGTGTGTGTGGCGGGGGGGTAGGTGTGTATACGTGTATACGTGTGTATACGTGTTTATATGTGTGTGTATATATATATATACACTGCTCAAAAAATTTAAAGGAACACTTCAGATTTCAATGGTGAAAAAAGAAAGTTGGATATTTATACTGATATGGACAGTTTCATGTCTCAGGAACAAAAGGATGCCACATCTTTTGATAGAAATAAAAGTTTTCAGCCTACAGAGGGCTCAGTATATAGCCACCCCAAAAATCAAAGTGAAAAAATGATGTGGCAGGCTCGTCCATTTTGCCTAAATTCCATTTCTGCAACTCATAATTCTTTTCAATATCTTGTGTGGCCCCCACGAGCTTGTATGCATGCTTGACAACGTCGCGGCATGCTCCTAATGAGACGACGGATGGTGTCTTGTGGGATGTCCTCCCAGATCTGTCTAAGTGAGCTCCTGTAATGTCTGAGGAGCAACCTGCCGGCGTCTGATGGACCGAAACATTATGTTCCAGAGGTGTTCTATCGGGTGTAGATCAGGTGATCGTGAGGGCCATTCAATCGTGTCAATTCCTTCATCCTCCAGATACTGTCTGCATACTCTTGCCACATGAGGCCGGGCATTGTCAGGGATCAGGAGTAACCCAGGACCTACTGCACCAGCGTAGGGTCTGACCATGGGTGCAAGGATTTCATCGCAATACCTAATGGCAGTCAGACTGCCGTTCTCTAGCCTGTAGAGGTCTGTTTGTCCCTCCATGGAAATGCCTCCCCAGACCATCACTGACCCACCGCCGAACTGGTCATGCTGAATGATATTGCAGGCAGCATAGCACTCTCCTTGGCTTCTCCAGACCCTTTCACGTCTATCACAGGTGCTCAGGGTAAACCTGCTCTCATCTGTGAAAAGCACAGGGCGCCAATGGCGGACTTGCCAATTCTGCTGTTCTATGGCAAATGCCAATCGAGCTCCACGGTGCTGAGCAATGAGCACAGGGCACACTACAGGACGTCGTGCCCTGAGGCCACCCTCGTGAAGTCTGTTTCTGACTCTTTGGGCAGAGACATTCACACCAGTAGCCTGCTGGAGGTCATTCTGTAGGGCTCGGGCAGTGCTCAACCTGTTCCTCCTTGCACAAAGCAACAGATATCGGTACTGCTGATGGAATGAGGACCGTCTACGGCCCTATCCAGGTCTCCTAGAGTAACTGCCTGTCTCCTGGAATCTCCTCCATGCTCCGGAGATTGTACTGGGAGACACATCAAATCTTCTTGCAACAGCACGCATGGATGTGCCATTCTGGAGGAGTTGGACAACCTGCGCAACTTCAGGAGGGTTAAAAAATCGCCTCATGCTCCCAGTCGTGATAATGACTCTAGCTAAAGCCAACACTTATGGAAAAACAGTTTAGAAAGATCAAGAGGGAGGAACTTGAAATAGCCTCCACCTGCAAAACCAGTCCTGTTTTGTGTGCACCTGTTGTTAATTCCATCAACACCAATGCAGCTGAAACTGATTAACAACCCCTTCTGCCGCCTACCTGACCAAAACCTTATCAGAAAAGTCTAATTGAATTCATGCTATACCCTGATAAAAAATTGGTCCTTTAATTATTTTGAGCAGTGTATTTATTTATTTATTTATTTATTTATTTATTTATTTATTTATTTATTTATTTATTTATTTATTTATTTATTTATTTATTTATTTATTTATTTATTTATTTATTTATTTATTTATTTATTTATTTATTTATTTATTTATTTATTTATTTATTTATTTATTTATTGATTGATGGTGGTGCTGGTGATGAAGCCTCTTGTGTCCTCACCGCTGCATATTAGTAATTATCCCTGGCCTGTTGGTTGGTGAGATGTCCAGCTGTTCTCCTAGCAGTACTCTTTGCCCAGCTGTTTCCCAGTCATTATGAAATTATTCTGACAGCACCACTCACTTCTCACTGCCAGACCTAAATATTTGCTGACAACGAATATCAGAAATGGAGGCAACGGAGTGCGAAATGTTTGTTTGATATCCATCTGGCTTGTCATATAATCTCTTTTGCGCTGGTGCATTTGATTGCAGCGGAGTGGGATGAATTTCAAGTGCCCTTCGCAGTTGAAATGATGGTGCATGATGATAGCAGTGACATTGACTCTGCTACTCTCTGCTGCCGAGTCAAAGGTCACGAGGCTAAATGTTGAAACTCAAAATGTCCATGACAGCGGCCGGCGGGCGGCCACACACGCTATCCCATGTCGATCTATGCCACATGCTTTTGATTTAATTGTGCACTGCCTATGTTGATCCCGACTCCACTTTAATAATGTATATGTACACTTCCATTACAGGAAGTGTCCAGAAGGATTTGATTGCCTCAAAATTGGAAGAAATCCAAACTATGGCTACACCAGCTTTGACACTTTTGGATGGGCTTTTTTGGCACTTTTCCGTCTCATGACCCAAGACTACTGGGAGAAACTATTTCACCAGGTTCAATCTCATTTTGCAATTCTGATTTATTCTGTAATCATAAATTGCTCAGACAAATAAAAGTTGCTATATTAACTGTGTAATCAAGTCTTGAGTGTGCCTGTGAATATTATTCATCAAATATGAAGTAATAAACTCATTAATAATCTAAGATATTCATATGTTTCCATCTTCCAGACTCTGCGCTCAGCTGGAAAAACCTACATGGTGTTCTTTGTCCTGGTTATCTTCCTGGGCTCTTTTTACCTGGTCAATTTAATCCTGGCTGTTGTCGCCATGGCCTATGAGGAGCAGAATCAGGCGACCATTGCTGAGGCTTGGCAGAAGGAGAGGGAGTTTCAAATGGCCATGGAGCATCTCCGTCGGGAGCAAAGAGTAAGTCCTGTGCAAACAGCGCTCAGATTTGTACGTGCTCACAATTCGACTTTTTCTGTGAAGCTGGCAGCAAAAAGGCAAGCCCAGGAGAGCGATTCCATCTTGTCCCCAGAGTTGTCTCCATTCTTTACAAAGATAGGAAGTATGAGACGATGCAGCACTAAACGGAGGCGATCTCACAGGGCACTATCAGAAGAAACTGCAGTGGAAGCTGAAGACAACCTTGACCTGGAAGATGAGGTAAAAGTACCGCACACAGATACTAAGCAATTGCTGCACACAATTCCAGACAATGAGTCATTCATTCTTATGTCCATCCTAATGTTTCTGTGTCCAGCCTCCTTTGTCTCCCCTGCCAGCCCACCCGCTTCTGGCCACACTCTCCTCTCACCCACTCAGCACTCGAAGAGGAAGTCAGAATAGCATCTTCAGTTCCTTGAGGGTGCGCAACAACTCCGAGGCTGACTTTGCGGATGATGAGTACAGCATCCATGGGGATGCTTTCAGAAGCCGCACCAGTTCCACTGTCACGCACTGGAAGAGAAGGGCTGGCAGTGTGAGGAGCCACTGCTCCCAAGTCTTCACCCCAAGTCTCACAGTAAACGGACGGCTCAACGTTTCTTTAGATCACAATGGCGTCATTGCAGCGGGGCCACACGCCCTGAATTCCCTCCCCGCTTACAGCATGGAGAGGATCAAGGAAGACACGGTGAGTGTCTAAGCGGCACTATTTCAAAACGTTAGCTTTTGACGCTTTTGACCCACCCACAGAAGACCACCAATGAAGGGGAAACTGTCCAAAGGCCTCTTCTTCAGCCGTCCCCAACAGTGACCGATCATCCCCCCGTGCAGAGAAAAAGAGGACTAAGCTCTGTCAGTTTTTTTAGTGATGCCATGGATGGTTAGTTGTGAGAGAGCCTCACGTCCTTCTTTCTAGAACCAACTTAGCAGTTAGTCACAGTTGCCTTTGGTCCTTCTTTGCAGAGCTGGAGGAGTCCAGACAAAAGTGCCACCCCTGTTGGTACACCTTTGCCAGAAAGTACCTGATATGGGACTGCTGCAACTGGTGGCTGAAATTGAAGGAGTTGGTCAAGTTGATGGTGATGGATCCTTTCCTTGACCTTGGGATCACCATATGTATTGTGTTGAACACCCTCTTCATGGCCCTGGAACATTACCCGATGACTGAGGAATTCAATACCATGCTATCAGTGGGGAATTTGGTGAGGATTTTTATTCAAGTGAGGTTTTTGAGACAAGTCTAACAAATACGGGTCTCGAGAGTGATGATGATCGTTGTAGTTATGTATTGTTTGTGTCATTTACGTCAAACAACCAGCTCTTAATTTCCTCTCACCCCACAAACAACCTGCGCTGGGCATTATTACTTCAGTTTATGAAAAAAAAGTAATGTCATTTTTTGTTGCTTAATGGTAATGACACAATTTCATTCTTGAATGTGCCGTCAGGTGTTCACGGGGATCTTCACTGCCGAGATGGTCCTGAAGCTGATCGCCATGGACCCATATTATTACTTCCAACAAGGATGGAACATTTTTGACGGCGTTATTGTTTGCCTTAGTCTGATGGAGCTAGGGCTCTCCAATGTCGAGGGCCTCTCTGTTCTTCGCTCCTTCAGACTGGTACCACAATATTTCTGCTTGTTGTTTGTGTTTCGATTTGGACTTGCTTGGTCTGATGTCATGCTTTCTCCTCCTTGTTCTCAGTTACGTGTCTTCAAACTGGCAAAGTCTTGGCCCACCCTCAATACTCTAATAAAAATCATTGGCAACTCAGTCGGCGCTCTAGGAAACCTGACACTGGTTTTGGCCATCATCGTCTTCATCTTTGCTGTAGTGGGCATGCAGCTCTTTGGCAAGAACTACCAGGACTGTGTGTGCAAGATCTCTCATGACTGTCAGCTTCCTCGCTGGCACATGAAGGACTTCTTTCACTCCTTCCTGATTGTGTTCAGGGTGCTGTGTGGTGAGTGGATTGAGACCATGTGGGATTGTATGGAAGTAGCTGGGCAACCTCTCTGCATCCTGGTCTTCATGCTGGTCATGGTCATTGGGAACTTGGTGGTGAGTACACGGCATTTTCTCAATACCAATCCTGTTATGGGAGCTGCACTTAGTATCCCGCTTGACTAGTTGTGTACACCTATAGTCGTGACTTTAATACCTTGTTTGGGCCAAGACCATATGACTACAGTGTGGCTTGTATCGTGATCAAAAACGTCTTCTGCACACAAATGGTGGGAAAGCTGTTTCATCCGAGAGATAATCCAGGATGCTTAAAGGACAGTCAAGTCAAAGCTCATTCATCACTAATCAACTGCTCATGCTCCCCATCTCTGACTGGCTCAAGATGATCCTTACGCACCAACTGTGCACATCACAAAAGCACACATACAGTGCGCTCCAGTGCAGTGTGTGTTCCAGCCTGATGCTCTCTAAGCTTGGAGACAGATTACTTGGAAGTTGCATGTTAGGAAACTTGACTTTAGAATAGATGAAAGCACACAGCTGAAATACAGATGGATGGATGTTAAGATTCAAGTTAAGATTTGAATAAACGACAGCTGCCTCATCCATAAAGCCCAAATGAACACTGAATATGATAAGCTTGAGTTTAACTTATTACCTACCGCTTGTGTGTCAACAGGTACTGAATCTCTTCCTGGCCTTGCTGCTCAGCTCTTTCAGCTCTGACAACCTCTCAGCTCCAGATGAGGATGGAGATTTGAATAACATCCAGATTGCCATTGCTCGCATCCACTCTGGTCTCTCTTGGCTCACCACAAGCATTGTCCACCTCTTCAACCACACTTTCAAATGCAGACGGACAAAATCCAATGAGACCTGTAAGGCCGTTAAACTGGTTTCCATCCACCTGGAATGCAATGGTGGAATTTATGGACGCGATGGAGAGAAGTACATTGTACCGGAAGAGGACAGCTACATGACTAACCCAAACCTGACTGTTATCGTTCCCATTGCACCTGGAGAATCTGATGTTGAATTTATGGAGGACGAGGACATATCGGAGTCATCGGAGGACGAGGACCAGAAAGTAAGTTTGGAGCAATTTGTCTCTCTCGTTTTATACCCAATAAAAACTGACATAAACACCAACAAAAATAACTAAAGGACAATGAGCCAAACCTAATCACCAGATTAGAAATTAGCATTAATGGTGTGATTTTATACATTTCTAGAAATATTTTGCATGCCTGCCTCACAGCTCTGATGTGTTTTGCTAGTTGGCTGTAAAAATGTTGTTTGCTCTCACCAACCAATCGGCGGACAGAAAAATGCCTACATCATCGAAGTCCAGTGATTGATTAGAGAAACAGTCCCATTGCTAATGCAGTTTCTTTTACGTTGGCCAGCATAACTGATTCTGAAGGCCCTGGGAAATTTTGATTTATATGGCAGCACATCAAGCCTGAGATCTAATTGGACCAAATAAGACAATTCTAACATATAGTACATTGTATAAAATCCATCTGAGAAATGCAACAAAATGAACTGAATGGATTGTTGGGGATAAATTAATGCAATTTCATGGAAGAAATATCGGGCTTTATTTTGTTCACATTGCTTGTGATAGGCCAACAGAGAAGGCTTTGCTAGCCCCGACAGCCCATCACTGGATCTAATACAAGAGCTCCAAGTTAACTCTCGTATTTGATTTAATCATAATTTAGTTACCTTTTTTAGCATGATGGAGGAAAAGTCTGTGAGCATAGTAAGCAAACATTCATTTGAATCACTTCATGCTCACAATGCTACTTTTATGATGCTCTACCGCAGTTCTCAGTATCATTAGAAATAAAATACAGGATCAGGTTAACAGCTAGAGAGAGGGTAGGGATGGCCTTGCGCATGTGGATGCTCTCCTGAACCATAATCTGTTAATCTGTAAAGCAGACAAAATGAATTATGATGGAGACCATTGTCCTGTAGAGAAAATCCAGATGTGTTGTTTCCGGTTTCCCTGTTTGCTGCAAAGTGCACATTTATAATAATGTAATCAGGAAAAATAAAACCAGTGTTCTGAAGCTGAGCCGTGATTGGTTATGACCTGGCAACTCTGATGTCATTTCCAGTCGACAGCAAGTGGCAAAATGTCTGCCCCTTGAGATGATAAAAACAGGTGGATTTGGATGTTTAATTCATATTCCACAAACTAAATATTAATCACAACACTGTGCTTCTACTCGTTGGGCTACACAGAATATATTGTTACAAAGAAAAAATTGGGGTTATCTTTTCTTTAACCGATTTCAACACATACTGAGTGGACCATAAAAAAAAATATTAATCAAGTTTGTTTGTACATATAGTCAAAGGCCTTCACAAATATAACACTAAAGTGTTTATCCAAAATAAAGCCCTCGTTTCAGTCTAGACCAGGGGTGGGCAAACTACGGCCCGCGGGCCACATCTGGCCCACGGGACCGTTTAATCCGGCCCGCCAACCCTGAATAAATTGTATTATTAAACATTGGTTTTGGTCATTTTGCCTGCAATGACTGCGTTTCCACAGTAGATGGGGAAGCGCTCGCCTGCGCATTTACTACCGGAAGCCGTGTCAGAAAGCTCGGTGCACACTCACAAGTGCGTGTACGTACTCAGTAGTACGGACATGGCGCACTCGCGCACTATTTGTATAAGTCCCGAATTTAGAGCGTGGGCTGTGACGACAGCATTCTTGTAATTCGCGCGCTGAGCTATCAGATACAGTTTCACACTAAAGCCACCCACAAACCTTCCCCTGGAATTCTTCTATTAAAATGAGTCGCCCAAGGAAAAGCAAGGTGGACACAGTGCCGAGTGTTTAAAAAAGAGTGGCCAATTTGGCTCGACGTACGCGACGTGACGTTCAGCCACATCAACATCAACCCGTCACAGATCGAGGTAAACGGACCAACACCTCGGATCTCTCCTAAGAATTGCCACAACAAATTTTACTCCAGACTATGACGCACTAGCAAAAAAGGGAGACCAACAACACTGTTCCCACTGAAAATGAAGGGGAGGCTCTCAAGTTTGTTGTAAAAAAATGCATTTTGAATGTGATTTGTACACATAGCAGGGATTGAAACTAGCGACCATTCTCATTTTCAAACAATGCAGGATGCTCACGGACATTGATGCACCACCTGTTTGCGACTAATCTTAACCTGTAAAGTTCTTAAGGCTTACTTTAAGGAAGTGTTTCCAGTTTCCTCACCTCTGTTACCAGGTGTTTGTGAGTTAAAACTCTGCTCTGATTTTCAGATACCCCTCACCGTGTTGCCGTTTTGATTACTTTATTTGGATGTATGCTTTCACCGATTCTTCAAGATCATGATATATTTGGTCAGAATGTTTGCCGTTTGATGTGATCTTATAAGATAAACATCTTTCATTAATCTGACCTGCAGGCACTGAAGTGATGGAGACTGTTATTTATAATAACAGTGTCGTATTTTATGAGAATCACTGATTGCAGGTTTTTAGTGATTTTTTTTTTTTTTTTTAATGCTGTAAATGCATTTGTTTTCAAAAAACTTGTTTGGAATATCCACGCTTTACTACCTACTAAAGGCCAAAATCTTTTATGCAATGACCTTTACAGGTCGCTTATATTACTTCACACAAACACTACGTCCATCTGCTCCTGGTTCGGCCCTCCGGTCCAAATTTAGAACCCAGTTCGGCCCGCGAGTCAAAAAGTTTGCCCACCCCTGGTCTAGACCACAGCTGTCAAACTCAAGGCCCGGGGGCCAGATACGGCCCGCCACATCATTTTATGTGGCCCGCAAAGACAAATTGTGCATCAAATTTGTGTCATTACTAGAATTGCAAATTGTCTTCACTTTTAATAATATACGTATATTTTTTTAAATATTTGACTAGTATTTACTCGTCTGATTTGAAAACGAGTTATTTGTCAGTTTGTTATGTAGCTTTTACTGTATATATTATGAGGTGCTCATACATTTATTTGGGTTGACAGTCATAATGGCTCTCTGAAAGAAGCTATGACTACAATGCGGCCCCCGAAGAAAATGAGTTTGACACCCCTGGTGTAGACTCTCGAGGTAGAAAATAAAGACAAAGAGTATGTGCAATTGTACATA
Organism: Syngnathus typhle; assembly: GCF_033458585.1. Lineage (NCBI taxonomy): Eukaryota > Metazoa > Chordata > Actinopteri > Syngnathiformes > Syngnathidae > Syngnathus > Syngnathus typhle. The sequence goes on along the minus strand of NC_083750.1, from coordinate 3,220,280 downwards.
TCCACTTGATTTAATCGTCCCACGTATTCCTCTGATAATCTGCTGAGATCGTACAGATGATCAAGTCAAACCTTTTTACAGGATAGAGACTGACCTCTGCCTCACAAATTATGTTTAATATGTTTTGCTTTTACAACAAAGTCAAATCTTATCAAAAGAGTATTAAAGTATAAAGAAGATTGAAAGGTCATGTAGGTGAACTTGCTATTCAGCCTGACAGTGGATGGAAAATCCTTCAACTCCTCTCCTAGGGAATGATTGCATATTGTACATTACTTAACTGTAAAATGAAGCTTATTTAATTATGACATCAAACAGGACTGCAACAAGTTTTCTTGAAATATTTGCCAACGTGTACTAAAGGGAGACATACGTATGATTCCATTAATTTTGGGGACATAAGTAGATGACAAAATATTGAATAATTTTTATTCTAGTTAAATTTGACATACACTCCAGATAGCTATAAATCTTGAAACAGGCAATTGATAAATAATAAAATGTCCTTTAAACATTGACTTTGCAAATCAAAACTGAATTACTTTTTAATCTCTGTAAATGCCAAATTTGGATTCCGTTCTCAAATTGGATTACACTTGATTGCAAAGGTATCAAACTATTTTAAGAATGATAATGAAACTTTGAGACTTTGACTTTGAGACTTCCTACCTGGCAGGAGAAGATAAGTCTTTCGGAAGGCAGCACGGTGGATTTAAGGAAGCCTGGCGAGGAGCTGGACAATTTATCCGAGGTGGCTGAGGAGTGCTTGGAGCCAGAGGAATGCTTCCCAGAAAGTTGGTGTAGAATTTAATGTCTGATGAGTTCTACAGTACTGTACTTACACTATTTCACATTTTTTCTTAGCTTTATTTTATTCTTTGCCTGATGACAAGTTCCACAGTCTGTGTTCTTCTTGCTTTCACCTTTTCAAACAGTGTGCGTCAAGCACTGCCAGTGCTGCAATATCGATATCAGCCAAGGTTTAGGCCAGGCCTGGTGGAGACTGAGAAAGACCTGCTACCAGATTGTGGAACACAGCTGGTTTGAGACCTTCATCATTTTTATGATCCTGCTCAGTAGTGGAGCTCTGGTACAGTATCTTGACACCTTTGTTTTCCTGCCAACAGGATACAAGTTGTACTATACTTAGCTGAATTTGACGTCAAAATGATGATGAAGCATATTTTCAGAGCTTAGCTGTAAACATAGATGTAAAATGATTGACTATATGTTGCCTACATGCTAACACAAAACATAATATAGTTCCCAGGATGATGGAGTCAAAATATACATTAGCATCATGTTAAATGGAATTTGACACTATAATATCTTTTTGCAGAAGCTATTTTGCATAATAGTTCACGTTCGACACCCCTAACATAATAAGTAATATTTGCGTCTCTTGACTGCAGGCATTTGAGGATATCTACATTGAGAAGAGGAAAGTCATCAAAGTGATCCTGGAGTATTCCGACAAGGTCTTCTCCTACATCTTTGTGCTGGAGATGTTCCTTAAATGGATCGCTTATGGCTTCAAGAAATATTTCACCAATTACTGGTGCTGGCTTGACTTTCTCATTGTGGATGTAAGTGAACAAAGAATGCTGTGTTTATCAAATCAAATTAAAATTGAAGCCAGCAGCATCTGAAATTGATATTATGATTTGAATGTTTTACACAGTGCTAATTGTCAAATTTTTAACTATTACTACTTTGCAGGGAATTTTTACCACCTAAATTGATTTTCCAGAATGCTTCTGTTCTGGATGTTTTGCTCTCGCCTCAGGATTAGGCCCAAAATTTCTCCCAAAAAGATTCAGTCATTTGAATCTTTTGGCTTTAAAAATAAACTAGTAAATCTTTTGACATCAATCAAAGTGCCCGAGGCATGCGGCCCGCGGCCTGACTCTTATTTTACCTGCTGTTACACAGATTGCTACAGACCGCTCTATTGTTAGGGTAAGTTGTAGTTAGCAGGTCCAGGTGAGTATGAGATCCAGGAATGAAACTCGCATCTGCATCCTAAGCATGTTTTTTCTTTCACTTTGCAATTTGTTATGATACCAAAAGCCATGAGAAAAAAAAACTATATATATAGTATATACAATAATCCTTCTTCAATTCGTCATTTGATAACACTTCAGGACTTTGGCTTTTGTATCAAAACAATTTTAGTGCCACATACTGTAAGCTTTATCTATAGAAGATCAATTCTGCTCGGCCTATACATCCCGGCGGTAAGCATTCTTAATGGTGGCGATTCGTATTGTACAATTTTGATACATTTTTAACTGCTGTTCTGTTTGTTCAGCATGTTTTATTTGTTGCTACATTGGCAACTTTTTTGCTTGATAAAAGTATTTCTTTGATGATTTCTATATTTGCTTTTGTATTGATTTATTTCATGACCGACACTGAGAATAAGACAAATAGCACCTTTGTTCTGTTTCGACGATTAACCTTGAGTATCTTCTTTAGATATGTTGGACAAACACATCCGTAAATAGACTTTTATAAAGAAATTCACACCACCGAGGACCTGAGTGGTAAATTGTTTTAAAGAACTCATTGGCTCAAATTGGTAACAAATTTGGCTGATTTGTTTATTATTCTTTATAAAACTCACTCTATTTGATATATATCCATATATGTATTATATGTATATATACTTGAGTATGTGTGCATGGACACGTTCTGTACATGTATGCATACTTGTCTGTGTTTTGTCATCTTCAGTCTCATTGGCATCCTTCCATTTTCATGAATAGCAAGCACCCCAAGGGCCATTCAACAGCGGAATGTCATTTTGTTTTGTCTCTTTTGGATGTAGAATAGAGTGGAAGTCTCAAAGATGTTGCAAAAACCAAAACAAATCTAAACCTAACAAATTTTATATTGTGTCTTTTCCTAACTGTGGAATGTCCCAAAATGACAGAAAGTCCAAATTCTTTTTCTTGTCATTTTATTCCGAACTGAAATATTTATTTTTCTCCGTATCTTCACATGCAAGGGTTTGGCTACTTTTTTGTTCAGCACATTTGCACCTTCTAAGAATGCCAGTACAATATATTTCACTTCCTATTGTAGGTGTCCCTGATAAGCCTGGTGGCAAACTCGCTGGGTTATTCCGACTTTGCTGCAATCAAATCCCTGAGGACTCTCCGCGCTTTGAGGCCTCTCAGAGCTCTATCCAGATTTGAGGGCATGCGGGTGAGAACTCAAATTTTGATGTCAAGAAAGGGGCCATACAATGACATCCTGCGGGCCCCCAATTGCCCCCGGGCCATATGTTTGAGACCCTGTCTTAATAGGCGGTGTATGCAATCTCTGCCTTGATTTGTATGCTACTAACACATTAAATAAGGCCCCACCGTGTTGACAGCATTTTGGATGACTGTAATTAGTAGAAGTGAAAGCCGTCATTGTCTGCTTTGTTGTGCTCACCAGGTGGTCGTGAACGCTCTTATTGGAGCCATCCCCTCCATCATGAACGTGCTGCTCGTGTGCCTCATCTTTTGGCTCATCTTCAGCATCATGGGAGTCAACCTTTTTGCGGGCAAGTTTGGAAAGTGCGTGAACAGAACTGGCTTCATCCACAGTTTCACAGTCGTCAACAATAAGTCCGACTGCCTGGCCATGAATGACACTCAGTACTACTGGACCAAAGTGAAGGTCAACTTTGACAACGTGGGACTGGGCTACCTTTCCCTTCTCCAAGTGGTAGGTTTCTTGTGTCTACTGACTTGAGCTGGTGTGTATAGAAAAGCTAAATTTGAAATAATAAATTAAATAATCATTGTATTGTGCTATTACAGGCAACATTTAAAGGTTGGATGGAAATAATGCACGCAGCTGTTGATTCAAGAGGAGTAAGTGTGTCACTTGACTTCAACCGACTCGACGTCAAGCGTGAGCGTCTGACTTGAAGAAATTCTGGTTTTCAGGTGGAGGAGCAACCCATCAGAGAAATCAACCTCTACATGTACCTTTACTTTGTGGTCTTTATCATATTTGGTTCCTTCTTCACACTCAACCTCTTCATTGGCGTCATCATTGACAATTTTAATCAGCAGAAAAGAAAGATGAGTATTACTGTCATATTGCATTTTTCATCACTTATCACAAAACTCGCATGCCGTTGGCAGGAAGAAAGAAAAAAAGTCAACCTTTTGGGAAGAAGTTGTCTAACACATGTCTACTGTCTTTCGCTATTCTGAATGTCAAAAATAATGTCAGGTATCTCTGATTATACTTAGGTGGACAGGATATTTTTATGACTGAGGAACAGAAAAAATATTACAACGCTATGAAGAAGTTAGGAAGTAAAAAGCCACAAAAGCCAATACCAAGACCTGCGGTAAAGTAACACCATGATGTTTCAAATTTGTCTTGAGTGTTTCTGCACTTATTGCCTAATTAATTGACAGTTGGACTGCACTCTGGGCATAAAAATAGGGCCTGTTAAGTCTTTGATAAGGCTTACATTGATTGACTTGTACTTGTCTTTGTGCACCTCAGAACATCCTGCAAGCCTTCTTCTTCGATCTGGTTTCGAAGCAAGCCTTTGACATCATGATCATGATGCTGATCATCGTCAACATGCTCACCATGATGGTGGAGACGGACGAGCAGTCGGACGGCATGGAGTCCGTTCTCAACAAGATTAATTTGGTCTTCATTGTGATCTTTACGGCAGAATGCCTGATCAAGATCTTTGCCCTTCGTTGTTATTTTTTTACAGTCGCTTGGAACATCTTTGATTTTGTGGTGGTTATACTCTCCATTGTGGGTACGTTGGAAAATGTACACTGCAAGAACACAATGAACTAGTTAATTAACTATGAATTAGTATTTAAGTTCCCAGAGACAAAAACAGTTGTCTTTCTACCTCTCATTACAGGGATTGTTCTCGCTGACATCATAGAAAAGTATTTTGTGTCACCGACCCTGTTTCGAGTCATCCGCCTGGCAAGAATCGGACGCGTGCTTCGACTTATACGTGCAGCCAAAGGAATCAGGACTTTACTTTTTGCCTTAATGATGTCCATGCCAGCGCTGTTTAACATCGGTCTCCTGCTTTTCCTGGTCATGTTCATCTACGCCATCTTCGGCATGGCAAACTTTGCCTACGTGAAGAAGCAAGATGGAATTGACGACATGTTCAACTTTGAGACTTTTGGCAATAGCATGATCTGCCTTTTCCAGATCAGCACCTCGGCCGGCTGGGACAATCTCCTGAGTCCAATCATGTCCAGCTCTCCGGATGAGTGCAATGTTCATTATGTCAACACTGGAACAAATACTCGAGGTAACTGCGGTAGCCCCTCAATGGGCATAGCTTTCTTTGTAAGCTACATCATCATCTCTTTCCTCATTGTGGTCAATATGTACATTGCCATCATTCTGGAGAACTTCAGCGTGGCCACAGAAGAAAGCACTGATCCACTGAGCGAAGATGACTTTGAAATGTTTTACGAGGTTTGGGAGAAGTTTGATTCGGAAGCCACGCAGTTCATCGAGTTCTCCATGCTGTCGATTTTTGCCGACACTCTGTCGGAGCCGCTGCGCATCGCCAAGCCCAACAAGATGAAACTGATCTCCATGGACCTCCCTATGGTCAGCGGCGATCGAATCCACTGCTTGGATATCTTGTTTGCCTTCACAAAACGAGTCCTGGGCGAGTCGGGGGAGATGGATGCCCTCAAACAGCAAATGGAGGAGAAGTTCATGATGACCAACCCTTCCAATATTTCTCACGAGCCCATCACTTCCACACTGCGCCACAAGCTGGAGGAGATGTCGGCCATCATCATTCAGAGGTGTTACAGGAGGCATCTGGTGCACCGGCAGATGAAGCAGGCCTCTTACCTTTACAGACAAATGAACTACAAATCGGTAGTCGATGTGGAAAATGCTCCAGAGACGGAAGGGCTCATAGCAACCATGATTCATCACTACGGCGCTGTGGGCGGCGACTTTTTAGAGACAACAGAAGGCTCTCTAATGTCGTCGCCACCTTCCTACGACAGCGTGACCAGGGCAGCCAGCGACCTTTCGGATGTCGTCAGATTATTAGCCAGGGACTCTGAACTTGGTGATCCTCGTGAAAACTATGAGGAAACTTGAGATCAGCTTCAGTAAGGTATGTTTGCTATGTGTGCTTTAAGCACAACATACTCTAACAGATTTGCCGAGTCATATGAAATCTTAGAAAGTGTTTAAAACAAGCATATTTTGTAAAATTGAAGCACTTATGGGAATGTCCCTTCAGAAGAGAAGCCTTTAATGGTAATTTGAATAACTGACTGATTGTACTGCATACGTTATACTCGGAAAATATTATGGGATATTGGGCTTTCAGACAAAATTTCAGTATGAATATAAAATGCAGAATAGCCTTTTATAATTCTCCAAACTTCCAAATGCTTTAGCCGTTCAATGTCCAGATCTTCTTTATACTACGTATTATACTGGATGAAATCCTAAAATTGATCAGTAATTCAAATGAATTCCAACGGAAATCCAATGATATTGTCTTATTGAGAATTTTGTAACTCAAGGCAATTTCATTTTCTTGCTCTGCACATCATGAGGTCAGTTTTTGTGCCCAATCCAAAGAAGAGCAGTGTATCAAAATTCCTAAATCATGTGCCTGATTTTGACTGTTGTCCGCACACTTCTCTCAATCTCATTTGACCATTTTATTTAATTGTTGGATGCAGGTGAAGCACAAATGCATTAAAAGCTAATTTTGTAATATTAATGATGTAAAAATGACCAGTTGTACATGTAAAATACATTTTTGAGAAATTTGTATTTATATTGATGTGTATTGTGTGTATATATAAAGAACACTTAAGGGACATGCATGCATCATATAACATATGATCAAATTTTATGCGTACATACTGTGCTCAATTTTCTATAAGATACTTTCCTTGAGAACTTGCTTGTAAGTATTGCATTTAGGTTGTATTTACTGAATGTAATAAAACATCTTTTCCATAGCTGGGCATGTTCAATCTCTCGTCACTGTAAACAAAAGCAGATGTTTTTGTTCATGCGCTTTTGGGATTTTTAGACATTTTCTTAGTCTACATTTGCTTTTTTGGAGGGCGGGCGTAATTTCACATGAGAAACCAGTTAGCTTATTTGACCTCATTACAAAGCTGACAAATCTCTCTCTTAGCGGAGAAAAACAAGACAGATGTGCACAAGCCTCTGAACCAGCTCAGATTTTTGTCCTTGTGGTTGTGTTGCCCTTTAAAGCTTGAATTTGTTTAGAATATCTCAACAAATACAGTACCCTCTCAATACCGTTGCTGACAATTATTGATTTATTTGAATCTTTGAAAAGATTAAGTGTTTCAATATCTACTAAAATTGCAAAATATAAGAACAAATTATTTGCTTGGCATGGCCTTGTGATTATTTGAATGCACGTGTTTTCTTGCTCTAGATTTCTATTAATGTGTTTATTTTCTGTCCTCAGCATATGATTACTTCTTCAAGAAGTCAGGAGGACAGATCACAAAAGTGTTGTGTTATGGTAATAAATTTTAATTGTGCTCCCACATTTTTGAGTCGGGGGGAGTCAACAAGGGTGCCAATTTGGATTTAGCCCCAAACAGATTTCCTCTCTCTGGTTGTTGGGGTAGTCAAATCCAACTCTGAGCAGCTGGGATGGAGGGATAATCTGTGTGTGTGGTAGTGTGTGTGTGTGTCTGTGTGCGTGTGTGCGCGTGTGCGTGTGAAAAAAAAGACACTTTTTTAATTACAGACTCACAGGACGGGCACAACCTCCCTCTCTCTTTCTCTCTGTTCCTCGTCTCCTGCACTCACATTGAGGATATACATATGAGGCACACATTCAGTACACTACAGACATTTGTGCAGTTCATCTTTCAGATTGCTTTAATTTGTGCGTGAAGTGCCAGAATATTTGAACGTGAATGAATGTGACTGCCAATGACGAGATATTTATCCATTTAGACATGTGGAAGAGATTAAAAAAGCTCTATGTTTAATTAGAAATTACATTAGCATGGATATGGACGCAATTTAATACCTCACAGGTCATCTGCATTCACCATGTGTCATGGATCGGATGGAGCAGGGCGACCAAATGCAGCTTGGACCAGGGTTTATTGGAGAAAACAAAACAGACTCAGCAAACTGACATGACTTAACAAAAAAACTAGAGGACTAACTGACTTAAATTATCAGGCTCCTGCAGAACGTGAGGATGAACTGATCATTTGAATCAGGTGTGTTTAACGAGGGAAACTTGGAAAACATGTAGGAATGCGGCCCCCGAGGACTGGAGTTTGAGACCCCTGCTATAGAGCTTTCACACCTTCTTTACCAAAAATGTTAAAATAGATTTTTATTTTAGTCATATTATTTTTGACAAACACACTAAATAAAATATACTTCAAAATCTCAATAATATTGTGAGATAATATGATAACCTTGGCACCATCGAGAGCATCCTCTCCAGTTGTATCGCTGTTTGGGGTGGTTGCTGCACTGAATACAACATGAAGGCCCTGCAGCGCATAGTGAACACGGCTGGTAAGATTTTTGGCGCTTCACTCCCCTCCCTGAAGGACATTTACACCTCCCGTCTCACCCACAAGGCGACCGCGATTGTGAGTGATGTGGTTCACCCCACTCACTCTTTGTTTGATCTTCTGCCCTCTGGGAAGAGGTACAGGAGCCTTTTATTTTTATTTTTTTTTGTGTTGTTTACTTGTATGTATATTGTGTACTATGTCTTGTCACCGTGGGATAGTGGGAACGTAATTTCGATTTCTTTGTGTGTCTTGGCATGTGAAGACATTGACAATAAAGCAGACTTTGACTTTGATAATCTGTGATATGCCCAGGCTGTTTAGTGGTCTCCTTTTGGTTAAAACTGTGCCGCACCGTACAGCACTGGTTAAGAGAGCGTCGACTGCCCCCACCAGGAGATTTACTACAGATTTAGTTTGAGACGTTCAGAGAGGCTAAGTATGTAAATGACGCATTCAATGTTAATTTGTTGATGGAGAGATTTATCATGGAAAATTTAAGAACACCACGGGGAAGTATTATTTGTACTGTTTTTTTTTTTCCAGTAATGATAATGATATTGTTTGAGGAATGGGGAATGAGATGGCTGTGTCACTGAAGAGGGAAAATAATGTGGATTTTATTGTAAAGAAGATATTACAACTATCCATTTTTATATTTGGTAAGATATGACCGCTTATTTAGTACAATTATCATTCTTTGTATTGTAGTTGTTATTTTTAATATTTTTGTCTACAATGGCGATGCACACTCCATATCGATAGACGGCGACACTGCCACCTAATCGTCATTTGCATACTGCTATTTACACCAGGGGAAGAAAAGAAGAAAGTCTCTTCCCGTAGTTTTTGTTATTCGAGAGGCAAGAGACGTAGATTTGACTTAATTAAGAGATTGTCAGGGAATTTTTTAAAGTAAAGAGACATTCCGACACATTGTGTACCTTCTCTGGAATCAAATGGGTAAAGTTAGCATGGCGCTTGTTTTTGCTTCGTTTTGTTTCGATGTTGGTACACGTTGCTAACTCTTTCATGACAGTCACTTCTAGAATGAAAACACATGAAGGCGATTAAAGTGGGGTAAAGTTAACGTAATAGAACAGTGTCGGCCAACACTGAGAGCCAAGGAACCCAATGTACATTTTTAGGCGAGACAGATTAAGTGAAATTGTTTAGTTTGCTCCAGAACTCCTGATGATCTCTCAAAGTACACATCCGGGTTGAGAATCACTGCAATAGACAGAGAAACACAGACGATTTAGTCCGAGCTATTTGGCTCGCTCACTTTAGAATGGACCAAAAATGCAAATGTCCTGTCTTTCTGTATCACTATGCAACTTGCTGTCACTTTGGAACACTCAATTCAGGGGCCTTTTCCCTCTTTATGAACACAGAAGGCTTTAAACATGCCTCAGGACATGTCCCTTTTTGTGAATTTTTCCTATCCAGCTCTTTGGAGAACAGCGACTTACAAAAACGTAGATACACTGCGCCTGTGTCTTCCAAATTTAGAGGACACATTTCCATTTAGAAATTTTACACAACTTAATAGCCCTAATTTTATTCAAGTTGTGTCACTATTTGTCTATGCCTGCTTGTTGACGATGCTTCTTTGGTCCTTCAGAAGGTCCCCTGCCTTTGCCGTTGCTAAGGCTCCTGGCCCCACCTCTGCGTGTAATGTCAGCCATCATGTGGAAGGTGGTTCACTTGCGAAGCACAGAGCATTATGAGAAAGTGGTGGAGTTCATCACCATGGTGAATGAAGCCATTCCTGATATCTTGACTCGCAGACAGAGGATGCTGATTATGCTGGGATTGAAACTAAAGGTAACGATGACCGCAAATGTTTATTTGAGAATGCCTATCCGTGTACAAAGTATCAATGCAGAATACGTACAACTTGAAAATGGGGAAGGGGTGAGAAAAATTTTCAAGGCGCTGTATTTGAAATGCCTTTCCAGATGTTAAGTTGTGAGCAAGATGTCACTTGTGTCAAAAGTGTCTTGGAGAGCATTCTGCCAGGCAGTCCAGAGGAGGTGTGTGGTCAGTTCTTCATCGATGAGCATCACAGAATGTCACGCTTGTCTTCAATGAAGCGTATGTTTATTGTGGCAGGCTCATCCACCAAATGATGGTTTTGAGACGAATTTAGCCACACTTGTTGTAAGACTCGTGGATGACCATGAATGGAGAGAACACTTTCTCAAGGTGTGTGCATCTACTTTTTTTTTTTGTCAAAGTTTTAACACCTAGAACAACGACACAAAACTTAACCACTATCATGATCTCACAGAATGAGTTCCCAGTGGATTACGGGCCAGAGTTTGACATAGCACTGGAAACGTTGGTGTCCGACTTCTTCAACAGATTGGATGGGCTTCTGCTTGTTCCGGATTTTAAACAGGCATGATCATCACGGGTGTTACACTGGATAATATTTTCAACTCTGCATATTAATGTTACATGGTATTATTTTTAAACAGATCTCAACGTGGATCGGTGATGATGCATCAGCCCTGTTGGAAGCATACCAGCGGTACGCTTGTGAAGCTGAAGACTTCACAACACTACTCAGAAACATAATCCAAAGAGGAAAATTAACCAAGGTGAACACCAATGGTAAGTCTGCCTTTTTTTAGTTTTTCTTTTTTGTTTAAGATTCATCATGGATTTGACTGTATTTTCTCTTTAGAAACAGAGACGTCTACCTCAGAACAGCAGCTCATCTCGTCACTAACACTGCCCATCTCGGGGAAGGAGACAAACTCAGCCTGTGAAACTTTGAATGATGATGCTCAGGAGGTTTTTCCACAGAGTAGCACCGATGTTGAAGAAATTACTTGGACATATGTCGTCCAACAGGAACCTGAGATCTGCTCTCAGGAAGAAACGGTTGTAATTCTAAACAATAGCAAGGAAGAAGAAATCACAGTTGAGCTTGTTTTGGATGACCAACATTTATCCACCGCATCAGTTCCTTCCACATCTACTCCCCAACCTGCAATGTCTGGCTCCACAGTTAGCCCTCAACGGCAAAGAGTTGCACATAAATGCCCTCACTGTAACAAGTGCTACATTTATCGCTACGAACTCCTGGAACATCAGAGGATCCACACTGGAGAGCTGCCTTACAAGTGTACTCAATGTGGAAAGGCCTTTAGGAGAAGCTCAGATCTGTCTTGTCACAGGCGCTCACGCTGCGCAAAAGCTGCCTATATTTGCCTCAAATGTGGTAACAGCTTTCAGTCAGTACAGGAAAAGTTTAAGCACAGGTGTGTTCACAATCCACCACGGTTTGACTGTTCTCACTGTGGGAAAAGCTTCAAGAAGACGTGCCAGTTGGACAAACATGAGATGATTCACACCGGCAAACGGATCTTCACGTGCAAACAGTGTGGAGAGAAGTTTTCTAGTATGAGTGAGCTGAAATTCCACCAGAAGATTCATCCTGCGGGGCTCTCCAATCAGTGCACCTTTTGCGGCAAAATGCTTCCTTCTGCTGCATCTTTGGCAGCTCACGAAGCACGCCACGATCCCCAAAAAATACACGTTTGTCCATTTTGCGCCAAATCCTTCAGGAACAAACATGAACTGACCCGTCACAAGCGCGTGCACACCGGCGAGAGGCCGTACCAATGCCCGTACTGCGAGAAACGTTTCTACATGTCTGCAAACCTTACTGTACACATACGCACTCATACCGGAGAGAAACCGTACCTGTGCCCTGAGTGCGGCAAAGCTTTCGTGTCAGCCGGCGAGCTGCAGATACACAGACGCATCCACACTGGGGAAAGGCCCTACAAATGCAACGTGTGCGATAAAGGATTTACCATGGCGGCCAAACTAACATGTCATATGCGCATTCACACTGGCGAGCGGCCTTACGTCTGCACGGAATGTGGAAAAGGCTTTTCAAGCGGTGGCCAGTTGAAGATTCATACAATGAGCCACACGGGAGTCCGACCCTACACTTGTAGCTTGTGTCCTAAAACCTACAAGGTTCTCAATCACCTGAAGAGGCATTTGAGATCTCACGGGATCCAACCACCGTCTCTTTGATTCTACTCATGCATCTATTTTTTGTGCTGCTGTCCCTGTAAGACTCACAAATGTAATGGAGTCGATCTCAGTTGACTTTGGGCGAGGTACAGGTACTGCCATGTCAATTTGTATTTGTTTTGCCTGTTGTCATGGAACTCGACCTTTTCTATTGTTAAAAATTTGTCACAGATATATTTGAGTTGCCCCCCCCCAAACCACCTTGACAAATCTGATTTCATCTATTGTAATACAGTTGTCGAACCTGAAGTACCACTTTTGTTGGTCCTGTCTCGTAACTATGATGGCCATTCACGGTCTGTGGGTTCGAGATTGTCGAATTACCTCACATTGAAGTCTGGGTCATGTGTTTTCTTCGCCACTTGGACCTCCCAGTTGAGAGGGGCAATATCGTGCACTTTTCCTCGACGGAAGTCGGACTTCCCACATTCCTTGAACGCAGCATACGCACTTCACTATGTAGAGCCTGTTTCAGGAAGAAGTTGGCGCCCCTGCTCCACAAATAGTTAGCTTATAGGCTAACTGGGAACACAATAAAAAATTGACTTTGTAGAAATCTTGCCAATCTTCGGAGCTGAAGAATCTGACATCGAGCGTCATGGGTATGTATCGATCAAGAATCACGACAATATTGACATATTATTACCTATTCTCGCTGCAAAAGCAAATATGTATCATCGGATCTACAGGCCTCGACTAATCCCTGGAACGAGACTTGTTTTGCCCAACAGCGCGTTAGCATGGTGACAGTGGGCTTAGAGCTAGCATATTGCTTAGTGTTCGCCAATTTAAGGGATTTTTATTCGAATACTTGTACAACATGTGCAACTAACCTCTGAATATTTAGTGTCACTCTAGTTAAATTGTAGCATACTGCGGTTGTCTGGTTTGCTACCAATGTGGCTAATACATCACAGGACATACGGCGCTTTGTACAAGCTTGAGGCACTAAAATGCACGGTTAATACCAGGCTTGTGTGAAGCACAGGATACGTGAGCCTTCCTTTCTAATTTTATTTTGGCCAGTAATTAACATGAGGGAACACCATGTTGATAAATGCCGAACAGACCCATCGTCTCCAGTGAAAGTAGATCCCTACAGAAAGCGTCACCGTGGCCAAGTGTAATTACATTTTGAGCTTCCTATTGTGTGTTTGAAGAATTCAATGTTCCCCTGTCATCACTGGCCCTCCTGGTCCCACCACTGAGGCTGATGTCAGCAGTGATGTGGGAAGTGGTTCACCAGAGGAACATCAAACACTATGTGAAGCTGGAGGAGTTTGTAACCATGGTTACAGATGCAGTTCCTGACCTCATGAGTAAAAGAGAGGGGAGACTCTTGTCACTGGGCCTCAGGGCCAGGGTAAGTGAAAACTACTCCATATGATCACTTTTTGTGATAGATGAGGCCTGGACTGAAAACAGGCGCTTTGTGAAATACTATTTAACAATTGTATGGTATTTGATACCCTCAGACTGGAATTGGGTCTCTTCCTAATATGGTAGTGATGACATTATGCAATTGCAGCATAAATGCACAGATCCGGCATACAAAATCAATTCAAGCTATTTACACATATACATATAATGATGAAATGTGGGGGCCTCATAGACTCGTATAGTTAATATATCCAGCCTGTGTGAAACTTAACTTGTGTTACATTTCCACCAGACCACTCTTGAATTGTTACGTTCTGAGCATCCTGACGATCTCAAAGCTGTGGAAACTCACCTCAACAGGATCCAATCATCTTGTGTCGAAGAGGTGAGTGACGCTGGTGTTGTGTTGTAGAGTGTGTCGCAACTTACTGCCATTCTTGTTGTGTTGTGTTGTCTAGACAAATGATCCTGTAATTGAAGCACCGGAGGCCAATTTTATGAAGCTGGTACAAGGTCTTATTGAAGATACTGATGGCAGGGAACATTTCCTCAAGGTACATCCACCTGCCTACACTTTCGATACATTTTGCATACAGTTTTTGACTAGTGGGCATCTATTGATCTACATCTCCATCCATCCATCCATCCATCCATTCATTTTCTGAACCGCTTAGTCTGGAGCCTATCCCAGCCGTCATCGGGCAGTAGGCGGGGGACACCCTGAACCGGTTGCCAGCCGATCGCAGGGCACACAGAAACAAACAACCATTTGCACTCGCACTCACAACTAGGGACAATTTGGAGTCTTCAATCGGCCTACCAAGCATGTTTTTGGGATGTGGGAGGAAACCGGAGTACCCGGAGAAAACCCACGCGGGCCCGGGGAGAACATGCAAACTCCGCACAGGGAGGGTCGGAGGTGGAATCGAACCCACACCCTCCTAACTGTGAGGTGGACATGCTACCCAGTGCTAACAAAAGTGCGCCAAAGGAGCCGCACTGGGTAGCATGTCCGATCTACATCTCACAATGATAAATAAATGCATAACTAATAATCACATCACTTCAAATATTGCAAAATAAGATTGAACCCCAAACTTGTATGTTATACATATATTTAGTGAATGCAAGTTTATAGAAATGTCTGGCTTCATTAATTTTGCAGCAACATGGTGACAATCTTTCATTCCTTTTCCCACGACAGAACGTGTTTCCGGTGGAGTACGGCCCTGACTTTGACACAGCTCTGGAGACGCTAGTTTGTGAATTCTTCACCAGACTTGAGGAGCTGCTGCCAATCCCAGATTTCAAGCAGGTGCGCAGGCATGTTTGAACCTTGGCCCCCTTGGACGGTCGATGACATTGGCATTATTCGTCACTAACAAAAGTTGTCTTTTTTTTAGACTGCGTCTTGGCTTAGTGCTGCCCCCTCTGTCCTTGAGGAGTACATACAGTGTGTGTCAACTGGAGAAGACCTCAAATTTCTCCTCCAAAGCAAAGAGTGCCATGGAAAACTGGCGAAAAGTACTGTTGGTATGGTCTCTGTACATTGTCAGTAAATGTTGCGCAAGAAATTTGTTGTCATGTAAAATGTTTCCCTCCTCACACAGCTCCTTTTCAGTCGGATGATCTTCTCATCCCATCCTTATCTCTGCCCCCGTCTTTGGAAGTGGCCATCGCGTCCCATCCGAGCGCTTGCGACGATGACCACAACGTCCCTCAGATAGTCATGTTTGACGAAGAACTGTCCACAAACCCTTCCACGTCAACTGACTTTCTAGATTCTCCGAAAAGAACTGACATGTCCTCATCTCCTTGTCACAGACCGCAGGTATCCACACACAAATGTTCCGATTGTGGTAAATGCTTCAAGCATCATTCCGTGCTAGTGGAGCACCAGCGAGTCCACAACGGTCTGCAGCCTTACAACTGCTCCGAGTGCGGGAGGGCTTTCCGAACAGCCACTCTGCTGGCCGGACACAGGCTGCGCAAATGCAAAAATGCGGCATACCTGTGCATCAAATGTGGGAACAGTTTTCCCTCGTCCCTGGAGAAATTCCGACACCACTGCCCGAAACGAGGACGGAATTATGATTGTGGGCACTGCAGAAAGACCTTCCAAAAGTCAAGCAGCCTGAAGGAACACCTCCTCACTCACGTTCCGAGCCGCCTTTTCAAGTGCAGCCATTGCGGCGAAGGCTTTTCCGGCATCGGCGATCTCAAGTATCACCAGCAGGTGGATCACGACAAGCCGTACCAATGCAAACAATGCGGGAAGAGCTTCATCTCCTCCAAATGTCTGGTGAAACATCAGCAACGCCACAACGGGGGCAGCCAGATGGAGGCCTCCAAATTGCTGAGTGGAGACAAGCGCAGGAAATGTGGTGCCGCTCATCGGATTCCCTCGTTGCCCTCGAGGAAATTGGCCGTCAAATCCGCCTACCCTCGAGGGCGAGTCACCCACAACTGCCCGCTGTGCGGAAGGAGCTTCAAGTATCGCTTTGAGTTTCTGGAGCATCAACGGTTCCACACGGCCGTCAAGCCATACAAATGCTCCCAGTGCGGCAAAGCCTTCCGCACCGAGGCTCACCTGTCCGGCCACAGAAAAAGGAAGTGCAAGAACGCCGCCCACATTTGCACCAAGTGCGGCTGCCAGTTTAGGTCCATGCACGAATGCGTCCGACACCAGTGCGTGCAGCTGCTGACCAAATACGAATGCTCGCACTGCGGCAAGACCTTCAAGATGGCCCACCTCCTGAGGAACCATCAGATGACTGAACACCAGCTCCCCTACAGCCCCAACCATCGCTTCAGGTGTCGATACTGCGACGAGACCTTCCCCGGGATCAGCGAGCTCAAGTATCATCAACGCGTCGACCACGAGAAACCGTACCAGTGCCAGGAGTGCGGCAAATGCTTCCTGTCCGAAAAGTGCTTGTCTAATCACGAGCTGCGACATAACGACGACAGGCCGGAGAGCTGCCCGGTCTGCGGCCGCGGCTTCCGAAACCGCTACGACTTGAAACAGCACATGCGCACGCATACGGGCGAGCGGCCCTACCAGTGCACGCACTGCTCGCAGTGCTTCTCCACCGCCGGCGGCCTGAGGAGCCACACGCGCGTTCACACCGGCGAGAAGCCTCACGTGTGCCCCGATTGCGGCAAGGCTTTCTCCCAGATGGGTGCCATGCGCACCCACAGGCTCACCCACACTGGCGAGAGGCCCTTCAAATGCACCGTGTGCGGCAAAGGCTTCACCATGGCGCACAAGGTGACGGTGCACATGCGCGTCCACACCGGCGAACGGCCTTACGTGTGCTCCCAGTGCGGCAAAGCCTTCTCTGACGGGAGCGTGCTCAAGCAGCACATGCTCAACCACTCAGGGGTGCGACCTTTCCACTGCCAGATCTGTCCCAAGACGTACACCTGTCTCAACCACTTGAGGCGGCACCTCAAAAGTCACTCCGCCATCAGCTAACTCTACATAAGGCCAAGGTTCGCTGTTCTTCCGGTAAAGTCATTATTTGCACATGTTGTGACCCCACCCACATTACAGCCAAAATCATGTTTATAATTTCTGTGTGATACTAAACCCCAAAGTCTATATTTTGAACAGTGTTTCGAAATTTGGCTCTGTTACTATCTCTAAAGATAAGAATGTAAATATCAGCGACAGTGTCTCTCCATGCCGTTACGGTTTTCTGAGTTTGAGAAATTTACATTAAATGAATTGCGAAACGGATAACACTGGTACACTTTGATGTGAATTTATTTCCTTCATGGGATTTTATTATTTTTATTATTATTATTATTGCATACACTAGGGGGCAGTACCTTCATTTGACACAGCTTGCACAAGCTGCAATGTTTATCCTCGAATGACTTGCTTGTTTTGAAATGTTCACTGATATGAGGAGACGAGTCAGTAATGTTGTTTATATTTTGGATTTTCATCTGGCCCCATTTCCTATCATTTACGCACAGAATCTTGATTGGACTGCAATTTCCTGCAGTTCCAACTGGCGCCTTGTGGCATATCTGCAAGCAGAATAAACTGTAAACTATCAGGGGCTTTTTGTGCATTGACTCTCATGAAACCTTCACTAGAATTTTATCCATGTCACCGTGATCAAGTTCTTCCAGCTGTTCTTTTAGTGGGCCAACAAAATGCTCCCTTTTGACCATCAAACTTCTTTGATGCAAATATTCCACAGAGTGGTTGTTATTTTAGAATTATTTCATCATAATTTTCTAACTTAAACCATATTCCTAAAAAAACAATAGTGGTTCTGTGTTCAAGCCTCTCTCCTTGGGTTTTTCCTTGCCCTTTGACTCAGATTTGCTACTAGTCTTGTCTACTTAACGTCAGAGTCTCGTGGAAACTCCTTTTCTCTGCCAAATACACTGACCAGAAGCGGCCGTCATGAAATCTCAAATGTAGGCCTATGTGTGATTTGCTCCTTTGGAGGGTTTCCTTTCCCATGTTCTTAGTTTCCTTAGGGTAATGATGATAACATGAGTGAACTCATTCTGTGATCTTAAAACTCGCCGCTCCTCATTCTTTTAAAGAAGTTTTTAAGGAAATGTGCATAACCTTTCTCCCTTGGAGCACAAATACTTATGTAACTGAAAACGCCAGCTTCTAATTTCTCTATTAAACAAAAGTTTAATGTAGGTTTGCACGAAATCTTGTATGGAGACATCCTAAAACACATGCATCACACTTTATGCATGCTGCCATAAAACTGAACTGATTTATTGAGGACTGGCTCGTAAACACAGATTATTACCAGATGTCCCTACCCTACCCCATCCCATCGTTTCCCTCTCTCAGCGCCTCGCATCTGCTCTCTGTGAGCAAATCTGTCTCCCAGAAAAGTGAGCTCAGTGGAAAAACTGAGTCCAGGACAGTCCCACCACGCACGTATGTCCACAGCAACCATGAAACATCCACCCTACTCATCACCTAGCCAAGTGAACCCTTCCACGGTTTCTGCTCTTCCACGGCGCGTTCAAACGCCCATTCTCAAAGTCGTGTCCACAAAGTGCGCTAGATGGCACTGTGTTTCTTCCTGCTGCACTTGTTGAGCGAGCCAAAAATTCACCCCTCCTTTTGAATGTTCATATCAGGTCTGGAAAGTTGAACCAGATGGGGATCTTTTTACAGAATTGAAAAGCTACCCCAAAATTTGCATCAAAGTCATTGTTTGCAACACAAATTGTTCCCACAATGAATTTTATTTGTATATGCATGTTAATCCTGGTTTTATTCATTCATGTTCTAAAATTTAAACATTCGAGTGGAGACTTCCTTTTGCCCTTAAAAAAAACTGTACAAAATATTTTGAAAGGTCTTGTCTTGGTGTGTACTGTTTTTTTTTTTTTACGTCCATAATTCTCTCGAGTCCTTATAAGGAAACAACCATATCTGCGATTTAGTGTCAACCAATGCGCGCTCTCGCCAAATGTGGCTCTGGTGCACGGAGGTGGAAAAAGAAAAAGAAAAAAAAAAAGCGCGTGCACGCCTCCTCCTCCCTTGTCGTGCGCGTTGTCCTTCTCTGCGCGCTCTGGCTCTCGCCTGGACTAACTGCGGCGGGGCGGTGGAACAGAAAAGGTTTTGCCGAATTTAGCCATACAGGACCGGGGTTTGGGGTTCCAGGCAGCATTTGTACTTCTTTCTTCTGGGAATTTTTTTCTTTCATTTCATTTTTAGCAGTTCAGCCATGGAGTCTTTGAGAGGGCTCCTTGTGCTGCTATGCGTCCTCCTGGCTCGAGTGCAAACGCAGATCCAAAGACCCAAGTTCACGGGTAAGTTCCAAAATCTTGATTTGTTTGAAGAAATGCTGCAGTTATTAATTGTTGAAGGGATGACATCGTAGTTAAAGTTGTTTCTTCATGTTGAAATATGACGTACATGCCGACGTGACATTCCTGCAAAGGATAATCCAGATGTGCACGGTTTCTTTGGAGAACACTCACCAATTAAATGTCAAGGTCAAATAAGATTAGGATAGAAGCTCACATTCAAAACATAGTTGACTGAACTTGTGAACATAAAGGCCTGCAGTGCATAGTGCCAAATTGGAGCGCTTGATGAAGAATAAGGTGCACTCACAGACATTGGTCAAAACTGAAAGAAGGCTCATCTGAATTGTTCCCATTTTGTCAATTTGTTCGAGGTGTTGAGCCTCTGTGCTAATGCTGACAGGCCTGCAGGAGGCTGCTAGCAAGCGTCTAGGACAACCATTGGTGGAGGCCTCTTTTTCATGCAATACATAGACACATTATATGCACCTTGTGTTTTTTAGGGCTGTGTCATTAACTATTTCCATCATTACTGATTTGTTTGTTGTGTGAGCAGAATGTCCTGTTGACCTTTTCTTCGTATTGGATACATCTGAGAGTGTGGCCCTCAGACAGAAACCTCCCAACTTTTACATTGACCAGATCAAAGAATTCACCAAGCGCTTCATAGATGAACTCCAGGACATGTAAGAACTTCAACTTGTCTTTTGAGATGTACAATCTCACCAATATCATTTTGCTCCCCGTAGGCGCCATCGATGCGACCGCTACCTGACGTGGAACTCGGGGGCGTTGCACTACAGCGATGACGTCATCCTGGTGCGCGAGCTGAGTGACTTGAGCACTGATCGCCAGGCCCTGAAGAACGATATCGACACCATCAAATACATCGGCAAAGGGACCTACACGGATTGCGCCATCAAGAGGGGTCTTGCTGAGCTGCTCGTGGCGTAATCATAATTCATTACATTCATAATAACAATACACTGAACTAGACACATTCAGGTTAAGCATTTGCTCATTTTGAAGGGAAGCCCTGTCCTCCATGATTTGCCAAAAAGCTCACCTATTGTTTTTCTTTTTACTCTCCAGGGGTTCCCACTACCACGAGAACAAATACATTGTGGTGGTGACTGACGGCCATCCAATTACCGGCTACAAGGAGCCTTGTGGAGGCGTCCAGGAGGCTGCAAATGAGGCTCGGGTACATGGGGTCAAAGTGTTCGCTGTAGCCATCTCACCTGATCAGGAGGTACATATACACATTTATTTTCATTCTAGAATGTGAACCACCCGATTCACATCAATTAATTGTCAATGCTTCCTCTTTTAGGTAATTGAACACTGAATTTGAATTTAAAGAGGTTTCGGAAGAAAAATCCACCTGTTGCTGAAAATACTTCCCCATAATTCATTTATATGACTAAATATATATGACATATACTATAGATTACATCAACATGTATATTGTTGTTATTACAATTGTTACGATTGTTTTTTTTAAGAAAACTTCATGCGCTAGAGGAAAACGATGGCAGCTTCTGTCTCAGAAAATCTAGAAAAGTTGTGTCTCTTATTGAAAAATGAAGAATGCTTGTATGGATGAGCAGCCATCTTGCCAAAAGTGACATCAACATATAGAAAGTGGAAACCCAACCATAGCGATTGTACTTCACGTGTATGTGTATTTTGTGTGTGCTGTTGTAGAATCAGAATCAATCAATCAATCAATCAATCATAACCTTTGTAACTAAAGCTCTGTATAAGCCACATTTACGCCTAACAATGCCTAAGTACAAAAAAACTACATCAAGATGGGTGTTTTTCATTTCCGCTTTGCTTTTGTCTTAGGATACGAGACTATCCATCATTGCCACTGACCAGAACTACAGGCAGAATTTCACCGCTGCAGATGACTCCAGAGCCACCAAGATGGGAACTATCAGAACCATCATAGATATGATTGTACGTATTGCCTTCGCTCTTTCTTCTTGTCTCCTTTCTGTCATCTCAAAATGTAGTGTTTAAATGTCATTTACATTTTGTCTTTTCTTTTTTCAGACAAACGAGACCAAAGATGTGGTATGTATAATCATCGGCTTTGTATTGAGTTTATAAAAAAAAAAAAAAAAAAAAAAAAAAAAACGCTCTAAATCGGATTTCTATTTGTTTCCCCAGTGCTGCTCATTCGACTGCAATGTAAGTGCTCAACGTGACACTTTCTAAGAACTCGTATCATATTTGCTGTTTTCTTTTTAATGAGCACTGTCACCCACCTATCATTTTGCTTTGCCACAGGCTCCAGGGGGCCCCAAAGGACCAGATGGAGATGCCGGTGGCATGGTATGACCACAGAAGCAGCTTTAGCAATATAACAACTAAGGAGCCGCTTCTGAATCACTTGTATTACCTTTCCACAGGGAGAAACCGGTAGACCGGGAATGCCAGGAGAGAAAGGAGATATTGGCACAATGGTAGGTGACTTTTGACATTCATCTCCTCTGCCTTGAATAATGATCAAAATCCTCATCATTGTTGCCACTCTGTTTGTTACAGGGCAGCGTTGGAGATCCTGGTCCTGTTGGATACAGTGGAATGAAGGTAAAACAACCACAACGACATTACTGACCCCCATTGTGTCTTTCTGGAATTTATTGTAATTCATTGCACTTTAATTAATGCCAGCAATAATTAGGATGGTCTTCTTATTAAATGAATTCAAAATTTATAACATCAATTTGAATGCATTACAATGTGTGCTTTTCATTTTGCAGGGAGACCGAGGAGGCAGAGGCGAGAAGGTACGATCGAGTCATCCAAATATGAAATATTGCTGTTTGAAGTATATATGTGCTACAAGCAGAACTTTGCAAAAATTTGACACAACTGATTAATGTTCTTTACAGGGAGAAAGAGGACACAAAGGCTACAAGGTGAGTTAAATTTTGATGGCCGACTTTCCACACTTTGGCATTTATTCATTCTCTGCGAACATCTTTTGTATTTGATTATTCTGTCATTTGCTTCACTTCATTTGTGTGTGTGCCTCTTCAACAGGGAGAAAAAGGTCTAAGGGGAAACGATGGAGTTGATGGACGCAAGGTGGGTGACAAACAGGGCCAACTAATCTCAAAATAATGTTGAATTGTTCAGAGATATAAATGTTATATAGATTCTGTGTATGGGGAAAGAGAGAGATAGAGATATATATAATATAGATTAGTTACTAAAGACTACTTTTGTAAAAATAATGTACAGAAATTACGCAGCTTTTTTAGTTTTTAACTAACATCCAATCTGTACCTGTACAATTTTTAATAAAGAAAAAAAAAGCATGTTAATAATTTTGAAGTACAGTCAAACCTCGGTTTTCGACCACAATCCGTTCCAGAAGGCGGTTCGAGAAGTGAATCGGTCGAATTCCGAATCTATTTTTCCCATTACAAATAATGGAAAAAAAATGAATCCGTTCCAAGACTAAAAAAAAACACATTTTTCAAGTATTTTTTCATTTGCGTGTTTTTGTTCAATCGCGCATCTGCAGCGCACCGCCAAACGCGCAACCGTAGCGCGCCGCCGACCGCAAAACTGCACCGCGCTGGTCGCATTATTGTGACAGAGCCGAAAATATTTTTAAAGTCCTGATGTACTTTCCAAAATTTAAGTGGACCTCAGTGCGCATTGCTTTAAGAGCGTCTTTGTGTTTTAGGATGGCTTAACTTCTCCCACTTGCTTTCTTTGGAGGCATGATTAGGGGTTAACACAATCCTCAAAGGAACGAAAATACAATAACGAACGGAGTCAGTCGGCATCCGAGCCGCGCGGTCGGGTTTTCTCGGGTCCTTTCGGCTCATCTCGCGAGGTTCGACCTCCAAATTTTGTTCGACAACTGAAGCAAAAAAATCTAGAATTTTTCATTCAAATTCTGATTTGTTAAAGAACCGGAATGTTCGTAAACCGAGGTTTGACTGTATACATACTAAAGAAATAATTTGACGCATTAAATAAATGTAACCAAAGGAATGAGAATGATCTGTCTTTCTGATGTGGTCAAGTCATGAAGTTCTTTTGTTTTTTCCCTTTTAGGGTGAAGCTGGTTTCCCTGGTCTTGCTGGCTGTAAAGGATCTCCTGGAGCAGATGTGAGTTGAAGATTTCAATCAGTGTAATCTGTGGTGCCCCCCGCTTGAGTGTCATTTTTAAAAATGGTCCGCTTTAGTCTCGTTCGACCCACGTGCGACCGTTTATGCGTTGCTAACATTAAAAATCACTTAAAAGGGAAATATCTCATCTTCTATTTGGCGCTGACTGAAGGTTTAGGCTCTGCAAATGCCCTGACATTCACGGTATTTATTTTTCTGTGTCCTGATAATCCATGCTAACTTTACAATATGCAAACCACTTTTATCTGCTCATGGCTAAGGCATGTTGTTTACAAATTTGTCATCAGCTGCAGTTGTATATTTTGCAATGTTTCGTCTTGAGCGACTTTGACCAAGATCAGGCGGAGAACCTGGTGGGCTCTTTAATCATTGCTAGGTTTACATTCTTGCTGTCAACTTGTTTAAATGAAGCCATGTCGACATATTACACACAAATACTGTACACAGGTTTGCATACATACATGCTTGGCTGCTTATGGTTTGAGTTGTGGTTGTTTTTCTCTTACAGGGTCTTCAGGGTGAGCCTGGGCCAAAGGGAGATCCCGGTCCTTATGGGCCAAAAGGAGAAAAAGTATGATGTCCGACGGTGTTGTGTTTTCAACTAAACCTGGTGTAGTAAGTCACGCGGTGCTTATTCCAGGGAGATGGTGGAAGAGATGGTGAACCAGGAAGACCTGGAAACTATGGGCCTCTAGGACGTCAGGTAGACCAACATATATAGATACCCCACAAAATAAATAATGTAAAGTTCTGACATGTGCTATGACAGGGTGATCGCGGCCCCCGTGGAGCTAATGGGGACAAAGGCGAGCGTGGTGATGATGTAAGTTCACTCACCCAGTCAACAATGTAAATATCCAAATTTGGCACCCAAATGGTCATGTTCATATCATTTCCTTTGTTTTTCAGGGTGCACCGGGACCAGATGGACCTCGTGGCGAGATAGTAAATGATGTTGATTCTGACTACTGTGATGTGAATTGCATGGCCAATAAGTCTTCATGGTTGGTCATCTCTTGTAGGGAGCACTTGGAGAAAAGGGGGAGCAGGGTTCCCGTGGCAACAGAGGACCAAGAGGAGAGGCAGTAAGTAGTGGTGGTGGTGATGATGATGGTGATGATGATGATGATGGTTTGGAAATGATGTGTATCAAACAGACTATAGGCCAGAATACACAGCAGCAAGTTGTGGACAAAAAAAAAAAACAACTGTCAGAGTTTCTCAGGCCCAACAGTTGGGGCTTTGGTGCAATAACTAATTTTGATGCTATGCTTTAATTGTGATCTGGTCTTCAGCTCCAGCCATTGAGTAACCAGACTTCATTCTTGGTCACATTTGTTCTTTTCCTTGCCAGGGGGAGCCAGGACCCCGTGGAGAGCAAGGACGAGAGGGCTCAACTGGCCCCAACGGAGACCCTGTGAGACTTCCACACAATCGTTCATACACACACACACAGACACGGGAAATACAGTGGTACGCTGTTTCTAGCTTGTTGTTTCATGCAGCAACTCCATAAAACAGCCACTTTTCACTGGCAGTGGTGGAGATGAGACATTTGAATGGTGTTGAACCTGGCTGCAGCCCCAGAGTGCTGCCCACTCGTCCATACGTTCTTCCCCTCCCAGTTTGAGTGTTCAACCCCTCCCGGGAACATCTCGGCTCATTCTTTCCTTTCTGACTCAGTTCTCTCCATCTCATGCAGCCAAAACCTCAGCATGGCTCTTAATAAGGCTCCAGGCAGTGTATCAAAATAATGATTTACATGGATTACTTGCGGTGGCTTTGATGATGTCAGAGCTTTCAATGAATCCTTTGTGCTCCTATTTTTTCCTGACAGGAGCGTAAAGAACTACTGTTCAAAGTGGAGACAGCTGAGATGCTGGGCCACCCTTGTATGCTGCTATTTTAGGGAATAGCATGGGACGCAACAATACTTTTGGAATTAGGAATCATTAATACTGATACTGTTGAAATAACCTGATAATACTGAATGAGTTTGTTGTAGTAACATTGATGAACATTGTATGTATTCCCATCACAAAAGTAAAGAACAATTCTGAGTAAAAAAGAAAAAAGGTCAATTGCCAAAGTGATAACGATTTCAGTAGATTTTTAATGATTGCATAACAGTAGTTATAGACTTGAAGTAAAAGACCATTCAACTAGCACATGTTGCGTAGTGGCTCGCCACTCTAAAACCGAAATGGAATGGATGTCATCAGTAAACTCCATTTTTTATAGAATGTAATTTTTGAATGTGACACTGACGGCTATCCAAAAGTTAATTTAGGCAATAATGCTGTTCATAAGTCCACTGTATTTAGTGGTTTGTATTTGGACCTTACAGCCAAGTCCTCACAGGCTAAATAAATCATCGCCTGCAGTCCTTTTTGGATTTTCTATGCCTAAAAAAAAAATATCATATCACAGCATTATTTACAATGTAGAGCAAATGCTTATGAAGCAGCTGAGCCCAGCTGTTGTTGACCTCACTCCAAAAGTAGTAAACTGGATATTTCCCTCTGATGGTCATGGCACAACATGACCATCAATTACACCACTGTAGTATTTGAGAAGCATTTCAGCCATGTTAAGCTTTGCCAAAAGAAGAAAAAGGTTACTTCAATTCTCCACAAACATGCAACTGAAAATAACTCGTGGGTCAATCTCTATGGCGTCATGGTATTGAATTTGTCTTTTTAAGAATATTTTATTTTTTTGCTTGCTACATCTACATTGCTTTAATCTCATGTTGATGTTCTGCAGGGTGAGCCTGGCAGAGATGGTTCCGCCGGATACAGAGGAGATGAAGGCCCTCCTGGACCAGAGGTCGGTTTCGCTCCACAAAAATATACTACATATACACAATTAGCACAGGTTCTATTTGTACACTAATCAATAGAGGGGATCTTGTACGATATTGGGTTACTTTTGTCCTGTGCTGTCCTCCCCAAATAAGATGAGCAGCTTGTGAGCAAAAGTCAGCTTGTGAGCAAATGTCAGCCTGCTCGCGTCTTTTTCACAGATGCTATCACACACACGCATACACAGAACCATTACGAGAACATGTGAATGTTTTCAAAAAGCACGTGGCGTCATATTTCACATGTTTCCCCATCTTGTCATTCCTCATTTCTCCCAGGGACCCAAAGGACCCAGAGGAATCAAAGGCTCTGCTGGAGACAGAGGCCCAATGGGACCCAGGGTGAGTGAAGAAGATTAAGGAGGATGCACATGTCTGCCATCCATCAGGAGCTTTACCACAACATTTGTGTGTGTGTGAGGCAGAGATTGTGTAACTATGTTCTTCTCGCCATTGTCAGGGTGAGGACGGTGTGCCAGGAAATGGTACTGCAGGTTGCCCAGGCTTCCAGGTGTGTATTGTGGTTAAAAATAATTTGTGACATACAATACATAAATAAACATTTAATTTGTTTTTTCCACAGGGTTATCCTGGCCCTCGCGGAGATGCTGGTGAACCTGTAAGTTTCACAAAACACTTTCCAACATGACTTAACTTTCATAATATTTTTATCAAGTCAAATTGTGAATGATGCAATTGATTTCTAGTTGTGTAGCCTAATGTTTAACTCTGTTTTGTGGTGACCTTCAGGGCGGCAAGGGAACCCCTGGACCCAAAGGAGATGATGGAGAGCCTGGTGACCCTGGCCCTGATGTAAGTCTGCCTTGTCTGATTTCCTCCTCATTCTTTTCCCTTCAGTTCTCTGCTGTGAGTCAAACGAACCACATTTGTTTATGCCTTTAGATTCATATCAATTTTTTTTCCCTCAATTCCTGTGTGCAACATATTCCTGTGTTCCTTCCGTCTTGTTTGCACACTCTCCTTCTGGATTACAGCTGGAAATAATTTCTAATGTAGATCTGAACAGTTGCTGTGTGTGTGTGTGTGTGTGTGTGTGTGTGTGTGTGTGTGTGTGCGTGTGTGTGAGACATTGGGGAAAGGGAACTTTGAGCTGATGCAGCTGTGTGTATGTTGTTGTCAAGGATACCAGGAAATGAGTGTGAAAGATGAAGCGACTGCATTACCATTTGCACTTCCATATAACATGGCAGTCTTAACACGTTAAACTCCAAGTCAACTTGTTTATGTTTACCATGAAATTACGGCAATTGCAAGCTTGGTGTGTTATGACATAAACATTTCTCTACGTTGTAATTTTCCTCAGGCGTGTTGTCCTTAAGACAGGTCGAACACACAGAACGTTTGGGATTCATCTTTTTCTTGGGATTTGTCCTGTGTGTCATGACGACGCAAAGCAAGATCAGATCCACGTATCAGAATTCATCTGCTTTTCATTACATTGCATTAGGTCATAGTATATACAGTTGTGGATTTCATTACATGGCTCTCCCAAACATACATTAAAAAAAACACACAAAACATGAGGTTTTCCTTTTTAAAAAAAAAAAGTTGGCAGTTGGAATGGAAAGCATTTATTGCATTTGGAATTTATAAAAAGTTGGTGTTCATGCAAGCTTTGCTCTCTGCAGTAAGTCATTTGGTTGTTTAGTAAACATAATTATACCCCCAAATAATTGACTGCAATCTGGAGCCTGGTTATCTTATCTCAGCATAAATACAGGAAGGGAGAATGAAGCAGCCTTTTTGACTTGGCTCAAGAAATAAATACAAGTGGATTTCTGAACATTTGAGGTATCTATTTAATTGAGCAGAATTTAAAAGACTGTTATGAGAAAATATGTCAAGGTGCTGTTAGCTGGAGACAGCAAGCTGAATTTTTGTGCAGCCAAATTCTTTTCTTGTCATCTTTTTATAATTACAATAAGTGCTTTGTGCCTCACTCAATAATGTATTATGTATTACATTCCATTAGACACCATAGCCAACGGATTTCATTTTAGATCACATATTTGATTCTGAATCAGTTACTTGTTGGCTGCGTCCATATGCCGCTTCAGACTGTACTGGCTAGCAGAAAATACAGTTCAGCAGTGCTTTAAAGTCATGGACAATGAAACTTTGTGCTTATTATGTCAGACATGTTTTCAGATAAGAAATAGTTGACTTGGTTATTTCAATTCGCACTTGTTATTCACTCAAATATATTTTTTGTGAAGTAAAAATTTTCAATAGTTTTTTGGGGGGAAAATTTGATTAAACATTTTTTTATGATGCATATCCACAAACTGTAGCATGAATAAGCATCAGATTTTCCTTGGGAGATACGTACGTCCATGTACAAGCATGCATTTGTTTTTCCCAATTGTATGACATTAGCTTATACAGGTGTGCCTCGTGAGATTACCATTGGGTGCAAGCATCTTAAAAGTCATTTGGTTTGCATTCCCCTATGTCTGCTTCATGTGTCCGCTGGTCCTGGAAATGTATTAGAGCAGTCGATGTGGCTTTAGCTGCAGTGCTGTTGTCCAGTTTAACAGAAAGCAGAGCTGATTTAGGGTGATAATTTGTGACTCCACCGTGTCAGACTTGCCCTTCGCCAAAGCTGTGTTTCTTTTTTTGTCTGATGTCACTGGCTGCAAATGAGTATTTATAATCAGAATGAATGTGGGCTTTAATCACACGTAGCGATTTCTGTGTACTTTTGTTATATATTACTCCAATGGTTGCATTTTTGTCACTGTGAATTGGCGCAAGTTATAAAGTTAAACAGAATCTTCCAACTTTCCCCAAATCCCTTTTGAAGTTGAATGTGTGGGAACATAATTTCCTTAAATTGATTTAAGTACCATAGTCTCCACGCTTCCTCATCCTTGGCCATCATCTGACGATGGGTGTCTGCAGCTGCACTGTTATGGCAGATGATCGGCCCCCGACAACAAGACGTGACCTCCATGATTTAGAGGCTTTAGGGGAAGACAGTTACATCACCTGTTGAAAATGTTCTGATATGATATGATAGCATCTGTTGGGAAAATGGTCCATATGATGTTACAAGTGCACAATCACCACACAGCCCTTTACAACCAAACACTCTTTAGTGTTTATAGTGGTTAACATTAATACTACACAAAACAGCCTCTGTGTGTTGGATGTTGATACCACTAAGGATTAATTCAGGGTAAAAATAATTGTTTCTCCTTTTTTACAGAACAGTCAACCAGGACCTCCAGGACCAAAAGGGGCCAAAGGTCACAGAGGACCTGAAGGAAGATCGGTAAGTAAGCCAGAGTCAGAATTTTTGTGTGTGCATGTTGAGACACTGAATGGTTGCACAAGAGACCCTCCAATAGTCATCTGGTCTGCTTTTAGAATTTGAAGTAAGATCAGATTCAGTTGACATGAATGTTCAAACAAATCCAGTATATTGGCAGATTACGAGGTAAAACGCAAAATTCATTTTGTTTGTGGTTTTAATTCTACTGTAATCAGTGCCGTACTGACGAGTGCTAATTGTATTTAATGGACTTTTGCAAAATGATGTTGAATCTCAGGCAGGAAATGAAACGTCTACAATATTGCCAGGCAGGCAGGAAACATTTAAGTCTGCTTCTACTTTGTTGTCAGGGGGCCTGTTTGATTTTTGCATATGGCTTGGGTCTGTCTCAGTATCCCAACTTGACTGCTAGACCATACAAAAAATGCCATTCTGCTAGGATTGTTCTAGTGGACGCCAACGGCAAGCACAAATATTAGAATCGGTCTCGGTCGTGTTTATTGCGCTTCTTTCTTTGCCGACTTTCCTCTCACCACTCAACACAACATAAAACCGCATGCAAAGACGTACAGAAAATAACCGCCTAGTTTGAATCATCTTAAATGGGAAAAATGGTGTAATAACCCCGCCTTTACCCAACATGACAATGTAGAGGGTTAGGAAAAAAAGAAATGTGTCTAAATATAAGCATATGTTTGGATGCATGTTCCACAAATAAAAGCGTCGGCTCCCAAACCCTGTTGCTTTCCACACCAGGCTCTCCCAGACCCTGCATCA
The DNA here is from genome assembly GCF_033458585.1 of Syngnathus typhle. Taxonomy (NCBI): domain Eukaryota; kingdom Metazoa; phylum Chordata; class Actinopteri; order Syngnathiformes; family Syngnathidae; genus Syngnathus; species Syngnathus typhle. The sequence continues at coordinate 3,189,367 of NC_083750.1, read as the reverse complement.
TGTCTTCATGACCCATTGTCTCTCTTTTGTCTGTCTGTATGTCTGTGTGTCTGTCTGAGTTCCTGTGAGCACACATGCAAGCAAGGCACTTTGAACAAAAGGAGGCGGAAAAAATGCTCTTAAACCGACTTATCGTCTGTTAAGAGAAAACAGATGTTTTGTTTCTGCAGCCAAGTGAGGGAATGAAATGTCGTGGTGATGAATGATTGGAGGATTCGCATGTTGCGGAAGCAGATCCCCATAGTGCAGTTGCAGTAGAATCTTGGTGGTTTTCTGAAGAAACATCACGTCAAAGTGGGGGGGAGTTACAGTTCCAAAAAACACGATTTCAGTTAGACAAGAATAATAGACTATTTGATATTTTTTTAATTGACATATATTAGACAAATTTCTGTCTATCATTCACTCATTTTCTTTCTTTTAGGGACCTCTTGGGCCTCCTGGACCACCAGGAACTGATGTAAGTCTTGAAAGAACAAAAGAGGGGGTGGGGAAAGGAATGATCTGATCGCTCTACGCTTATATTAGCCAAACACAGGCGACGTAGACTTAATTCCCCTTTGAGACAGTTTGAATTTGATCCCCTATGTTCAGGCTTGAGCCACACATCCAATTTCCTGAACACCAAATCCTGCAGCCTTTCACCTAACAGTCCTCTCAGTAAAATGTCAACAGCTGTTTTTTTTGGGGACGTAACTTGAAAAGGCTGCCATGGCCTTGTGAAAAAGTTATATAATGTTATTTAGAGGAGTGTGTTGCCATACAATAACATGCACTCCACCCTTCTCCTCAGGAATGTGAAATTCTGGATATCATCATGAAGCTCTGCTGTGAGTTATCCTGGAACTTTTTTTTTTTTTTTTTACACACACTCGTGCATACATTTATTGGCAGCCCCATATATTGCCTAATTATCTTTGCTTAACTTTCTTTGTGTGTGTTTTTTTTGGGGGGGATCCACTGCAGCTTGTTGTGGTAAGTACTTGCTGAAACCAAAGCAATTTGTCTTGAACGCTGAGTAATACCTGATGGTTTTAATGTGTGTCTTTTTTGGTGTCATCAGAGTGTAAATGTGCTGCTCTGGACTTGGCCTTCATTGTGGACAGCTCAGAGAGTATCGGTGCTACAAACTTTGCTCTTGCCAAGGACTTTATCATCACGGTTGTGGACAGATTGATTAAAGACCAGCAGGTCAAGGTAATGTCCTTCTCTGTGGTGTTGACTTCATATTCATTGTGTACCTAAATACTGAATGAATCCGTTTATTTTGTTGTGGCGGAAAAAGTACTTCATCAGAGATGTTGAGGGATAAAACCATGGGAACAAAAAAAAATGAAAAAAACAGATTGTGTCTTGGGGTTTTCGAATTGGCTCTCATTTGTCTCTCCAAAGACTCCACTCTTCCTGTTTGGATGTAATTAGTCAGGAAGGGTTGGGAACACAGAAATGATGGCAGAAGAAAACATATAACAGTAGGCATAACAAACAAACTGAAAAAATTTCTCCCTCTAACACCCACCCACCCCCCCACCCCCCAGTTTGCAGGTAATGAGTCCAGAGTGAGCGTTGTGCAGTACAGTGGCGCACAAGCCCAAGAAGTGGTTCAACTGGGCACCGACGTCAACACCCTCACTGAGTTTAAACAGTGAGTTGGCATACAAACACAATTGCCAAGGCACTGAGTCGCGTTGGCCAATGTAGAATTTGTGTGCAGGGCTGTGAAAGACCTCAACTGGTTGGCTGAGGCCACTTACACTGCTGAAGCTTTAAATTATGCTCTGGAAAACACCATCAAGCTAATGAGACAGGAGAACCGCGTGGTTCTCGTTCTCACCGACGGACGCTCCGATACTCTCAGGGATAAGATGCCTCTCAATGTCCTCTGTGGTAAAAACATCAGGGTGAGAAACAGACTGGCGTACACCCGTGGTGAGCGAGTGAGCTCATGTGGCTGAAAATGAAGTGTATCCATCTTTTGGCCTCAAGGTGGGAGGCTTAGGGGTGAAGGACTACTCAGGCCGTCAGCCCAACCAGGAACAGCTTGGAGATCTGGTGTGTGAGAGTGATCCCAAACCTGGCTTCTCCTTCGTCCTGGATAACTTTGCCGAGCTTCTTGATGACTCTTTCTTGCAGAACCTCACATCCAAAATCTGCCAAGGTATTCAATTGAAAAGCATGTGTTGTTCTTGTCCTTGGTTCTGTGAACTGACCTAGAATGTGTCATCTTCACGTGCAGATAAGAAGTGCCCAGACTACAAGTGCCCAAGTAAGTATGATTTTTTTTTTTATAACATTTTAACAATGTTACAAATTTTGTAATTACCTTGAAAATTATTATTATTATTTATTTTTGCATAGTGCATTGCTTGTATGATATTGATAATACTATATTGGTGAGGAGCGCTCTTATTGTCGCTTCCTTGGTTGTCTACTAACTTGGCATGCGTTGCAGTCTCCTTCTCTCAAAGTCACGACATCCTGCTGATGATGGACAGCTCAGCTAGTGTGGGCCAGAAGAACTTTGACATCAGCAAGACCTTCGTGCAGCGCTTGGTTGAGCGTTTCCTGAACGCTAAGAGGGAGAGGAGTGTCAATGTGAGAGCGGCTGTCGGCCAGTACAGCCGCAACGCCCGCATGGAGCAAGCCCTGACCACAAACATGACCCTCCTGTCCCATCACATCAACGAGATGACATTCCAAAACGACGGCACCAACGTGTTAGAGGCCATGGACTTTGCCATTAAGTCTCTCCCGAGCCGCGGCGACGGCAGCGGATACAAGAAGAAGGTGGTGCTGTTCTCAGACGGCAGGTCTCAGGCCGTCACCCAGGCCGTGCTGGAGAAACGGGTTCGCGAGCTGGCCGACGCCGGTCTGGAGCTCTTTGTAATTGCGGTGGGCAGCCAAGTCAACGAGGTCAACCTGCGCACGCTGGTGAGCAGGGGTCAGCGTGATGACATCAACTACGCTCAGCGCCACCTCTTCCGCGTGGCAGACTACCCCTCCCTGCTTCGCGGAGTCTTCTACCAAACCGTCTCCCGAAGAGTGTCTATGCCTTGAGCCCAGAAGAACAGGACCAGCGCTCTTCAATTTTTAGTCCCATTATGAATAGTCAGTCTCATTTACCATACACTGTTTTTTTTTGTAAAGAATGTCACCAAGCAACTATGATTGTTTTCCAGTGGACTCCCAAATGTAGACCACCATAGGGCTGCATGAGGTTGGATCATTAACAGGAACGATGACTTCAATTTGGATTTGAAACAATTGTTGCCTGTCACGCCTTAATCCGAATCACTTTGGTTTTGGGCCATTGGAACTAATTTAACTCATTCACTGCCATTGACGGCTATCAATGCACCAGGCTACCTACCACAGATCGATTTGAACTGGGCTGGCAGTAAACGAGTTAAACATGCATCAAAACTTGCTGACATTTTGTCTGCCTTTCTGGATCAAAGTCAATCAAAATATGTTTTAGGTTACTCTTGATTGTCACTCAAGGACCACAGATTATGCCTTTGCCACCAAAAAAGTCTTCCACTTTACAACAGTCACAAGTTTCGGCTCACCTTCATGCTTTGAGAATATGTGTTGTTGACTAAACCTGAGAAAATGTGTCCAAAGTTTTGACTGGTCCCGTACGAGAACCAGCCACAGATGTCAATTGAAAACAATTAAATTTCTAAAAATCTCATGATTCCTTATTTCTATTAATTCAATACTGAAAATGGCATGCTGTAAGAGCACAAATTGAAACCTATTCCCGAGCTGACTGGTTAACTTGAAATCTGCATTGGATCAACTAAAGCGGAAAACAGGATGTGACATCAGCCCTTCACCTGCGACTAATGAGAGCAGCTGGGCGCCACATGTGCCATCATGCCTAAAGGAGTATGTATACATGTATGCCTTAACGTGTTCGAAATGTAAATGTATGTGTCGAGGTGTTTTCCTTCTACTCCTAACCTCGGCTAATTGTTCCATAAACAATTCTGCCCGGTCCACCGGTTCAAATGACAGAACGACACAAACCTGCTGTATAATTTTTGTACAGTTTGAGAGGACTCTGTCAAACACACACATACATAAACAAACCTTCGTATTTCATTAGTGAGTTAGGAAAACATCTGTCATGCTTGAAGGCTGGAAAAGAACCAAGTTCCCCCCCTAGCCCCCCCCCCCCCCAAAAAAGAAGGCCACCCACTGAGAAGTGTGATTTGGTCACTTTTTATGTTATTGTCAACGGGTGGCACAGAGTCACTGTACAGTTGTGGTGCTATTAGTCTGTGTATCAACCGTTACCTATGTCAAGAACACTATTCACCGCGGATAAAAAACATCAGGGATGTCAAAAGTGCTTCTAAAATAAAGGTTGCTACACAAACATGGGCCTGCTCAATGTTATTTATTCACGCTCACATCCGCTTTTGGAAAACGTTCCAATTCCTTTAGATCAGGGGTCTCAAACTCCAGTCCTCGGGGGCCGCATTCATAAATGTTTTCCAAGTTTCCCTTGTTAAACACACCTGATGATTAGTTCATCCTCATGTTCTGCAGGAGCCTGCTTTAGATGGAGGGGAATTTCGAGAGATAAACCTCCAAAGTCAAAAACCCCGAAAATCATATTTTAGACAAGAAAATGTTCTACGAGGGAGTCAAACAAATTCAAAATCAAAGTTCAAGTCGTCATTTTATGTTGCATCACTCAAGATATCAGCAAAGCTTGTGTGTTAAATATTAAGACCGCAAAGTGTGGTTTGGTTTCTATATTTGTGTCATGACAAAATAGCACCACAAAGACAAAAAGTGTGATGACTGTTTAAACCAGAAATGGTTTTTTTTTTGCAATGTAGGAAAATGCTAGTCACTAGCTAGTGACTAAATGACTTTATATAATACATCATAAATTCACAATTGAAGCCTATCAATTTCAACTCCATGGATACACAAAATAAAAAGCTTGTATTGATGCGTAAATCTAAAAGTCTGACACATGTTTCATATTAAATGTTCACTTTTGGCCTACTGAACAATTCCAGTAGAAGCGTCTCCCTGTGAGTTACGTTCGAGACTTGATTTGGAGCCACTGTTTTGATCACCGCTTCGCTTGGGTGTGCAAGTTTAATGAGTCTGGTTTTAGTTTTTGATATGGCAAAGCTCCTCAGCGTATAATCAGGTAATTCAGTATTTTCTGAGACCGCACTTCCTCCTTCCCCCTGTTTTCCAAAGCTGCCTTTCGGATTCCTCTCAGACCTCAGTGCAAGCGTCCAATGCGAGTGACACAAGTTGAGCGAAGAGGAGCGACGAGGTAAGGACTCCCAGGTGCTTTGCCTCAACGGAAACCACATCTGGAGAAAGTGACATCAGGGATTCCGAAGAGAAACATGTTAGATTATCATAATTTAGTGTTTGCTTGGACTAAACGTGAGCACCCAGGAGCTGCGCTGCAAAACATCTCAAGTCAGTGCAGAGAACATACATGTTCTATTTCACTGTCAATGTCAGCATTCTGGTGCACATACATGTTTGATTGTCACGTTTCGCATACAGTATGAAGTGAATTCGTAGTTCTTTGGAAAAAGCAAAGTGATACTGGAACCGTTTATGATTCTGGGAACAATTATGCAAAATTCCCCCCGGGCTGAAAAGTCATCTTGGTCCATGTGAAAGACATTGAGGAAAGGAAAAAAAAAAAAAGACTGAGAGAGCATTTGTGAGAACTAAGAGGGTGAAAAAGAGAGTCTGCTTTACTCTTATTTGGGGGAGAGGGTCATTCCTGCTTTATGAGTCACAGTTTTAAGAGGGACCAGAACACCCCCTCCAACACTTTATTCCACCATCCCATGCACATTGCTCCACTCCTCTTCTCTTTTTAAGGGAAAACTTTTTCACGGCTAAGACAGAGATGAGATTCACTGGTGAGCAGCTGGACTCCTCCTCCTCCTCTTTTTTTTCTTCTTCATGCACTCTCCTCCTCCGTTTCCTCGGTAAAATGCTGCCAAAGACTTTGCCTCCAATCAGATAGGGACTCATAATCCACTGAGCTTTCCTGTCGTTGACATTTACAAACTTACAAGAGTCACATTCTAAATTTGAGAGACATTCGTAGAGTTCAGATGGCATTGGCTCATTGTCCGTTCAAAGCCCCATTTACAATTGTACCATAAATCACCACCAGTGACAAGTCCAGATCTTGGTCCATGTTTCACTCCACTGCTTGGAATCCATGCTGACCACGCTGTAGATAAAGCATTGCAGGATGTAGTACTGCAACATGGCCTTGAACTATATTTGTACTTCAGAGGAAGAATGGATGGACGGACGGACGGATGGACCAATGGATGGGATGTTTTAATCCAATTCAAAAGGTCAATTTTATAGGAAACTTTTTTTTTTTCCAAATTATAAAACTGAATCCAATTATATTTAGTATGTACCTAAATGATGACCAAAAGCGAAGTTCAGGCATCCATCAAAGTAAGCGACTGCAATTTAGTGACACCGTTGCTATATTTTGTGACTTTTCCAACCTCTTGAGCCTCTTCTTTTTTTTGGGTGATGAGCAACAAATCTGGGGACTTTTCATCATGTTTTTGGAGACTTCTGAATAAATGTGAACTCCCGGAAAATTCTCACCCCACCTTGTGAAAATAGCCCAACAATCCAGCATTACGCCACATGTTAAAATAGTTTTAAGCCTCTTTAGACTTAGTTTGTTTTGATGTGACAATCCAGTCTCAAGGAAATGTGTCACTAGACACACCCTACCCCATTTTTTATCGCTGAGCCAATGGTGTGTAAAGATTACGGTACCATAACGACAAAGGGCGGAGCTAGGAGACTGAACAAGGCAAGGAAACTGCTTCTGCTTGCAAAATTGGAGCCCATGTTATGTGCAAAGTTTTTCACCACGCAGAGATATTATTTGGAATAATTGTAATATTCTAACTGGTTAAAACAAAAAGGTTTATATAAGGTAAACTGGATTGAAAATGACTTCGAACATGTACAGTCAAACACCCCAACGGGCAATTTAGAACGACTTCCTTGAAACCTCAGTTCATGGCCATTGGCTTCGTGTATTTAGCGCTTCCTTTGGCTATTTTTTATTCCCGAAAAACAAATTGCGTCTGCAAAACATCATATGAAGAGCGCTCAAATTAGCAAGCCAATGTTGTGTTCGACCTTCGTACTTCCACAGCCTTCATTCGTGTAACAGATGTGGACCAGCATTGAAGAGCCTTTGACCCCTGCGTTGTTGCTGCAGAACACATTAGTGGCTACAAGCCACCGCAAGCCCTTTTCCAAATTCAACTGGACAAATTGACATGATAGAACATGTGGCTGCTGCAGCTGCCACGGCAACCATCAAGTGAAGATGAAATCAGACCAAGTGAGGTGCTGAAAGTGTGTTAATCCACGCAAGAGGAGAACTCCCAGCATGTCTTCAAACACATACAAACCGGCACACGAACGCGCACCTATACACACGTCAAGATGGTAAAAAGACTCAAGGACAGTCTGTCAGTGTTTAAGGCGCGTATAAACCTCTCTAACTACACCAAATAATTGGAAACAGACACAAGCAAGGGCGCTCTTTAGTCTGCGTTTCATCCTGTTTGGTTTTATTCACTTTCTCACCACATGTACTGTGATGAACCGCCTGGAAATATTTTCAATAAGGTGACTTGGGGTGGGGGGGCTCTAGACTTTTTACTACATGTCTTGTGAACATCACAAAATACCTGTGGAGTCATCATCATTTTTGAGGCCCAAATGCATTCATGTGTGTTTTCGTCAGTGGTGCCAAAAGCACTCCCACTTTAAGGAGAAGTAAAGATACTGTTTTGCTTTGTGTCAACATCTAAAGAAGTTGTAAACAGGAACATGACTATTTTGACAGAGACAGGAGTCGGAGAATGCAAACACTTGAAAATACAGAAACGTACTTTGGTACGTCCTGCCACTGTTGTATGTTGAAGGGTTAACACTCATCTGAAGCTTTGGCACAATTCCTTTCCACAGTGGCCACTGTTACAATGGGCCTGTCGCGCACGCACGCGCGCACACAGTGGTTCTTGCAGAGCCACGGCGCTCCCTAGCGGATGGTTGCGAACCTTTCTGCGCATACGGGAGGAGGGATCAGTGCTTTCGACTGGGGCTGGACCGGGACAGGAGAGCGAACGGAGGCTCTTCTGCGGAGAGTAAACGGGTGTCCAGGACTTTATTTCCCGTTTCTTCCCCCATTTTTTTGTCTGTGTACCCCCATTTATGAAATGAGGAAATAATCCACACTGGACCGGGGGTGCACAACGTTTTGAAGTTGGAAATATTTTAGGTAAGTGGTGTTTTTTTTTTTTTCCTTCCACAGTAATGTGCATTTCTATTTCTACTCATCTGTTCCTTTCTTCATCTGGCTCATTTTTGCTTTTATGTTTTTAAAGATGAGTTTACTTGTGTCAGAACAAAAGTTGATGTGGAAGGTAATTGAATCTCACAAAGTCTTTAATTCTTTAATTTTGTTGCTAAAATCGCTTCATATACGTTTGCTCTTTTTTTTTTTTTTTTTTTTTGTAAAGATTGAGTTAAAAACGCGTCACTTTCCCGGCCAGGCAGTGAACAGAGTAGGAACATCTGCACGAGCGACTTCTCGGGATCCTTTTACTTTTCATCCGCTAGAGGGAGACATAATTGATCCTTCGATGCGGAATTTTGACGAGGCCCAAAACGAGGCGTGAAACGTGAATCTAGTTGACTGGACGTGTGGGGGTTATTTCTTAATTTATTCATTTATTTGCCGTCTTTAGGTAGGCATTGCTTCGAATGTTCCGTGTGATTGCTGGTTAGCTTCACAGTTCAGAGGTTTGGGTTTTCAATCTCGACTTGCAATGTGCGGTTTACCTGCATAACATTAACTTGCATGTTAAATGAATTCAATGTGAATAGTCCATGGAAGAGTGAATATGCCCTCTGATTGACTGACGACCAGGCCAGGGTGTGACCTTGTTGCCTCCCGCCAAGATATAGGTTGGGATTGGCTGCAGATCACCTGCTGATAGGAGAATGGGTTATATTGGTGGATAGACATCTTGCCAAAATTGACATGTTCGGGACTGTCAGAGTTACAGCAGTATAGAACAGAACAACCCCCAACTAGTGGATTGGTAGGTGTATCCGGTCCAATCGCAAGCATTTCCCAGCTCTGACAAAATGAAACATTTGCATATGTTGTAAGTAGCCCTCGTATCATCTTTTCATGTGATACATAGCCAGACGTTTGTGAGTCTGCTTTGACGCCATGTCGGGAATGTTCAAACCCAAAGTTCACTCCTTCCATCATGTAACGTCACGACTCGTCAAACCCCATCATGTTTGTTTCTTGGCATCAGAAGCAGCAAGCTGTACTAGTGGTTTGCACATCTGAGAGTTTCTGACTTCAAGCCATCCTGTGGAGACTTTTGGTGTTCTCCCAATGCTTTGAATGTTCTTTTTCCCAAACACTCGGGCTTTCTCCCAAAATCCACGGGCACGGATGTGAGGTTCGTTGAACACCTCAAATTTTCCATGTAAGCGTGAATGTTTGTTGCCCTGTAAGGGCCCTGACTGGAGATCAGTCTCCACTTTCATCTAAAGAGGATATGTGTAACAGAAAAATGATTGTCTTCATTTGCTTGGTGTATGGCTGTGTGTGTTAACAGAACGGACAAGAACATGGAAGGGTTAAAGGTCATTGCGCTGTGCCTTATTTTTGGAACCCTGAGTAACGGCCAGCTACTCGAATGCAACAGTAAGTGGATGTTTATCTGAACAGCTACAGATCCTCATCATCATCTTATCTTATCAACTTGATAACATCCATGTCCGCCCTTCTACTTTTTCCAGAGAAGAGAGAATGCCCTATTGATGTGTACTTCACCATTGACACGTCTGAGACCATCGCCCTGCAGGAGTCCCCCCCTGGATCACTTGTGGAGAGCATTAAGGTTCATTTTCAATAGCAACTCTAGCATCTAAAGTCAATCATTGTCCCCCCTTGACATTTTCCCATCCAAAGTACAGGAGAGACACAATTTAACCTTGCAAAGAATATCTTTGTTTATTGTTCTGCTTCTTTCTATTGTAGCGGTTCAGTGAGCAATTTGCAGATCGTTTAGAAGCGGCCGAACTTCGAGGTGCTGTTCGAATCAATTGGAATATCGGTGGGCTGCACTTTTCCCAGAGACAGCAAGTGTTCAGCCGCCTCGGATCCAAGACTGATTTCATCTCGGTAAGTTTCACCGGCAGCCTTTGATGAAGATGGGATATCTTGGGGTTCTTTTCTCTGACATTTGACTGTTGCCAGGGTGTCAGGGGAATTCGTTACCTGGGCAAGGGCACCTACACAGACTGCGCCCTCACCAACATGACCATGGAAATGCTGCGCTCACCCTCATACCCCACCGCCCTGAGATTTGCCGTGGTCATCACCGATGGCCATGTGACCGGAAACCCCTGCGGGGGAATCAAAGTGGCGGCAGAAAGGGCGCGTGACGAGGGCATCGGTATTTTTGTGGTGGCGGCTTCCAAGAATATTGATGAGACCGGGCTGAGGGATATTGCCAACGCTCCAGCTGCAGTCTACAGGAGGGACTTCTTGGCTGTTGATCTGAGCTCTGGAAGACCTGTCATCCATACAGACACCATTGACCGCATCATTAAGACCATGGTGACTCAAACGCAAAGCTACAAATGTAGGCACACATTGAGTAGTCTGTTTCTTATAACAACTTGTTTCGTCTGTATTTTTTCCACAGAAACATCAAGCATTTGTGGAGGTGAGACAAAACACCATCAAGACTTTCCAGAATGCAACTTGAATGATTTTTCTCTCCATCTCCTACAGTGCTATCAAGTGTCTTGCCTGGAGACAGAAGGGCCACCAGGTCCAAAAGGCCATCGAGGCCAGAAAGTGAGATTCTCATACACACACACACTTTTTGCAATGTTTGTTGTACAACTTTTCCACTCACAACTTATTTTCACCGCAGGGTGCTAAAGGAGACAATGGTGATCCAGGTCCAAAAGGTCAGATAGGTCGCCCAGGTGACCCAGGTATCGAGGGGCCCATCGGTCAGCCTGGTATTAAAGTAAGACAAATTTCCAACCGCATTTAGAGGAGGAGCATGTGAATTTTGCTCTGATTCTCTGTTTTTCATTTACTTCTGTGTAGGGAGAATCAGGACTTACAGGCGAGAAGGTGAGAGGCTTTGGTCTTAGTCCGGTAGAAATTGGGAGGCAAAGAAAGATCATGCCAAGTGACCGTGAATGACTTTTTTTGTCCACAGGGAGAGTTGGGGACCCAAGGGAAAAAGGTACATCTTTCTTATTCTTAAATATTATTATGATTTAGTGTGATCATTTGTTTTCTTAATTGCATCTTTTTCTTGTCATCAGGGTGTAGCCGGAATCCCAGGGCGCAATGGAACAGATGGGCAGAAGGTAAAGAATATCATTTAACTTCAACACCTTTTAATTTTCAAAACAGTTTGCAACAGTGATATTTTTGTTCCACTGTTTGATGTTCTATTTGTGATTTGCTTACAGGGTAAAATTGGACGGATAGGCGCTCCTGGCTGCAAAGGAGACCCCGGAGACAGAGTATGACAAAGATATTATCAACCCAACCGTGAACAAGCGTGTTTTGGCACACTTTGAAAATATTGTTTACACTCGCAGGGTTCTGATGGTCATCTGGGAGATGTCGGTGAACGTGGTCTTCCTGGAACTGCTGGAGATAAGGTAAATAAACAAAACTTCAAGGAAATCAAGTGTATCATCTATCACTCTTGTCGGAATTATCTGCCTGCAGGGAGATCCTGGACGTCCTGGAAGATCTGGTCCTCCTGGATTGGCTGGCGAAGGTGGACCTAAGGTGACAAGGACGATGAAAACTCACATCATCGGTTAACTTTTAAATCACTCGGAATGATGGAGGACAATTGTGGTTTACAGGGAGAAAGGGGAAGTCCCGGATCGCCCGGTTTACCTGGACTCAAAGGATCTGCTGTAAGATGATAAAAAAATTACTCAAGAAATCTCAGATTCTTTCACATTTACTCATCTGTGCGTTGTTTTCTAGGGTACCCCAGGACTTCCTGGATCAAGAGGAGAGCTTGTAAGAACAATTCAATAATTGGCTTTCTTTCTGTTTTTGAGTTGGTTTGGATTTGGTCTGTGTTTGTGTACCAGGGGAGGCGAGGAGATTATGGACCAAAGGGTACTCAAGGACCAGATGGAGTCCAAGGGGACAAGGTATGATTTAGTATACTTTCTCAAAACCACCTCTTAGGTCTGTTTTTATTGCGGGAAATCTGAAGGAACCAGAAGCTAATTGAGCTAAGTTTTTGTTGTTGTTTACTGTTGTGAAAGTGTCTCTTATGTTTTTGGACTGTTCTTTATATTTAGGGTGAAATGGGATCAGAGGGCTTGAGGGGTCTTCCAGGTGAATCGGGAAACAAAGGCGCAAAGGTAAGAGGACATTCTCAAATATTTTTAAATGAGAGTAATTCTAAATCACCTCTCATCTAAACAGGGAGACAATGGTCTTCCAGGCCCCAGAGGACCACCAGGTACACCAGGAGAGCCAGGACGAAATGTAACTCAAATGTTTGATTTGGGAATATCAACCAAAGCTGTAGTTTTGAACATAAACTCTAGTTTATTTTCATCGTAGGGTACACGAGGTGACCCTGGTGATGCTGGACCAAGAGGTGATCCAGGACAAGTTGGACCAAAGGTGGATGTCTATCTGTCTGTCTTCATCGTATATGATGTAACATGATGAGTGTTTTAATTGCTTCTTTCACATCCATTCAGGGAGACCACGGAAGACCTGGTTTCAGTTATCCTGGACCAAGAGGATCATCGGTACCAACAACTAGTTTACATCTACGCCTGAGCTGTGCCACAACAGTTGACGGCTTTTTTTGTAGGGTGAGAGAGGAGAGAAGGGAAATCGTGGACCTCGTGGCGGCAGAGGAGATTGTGGTCCCAAGGGTGATCCCGGACAAAAAGGAACCCCAGGAGAGCCAGTAAGCATCACTTGTTTGTCATATCAAGTCTTTGAATTGTGCAGGTGTAACTTCTTTTTCAACAGGGTGAACCAGGACATCAGGGTGAGCCTGGACCTCGAGGACTTCGAGGAGAAATTGGGCGTGATGTAAGTAAAGAAAAACTACGTCAAGCTAATTTCAAGGCCTCATCTGATTAAGTCATTGTTTCTTCTGCAGGGAGATTCTGGTCCTGAGGGTGACCCTGGCCTCACTGTAAGATTATTGTTTTTATCGCATCCATTCAAATATGGCACACATGATTTGATGATCATATCTTCCTGCAGGAATGTGATGTGATGAATTACATCAGGGAAACGTGCGGCTGCTGTGGTGAACCTCCATTCATATCTATGATGTCATCAGAGTCAACGTCACATGACTCGCATCCTTATCGTCTGTGTTTCTGCTTGCAGATTGTGAAAAACGATGTGGTGCTCTGGACATTGTGTTTGTGATTGACAGCTCTGAGTCAGTTGGCCTGACTAACTTTACTTTGGAGAAAAACTTTGTCATCAACACCATCAACCGACTAGGATCCCTGGCCAAAGACCCTCAGTCAGAAACAGGTATGGGAATACTTTGTCAGCTCAAGCTTCAGCTCTCTCAACTTGATTTTGTTTCCAGGTACAAGAGTGGGAGTCGTTCAGTACAGTCACAGCGGAACTTTCCAGGCCATCCGGCTCGACGATCCCAAAATTGATTCCCTCTCTTCGTTCAAGGTCTCACCCGAATATGGACGATTGTTGTTTCTTTAACATTTTGCTGTTGAGTCATCGTGTCACCTGACAGAATTGTAACTTAAGCACAACAATAAGTTTGATGTTGATTTTTAACCTAGTTCTGCTCTGTAGACCCTAATCACTTGTTGGATGTTTTATATTCAGGACGCAGTGAAGCGCATGGAGTGGATTGCTGGAGGAACATGGACTCCATCTGCTCTGAAGTACGCCTACGACAATCTGATCAGGGACAACCGTCGAGCCAAAGCCAACGTTACCGTGGTGGTCATCACCGACGGACGCTTCGACCCCAGAGATGATGATTCATTGCTCACCTACCTCTGCAGGTACCTACCACCTGGAAAGTACCATCAACCTTGACGTCAAGCGAGATTGAGCTAATGCTTTATTGGGGCGTCCACTTGTTTGTTTGCAGTGATCCCAGCGTCGATGTCAGCGCCATCGGTATTGGAGACATGTTTGATCAGATTGAAGAGAATGAAATTCTCAAGAGTATAGCCTGTCAGAGGGATGGAAGGGTGCTGGGCATGAGGCGTTTTGCCGACCTTGTGGCAGAGGAATTCATTGACAAGATTGAGACAGTCCTCTGCCCAGGTACGTGGACATAAACAAGGACACAAAAGGTTTATAAAAGTAGATCCTGGCTAAATCTGTGTTTGTCTTTCGTTCAGATCCTGTTATTGTATGCCCGGACCTGCCATGTAAGACAGGTAAGCTTTTGGAAGGCTTTACAACTTGGAGAAATGACATTTGTCAATCTGGTACTTGCATTACAGTATGTGTCTGTCTCTGTGCCCGTCTCTTTGTCTTTCCAAATTGTGTTAGTCCATCTCGTCGACATTTTTGCTGTTCTCGCAATCAATTACCATTTAAAACAAACATGAGTCTGTACAATGGTGATACTATATTACTTTTAGTATTTGAACTTAAAGGTGAACAAAATAAGGTTTCACAAAGTTTTTTTTCTTCATGCGCCAAACAAACCAAACATTTTATGTATTGTCCAAACATCAACCTATAAAATAAGTCAAATTGACCCCAAATCTCTCCTTGTAAAATGTACTTAGCATTTCTGAGTAGAAAAACTTTGCTAGGTTTTTCTGAGTGAATTTCACTCGCCAGTTTTTACAGTGTAAAAAAAAAAACTTTGCCCGCGTCGCGTGGTGTTGGTGGGACGCCGCCCACAATGTTATTCCGCCCCCTTGTTGCAGGAGGGCGCTTCACTTCACGGCAAGGCCCTCCCGCATGGAGGCCTCTAGCCGAGGAAGGCACCCCCTCATTGGTCCCGACCTCTTTGGAGGGTGTCGCCGGCCTTCTGAAGCAACTGGGCAAGGAACAATATGGTGTTGGCGTGGCAACCATGGCATACACAGCCCAACGAGCAAAACTGGCCAAGGGGACAGACAGGCAGCAGTGGACCCAGCTGTTCATCGACTCCTTCAAATATGTCTATGGAGACATCATGGGAGACCCTGAGAAAGCTATAGGGCTCTGCTAATGCTAATATGCTAACCCCGCTACCTCACAAATATGCTTAATGCTGGACTTGGAGATCTTAACACCACTGCACCTTTTATGTCGTGCAATATAAATAACATTATGCGGGTCATTTTGTTTATTGGCTAGATATGGCAGGCAGGCTTCCCAAAAGCAAAACAAAGAATTCTCAGTACTTTACCAGGGACTGTGTCCAGGGAACTTAAATCATGACGCATGATGGATGTCATCCATTTGTTGGGAGAAAAGTTGTATGGAGCCATTGATGCTTCTCCTGTGGAAGGTAGTTTTGTGATGAAGCCTTATTTCCATCGTGAATTACTGGCTTGTGGAAATGACTTCATATAATTAGACATTTTGCACATATCCATGGTTCCGTGATCAGCCACAAAGGTCAACTTACACACAATATTGTGTATGAATCAGATGTCTGGCGTTGTGTTGATTAATTTCACTTGGGATGTAATTATGGTGCCTTTATCTTTTTAAGAGACTTAAAACCAGCTATGGTTTTTATATGTGCATGTTTTGCTGCATGTGGCTTGGCTTGTAGCAGAATAACTTGGACAATTGATGACTTGATGGCTTTCATCTCAGCTGTTGTTGTCATACCAGCTCAGTGACTGCAACTTGCAAATGTGAATTTTGTAAAGAATATAGTATGTTATATATTGGAACTGAATAAATTGGCATAGAAAGCAAATGGAATGGTTTCCTGTCGAATTGGACTTTCCAGTAATTGCAATCAAAGGCTCACTTGATATATATTTTTTTTTGTGTGTTTCAGAACCTGCTGTGGCCAGCTGTGTGCAGCGGCCATTGGATGTGGTGTTCCTCTTGGACGGCTCTGAGCGGATGGGACTGGAGAACCACCGGCGGGCCAAGGAATTCATCGACAATGTGGCTCGTCGCCTCCCCCGGGCAGATGGCCCATCGGATGAGAGGAGCGCTCGTTTTGCCTTGGTGCAGTACGGCAGCCCGACAGAACAGCGAGTCGAGTTCCCACTCACGCACAATCTGACAGTGATCTCTGATTCGCTGGCGAGAGTAACCTACATGGACTCTTCCTCGGCTCTGGGCAACGCAATCATCCACGCTGTCAACAATGTGGTTTATCGATCAGGTGCTCAGGTAAACACAACACACAGTCACGTTGGAGGAATGAGTAGCCTATGCTCTCATGTCTCCCTTGAGAAAAGTTCCTGGTTATTTCACGACAGTGACTCGAGTCCAGAATGCTAACAAATTGTGAACCCAACCCAAACATTAAATGACCGCAATTCCTCTTGGCCTAGAAAAATATGGTAGGTCATCTGAGATGAGTCTCAGGTTTGGTCATTCTTTCCTCCCATAACAACAATTTTTGGAATCTGCTCCCTTTGGTGGGAAATGAATGAAAATCTCATCTGCTTACTATCACAGCCTGAAAGAAGTCCATTCTAACTTCACTGAATTTTTTTTAATCACCCATAGAAATGAATTTGAGGTTGTCCATTTGTAGCTTCTTTTATACAGAAATATTAATCTTAAAAGATTGCTCGATACAATTTTTTTTCAAGATGGATACCAGTATGAATACTTGATATCAGTAGCCAACCATCCCTAATGTTGACAATTCATCATGTGTGTTGCAGGGCAACCGCTTAGCTCGTCGTAACGCTGAGCTGGCCTTTGTGTTCATCACCGATGGCATTACGTCCAGCGAGCAGCTGGAGGAGGGCGTGTCCTCAATGAAGCGAGCCGAGGGTGTTCCTACGGTGATCGCCCTGGGAAGTGACACAGATGAGGAGGTGCTGCGGAAAGTGGCGCTCGGTGACATGTCGTCCATCTTTAGAGGCGACGACTACGCCATTTTGAACAAGCCGTCTTTCTTTGAGCGTTTTGTCCGCTGGATATGCTAGTGAGGAACTGCAATGCTCTCTCTACGCCACAGAATTAGAATTGGTAGAATGAAAGAAGGAGCTTACCTTCAGCGTACACATGAACACAAAAGCACCAACCAAGTCTCTACGTATGAGCATGATCATTAGCAAATGTAAAGCACTGATGCAGCTTGATATGGGTGGAGATTGTTTTACCCTGCCCAAAAAAAGAACGACCCTTTAAGTTAGGCCAATCTTCAATCACTAGTTTCTATTCTATTAATTCTAAATCTATGGTCAGCTGTCCAACCTAAAGAAACTACTCATCAAAGATTTGTATAATATGCATTTATATGAACCAAAATGCCGACTTTATTTGGAGGTTTTTCTTTTTCTCTCTCACTGTTGTCACAAAGTCAGTGTTTATTAATGAAAGGTGCTAAAGCAGAGAAAAAGACAAAGCCATTTGTACTTCTGATGACTTTTTTCTATTATTTACATTATAAGAAACTGTACAATAGTTTGTCAAGGGAATTAAAACCATCTCTCATATCCCACTTAAATGCCACAGGAACAGACAATACACGCTCATGCAAATCTGAAAACAGACACAACATCTGTAAACGTGAAATCCAAATAAAGTCAAATGTGGTGACTCCAACTGTCTTATTTTGTGTTTAAAAATGCATGTTTTGTGTGACCCGCGTTATTTGGGTGAAGTTAGTTACTTATTGTCACAGGTTCAAAGTGCCACATTTGTCCCCCCAAACAAACACACACGTGCACGCACGCGTGCACGCGCACACTTACGCGTACACGCGCACACACGCACGGTGGCGCGCAAAGAATCGATAGGGCGCAGTCGCAACGAAGGACGCTTCTCATTACTCCAATTGAATTGAGACATAGCCCGCAACCCCCTGCGCAAAAAAATAAAGTTCAAGTCTGTCTTTCCTATAACTCCAATTGAATTGAGACATAGCCCGCAACCCCTGGTGGAAAAAAATAAGGTTGGCCCAAGCTTCTCTGCATGAATGATCCAGTTGTAGGACAGAACTTCCACTCGCCCTTTAACGGTGGGTAGAACCGAACAATATATTATTTGCGTACGTGTGTACGGGTGCGTGCCTTTTAGCCTCAAAACTAGTGCTCAGAGTTTTTCATCCACTTGTAGTTTTCAAGTTCAGCGAAATGCCACAAATGTAAAGAAATTATCTAAAACCAGGGTTTCGTTTTTGGGCCAATATGTGGTCTCATGCATTCAAATTTAAGTGCAGTGTGTTTTCTAGTGCTGCCAATATGGATGGGGAGCCTCTCTCAGCCCTGTGCACGCCTGCTCTGGTGGTCGACGTGGACAAAGTGAAGAAAAATGCAATGAGGATGATTGAACGATGTGAGAAGCTTGGAGTTCAGCTTCGCCCTCACATGAAGACCCACAAAACCCTGTACGATCACACACATACACAAATGGACAAAAAGCACTCAATGTTCACTGATTTTATTTTTTTGCAACAAATTATAATGATAATGAATTCATACATGAAAGTCAATCAATCTGGGGGTGAGCAAGCTGTCTGGAGAAGTAACTATAATAATATGGAAAGCAACCAACAATTTCTGTATTGGTATGAATGAGTAGCTCAGTCACGAACAATATAGGACGCTGACTAGTGTGTGTGTATGTGTTTGCTATCATCCAGTGAGTGTGCTGACATAATGACACGGGGTTCACGGCGGTGCATAGTGGTTTCCACCCTGGCAGAGGCCTGGTTTTATGCTGACCATGGATTTGATGACATCCTCTATGCTTATTCTCTACCTTTTGATAAGGTTCTTTCTCTTCTCTCTATTAGCCATATTATACATTCTATTGCAGATCACATGATGATGTACAGGAACGCGCAACTGGTGGGCATTAATTCTAGATGGAATTTTGCTAGTCGCGGGCCAGCATGTATTTTGTACATCTTTAAAATTGGTGGTCCTCTCCATCATTGAAGTTGCTCATCCCTGATCTATTACAAACAACCAAACTAAATCTGTCAATATTAGATGATCACATCACCAATTATCCTCATCTTTTGCTAGGTGGAGCGTTGTGCCATCTTGTCAGAGAGACTGGAGCTCTTTCAAGTTTTACTGGACCATCCGGATGCTTTGGAGCAGCTCAAAAAGCGACCGTTGAAAGATGGTCGACTGTGGCATGTCTGGTTGAAACTGGACTGTGGCAACGGTAGAGGTAAGGAGGCAAGAATGGCAAAATAGGGCTAATAGTACTGTATGTACTATTTATAACAGCTGCTGATTTCATTTTTTTCTTGTAGCTGGCATCCTGCATTCAGAGCCAGAGGCGCTCAGACTGGCACAGGCCATTGCTGAGACAGCAGGCGTGCAGCTAACAGGCGTGTACGCTCACTGTGGCAACACCTACAACTGCATAGGGGTCGAGGAAATCCAGGCAGTCGCAAAGGAGACCACCAGCTTTACTCTGGAATTCATGGAAAAGTGAGTGCACATTTTATTCTGGGTATTCTCAGCTAATTTAAAGTTGTCTTTGTCATCATCATTTTGGGAGTAATTTATCAAGTATACAAATATACTATTTGGTTGTAATACTTTTCAAACTAGTGTTTCTTTTCCTTCAGGTTAAAGGCTGTTGGCATTACCTGCAAGTCCAGCATTGGCTCCACCCCCTCCTGTAGTCACCCAGTCCAAGACATGGCAAAGCTTAGTGAGGTGCATCCTGGAAATTTTGTCTTCTACGGTGGGTGCTTGTACTAAAGATGTCGCACCTGCCATTTGTGTGAGTGTCAATTACTGAATCTTGCTCCGTCCCATCACATTGCTTGCTTCTAGATGTGCAGCAGTCTCTCATTGGCTCATGCAATGTTGAAGACGTGGCTGTCCGTGTTTTGACAAGAGTCATAGGTCACTGTCCCCACAGGAACCAGCTACTGATTGATTGTGGGTGGGCTGGGTTAAGGTACGTCCTGCATCCAGGCCCAGTTTAATACACAGGACCCAAACCAAATACAGTTGTGAAGTTATGTAAGTGTAAATTCAATTTCTGCTCCTTTTTTTTTTTTTTTATCCCTATAATGCATATTACTCAAGTTTGGATGGGGCTGGGAAACTTCCAACAGGATACGCTGTGATCGAAGGGCATTCAAACCTCAAGTATTTGCAAATTTATATAGTTATATAAATAATGTCTCATGAACCAATTACAAACTTGAATGTAGCTTACCATCTATGTTTTCTTCCAGGTTATTATCCATGACTCAGGAGCATGGAAGAGTGGAGCCTATCTCAGGAAAACTGGATTACAGCATGTACCCTCTGGGCTTTCTACTCGCATTGATTCCATACCATGTTAGTGTCCTAATGTCGGACTATGCTCATTTATTTGTTAACTTTGCTCCTATTTGACTCTGGGGGGTTTTCTGTTGTTGTTTTTTTGCAGTCATGTGCAACAGCCGTAATGCATCCTGTGTATCATGTGCACTCAGAAGGCGTTCTCGTGGGCAAGTGGATACCAACACGTGGATGGTGAATAAATGTAAATAGATCCCTGAAACGGTTTACCTTTATGCAGTTGTTCTTTTCTCATACTAATCAACCATTCAGGCATAGAAGATGTGTCAATGAACATGGCTTTTGAACAGTTGTTTTGTGTCAAAATTAGGACCAGAACCAGCTTCATTGGCCAAGTTTGTGCATGCATGTTATCATTATCTAAATATTGCAGTATGTATTATGAATCGTTTGTAGTAAGGAGAATTTTATTACAGGCCACTCTAGACCACAGTTGTCTTAAGCATTTGATCATACGCTACAGGTATGAATTATTTTGGATATACGAGTGCTTAACTTCAATAAATGTAAAATAAATGTTTTATGCTCCCTTTACACGGGCGGTGTTTGGGATGTTTTAATATAACGCCATTGTATGTGCACGCATGAAGGAAATCTCTTTACATTACCGAATTTATGTATCTTGCTCATGTTTGGTTGAAGTGTTACTCTTTAATGGCTTCTTCTTAAACATTGTGACATGTTTTGAGCAAGTAGGGAAAAGTTCATAAAGTGTAAATGATACCAAGGGTGGGAAGTAACAAAATAATATCCCACTTAAATAGGTCTTTTAGGTATCTGTAAAATAGTAATTTATTTGTTTCTACTTTTTACTTTTATTATTTGTTTAAAGTAAAAGAAATGTCATGTTGTTTATAAAATAAGTTCCAACAATCTGTATACATAGTTACAAGTTTTCTGATTGTATTGTTTTAAATTATGTAATTCTTTTAAATGTTTTAGATAAGTGCTCGTAATCCCTGATGGTCAGTGGTTTTTATGCGAAGCTTTCACCGGCCGCGGCTAGGGAACGATTCCCGGTCAGAGAACCATATGCAGCCATAGGGGGGCACATGTCAGTGTCTCCTCTGTGCCGGTCCCAAGCCCGAGTAAAATGCAGAGGGTTACGTCAGAAAAGGCATCCGGCGTAAAAACTGTGCCAAATACTACTCATGCGGATCATCTGGACAAAACAAGTGGGTGTTTTGCTGTGCTCGGGGAAAAGCCGAAAGGAGCCACAGGTGAGTCCTCGCAAGCTTCAAGTTGGATTTTTTTATTCTCCTGCGGTTTCGAAAGCGGCACACCGAAGTGCATTCTAGGACATGTTGTTTTACTAGAGTGTACGTTCTAATTGGTCGAAAGTGAACTTTCACCTTTCACGTGGTTTAAAACTTCAGCGTGATGGCGCGGAAAGCTGTGTTTTGTGCTAAAACGTGATCGACTATTCGTTTTATTGCTGTAAAAGCTTATTCCTGGAGTCATGAGTCTGTTGGAGGTGAAGTTCATCGGGGATAGGGATGTTCTGGAGCACATCGTTGACAAGCAAGAGGGTAAGTATGAACTACGGTTATTCAAAGATCGAATTCTTCTCTTCATGTCGTTCTGAGTGGTGTTGATGTTTTTAAAGTGGTGCCAAGCAGTTCTGGCAAAATTCACAAGATGGTCACGTTCAAGAGCCCGAAGGGACGACGAGCCAGAGACGAAGAAGTCAAAGAAAGGGATGAAAATGCCCTCCTTGATGAGCAGAACTATGTTCAAGCTCTTTGCGCAGAAAGTACACAAGGTAAAAGAGAGATGACACTGTGACAATTTTGAACGAATATTAGTTTTACATCTTCTATCAATTTTTCCTAAACCACTTAGTCTGTTTAACGTCATTACTAGATAGACCCTATGTCAGCTAATCTTGGCTGCGAGGCACGTTACACTCAAAACTAGATGCCATCATTTTTTTATTTTATTTTTAAAAGATGATGAGGGTATGTCCGGAGTTGCAGGATCGTCCATTTTCACTTTTCAGAGAAACAAACGGGGCCACAGCATGGCCCAGACTGGTGAGTGACTATTTTCTATCTATCTATCTATCTCTATCTATCTCTATCTATCTGTCTATCTGTCTATCTGTCTATCTGTGTCTGTCTATCTATCTATCTGTATCTATCTATCTATCTATCTATCTGTCTGTCTGTCTGTCTGTCTGTCTGTCTGTCTGTCTGTCTGTCTGTCTGTCTGTCTGTCTGTCTGTCTGTCTAAGCCTTTTATACATGCAATGTTTGTCATACATAGCAAATGAACCTTTTATACATGTGATGTTTGTCATACATAGCAAATGAACTGGCACGAACTCCAGGGAAAAGTGTGAGCTTCAGCACAACTCCCAGCATTGAGCCCTCTACTCCCACTCGGGCAGGCCACAGTAAGTTCAGCATCTCCTTGCTATGTGGCTCGTTGTTATAATTATCCACATGCCCTTCAGTGCATTCTGTCTCTCTACGCAGACCTCAGAAGTAAAAACCAAACGCCGCAACGGGTGAGCCTTGTTTTCTTCTGCTTTTCATATGCTGCTTACAAATGGAACTATTTTCTCACTTGCTTCTTTTCTGACAGCGCAAAAAAATACAGTTTGTCTCCACAACACCCCACAGGCTGAGGAAGAGAATGTCAAGTAAGTGTAACCAGCAGATATTAGCTCTTTTAAAATCTACAAAAAGCACTAACTAAAATGTGTAACATTGATGGCCTGTTCAGCTCCCAGCCTTCGATCAGACAGCGACAGTGAGTTTTCACCCTCCGACTCTGAGGAAGAGGAGGATGACGTCATGGTAGATGAAGCGCAGAAAGTAAAGAAAGATGTTGGGGAGAACCAGACTCCAAGGACACCAAGTAAAGGCTTATCAGCAGCACTCTACAGGACCCCTGGCAAAAAGAGCAAGAGCACTCCTGAACCTGTCAACCAGCCCACCATGGTTGAGGACTATTTTGAGGCCCACGGCACCTCCAAAGTTTTAACGTCGGACCGCACACTCGATCGTTTACACACACCTAAATTAGACAGGGTGAGCTGTAGTCAACCATTTTCCCTTGCCCTTGATGCTATCCTAATAGTGTTTCAACTATATATTTGCTTGCCTTACAGGAGACACTCATGCAGCTCTTAGAATTAAACCCCTCCAGTTACCTTCAAGAGATCAAGTACCTCCACAACAAACATACAAAGCACTTTGGGAAATGGATGCTGCAATTACAGTAAGTGAGGGCATTTTTTTTCTGTGGTTCTTGCATTTTGACCGGAAGGAAAAAAAAAAAAGATGAGTGCTTGTTTAAAGATTGGGATTCAGCGTGCTGCTCTACGGATTGGGCAGCAAGAAAGAGCTCCTGGAGGAATTTCGGTCTTTTTACTTGTCTCAAGAAATGCACCTGGTGATTAATGGCTTCTTCCCTTCCATCACTCTGAAATCGGTGAGTATGCACCAAAAGAAGAAAAAACAAAATAATTTCAACTCGTCAATTATGTTGGTTAAGCACGATTGATTGGCATTTTCTTTCAACAAATGTTCCTTCAGATTTTGAACACTTTGACATGTGAGGTTCTTGAGCACCAGGGTAGTTTTCGAACACCATCCGATCAGATCCAGTACATCTCCCAAAAACTTCAAGATAGTGAGTTTGTTTGTGTCCTCGGCTTTAATTTAATGATTAAAAGAAAAAAAAGTTTGCAGGGTTTGTTGAAGTTTAAATCTACCCTTGAGACAGGCCCAGATCTTCATATCTACGTGTTGATCAATAATATCGATGGACCAATGTTGCGAGGAGAAAAGACCCAGAGCGCCTTGGGGCAGCTGGCATCCCTACCCAACATTCACTTTGTGGCTACGATTGACCACATCAATGCGCCTCTTGGTTGGTTTTGAGCTTTTTTTGTTTGTTTGTTTGTTTGTTTGTTTTTTTAAATGCTGTCCAAATTGTCAATTTGTTCTATATATTCCCAGTTTGGGACCAGTTTAAACAGAGTCAGTTTAACTGGCTGTGGTGGGAGTGTGTGACATTCAAGCACTACACTGAAGAGACGTCATACGAGAACTCTCTGCTGGTGCAGCAAACGGGGGCTCTGGCTCTGTCTTCCCTTACACATGTTCTCCGCAGTTTGCCTCCAAACGCACGGTACTTTCTACGCCTTCATTCTGTAAACATGTTTTGGCAGCTCTTAATGCTTACATTTGTTTTGCAGAGGAATTTTCAAGGTCCTGGTGAAATTTCAGCTGGAAAACAAAGATAATCCTTCATACACAGGTACATTCAATATTTCAAAAGTTTCTTTTCAGGATTTTCTATTGATATTTTTATCCCGTGCAGGATTGTCATTCCAAGATTTTTACCAACGTTGTCGTGAGGCATTTTTGGTGAACTCTGACCTCACTCTGAGGACTCAGCTGACCGAGTTCAGAGACCACAAACTGATACGGACGCGCAAGGTAAATTCCTGCTAAACTGTGGAAGCAGATGCTCAGTAGTTGTTTTTTTAAAGCATTTTATAGAAGATTTAAGTTAAAGTTCCAATGATCGTCACACACACATCTGGGTGTGGTGAAATTTGTCCTCTGCATTTAACCTATCCCCGTGTGATTTTGATCCATCCCATGGGGGAGAGGGGAGAAGTGAGCAGCAGCGGTGCCGTGCTCGGGAATCATTTGGTGATCTAGCCCCCCAATTCCAACCCTTAATGCTGAGTGGCAAGCAGGGAGGCAATGGGTCCCATTTTTATAGTCCTTGGTATGACCCGGCTGGGGTTTGAACCCACAACCTTCCAGTCTCGGGGCGGACACTGTACCACTAGGCCACTGAGCTAATCAAATTACCAACTTTAGTGATATTCAAATTCAGAACTTCCACAGTATTTGCCAACTGTTTAATATTTTTTATTGAAAAGGCATGCAATTCATGTTTACAGCAATTTATTAATTCTCCAGGGTGCAGATGGTGTGGAGTACCTGATGGTTGCTGTGAATGCAAACACACTGTTGGACTTCTTGGAGAATGAGGAGGGTGGGTGACTGAGAAGATCACTATAAATCACACTCTTATTTATAGCTAACAAAAATATAATGGTTTGTCAGCTAACTCACAAAACAGATTCAGTCAAAATAGACCTGGTTTAATTGACTTAGTCTACACCTCCATCCTTACCTTGTCATTCATTGTGTTGAAGTATGTATGATGTGTGCTAAAAGCAGCAGAACAAATAAATTCAGTCAAACAGCAATTCATCTCTTACAGAAATAGATTGACCTTTAATAAAAGATACATTTTGTTCTTGTAAGGCAGCATTCATGATACAACATGGTGATTTGGTTAGTAGAGCACTAAGCGAGGATATTTGAATGTGTAACCGCATGCAGTAGTGCATAAGGGAGAAAACGGGGGAGCTATGACCCTGTTTCAAGTCATGAACAGTTATTTGTAAATAGCGAGCGAGGCTTATGACTTGATACATGCTAGAATTTATTCAGTGTTGAATGTCAGCAGATTTTGTCGTTTGCGTATCTCGTAGCGTTTCTAACGAGTCCAGTGTGAAAGTCCCGAGTCGGTTCTGTGTCTCCGTGTGCACAATCCGGAGCTCCTCGTGATCCAAGTCCCTCAGAAGAAGCAGCACGGCTTCAAGTGTGTGTGTCTACAAAGACATGTTTAGGTTAATCGACGAGTATCATCTTTTTTTTCGAATTGGTAAAAAGAAAAAAAAGGCTACCTTTTTCGTAGATGAGCTGGTCGATTGAGAATGAAGAGAGGGGAACCTGTCTTTGGACAAAGGCTTCATCTTCAACTCTTCGACATTACTGTATGCAAGAAATCAAGAGGGGATTGTTTTCTGGTTTCATTTTGTGGTGAGTGATATGACACCCTACAGGGCTTACGTGGTTTCCTTCATATCGTGGCTGTGAGATATTTTCTCTTTCTCTGCATCAGGAAGACCATTGGTAGAAAGCTGCTGGTGAACTGCGTTTGGTGGTGCACTGATCTTCTCACCCTCCAAGTGTGCTAATGCAATCTCATTCTCTGTCACTACTGTACACACATGTGAAATTACATATGAGAAAACAGCTGTGGGAAATATCATTTTAAAGCCTTGTTCACAATGAACCGATGTAATGACCTTGGTTGTCCAGCTTCTGCAGCCCAGGTAGGCAGCGCAGGACCGTCAGCCGATACTCACTGGAGTTCTTCCCACAACAAGGGTTGTCAGCAAGCCACAATACCCGAAGGCGTGTCATTGAACGCAAATAAGAAAGCTCCGAGAGTGAGGCAATCATGTTTCTTCTCAGGTAGAGCTCACAAAGAGACAAGCATCCAGCCAGAGGTGCAAGAGATGAGATGTTGTTGACGCTGGACAGGGACACTCATACTTAATTTTATATTTAAACCCATGTGATGTTCAATTGAGCATTAGGTCGTGTTGAGTAAGCAAAATTGTCGCAACTAACCTTAGTGTTAGCACTTCAATGTTTGGCATTTGAGATAAAATAGAAACCTGGGGGGTGGGGGTGGGGGGCACAGTTTTAGCTTGAAGTTAATGTATCATTCATAATAGTCATACTAGAGTTATGGAGACTGAATGGAACGGTTGTACTCACGTCAGTCAGTTTGCATCCCCTGCAGAATAAAAGTACGCTTATTTGATCTAACAAATAAGACAAACATATGTGGCATGTTTTCCCAAATTTGACCACTTACCAGCAGTTCAGTTTCCTCACGCTTCCCAGATCGGACGCTTTTGCCTCGGTGAGAACTTGCTCGCGTGTTAGCTTCATCATAGACAGACCCAGGTGCATATGTTCTTGTTGAAGAATACCTCCCATCAACACAGATAGTCCATCAACAAGAAACAGAGGTGTCGTAAATGAAACATTTCTAGTCTGCAGAAGGGATGCTAACGTCTTCAACACCAATGCGCCTGCGCATCTCCACTAAGCGTCCTTAGTAACAGCATAACAAAAACATTTACAATATTTGAATTGGTTGACATACTGTAAAACAACTAAAAAAAAGTGCAAGTATGTAAGCGTGTCACCAATTGCCGTAATTTGAATCCACATTTCGAGTATTATACCATCTTTAAATACTCATATTCCCACAATGCAGCGCAATGATGCCAACAAATCGCGCCTGCGCGCTAGGTACTTCCTCTTTGGATCTACGTCTCAACCGAAACGATGGTGAGCCCTAAAGAAGTGTTCCAAATCCGCGTCAATCTAAGGTTTTCGGTAGTCAATATCATTTACCAATCCACCTGGAAGCTACCCCTACATACTAGATTAATATATGCCATTCTATTTTTTTCATTTTAGGCCACCCTTGGCAAATTAACGATGGAAGCATTTCCATGTATTTTCTCTGTATTACAAATGGCTGCCTCCATGTAAAACACCCACCGTACCGGCTACAGTGCTAATTTAGCCACGAGAAGGTTATCGCCCAAACCATAAACATTAACATATTCAATTCACAAACTATGTGTGAAAATATATATTTGTACTTTGTTTCAGTCCAATATAGAATCTGTCCCTCGATTTCTAATTATGGGTTTAGCGAATGGGCTTCGATTACAGTGGTTACCATTTATGTCAATCATATTGTCCAGTTGCAAATTTCATTTACGAATGTGTTGTGTATTCCTCCTCAGGCCAAACGCACCAAGAAGGTGGGCATTGTTGGTAAATATGGCACACGTTATGGCGCTTCATTGCGAAAAATGGTGAAGAAGATTGAGATCTCCCAGCACGCCAAATACACCTGCTCATTCTGTGGCAAGGTGAGGATGTGTATATGAACTACTGCAGCTGATGTGCTGCGCCATGGCTACTTCTAATGGCTAATTCTAATGTTTTTTCCGCCCTTCCCAACATGTTCCATGAAGACTAAGATGAAGAGGAGGGCTGTGGGTATCTGGCACTGCGGATCCTGCATGAAAACAGTGGCTGGTGGAGCCTGGACTTACAAGTAAGCTGAATTTTAAACCAGTAAATGTGCTCATGTGAACAGCCAATGTAGTATGAATGGAACCACATGCAGTCTGCTGATATGTAATAAAACCTTAATACAGTTTAAGGAGTTCATATTCTCAAAAGCACAGTGGTAGTTCAAAGAATATGTTTGAGCTTTGTTTTTTCTCCTTTAAATGTACATACCCTGTTATTGTCATTAAGCATTGATTATTCTTTGACAGCCTTTGACTTCTCACATTTCAGGAAGATGAGCCCATTAAACTTTTATGTTTAAATAGAAGTGTCAAGGGTGTACGCACTTGTGTTAGCAGGGGTTTGCTCGAATGAATGAAAGTTTAGTCACTTAGTGCTATGGCATACTTACAATTTGCCATGTTTGAGAAGTGTCAATCTCAGTGTAACCTGCTGTCTTACCTTGAAGTGAAATAAGGGTAAGGATGAAAAAATTTAAGCATTTGAAACTGGCATAACCTTTTTTGTTACAATAGAAGTCATAGTTAATATTTGATTATAGAAGTGCCAACAGAAATTTTAGCTTAAAAGTTTAATGTATTAAACTTAACCAAATATAAGCTCTCTTTTTTTTTTTTTTGCAGCACAACTTCTGCTGTCACAGTCAAGTCAGCAATCAGGAGGCTGAAGGAGTTGAAGGACCAGTAAACTAGTGAAATGGTCACTGAAGAATTTGGGACTTTCTCACAAAAGAACCAACCCGGACTTGGCCTCATCCAACAATAAACCTGTCTGGAGTGGAATTCTGTGTCCATGATCATCTTTTTCCTCCTGAATTAAATCCAAATGTGCCCCATATCAAAAATGACTTGATAGCCAAACACCACTGAAACTTAGGCAAACGTTAAGACACTTTTAAAATTGAAACAAGTTTGTCCGCAGAATTAAAAAATATATATATAATAGTTTCTAGTACTTCATCCACATGGAACCAGCGCTATGAACGTCACGTGATTTATTTAAGTGGATGGCTGAGAGTGTAAATCAATTTAGAAAACGCCCTTGCGGTTTTGTGTAAAAGTCTTTGTCAGTCTGGGCTTATAGCAGAACTTTGTGAGTGTTTTATAAATACCGCACTCAAAAAAGCACAACAAAAAATGAATGCTGCACAAAGCTGCATAATCTTGAGCTAGCACGCAAGTAGTAGTAGCAAGTGACGAATTATTGTAGTACTGCTAACCACCTGCAGGTGAGCTTCAAGGAAAAAGAAACAATGGCGACGCACGGTGTCTTTCGACCGGGTTTGTTCAACCATAAAGTTGCAATTGTGACCGGTGGAGCGACTGGCATTGGAAAAGCAATATCCGCTGAGCTTATAGAACTTGGTAAATTATCTCGTTGTCCGAATTTTTCAGTCTTGTTGACCAACTCGCTAAAAGAAACGGATTTGACTACAAACACTCGACAAACTTGTTCTGTACAGAAAATACTGGACACGTTCACCATGACTTTAAGAACCATACTTTTCAGCATAGTGCAACATTCTTTTTTATCTATGTGTATGTTCAAAACTGCTTGACAGTGCTTCACACTTGGAGCTAAAGTCCTCTCCATGGTGGATTAAATTATCAGTGGCCGACATTATGAACAGAATCTTGTTGGTTGTGCACTGAGGGTGAGTTGAAGTTCAACTATTGAACCTTGCACCTTGCCTTTTTTGTAAACATTTTTCAGTAATAACAATGGTACAAGCAAATCTTAAATACATTTGCAGGGATGGCGCTCCACTGAGGCTTTTATATACTATGCATCTCGATTATTTACCTCGATTATTTCCCCTCTCAAAATATTGGTCAATATCCACTTCAGTTCTGCGTCAAAACTAAAATTCTGGAGCTGTGCCTGGATATTTCAGGTTGTAATTTAATTTTAGCTTTGCATTGTAATTGATCACCACTCCCAAACTTGTTCTCAGGTTGTAGTGTGGTGATTTCCAGCAGAAAAGCAGAGAGATTGGAGGCAGCCGCCCAAGTGATGCGAAAAAAAATTCCAGCTTCCAGCCCTGCATGTGTCACTCCTCTACGTTGCAACATTCGTAATGAGGATGAGGTGCACACTCCTTCGACCTTGGAGACAGTCCTCTGATTGAGTGATGCACAGTGCTTGAATATTTCCACTTCAGGTGAAGGTTCTTGTATCTTCAGTGCTGAAGCAGTATGGTCACATAGACTTTCTGGTGAACAACGGTGGCGGTCAGTTCAGTAGTCCAGCAGAGAACATGTCTTCTAAAGGATGGAAAGCTGTGATTGACACAAACTTGACTGGCACCTTTCACTGTTGCAAGGAGGGTAAGGCATTTACATTACCCATTTACACTCCATGTTTGAAGATGATTCATGACTGCGTTCACGGTTGCACCAGGGTTGTAATCGTTTGAGGATTTTCAGTATAATTCATTATTTTAAATTCAGTTTTAGTGAGTGAGAGGCCAGTTTATTTTAGTTTTTCTAAAAGGTCATTATTGTCAACACATTAACCTTTTGTGATAATTGCAAAATTAGTCGAGTATCCCTTTACGATGTAGTTTTGGTTAGTTTTATTTTTCTTAAAAAAATTTTTTTTAATTATTTTGTTCACAAAAATGTGGTTTTCAATTTTAGTTATTTTGTTAGTTTTTATTAACTATAATAACCTTGGATTGCACCCCACAGTATACACTACATGGATGAAGCAACATGGAGGTGTGATCGTTAACATTATTGCTGACATGTGGAAAGGATTTCCGGGCATGGCGTAAGTAGTCACCCTTAAAATGTTGACAAGTCCAAAATCATTACATATTTAGTCCACCATTTTGTAGCACCGTTTGAAAGTACAGTGTGTGCTACTATATCAGGGTTGTCCATTTTTAGTGGCCCACAGCACACATTAAAAACAACATTTGATACAGCTAATGATGCTAATACAGTATATGGTCCACTAGTACTGTAAACAATACTTTCTATGTGATGAGTGGGGAACACGTGAATGATTCCAAATGCAGCCGCTGTCTCACTGACAGCCACACAGGTGCAGCCAGAGCAGCGGTGGATAACTTAACAAAGAGCTTGGCCATTGAGTGGGCTGCCTCAGGTGTCCGGGTCAATGCTGTTGCCCCGGTATGCATAACTCTTGCCTTGTCGCACTTCCATAAATGTTTGATATTGTGGTTGTATCAAGCTCGCGTTCAATTGATTGCAGGGCACAATTTTCTCTAAAACGGCAATGGAGAACTACAAGGAGCTGGGACCAACTCTTTTCAAGATGTCTATTCCATTTAGTCCTGCAAAGAGACTTGGGTTGCCAGAAGAGGTGTGATTTGTGAGAATTTAAAGATACCATAGTAGTTATGATGCTGAAGTGCAGTATTCCCCCACGATATGCAGGAGATGGGGACTAAACTATGAAAGGCAAAAATCTGTCAGTAATTGCCGCTAAAAATGTTGATAACCACAATTTTATTTATTTGTGGAAAAATGATAATATTCTATCTTCAGGACAGCTCGACATATCGTCCTTCTTTTTTTATTATTTGTCAGTTGATTTTGTTTGTACGGTCAGATATCCTCTGCAGTTTGTTTCCTGCTCTCTCCTGCCGCCTCCTACATCTCTGGAGCCACACTGAGGGTGGATGCAGGGCAGAGTCTGTACCACTCCACGTGGGAGATCCCCAGTATGTTGAATTTGGTCCCAATGTGCTTCCACAGTGTTTTTTTTCCTTATATACAAATGTGTTTTACACTTTTGTCTGTGTGTCTGATCTAGATCATAGTGCATGGCCCGAAGGTCCAAAGGGGGAGAACTTGGATGCATTGAAGAACCTCCTCAATCCTCAAAGCAAGCTATGATTAATTTGTCCCACAATGATACCATCAAAAACACAAATGCTTTATGCTGATTGATTTAAACAAGACACGGATACTTTGTCATAGTAATCTACCGGAATGTGAATAACTAATTATCTGTTATCATTACTATGATAATGATGTGCATGTTATACATTATTAATACATCGTGCCCGAAATTCTCCTATGGCAAAGGTGATTAAACATTTTCTCACCACTGCTGCGTTGCTGTTGTGACGTTTTCGTTTGTTTTGTCTCAAAGCGCTTGCCATACTACTGCCGTAGAGCAAATTAGAAACTGTCGTAACAACGCAGAAGCAGAGGTCACGACACGGGGTCCAGGTACAATGTGTTTTCAATATGAAATTAAATCTTTGATCAGTTGTGCTGCGACGTGTTGTCACAAAACTGCTTTACTGGTAAAGGCTTGTTAAGTACACTGGAAAAATGTTGCGTGTATTGCTAACTAATAGCCACAAATAGCATGCGATGATTGAAAGCCGGGGAATGAGCTTGTTTATTTATATTGATTTGAACGTTTACCTACGCACAAACCGCTGTCATTAACTTAATTCTTAAATGTCAGCTTTGTTAGTTTTAATGACCTTCATGCAATTACCGCGACAAGTGTTGCTTTTGCACGTTTTGGTTACAAAAACTCATTACCTTTCGCGTTAAAACGTAGCTAAGTGTCAAAGAATTTGAGTTGTTGGAGAGGAACATATGCCTTCATGTTTAGCGTGCGACAATAATAAACTCCGTAGCCTTAATGAACACTTGTATTTTGTCAGTCAGCTCCTTGTTTTATACGTCCAGTGTAGAAACAATAAGTAAATAAGATTTACTAAAATACAAATATTGATCTAACATTCAAATGAAGTGCATCCATAAACCAAACCAATAAACACGTTTATTTCCAAAGCAGACTATTTGATTGCGGTATTTAGTGTATGTTAAATCAGGGTTTTTAAGGTAAATATGTTCATCTTTATACACTCATTAATTAGTATGGGAGGTGATCATGGCCACAGCAAGATGTCCATGCCAGACTGGCAGCAATGGAAGACAAAGGGCACTCCACTGGAGTTTACACAGCAAAGACTGGCAGCCAGGGGCCTCAATGACCCGTGGGCCCGGTAAGCATTTACATAGGACAGACTTTTTATTTATTTGTGACATTTCTGATGATTCTATAATTGCTTACTCAACTGTGTCTATCTCATTGTTTAGAAATGAGGCATGGAGGTATGCGGGTGGCTTTGCGCGTGCTGTGACTCTGTCTGACGTACTGCTGAGAGGATTCAAGTGGGGCTTTGCTGCCTTTACTGTTGCTCTGGCTGTTGAGTATGCCCTGTTTCCACCAAAGAAGGGTTCCCACTAATGCACATTGTAATCCCCACTCTTGTCCCCAATACACCGTCTTTGATTCCAGTGCTATTCTGAATTCATTTATTAACTAAAAGTCTCTTTGCTCACTACATGGCTTCACTTATTGTCCTCAAATAATGTGCAGCTCTCCCTGCATTGTTCTGTTTTTTGTTTAATTCTCATCTAATCTTGCTTACTCTTTCTGCTCATTTTCTGACAGCAGAACATCAAACATTTAGCTGTCAAGACTATAAAAACCAGCACAACTGTAACAAGTAGCGCTATTACATCCAGACAGAAGTACTGGAACCAGTTGAGGCCATGCACGGCTGCTTTGAGGTGTTTGGCACCTTTATGCCGCATCACAAACTCGGTCCAATACACAGAAAGGTCCAGTGGATCAACAGGACGGTCCCTGTGTAACGCGGACAGCCTCTTCATGTTGTCTTTGTACCTAAAACAGTGACTTTTAGCTCGAGTCACCTTCAAACTTTTAAGGCAATGTGTTGACGCTTAGAGAAAAATAGACTTACTTGGTGTCGTTAATGACCTCATTCAGTCCCTGTAGCAGGTCTTCTGCAGTGATGGATAAAATATCCAACACCACTCCCACTCCTCTACTTGCCATTTTTGCTGCATTGTCAGGCTGGTCCCCACCAACAGGTAGCATGACCATTGGAACGGCATGACAAACTCCCTCGAATACCCCATGTGAGCCAGCATGAGTGATGAAGGCCCGAGCTCCAGGATGAGCTAAAATTTGGTTGAAAAATGACATACAGTAGACTCTATTATAAAACGTGGATTTATAGCCATCCACCCACATAGCCAGGAGTTTCTTTACCAAGTAAGTCATTTTGGGGCACCCAGCTCATCATCTTTACATTTTCTGGTGTATTATCGGGAACAGGTCCAGAATATCTCCATATTACCTAAGGAAGGAAAACAATTTAAGTATTGCGCTAATATATGTATGGACGGACGGACAGACAGGCAGACAGACAGAGAGAATACAGTTTGCTCAAGAAATATTTCCATATTAACAGAGCTTTTGTGAGTTTTCATTTTTATTTGTCGCAATTAATTTTAAAAAAAAGTATCTAAAGGTCCCAATTACATTTGTCACCTTTGAGCACCTTAAAATTGAGATACTTTGCATTAACAAAAATGTTAAATGGTCATTTCCATAACTAGAAAAATTTACATGCAGTAAAACATGATTCAGAATGCTGCAGTACAATATATATAGCCTCCCAAAAATATTTATTTTTGTGGAAATAATGTCATATTTTTCCTACCAGGTTCATCACACCCAAGTATGATCAAAATAACTGTCATATACCTTCTGTGGAATTTGTCTGAATGCTTCAAAGAAGATTTGCGTCATCTCATTTGGCATTTTTTTCAATGCGGTCCCAAGTGTGAAGACAACAAATCCATCTTTTCCTGACACCCAGGGCCCCAAATCCTTTGATAAAGACACAGTAAGCATTACTTGTACATTTTACTACATTGAACTTACAGTTATCCGTAAACATACTTGGTCCTTACGTCAGGCAAAGGATTTCTCACATTGCAGTTGATGCCCCCAACTGGCACCATATTAGGCATTAACGGCCGTGGAAACTCCATTGTGAAGTCAATCCTGTTCCAAAATTTAGAGCATATCTTTGTTTAGAGCAGAGGTTTGAAAAATACGGGGCGTGGCCCGTTTACAGTAGGGGATCCACAGAAAGATAACATTGATGGTATTGTGTCAACGTCTACAGCCTATAATTAAAAATATGCGTTATGGCAAAAAATCTTTAATGTCCAAAATAAAACTCAGATGTGCAAAAGATAAACTACTGCTACAACGACACCGATGTAATTTCAATACCGGCCCACCACACCCCAGAAAGGCTTAAAATAAATTCCAAGCAAGGCTAGATCCCAGATAGCAACCTTTTTTTTTTGTCTTGAATTCTTCCCTTGTTTGACTTTTTCACATTACCTGTGCAGCCAGATTGCAGAGTCTGAGAGCACGTCAGCTACACTCAGGTCCTCTTCCAGGAACTTGGAAGCAAATTGGTCAAAACGCCAATAGATGAGTCGGCAGAGGAGTGGCTCCAGCGCACTCACCTGGAGGACACATGCTTGAGTTGAGACACTTTATTGAATTCACTTTAAAAGAAAGAAAACACATGTAACCCAACCAAATATAAACAATGATGGAAATGGAGCAGGAAATATGCAGGGAGTCTCAACATTGCAGGTTGTGACTTTTTTTTCCAACTATTTTTATGTTTCTGTAACTTAAAGATGACAAATACAACTTAATGACAAGTATTTGTATATGCGTGTCAGTACTCACCAAAGTGTTGACGACCCGTTGTTTAAAGGTCATTTTATCGGTGAGGCCCGTGAAGAAGCGAGGCACATAGGAAGGCGGCGATGGACACCCTGCAGACTGCATGTCCAAAAAACACGGAATCCCTCTCAGCAGATTAACTGTTGGAATACCTGAAAGTGGTACAAAAACATGGTAATAACAAAAAATAACACTTTCATATAAACTTTCACTTTTATTTGAGCAGAGACTCTTGTATCACAAAAAAGAGAAACCTCCTGCCACTTTCCTCCACCCATTCCAAACTGCTTGGATCATTTTTTTCCCCACCTCTACACACAAATGGCACTGCTGCAGGATTCACCTAATTTCCGAGCTATTAAAGCGCCTGTGGGCACCATGGGGTCTGTCAGGACAGCGTCAAATCTCTGTGGAATAAGTAATAGTAGTTCAGATTTATCCAGAGAAGAGATACAATAAACAATAAATCAAGATTAGTCTTACTGAAAGGCCCTCACCTGCTGAGCCAGATGTGAAATAAGACTGTCATTGAAGAGAAGGCTCTCTGCAATGGTGTGAAGCAGTCCCGCAATTCTTTGTATGTGTGAGAATTTGTCCTGAATTTTCTCTACAAAAGACTGTGAAGTTTTCTCTAACACGTCTTCATTCTTGGACATCACAAAGTCCACAAATGCCTTGTCAAATGGAACAGGGAAAGTCAGCGTCTCATAGTGCTCCCCTGGACCCATCAGAATGGTGAGCTCTGGCATCACAACAGTCACTTGGTGTCCGCGTCGACCCATTTCCTGACAAATGGCCTTCATACCCACCCAGTGACTCCCATCCATCGGTATCACCAGCAGTTTCCCCACGTAAGACCCCGTGTGATCTGCAGGGGTGTTGTCTCTTGCTTCAGATCGTCTGGCCTGATCCACGGAATCAGCCGTGTTTAGCAGCAAGAGCGCGCACACTACAATCCTCATGGTTATCTTTTCCTCTTTGGGCAGCAAAAACAGCTTGAAGGAAAAAGGGGAAGTGAAATTCTCCCTGAGGCGACTGCTTCCCGTGGCTTGTTGAAATTCTTATGTGAATTAACAGCGGTGTGTTCAAAGTCCTCCCTGTGAGATGAGGGAGTTGTTCGATAAGGCACAATCATTTACTTGCTGCATTCTGTATTATAAAACTAAGGCGTAAACATCAGGTGTATGGAAAGCCGTTTGAGCATTTACTCGATATCCTTAAGGTCCATCTTAAAGTCCATGTACGCCCTTTGTCCAAATGTGTGAAACAGTCCAGTGTACAACAGCTATCTTTTTCTCCACTTTCTGTACGTCATTTTCGGACATTGGTTTTTGTCTGGTCGACATAATTAAACCAGCCGCTCCTTCATTTTCACTTTCGCCCATTTCTAAGAATTGCGGTAGAAAGCGCATATGAACATGGAGCGACTCCCATTTTGCAAAACAAAACCGGTTTTCTAAACGAAACTAATACGTGCCAGAGGCCTATTCTAACAGCAATGTGCGAGTTTACCGCTAGATGCCAGTGAAACAGCGTATGTATAATGTGATGCGCTAATAAGGATAGGCTTATTGTCCATGTCGCACAATAAATAGTTTAGGAAATTACGTCAGTGTTACAAGAATGAAATTGTCATTAATTTTTAAAGTAGGATACACTTTTATTCGCTCTGATAAATACTAGAATACCGTGTTTTTTAAGATATATGTAAAACTTAAAAGAATAGAAATGCAATTTTTTTTACTTAATTCAATATTCATAAATTCATTTCACGTCTGGATTTTTTTTATCTTAAGGAATTGAGTCCGTATACTTCTACTTTTGTCTGTTTTCTACCACTAAAATGCTTCGAATTGTTGAATTATGTGCCACGCAATGTAGCTGGAGGTACCGCAAGGGGGCAGTGTTTAGTAGAATTAGTTAGATGTAGTGCAAACAAAGAAGACAACAGGACCAATGTTTGAGTAGTGGGATTGAAAAGGAAAATGAGCATTTCTTAGGAAAGACAATCAAACGGTCAATTTTGTGTGAAATAATTTCAAGAAGCACGCGCGTGGTTCAACAGTAAAAGTATAATGTCGAAAACCCCAACACAGTCGTAAGTAGAACGCTGCTTTTTGGTTCGCCAGGGCGAACGGTTCTTGCCTTTAGCTTTCTACCTTTTAAAATATTTAATCAGCAGTAGATAAACCGAGATGAACAAAAATGTGACTTGATCTTCTGGGGCGCAAGTCTTTGATAATATCCCGTTTTAAATGTCTGAATAAGCTGTTTGTTTACATTCCACCTTCACGGCTCCATTTGGCTTTGTTAAAGTGTTTTAGCTGTCCTCAATTTAACAGAACTTCAGATGGCACCGAATATCAATCAGATTGCTTTGAATCATACAGCAAATCAAGACAAGTCAAGTGGTTGTTTCAAAGGTGAGTTCTAAATTATGAGTAACTATATTGTCTGTTGCTTCACTGACGATAACACTCTTATGTTTACTTGGTTACAGCTCTTCAGTGTGCAACCTGAGTTGGAGAGTCAGGATGAGCAATAAACACTCTTCCAGGCTGAAAACAGCTTCAAAGAAGAAATTTGACAAAAGTCCCAAGCTAAGTGAACATGTTGTCCAACGCCGGATTCAGCCAAAGAGGAGGAGGAGAAATATGGAATTTGATGACAGCAACATTCATAAGAAGGACGATAGTGTCTGTGACATCATTGATCTGATCAACAGTCATATAGAGGAAGAGCCCAAAAAGGATAGTAGTGTAAAAGTGGTGTTTGACCAAGGATTACATGATTCAGATTCACAGTGCTGCTCTAGTACCGCTCCTTCCCCTCAGAAAGTCATGACTCCCAGACAAACAAGATCACCAACAGGCCTATGCCCATCCTGTCAGAAGCTCTACCAGAGGGCGAAGACGTTGAAAACTCCCATTAAAGATAAACTTTTGGATAATAGTAAGTTTCCCAAAAGATTCCTTTTGGCCATCACTGTATGACTCATTTTGACAAGTTTACTTATGCTTAGTTATGCATCTCTCGATCAAATATTGTGCGTCCATTGTCAATAAAGATGCAAGCTTTCTATACTTGTTGCGGTTTCTATTTCAGATCCCACTTCCTTAATATGCGATCAGTGGTTCCTGGTCAAAAAGTGGAAGCCAAGAAGGTTACCTCACTCAGGGTAAGTCAAACCTTTGGTGGAAAGCTGAAAGTGGCCTATGAGTAGTGTAAATAACAACACTCAATATTGTTGTTGTTGTGTTTTTAAGGAGGATTTCCCACAGCGTGCTCCGTGTTCACACACAGTTGAAGGGCAAGAAAAAAGCAAAGCAGAACAACCAGGATGGCCATAAAAACTTCTGCTCGAGGCAGCATGTTTTCCTTCAGAGGTAATACTTTAATACTCAGAGTACTCATTTCCTGTTAAAGACAGATGAATGAATTAACCTGTTTTCTGTGAAATGCGATGTGTTTGTGTGTCAGGAACCTCAGACGGCCTCACCAAGTGGCAGAAAGAAAGCAGAGGAAGAGAAACCTGAGGAAGAGGCAAAGAGATGATTCTCAGGGTTCTCGAATGGCCAAGCAGAAGTATCTCCCCCCGCCAGACAACAGTAGCAAGTGCAACAATAAGAGCGCTTTTCAGTTATCTTGTCTGAATGTTGAGGGATTTCACAGTGAAGAAAGCACAAATGAAGACAACTCTAGTGTGACCTCTAACGTTTCCTGTACTAATTTCACCTTGGAAAGCACCAAGCTCGGGGACATCATGCCCAAGCCAACAGCATCAAGGACGAAATCGTCATTCCAACACTTACTTACCCAGTTACGTGGCAACAGCAGCATGATTTTCAAAGACAACTAGTAATAGAGACTTTTCACATATATAAAGCTGGTTGAGGAAGCCACTCTAATACAAGTTTACTGTTGTTGATAAAGAATTTCGTTTTAGCGTAACATTTGCAGTTTAAACTGCCATGGCATATTTTTCTTCTCAAATAAATTAAATTTGAGCCTCATTTGTCCTCTTTGCTAAGTGGAAAAACATGACAGGTATTGCAGTGAAGAACAAAACAATATCACTGTTGACCCTTTTGCAATCTTTTTTAGTTTTTGTTTTTTGTAATACACTTTCATGTAAAGTAAAATGTTATTCAATTAACCAGTGGAATAAACAATAGAGTAAAACGATTGAAAAATATTTGATAGGGATTGGTTAGCCCTAATCCATGGCACAGGTCCTCATCCGTGGCAATATTATTTGTACAACACTAGCATCCAAGTAAGATATTTTTGGAATACCATAATTTTCAGACTAAAAGTCGCTCCGGAATATAGGTCGCATTAGCCATAAAATGCACAATACCGTGAAAAAAAACATATAAGTTGCTCCGGAGCATAAATCGCATTTTGGGGGGAAATTTATTCGACAAAATCCAACACCAGGAACAGACCTAAACGAGCAACAACAGGCTAAACGATAGGTATGCTAACGTGATATAAACACAAACGAAGAGCTGAGAACGTGCCTGACGTAACATTCAGAGTTATTAAAAAAACGATTATATAAATAACACGTTTATAAAACCATCTGTGTCACTCCATTTCATTAAATCCATCGATCGTCCTTTGTCAACAATGGGTGCTCGCCGCTGACGACGCTTGCATTTCAAAATATTCCACAGGCCCATATAACGATATATAAATTAGTTATCAAATAACTATTATATAAGCAATAATATTATCAAACCATTTGTGCACTCTAAATCATTAAATCCATCGATCAAATTCCTCGTCCTTTGTCAACAACGCCGCGCGTGCGCCCTGACGTCAGCCTCGTCGTTATTCCACAGATCTAGTATATAACTATATTGTAGCGTTAACAAAGTACCCTTTTTTTTTTGAAAGGTTTTGCAAAAAACAAAGTCGCTCCTTATTATAAGTCGACCCCCCCCGCCACCCAAACCAACAAAAAAAAACACGACTTGTAGTCCGAAAATTACGGTAAATATTTTTTTCATTTTTTTTTTATTGGTATCGGAATAAATCGCATGTAGATTTTCTGAATTTTTGTATTCAAATTCTTTTTATAATTTGTTTTGACAGGGGGATTGACTGTTAATACAATAATAAAAACAAAAAACAGTCCCACCCTAAGGCTGTCAAAAATCAGTGGCAGGTGTCTGTCAACAAGGTTTACTCAGTAATGTTGTTTCTGAGATTTTTTAGGCTGATACTAGTCAACATGGAGGAAGGGAGGGAAGGTTGAGATAAGAGACTGGCACTCTTTTGAAAGAGTAACGTTTTGGATTTGGGACTTGGTTTATTGTTTGTTTGTAGGATTAGTCTATGAGAAGAGGATGGACAGTCACAGCTGAGCCGAGCTGAAGCAGGAAGTTGGTCTGCAGAATTTTAAAAAGACAGCTATATTTGGAAAGAAATGTGAAATGTGCAAAATATCACTCAATTTGAGACCTTAATTGTGAAAAATGGAATCCTGGGAAAGTTTACATTAATTCTTAAGATGTGCTGATTCATCGTCTTCATCGGTGACGCAGAGATGGCTCCCGCTCCTCTGAAAGCACGTACACACTCATTGCGTGTACTCCTGCCAGCTTCTTTCCGATTGCCAATAGACCTTGGTTATCACAAAGCCGGGGTCTCCGGGCCAAAACAATTCAAGTTGCGTGCACACGCATGACGGCATCCTGTGACAGAAGCAGTATCAGCACCTGACACCTCGAAAACAGGAAAAAGCATTTGGGCAGGAACACAGATGGGTTCGAGTGCTTGAGGGAGGAGCACCACCACAACTATAAAACTCATCCGCGTGAGTCCCAACCTCACTCCGTAGAGAAAAGAGAGTCCAACATGTCATACTATGAGGTAAGCTTTGTCTGAATAATTGAAGCGACAAAAGCAATTCTTTGTGTATTTAATCATCACTGTTGTCTCCAGCACATCCTCTTTGACTATGAATACAATGACAGCAGTTCTGGCTCTGGTTCTGGTGATATTGGGGTGGATCTGGAGGAGCCTTGCGAGGTGGAGCACCTGATGACCTCTGACTTTCAGCAGGTCTTTTTACCTGTGGTCTATGCCTTCATCTTCCTGCTGGGCATCACCGGAAACGGTCTGGTGGTCTTTGTCTTGGGCTGCCAGCGTAGGTGAGCCAGGAGGACCATTTGTCTGGTCAAAGTTTCAAAATTCAAGACTTGTTGTTCACTCTGCTTTTTTTTTTTTCTTTAGGTCAAAATCCAGCCTTACCGACCGGTACCGATTGCACCTCTCAGCTGCCGATCTCCTCTTTGTTGTGGCGCTTCCGTTCTGGGCGGTGGACGCGGCGCTGGCCGACTGGCGCTTTGGGGCAGCCACCTGCGTCGGCGTGCACGTTATCTATACGGTCAACCTGTACGGCAGCGTGCTCATCCTGGCCTTCATCAGTCTGGACCGCTACCTGGCGGTGGTTCGGGCCACCGATACCAACACGGGTGGCCTGAGGCAGATGCTGGCGCACAGATTGGTCTATGTGGGTGAGTGTCTCTCTTCACATCCATAGCCGGTCCAATATATTCTCTTTCACTACGAGTATCTAATCAGTGTTGGGTTCATCCGCGACTGCAGGCGCGTGGTTGCCCGCCAGTTTGCTGGCCATTCCCGACTTGGTATTTGCCCGAACTCAAGAAGGAGGCGAGGGAAGCACCTTGTGCCAAAGATTTTACCCAGCGGAACACGCTCCTCTCTGGGTGGCCGTTTTTCACCTACAGCTGGTCCTCGTGGGTCTGGTGATCCCAGGTCTGGTGCTTCTGGTGTGTTACTGCGTCATCGTCACCAGGCTGACCCGGGGACCTCTCGGGGGTCAAAGGCAGAAACGACGAGCGGTGAGGACCACCATCGCGCTGGTGCTCTGCTTCTTTGTGTGTTGGCTGCCCTACGGAGCGGGCATCTCTGTGGATGCCATGCTGCGTTTGGAGGTTCTGCCCCGCAGCTGCAACCTGGAGGCCTTCCTGGGTGTGTGGTTGGCGGTGGCTGAGCCCATGGCATTTGCGCATTGTTGCTTAAACCCGCTGCTTTATGCCTTTCTGGGGGCAGGCTTCAAAAATTCAGCCCGCAGAGCCTTGACACTGAGCAGAGCATCCAGTTTGAAGGTTTTACCGAGACGACGCAACGGGGCCTCCACAACCACAGAGTCTGAGTCGTCCAGTTTGCACTCTAGCTAGTGTTTGCTCATTCTGACTCCAAGCGTGTGAGTGTGCGTGAAATAATAATAGAAATAATCTGAGAATTTAAGGAGCAAGTCTGCTGGCGGTCTTCTCTCAATTCTCTTGTAAATAGTGTCTTTTGTTGGGTCAATGCTGCTGTGCTTTCACTGAACTGTAATGGTTTATAATAAATATGGAGAAAAAAATCTCTCTTGTCATGTATCATACTGTATTTCTCATGAGTCAACAACCATCACTTACAGTCTTGAAGGTGATCAATGCAAAATATAATGCAAATATACAGCCTGGCACATACTACATGCTAAAGCACCTCATTACAAACTTCAAACATAATAATTAACACACATAATGTAAAATCTGGGTTTAAAACTAGGGTTAGGGTTTCAAACCAGGTTTAGGGTTTCAAACTAGGGTTAAGGTTTCAAACTAGGGTTTCAAACTAGGGTTTCAAACTAGGGTCAGGGTTTCAAACCAGGATTTCAAACTAGGGTTAGGGTTTCAAGCTAGGGTTTAAACTAGGGTTTAAAACTAGGGTTAGGGTTTCAAACAAGGATTAGGGCTTCAAACCAGGGTTTCAAACTAGGGTTAAGGTTTCAAACTAGGGTTTCATACTAGGGTTTTTAAAACTAGGGTTTAATGAATGTTGGATAAAGTGAACAAGTCAAGCACCTACGTATCTCCTCCTTATTCTGCCATCTTGCCCTATCTTACATTACAAAATGAAAATTTTAACCACCTAATTACAGTCAGGTTAACCACACCATTATTGACATAGCCTCCCCTACACCAGTATTTTTTACAAGACAAAATGTGATGTCATTCTTAAAATGAAACAGGGCAAGGCAGAAATCACCTGTAACTACAAGTCAACGCAATCAATTCCAAATATGAATCCAGTCATCAGTTTGTTCTGCCAAAGAGATTATGCTTCCCTGTTTCTTATGGGAAAATTGCTGCAATCAGTTGGCAGTGTGTTGTGTGCTTAATCTCAGCACCTTTGTACAAAATTGCTTCAGGATCAACCAACTGAATCCAAACATTTGAAGCCACTGATCCGAAGCATGGATACAATCAAATTCCCGTGGAAAGTGCCTGTAGAAGAATATACTCTGTTTGGACATGTTTTTGTGAGTATGATCAACAATTTTTTTTATGTCAGAGCAAGGGGTGCAACAAGGGGTCAAGAGTTGGCGTTTCCTTTTAAGACAAAGGTTGTAGGGTATCAAATGAGAAAAAAAAACCTCTAAAATAAAAAAAAGTAGGTGGTCTTAAAATTTTAAGGCAACAAACCGATCAAATTTAGATAAAATATTTGATAATGTGAAATTTGTCTTTTTCAACAAAGCAATAAAAGTATAGAGAACTAATTGATGCTTGTAACTTAAAGACAACAAATGTAAATAAAAACAACCCAGCAAATTGTTTTGGAGCAAACAACTTGCTTGCTTTGTTTTGCAA
Source organism: Syngnathus typhle (assembly GCF_033458585.1). Lineage (NCBI taxonomy): Eukaryota > Metazoa > Chordata > Actinopteri > Syngnathiformes > Syngnathidae > Syngnathus > Syngnathus typhle. The sequence continues at coordinate 3,144,597 of NC_083750.1, read as the reverse complement.
AGTAACATTTTTTTTGTCCAGGTGAATCATGAATCTGTATAACCTATTTAGTAACGTTGTTCCAGCTGGTTCTGAAAGCATATGGCTGGCGTTGGTCTACAGGTCAACACTTGAACATGCATCTCCCTTGCCGGCAAATATTGGATTCATCTGGTATTCTACTTAGTGCTCATGGGAATACAGCATCACACAATCACACACACTTTGAGTGCTCCCCACATCACCACTTCCACATGGAAGTGAACGAAACAGAAGCTGGAAGTTTACTGTGCTCCGCTTCCTGGACCAAAGAAAAGGATGAAGATCAAGATGAGAGTTTGAAGACTGATGGGTGAAGTTTTGGGGAAGCCAGGTTGCATGGAAAAAAAAAAGAGTTTTTGCCTCGTGCTTGTAATGATCAGTGTGTCCAACTGCTGTTTGCTTTTAATGATGACAATTTAGACTTTAACCTGTGGCCTCTCTTTCTCACACAGCAATACACCAGCCTTTCTATTCATAGGGCGTTCAAAACAGGAAAGACTTCCTGCAACTCATTTTAGGAAAAACAAGCAGCTAAAACAATCAAACAACCAAGCAGCACTGCACTCTACAACGCCAAGCGCGGCAATAAAGTCAAATGGAGGAGACATGAGAGGATGTTTAAATCACAGCCATGTACAAATATATTGTAAACGCAATAAAAGCAATAAAAAAAAGACACAAATTGTGACCCAGATTTAATTTTCTCCACATTGTCTTCTTGCTGAGTTGAGTTTAAATTAAATGTATAGTGCAAATAAAGTTAAAAAATTGGATGTATGTGTTTTGGGAGAAAAAAAAGACTAAAGCAATAAACTAAAGGCTGTATTGGAGCGGAGATGAGATGTCTGTGTTTGTTTTTATATTTGTTTTTATTGGATTGCAGCTGATTATCCCAGCCCACCACATTCATTTTCAAAGGACAATTTCTTCTCAACTAATTATTTCCAAATAATCATATTTTTTGTCTTGCAAAATCTGTTAATAATGTGGGAAATCAGCGACCCCACTAACAGGCCATCAGCACTTATCCTGTTTATTGTTGTTTCATCCTCTCAGGAACTTTCAGGAGTTTCATATTTCGACACTTGGACAAATGTTTAAGCAACAATGAGGTCTCATTTTATTTGATAGCATTTTGAGTTTAGTATGTTGGCCTGTGGTAATCAGAATAACATGTCTAAACGCAACTTTTAAAACATTTCCAATACAATTCCAGTACTTTCACAGACTTGAAATTATTATTTTTTTCATTCAAGCAAAAGTTGTTTTCCAGTCATAGTTTGAAAGATTTTCATGCTGACTTTGAGAATATGAATTTTAAGAGTCATGTAAGTTTCTGTGTGTGTGTGTGTGTGTGTTTGCTTATATGTGTGTGTTTTGTTTCAAAGAGTTAACCGACAGGTGGTCAAGTTTGTCAGACGCGGTTTGTCTTGAGTTTCCTGTGACTGAACAATCGTGGGAAAACCAGAGGTCAAGCAAGACAAAAAGAGAAATAAAGAGGCTGAGAAGGGCTCGATCCAAATGGCGTGCAACAACTTCCTGCTTTGTTCCTAGTGGATTAATACAATGTGACAGGTGAAACCAATTGCCTCCTGGCAGCGTTCATAATGACCGCCATGTGAGGATGGAAATATACGTAGCAAGGATATGGGAATGGCGGCAGAAGTGAATGAAAGAATAAAGCATTTAATCTCACAGACGGTGCTAAGAATGAGGCCTACATTGGTCAGTTTTCATATGCTGGTGTTCCTGTGTTCATTGTTCTGTAAACAAATAGACAGCTGAAAGCAGTTTGTATAGGAAGTATTACCATTGTTGACGAAATTGAGGACAATTGATCTGGAGCAGAAAGGATTCAAGTCGCTGTGGGGACTCGGGTTGGCGGGGCTAAAGTCTGGAAGCCTAAAGAGGGCTATAAATATGGAAATTAGGAATGGGTGTGGCATACACCTCTGGTCACTTTCTGAGCACTACAGGAGGAGGCAAATAACAATTTGTTACATTTTTGTTCTCTTAGTATTCTCCCAAAAGTCTTGGGAATCATTCAGATGTATTTTACAAAAGTAGGACAAGGCTTTTATATTCCTTTGGGTCTGCAATTTTCACAGTGTCTCAGGGCTCGGGTAACAACTGTCATGGCTCTTGTGTTTTCTGGGTTTGATCAGGTGTTATTTATTATTTTTTGTTATTTTTCATTTCAATTCATATTCCACAAGTGCAATATTAACCATAATATCATGTTTATACTCGTGAGGCTACATAAAACATAGTATTTTAAAGATTCTTTTTACTAGACATACCCTTGAAGCACTGCAAAATAAGAATATTGTGTTGGAATAAATTAATACTATTTCATAGTACAAATACGAATTGACGTCATCGTGAACGTCAACCATCGTTATTTATTTTTGGAACATACACTGCCCCCTCGTGGACAATTCTGACTGCAAATGCACGGAGGTAAACCGTATTGAAACAAAAAATAATAATAAAAGAACGTCCATCTGCGTCCCAAAAACAACCGACTATACTTCATACTATTTTAAAGCAGATCAAAGCACACAAACGAAAGCATTTGGCCAAAATGGTCTTTTCCTAAACGTCACTGGACTTTGGTGAGCCACCGGACTTCCTGCATTTCAAGAGCATTACTTTTGATTGGCTACAAATACGTATACCAGTTGTGATTGGATGAAAGCGGCGCGCCAAATGTCACGTGGCGTCGCCTTTCGCGCGAAACGGTGCCCTGTCGTGTGGATCTCGTTTAGTGCGGTTGTCAGTACGGCAGCTGTATTGTTTTATAGTTCGAGTTTTATACACTAGTTTTGGGTCATATCAGCATGGATGTTGCTACAGCGACCACAGAGAATGCCGGAGAGACAGTGAAAGACGAGTTGGCGGATAAGTGTCAGAAGTTATTCCAGGCTTTTTTGGAGGAGTAAGTCAAGCAAAACGCTTAATGTGCATTGTTCTTTGTGAAACTGCACGCAATGTGCATCCAAGCCGAGGTAGCAAAACGAGACTATTAAGACTTTGAAAGACATATACTTGTGTAAAACAAGCCTGGTTAAAGTATGTTTTTTATCGACTGCTTAATCTTGAGTCGAAGTTGACAAAGAAACGTGCGTATTTTGACAAGGAGTAGGAAGTACAAATGGAAACATACTGTTTTCAAATATAGGGAGTTCATGTTAAAGGTCGTCAGAAAAGTAAAAGAAAAGTACAAATTGTGTGCAGGTTCCAGACTGCCGATGGAGAAGTGAAGTATGTCCAGGAGGCTGAAGAGCTGATCCGACCTGAGAGGAACACATTGTTGGTTAACTTCATTGATCTCGAGGTATTCAACCAGGAGCTGGCAACCACCATCCAAGAGGAATATTACAGGTGTGCAGTCTCTCTAGTTGCAGAATTAAGAACGCTGTGCATGATCTTGGCTGCCCGAGAGCCCAGATCAGACATGTCATATTTTAATGTGGCCAACAAGAGTGAATAGTTTGTGTACTTCATGTTTCTTATTCAATTGTAATTTAGCAATAATTAAACTGAACGTCAGTTAAACACATTTGTGCTCTGCCAAAGGAATGAAAAGATAAAACTGAATGTGACATAAGAAAATATTATATTGTTGCAAGGATTCAAGTAGTAGGGCTGGGCAATTATCGAAAAATAATAATGATGATTTTGATTTATATTGAAGTCACGACTAATGCCATTAATTGCCCCGCCCTGCAAAGTAAAAATGTCTGCATGAGTGTCAATGATTTTTGCCATCTCCTGTTTTCAGAGTGTACCCCTTCCTCTGTCGGGCCGTGCGCAACTTTGCAAGGGATCATGGGAAGGTTCCTCTCACAAAAGAGTTCTACGTGGCCCTTGAAGATCTGCCTACTAGACACAAGTGAGATTCATATACCTGGAATTAGGGCTATAAACTGTAAGGTGAAATTTCGGGATGAGCCTAAGATGCACCACAATCTTTACAGCTGAATAAATGCCCATTCCAGCCGTTCTTGGACAGATAATTCAATTCCCTGATTTATTTACTCAATGTATTCAAACAGATTTGACGCCCGTCATTTTTATTCACAATTGAGTAATTATAAAATGAAATGGTTCATGTCACTGTGTACTTTAGGATTCGTGAGCTGTCGTCCATGCGCATCGGTAGCCTGGTGAGGATCAGCGGTCAGGTTGTGAGGACGCACCCTGTCCACCCTGAATTGGTAAGTCATCTGCTCACGCACTTTGCTGGTGGACCCAAGCTGTTTTTGGTCATGACTGTCTTGGTGGCTTCAGGTGAGCGGCACCTTCCTGTGCATGGACTGCCAGGCGGTGATCAAAGACGTCCCTCAGCAGTTCAAATACTCGCCGCCCACCATCTGCCGCAACCCGGCTTGCAACAACCGCTCGCGCTTTCACCTCGATACGCACAAGTCCAAGTTCATTGACTTCCAGAAGGTAACTTGAGAGTTCCCGTGCAGGTGGGAAAGATCACAATGTCATTTGGCGACCTTTGGTTGTGCTCAGGTGCGTATCCAGGAGACTCAGGCGGAGCTGCCCCGTGGTTCCATCCCACGCTCCCTGGAGGTCGTTCTCAGAGCTGAGGCGGTGGAGACCGCTCAGGCCGGCGACCGATGTGATTTCATCGGGACGCTTATTGTAGTGCCAGATGTTTCACAGCTCAACACTCCTGGTAGGCATTCAAATTGTCCTCCTCAGTCTCACGTTTGGCTTTTTATTTTTCTTAACCATCTGTTTGTGTGGATTTCCTTTTCAGGTCTGCGAGCAGAGACCAGTACCAGGGTAGGTGGACCGCAACGCTCAGAGTCGGAAGGTCTGAGGGGATTGAAAGCTTTGGGAGTCCGGGAGCTGTCATACAGATTGGCCTTCCTGGCCTGTAATGTCGCACCCACAAACCCTCGGGTAAGAGCGGGAAAAACTGCACAATAGCCCCAAATTCTTGGTTCACATTTAGAAACCATTTTCTCATACAAAGCAAAAGAAAACTGTCAAACATAAGAACTTTATTGAATTATTGTGATTGTTCCAAATGGGAATTGTCGCTCCGTAGTTTGGTGGCAAGGAGCTGCGGGAGGAGGAGCAAACAGCAGAGAGCATCAAGAGCCAGATGACTGAGCAAGAGTGGGAGAAGGTATTTGAGATGAGTCAAGACAAGAACCTGTACCATAACCTGTGCACCAGCCTCTTCCCCACCATCCACGGTCAGCGGCGCAGTTCTTTGAGCGAGAAACACGCCTGGTGTGAAAGCTACGTGGTTTGACCGTTGTTGCCATTGTAGGCAATGACGAGGTGAAACGCGGCATCTTGCTGATGCTGTTTGGAGGCGTTCCCAAAACGACCATAGAGGGAACCTCGCTGAGAGGAGACGTCAACGTCTGTGTTGTTGGAGACCCCAGTACTGCCAAAAGCCAGTTCCTCAAGTAGGTGCACAAACAAGTCCACTGCAAAGGGTCTCCAATATTCTAAAATGCGTCTCCTAATACAGCATTTGCTTATATACTACATATGATTTATTATTTTTTTTTTTTATGTGGGAGAGTTATTGCAGCTGATACACTTCTCAGCCCTTTATTACCACCAGCAAAACAGATATCTTATAACACAATGTGCACACTGGTACAAGAGCTGCTGTTTGCCACAGCTCACACCCAGCCCAAGCAAGTTTCAAGGGGTCCAAACTGTCTCTGTAGTTAACCCATTATTATGTACTTATGTGCACGTTTGTAGACATGTGGAGGAGTTCAGCCCCAGAGCTGTTTACACGAGCGGCAAAGCTAGCACCGCTGCAGGTCTGACTGCCGCCGTAGTCCGAGATGAAGAATCGCACGAGTTTGTAATTGAGGCCGGAGCTTTGATGCTGGCTGATAATGTGAGTTTTTCTCTTGTTTTTCTTTATTGAATGTAGCTGGGGCTCCAGAGCACTATTTCTTGGATACACAGGATTTATTGTCCTTGTCTGCAGCTGGGAAGTAGACAGTGCCTTGCGAAAGTATTCGGCCCCCTTGAACCTTTCAACATTTTGTGACATTTCAGGCTTCAAACATAAAGATATGAAAGTTTAATTTTTTGTCAAGAATCAACAACAAGTGGGACACAATCGTGAAGTGGAATAAAATTTATTGGATAATTTAAACTTTTTTAACAAATAAAACACTGAAAAGTGGGGCGTGTAATATTATTCGGCCCCCTTGCGCTAATACTTTGTAGCGCCACCTTTTGCTGCAATTACAGCTGCAAGTCGCTTTGTGTATGTCTCTATCAGTTTTGCACATCGAGAGACTGGAATTCTTGCCCATTCTTCCTTGCAAAACACCTCGAGCGCAGTCAGGTTGGATGGAGAGCGTTTGTGAACAGCAGTCTTCAGCTCTTTCCACAGATTCCCGATTGGATTCAGGTCTGGACTTTGACTTGGCCATTCTAACACCTGGATACGTCTATTTGTGAACCATTCCATTGTAGATTTGGCTTTATGTTTTGGATCATTGTCCTGTTGGAAGTTAAATCTCCGTCCCAGTCTCAGGTCTTTTGCAGACTGCAACAGGTTTTCTTCCAGAATGGTCCTGTATTTGGCTCCATCCAATTTTAGCCATCTTCCCTGTCCCTGCTGAAGAAAAGCAGGCCCAAACCATGCTGCTGCCACCACCATGTTTGACAGTGGGGAGGGTGTGTTCAGGGTGATGAGCTGTGTTGCTTTTACGCCAAACATATCGTTTTGCAATGTGGGCGAAAAGTTCGATTTTGGTTTCATCTGACCAGAGCACCTTCTTCCACATGTTTGGTGTGTCTCCCAGGTGGCTTGTGGCAAACTTTAAATGAGACTTTTTATGGATATCTTTTGAGAAATGGCTTTATTCTTGCCACTCTTCCATAAAGGCCAGATTTGTGCAGTGTACGACTGATTGTTGTCCTATGGACAGACTCTCCCACCTCAGCTGTAGTTATCTGCAGTTCATCCAGAGTGATCATGGCTGCATCACTGATCAGTCTTCTCCTTATTTGAGATGAAAGTTTGGAGGGACGGCAGGGTCTTGGTAGATTTGCAGTGGTCTGATACTCCTTCCATTTCAATATAATTGCTTGCACAGTGCTACTTGAGATGTTTAAAGCTTGGAAAAGCTTTTTGTATCCAAATCTGGCTTTAAACTTCTTCACAACAGGTGCATTTATACGGAGACTTGATTACACACAGGTGCATCAGTCATTTAGGACAACATTGGATCGTTCAAAGATCCTCACTGAACTTCTGGAGTGAGTTTGCTGCACTGAAAGTAAAGGGGCCAAATAATATTGCACGCCCCACTTTTCAGTTTTTTATTTGTTAAAATAGTTTAAATTATCCAATAAGTTTCATTCCACTTCACGATTGTGTCCCACTTGTTGTTGATTCTTGACAAAAAATTTAACTTTTATATATTTATGTTTGAAGCCTGAAATGTTGAAAGGTTCAAGGGGGCCGAATACTTTCGCAAGGCACTGTATTCGTTATATTTACAGTATAGTATTTGAGGTGACTACATCTAATGTTGTTCTTTTAACTGTGATGGCTTTGTCAAGCTTTTGAACGGCAGCTATAAGCAAGGTGACATAGTATAATGGCATGAATATGCTTATATTAGTTGTGTTTGCCTTTAAGGGTGTGTGCTGCATTGATGAGTTTGACAAGATGGACCTCAAAGACCAAGTGGCCATTCATGAGGCCATGGAGCAACAGACGATCAGCATTACTAAGGCTGGAGTCAAGGTAAAAGTGAACATGTATTTTATGCACAGCAGTCACTTAGCAAACTATTTGCATTCTTCAGGCAAGTGAATTCATCAGAGACCCAATGCTACCGACTGAAAATGCCAATCATAATCAAAATGTCACATGTCGGCAATGTGTAATGCCTTCGTCTCCAGGCCACCCTGAACGCTCGCACGTCCATCCTCGCCGCCGCCAACCCCGTCAATGGGCGCTATGACCGCAGTAAGAGCTTGAAACAGAACGTCAACTTGACCGCCCCCATCATGAGTCGCTTCGACCTTTTCTTCATCCTCGTGGATGACTGCAATGAGGTCACTCGCCGCAGTTCTCGACTGACTTGTGTCACACAGCGTCCTTGTAAAACGGAGAATGCTTTGTGTGCATCGCAGGTTACGGATTACGCCATCGCCAGGCGCATCGTCGATCTCCACTCGCGTGTGGAGGAATCTGTGGACAGGCAGTACTCATTGGATGAAATCCGGAGATATCTGCTTTTTGCTAGGCAGTTCAAACCAAAAGTGCGTCCAACAAATCTTCCTGGTTGTCGAGTGGCGATTTCCCTACCATGCACGTTGTCTGCCATTTTGTACAGATTTCAAGCGAATCCCAAGAGTTCATCGTCGAGCAGTACAAGCGCCTCCGGCAGCGGGATAGCTCGGGTGGTGTGACCAAGTCTGCGTGGCGCATAACCGTGCGCCAGTTGGAGAGCATGATCCGCCTTTCCGAGGGCATGGCCAGGATGCACTGTTGTGATGAGGTGGGTCCAAATAGAAATGAAATGAAATGGATGCATTTCAGTTGAAAGTCTGACTCTCCCCCGCCCCCCTCCCTTTCATGAATCTAGGTACAGCCTAAACATGTAAAGGAAGCCTTTCGTCTTTTGAATAAGTCCATTATCAGAGTAGAGACGCCTGACATTAACCTGGAGCAAGATGAGGAACAGGAAGAGGAGGAGCTACCGGAGGAAGGTACTCCTGGCTTTCATGTATGACTCCACTCCCAAAACCCACCCTCCCTCTCATTATCGGGCAGATTCTAATACATACTGAATGCTGTCTTGCTCTAAAGCCAAAAGACTAACTCTCCCCTCTGTATAAGGAATTGTCTCATCTAACCACTTAAAATGCAGGTAATGTCCCGAACGGAGTGAATGGTGAGGTCAGTGGAACAAACGGGCACGCCAGCGGTCTTGTCAATGGCGTGAACGGCCACGCTGAGGCCGACAGTCAGCCCAAACCGTTCCTTCGTCTCTCTTTTGCCGAGTACCAGCGCATCTCCAACTTGCTCGTCCTGCATCTACGCAGAGCAGAAGAAGGTAATCCATCTACTCGGGAAATTAGATTTGAAAGAAGCGCCTCTTCACTTTCCTCCCATTTTTTTTTATTTTATTTTTTTTTATCTTGCCTGCAGCTGAGGAGGAAGAGGAGTTGAAGAAAAACGCAGTGGTCAATTGGTACCTGAAGGAGATTGAGTCTGAGATCGACTCAGAGGAGGAGCTCATCAATAAGAAAGGACTGATCGAGAAGGTCATCCACCGGCTGGTGCACTTTGTGAGTCTGCATTCTGATCAAAGATTCATGACTCTGATTCGCAACTCTGGCTCTCTTCATTGAGTGTCTTTTTACTTGCGTAGGATCACATCCTCATCGAGCTGTCTCAGTCAGGCCTAAAGGGTTCCGAGCCTGCAAGCACAGAAGGAGAGATGGTTCTAGTCGTCAATCCCAACTACACCCTTGAAGATTGAACTCCTCTTTGCCCTCCTGTGTCTTTGTTTCCTTTTATATATAAACACAACCTATGAAACAAAATATAATCACTACGGTGATTGATGTGTGCGCATATGTAATGGTAGCATTGGACATGGTGGCTGTTGCACAATGATTTGGTTGAGCGGTTTTCTAAAAAAAAATAATAATTCACACTTGCTGTAAATATGGTTTACATCCTCTCATAGGTAATAGGTTGTCACCAATTAGATTGTTTTGTGTATTGGAGTATTTTCTCTTATGCTGCTGTGAATTGTGGTTTGAGTAAATAAAAGAAGACTGTCCTTCGCTTACTATTTCCAACATTTCCTATCCATTCTAATATAGTGCACACCATCATTTGGATGGCTCACTAGCTCACTGTGCAGCCCATCTAAGCTTACACCCTGGGTTGGCTGACAGTCAAATTGGTCAATTTTTAACAGGCGGTGATAATTTCTTTACTACTCATTAGGTGCCCATATTTGTAGGACAAGCACTTTGTATAGTGTTGAGTTTTGTATTCAGATGCAATTCAAACTAAAACAGAAATATTAACGTCAGATAAGCTCCACCAGGAAGTTTGCAGTATTTCAGCAACAATACTGGACCAAGGAAATAGCATGCAAGAGAAGTCAGTTCAAGAAGCTAATGACTCAAAACATAATTTTTGTCAGTGTGTAAACAGTCCATTATTGTTATCAGTGGCTAAATTCAAAATTGGAAACTTTTAAATCATTCATCTTAAATAATACATAAGCCAATCGTCACCCAAATTTCGATAGTAAAACTCAATGTTTGCTATTGTGATGTATATTGTAACGTTGGAGTACCACAAAGTTGGATTTTGTGAACCAGTGATGTGACAGATACTGTCCACAAGGTGGCAGACAAACCCCCGGAGGCTGCAACTGGGCATACGCATGCGCAAGTGCAGACTGTTGCCGACAAAATGGCGGCCTTCGGGACAGTAGTCCTTGGCACAGCTTGCAAAGGTAAACAACATTTAATGTTACTTTCAAATGTCGACACTAGTACACCGCTAAGCCCACACATATAATTGACGATATATAACGAAATACGCTATGAGTATAATCTGTCAGTTTATTACCCTTTTATGAACAGTTCAGTGTTTTGCAGGTGCAGCCCTCGTTCCTGGAGGTGGGTGGTTAGTGACCAGATACCTTTCAGCGTCACTTCGCCAGTGTTTGAGGCTGTCAGTGCCGGCTGCATCGCTTTGCACTCGTGGGACGGAACCACAGAGAAGCCGAAAGGATAGTGGAGTGGCGGGGGAAGAGGAAAGGGAAAGTGAGGGTCCCGAGTACATTCCCCTTAAAAAGGCGAAAAATCCCATGATGAAGATTGGGTATGCATGGTGAGTTTTGTGTGCATGTGAAGTAGTATCAAGTTCAACACAGTACACCAGTTTACTGTAGCTAAATACATGCTGACGCTTGGTTTCCTCTATTTTGTGACACATTGTCCTTATCACTGAGCAACACGCGTTTTCTCTCTTGCTTCTGTCTAGGATGATAGGCCTCCCCACTGGTATTATTGGCTTTCTGCTGGCCAAAAGGCAAGTGGACAAGAACCGTTTAAAGCAGCTGAAAGTTCGACAGAGGATACGGAACTCAAACGAGGGCGACTACGAAGGGAGCCGCTATCGCCATGCTGCAGAGACTGTTAAAGTTGACCAATAATGCCTGTTCTACATCCTGGGACGTCCTGATGGAATAACCTGAATAACTTCGTTCTGCAAATTCTTGCAGGGAAGTACCCATAGGAGTAATATAAAGGAAAATATGTTTGTTTACACTGTGCAGAAAGTGTTTATTTTGACCGCGTGATCATTTTTATGCATATATTCCAAGTCCGTGCTCTATAACAGGGATATCAAACTCTGTCCTGCGGGCCAAATCTGGCCCACAGTGTAATTATATTTAGCCCACCAAGACAAATGCTGCATTGTCGACATTGTGTCAATGCTAAAATCACAAATTGTCTTCATGAATAGAGACGTATGTATTTGATGAGTTGTACTTAATCTTTTGTGATTTATTGGTGTGATGGAGTGTCCTGTTGATTGAACTGCCATTAAATCTCCATGTTGGAATAATTTAAGTGAACCCTTGGCCTGCTAGACCTGGAGGCCTTGTCTTTACGGGTTTATGACTTTCCTTTTATCTAGGTTCTTCCTCTTTAGTGACAAGGATGTCTTTTGATCCCTGTCAGCCATATGGATTAGGGCTGTAATGATTCATCGATACACATCGATTAATCGATATAATGCTCTACGATTTGTTGGCATCGATGCTAAACGTAAACATCGATCTATATCGCCCGTTTTTGACCTCGTACATTAGACGCGACTTTATTTTGAAATCCAGTTCATTGTTGCTTGCTTCCTCTTTCCGGGAGCTGTGCGCGGCGTGTTGTGTTGTAAGCAGAGCAGGCACGTGAAAGGGGAGCCGACGACTACACGGCTCCTGGGCTGGTGCTATGGCTAGTGTCCAAGAAGACGAGGAAATTCGCTCCCCTTTGGGCTTCAAGTCGTCCGTTTGGAAGCACTTTGTAATTTCCTAAATAAAGAGTTTGCAGTATCTTGTTGATTTTGCGTATGAATTGTTATAAATCAGGATATTGTTCTATATCGATTGTAGAGCACTATATTGTGATGTATCGTGAATGAATCACAGCAGGCTTTAAGGTATCGGCAAATCTCGTATCGTGATCCTTTGTATCGATATATCGTATCGTTACAAAACCCGCGATTTACACCCCTAATATGTATCCTTCCTGTCCTTATCTTATCTGTGTGTTTTTGTTCCTGTAAGAGGCCTTCACTAACAATGAGCAGAGCTTATTTGATTAGGCAAAATGTTCTTATTTGGTTCAAAGAAACTTCATTCCTTTTAGTTAACTGTAGGTTTGGTTCATAGATTGTTGTTGATCAGAACTGTTTTACTTTAAGTTTTATATACAGTTTGAAGTAGTTGCATCCAAGTTATCCCATATTTACTCAATGTTTAAGTGTTTAGGACAAGTTACTCATTATTATTGTGTGTTAATTTACCAAATAGATAAAGTTTAGCAAAGGTTGCATTGTTCCACAGGAAAGCGGCGATTCAAGTTATCTGATCCCACTCAAGGATGAGTCAGCCAACCATGGGAGAAGAACAGCTGGTTGAGGAAAGAGGACAAATTACGCGGGGGTCACAGGCCGACAATGAAGTGCTAATCCACACCACACTACATTCCTTAGCTAATCAGCGTTGCTAGAGACACAATCTCCCCTCCCTTTAGTGTAGCAACGCCTCTGTAACCAGGGCAACCAAACCATTAAATAGAGGAGCACGTGAAGTAAGGACTCAGAATTGATGGAGATTGTAACTGAGTTTTCTCTCTCTATCGTTCTCCTCGCGAGTAAACCTGTTCTGGTTTTCTTCTCTTCCTTCCAGCGTGTGGTTTAATGTCCGATGGTATTTCCGACCTGACACTCCGTGAAACACAAAGCTCACAAATAAAATTATTTATTATATTTGAAAAGCCAAACAAAATATTTACAAGTCCTTACCACAATGGATCACCGACCTTTCTAAAAGTCAGACCTACTTCTTATGTATCGGGTCAACTAAAAGGGGACCAGTTTGGTTTACACTTCTAAAATAACTGCTGGAATTACATTTAATTACTGGATGTTATGTATGTAAAGACACTGATAATTTCTCACAGTAATTAACAATTCAACAAGACAAGAAACAAACCAACAAGCAACAATTCTTAGCATTTTCAAATGATCACTAAACCATCACTCCAAGAAAATGACATTGTCACACCACAAGTGAGCTTTCTTTTCCTAACAGGCTTGCAGGCTACTCCTCTTGTCCCTGCCATACCTCCACCGATTACTGTGTCAAAGTATGACTTCCTGACAATTTGTGGAAAAACAAAGGTATTCTGTATTGTAGCAAGAAACTGCCAAAAACACATTCTGCAACATATACCGGCGCAATTAATGCAACTAACCAGAGACATTTAAGCACTACAGAAGTAGAGATACAAAATGCTCTTCAGTTTACTTAAAGCCTGCAATATTTGTACCCTGGAATATATATATATATTTTTTTTATACGCGTACGTAAAAATGTAGAAATATATGCGAGAGTGCGTCGGAATGTCTTGCACAGTAAAAAATCTCAAATTCAGCCCTTATGAAATAGTGCAGCATGATTTACATGATATACATCATTATGCGTGGAAACAAAACAGGCTTTAAACAGCACAGGGTGATATTACAGCAACTATGCTGATATGACTTATTTGCTGGAACCAATAATTTGTAGCAGGAAGAGGAATATCTGAATGACGTCCACGTAGATGTTAAGCGCAGCGAACACATATTCCTCAGGACTGATGGAGTACTTCCTGTTACCGATGAGGAGCTGTGTGTCGTACGCCAAGAACTGCAAAGCACAAGACAAAATACAAGTGTTTTGTAACTCGTCAAAAACATCAAGACCTGTAAATACTCACCAGGGTGAAAGCGATAGCTCCTATAGCGGCGTAAAGCATGTGAAGCCAGTAGATCTGCCGGAGTAAAACACATCATTCAAATGATGCCAATATCAAAGTTAGTTTCAAGACTGTTATTGTGAAGAAGTTGAAGCTCACATATTTGAAGGACAGCACGATGACGGTGATGATGCCGGTCACAAAGACGACAATGCCAAGCACACAAAAGAGGCCCCGGCATTTGGTGAAGTCCACCTGGGCAGATGAATCAACGTCAACAAATATACTCTTTTTTTTTGGAACCTTTAAATAACACTTTGCACTTTGTGCTTGAAATAATACAACATAAACAAAAACACCCAACCACACACACGCAAACCCTAAAAACACACAAACCCTAACACTACTACACACACACACATAAACTACCTTGGTCTGGAAGCAGAAGACAGTGACAGCGATGCACACAACAACAGTGATGGCCAAAGCAAGAAACACTGCCTTTGTATCGTAGAAACTGAAAGCACCAATGAACACACAATTATTGAAGCAAAATAGTTAGGCACATTTATTAAATTGAACTTTTTTTTATCTAATTACCTGGATATGGAGCCAGTCATATAAGACAACGCCAGGGTCTACATCAGGGAGAGAAAATGACAGAAAAACAAAACAACACATACTTCACATCAATTATGATTAAAATTCAACCTAAATATTTGTAGTGTCATTGTATATCAGTATTAAAGTAGGCTGGACAGACATGATGAAATTGAGTTGGCATACAAACAATTCAGGCGTTTTTATAGCACCGTGCGAAAAGAATACTTTCAATTCTGTGGTCATCTGTACAGGGAAGGTTTCAAATTCACACAAAAAACTTCTTGTCTTTACTTCAACACTGTTTGTTTCACTTCAGCTCACTCCTCACTTGCTTCTCCCCATACACAATGGACTGCTTTACTTCACTTTAATTTTGTTTCAGTACACTAAACATAACTTCCTAATATATCATTACATTATAATAATATAACAACATTCTGGATTTGTGGCTTATTCATTGTTATTCTGTTTGTCTATTTTTTATAATTTTAATATTACATACTATTAATTATAACCATTATTAAATAATTATCCATCCATCCATCCATCCATTTTCTGTACCGCTTAGTCCCCACGGGGTCGTGGGCGGGCTGGAGCCTATCCCAGCCGTCATCGGGCAGTAGGCGGGGGACACCCTGAACCGGTTGCCAGCCAATCGCAGGGCACACAGAGACAAACAACCATACCCACTCGCACTCACACCTAGTATAAATATATATTTATTACTATTTTTTATTATAAATTATAATATAATGCAGTGGTCCCCAACCACCGGGCCGCGGACCAGTACCGGTCCGTGGGTCACTTGGTACTGGGCCGCCAAGCCGCACAGTAAAAAAAAAGAAAAGATCGACGATCAATTAATTCAGGTCAAGACACTCGTCCCGGTCACGTGACATGTTTCCCCAGTCGAGCCCGCAAAGCTAATATGTGGCGACAGGCTAACTAACCAGGCAATGAAGCATTCAAAACTGCTTCAACACATGGAGACCAAGCATCCTTCAAGAAAAGACAAACAATCACTTCAGGTGTCATTGTCTCCGATTACGTCTAGATGGGACCGGCTCGTTTCTGAGAAACAAACACTAATTCAACGTAATGGTGAGTTTTATTTTTGTCATTTGTACTCGTTTTTATGTCAGTCGTATCATTTTTTTCCATCGTATTTATATATTTGTTATAAATGTATTATTTATTTATTTATATAAATGTATTATTTATTTATATAAATGCCGGTCCGCGAAAATATTTCTGACATGTAACCGGTCCGTGGCGCAAAAAAGGTTGGGGACCGCTGATATAATGTATTACTATATTTTAATTTATTCATAATTTGTTATGCTCATTTTTATTCCTTTTCATTTCATTTTCATCATTTTAAAAGTGTCAGAATATGACAAAGGCCAGCTACCTTAAAATTCTGATCGAGTCGCTTGATAGGTTGCTTGTATTGGATCTCAATAAATAAGGCAAGTATGATTAATGTCACAGGGATCAAAATGCGGTTTGCCAAAACAAACAAACAAACAAACAACAATAGCCTTAGCTGTCCTTGCCTCGACTGCTGTCAAAGTCAGCACAAAGTCATCATACGTTCATTCACTTGCAGCAGTGAACCAACAAACACAAAAGGAAAGAAAGTGTGTGTCATGAAGGACTTTGTGCCAAAGTGCGCTGACTCAATCCTCCTGCTGGTGTCTTAGTGAGACACCGCCCAAATGGAAAAATGTGTACCATTTCCTGATTCAAGTTAACAGCAGCTATTCAACTTACAAAGACGGAGAGCAATATCAAGTTCCATGGATGTTTCCTCCTAAAGAGATTGTGGGATTCAGGTTAATTGAATTACTTGCGTCAACAATACAAGATGCAGGATCACACTTACCGAGGGCCCTTGCAGCACACCAACACGATGTGGGTAACAAAATACACAGCACTGGCAAAAAAAAAAAAATCAAGCATCCAACATTAATATTTTCACGCTTACCTTATCATTTTTTACACTTTTAAATGTGTCAACTCACTATGATGCCCAGTAGATAGCCTGGTTCCGCTGTACAAATAATTTAACCGGTTGGCTGCGAGAAACAGAAATGTGGCGCATACAGTCACAGACAGATGGCAATAAACAAACAAACAAAATTATACATGATACTCACACAAACGTGAAAACGGCCACTATGGCTGTGGTGACAAGGAGCTGGGACGCCAGAATCAAATACACCTGAAGAACGCAGGCACAACGTTGACAAAACATTTTACATAATAGTTGCAGTAAAAAAAAAAAAAACAAGATTTTATCAGACGTGTGCAAAGAAGTTACATCCTGGTTATGAGTCTTGAAGCTTTCCTAAAGTTGACTTGTTTTACCTTTCTGATGAAAGCGTGCCGAAGGCTCAGACTGTCCCAGTCGCTTCCCCTTGCAGCAAAATCGTCATCTGAGAACAGAAATATGAGCGCTGGGTAGTTGGCTTTATTCTCACACTCACGACATATTTACAAGTGGCCCTAAAGTGCGTTACAAATGTAGCTAAGGTTCTTTTTATTTTGTATCTTCACCCTGTTCATTTTAGTAGTGGTTTTTGGGTTGGTTGCGCTGTTTGAACAAACAGAATATTCAGTCGTTTTCTTAGCATGTGCAAATTAGCCCGGCATATTGACTTTAAAGTCACGTTACTCTGTGTGCAGCAGGCTTTATTGATTGATTGATTGATTGATTGATTGAATATTTATTGATCCCCAGGGGTGGGGAAATTCAGGCCCCAGCAGTATTCATACCACAGAGTGGGTATACAAAAGACACACAGATGGCATGAGCGCAACTCAATAGGCTCTCATAAGGCTGCCACACAACGGCGCCACAAAGAAAGCCAGAAAGTGCTCAAGATAAAAGCCATCAAAGCAAAACAAAGCTAAAAGACAAAGGAAAAAAAAATAACTGTGGCCAACCAGCACCCCTCATTATGAAATAATTAAAAAATAAAAATGGAAAGAGTAATCTTAAACCTAACGGTACAGAATTAACTGCTTCATCCATCAAGTGCGTGGTTTTTTTTTGTGTGAGGCGAATAACTAAGCCTGATGAGTGATTGTGACAACTTCTCCAAACTGTCAACAAAGTATTTCCATTCATTGCTTTCACACATGAAAAGCTCCCGTCTTACCAGAGTTTATAACGTCTGCGGGGATGGTTCGTGGCACCATGGGAGGCATAGGGGGCTGACTGGGATAGCCGGCTCCAGGGGGCCCGGCGGGTTGAGGCTGTCCTGGGTACATACCAGGAGGAAAGCCTGGCTGACCCGGGAAAAGAGGTGTGCTTGGATTGCCGGGGTATGGAGCAGAAGGCTGGCCCGGCTGAGGGCCGGCATAGCCGGGGAAGCCATACGCAGGGGGTGCTGGGTAATTGTCACCCTGGGGTGGGTACGGTGGGACATAGGCGTCATTGTACCCTGGAGGGTAGTCTGATCTGGACATGTTGCCTGTGAGGAGAAAAGAACAGTCTTGTTAGTGGATGATAAAGTTTTCATGGAAAAAGGCTGGATTTACACCACGTGGTTTAAGTGACACAATTCCCATTGTTTTATTCGATGGATAATGGTTCATAAAGTTCTAAGGGGTGAATAAAATATAAACGAAAATGGGTGACATAAGTTATAATCAGACCAACAGAGACAGATTTCTCCACAACATACTTAACAGCTTTGTCTAAATATGTATGTTCTGAACTAAGAAAAAAAAAACCATCCCTGGGCTCTATTTTGTGACTTTTAGGGAAATATACAGTAAAGGAATTTAAGAGGAGGCTCCACCTTGGAGTGCCATGACGTCACATCCCGGTTGGATTAACAACACTCAGTGAATGGAAAAAGTGCTTCCATCCTTCTATCTAAGCAAGAGATTTTCAAAAGAAGCCAATTATTTGATGATTACTGTGGAAGGCTTAACATGCCCCGTGTCTCGGTGGTAGAAACTGAAAGCTGCCGGAGTGATATAACTGTTAAATTTTTAGTAGTATCTTTCTCATCATCTCATCCAACTCATGTGATACTGAATCAGTTAAATGCTTACCTCAGAACATCCCGGAGGACATCATGTTGCAAAAATGTCAAAACGCCATTTACAGAGCCCCAACTTTTTAATATTCCTCCGGTTTTCTTTTGGGAATGGGATTGCCCACTAGGTAAATGTTTACAAAAACAACAGTTTGTGTTAAAGTTCCAATGATCGTCACACACACATCTGGGTGTGGTGAAATTTGTCCTCTGCATTTAACCCATCCCCGTGTTATTTTGATCCATCCCATGGGGGAGAGGGGAGCAGTGAGCAGCTGCGGTGCCACGCTCGGGAATCATTTGGTGATCTGACCCCCCAATTCCAACCCTTAATGCTGCGTGCCAAGCAGGGAGGCAACAGGTCTCATTATTATAGTCTTTGGTATGACCCAGCCAGGGTTTGAACCAACAATCTTCCAGTCTCAGGGCGGACACTCTACCACTAGGCCACTGAGCTGGTGTTAAGGAAACATCCCTAAATATTAATTAACCATTTGCTTGTTGCATGGATAGTAGTCTCATTCGTACTGTTTTTTGAAAATATTTGCCTTCTCGAGAATATTAGTGTTGTCATTTGAACAGAAATAAATATTGCTATAAAAAAAATATAAACAACTTTTTTTTTTCTTTTTTTTTTTTTTCTTTCGGTATGGCGCCGTAAGTGGCTGCCTCCCAGCAGTGTTCTCTCCTTTCCTCTTTATTTCTTTCTTTTCTCCTTTTTCTTTCTGTCTTTTTGTCCATTCGGCGATGCTGGTGCCTTCTACCGCACCTCGGTATCTCTTCGGATCGGATATTTTGTATTATTATTTTTTCTTCCTGGGACCGGGATCATCGGTCGAGACCGGCGTAACTCTACGGCGGCTTCCTGCTTATCCGGCCAGTGATGACCGGGTCCCTCGCCTTGGCCTTGCAACCGCAACCCCTGTAGGGACTCCGCTTCCTCGTGCTCGTCGGAACCAACGACTTTCGCCATGCTAGCCCCGTGGTGACCATCTGCACGTGCATCCGACTGGGTGCCCAGGACGCTGCTCACACGTTTGCCTGCTTTGTGATGTTTTTCACCGATTCACGACCACGGTCCATTGGGCGCCGTTGAACTGGACTGCCGTTACACCTGTCTATGGACCCCGTGGAGGTTATTTTGTGTGTTTTGGGGTGTTCTCTTGTATTGAGGGGTGCTGGTTGGCCACAGGTTTTTTTTTTTCCTTTGTCTTTTAGCTTTGTTTTGCTTTGATGGCTTTTATCTTGAGCACTTTCTGGCTTTCTTTGTGGCGCCGTTGTGTGGCAGCCTGTGTCTTTTGTTTACCCACTCTGTGGTATGAATACTGCTGGGGCCTGAATTTCCCCTCCCCTGGGGATCAATAAATATTCAATCAATCAATCAATATATATTTACCGCGTGTTGTATGCTGATGACATCTTAACCAATTCGTGTTTTTGCTATAATTATTTAAATACGTTTTATTTAATGATGCAATATATGTCAAACAAGTCAAAGATGGCACAGAGCTGAATGCTTGGCAGAAACCTGCCTCAAATATAGACTTTGCGCTACTTAAACGGAAGAGACGGCATGATTGATGACTGCATACATTGCAAACACAAGTAGGACATATGTTCTGCACAAATCATTCATCCACAAATTAGAATTTCTCATAAAAACGTTTTTCCATCTTTCAAAGTTCACATCCGTCTCTTATGTAACACCCCCCGCCCACGACGACACTGTGGTGCAACTTTAAATCTAAACAAACTGGACCAGTGACTTCAACTCCACCTATGTAATCCCCGTGTCTAACAGTCCACTCACAAAACAATTTACATTTGAGAGGCCGCCAAAACGAACACGACTAAAAAAGGCAATTGAGTTAGAAACTGTCCATAAGATCCACAATCTATCTTAAACGGTACATGATATTCTTTGAAGCAAAAAAAACCCCCCAACGACACAAAGTATAACGTACCGAGTTGAGATCCCACGGATAGTTCGAAACTTGAAGACTTTCCTTTTGCGTCGTGAAAACCAGTAGTGTTTTTAGAGTGGGACTTTAGAGTGGGTTGTGGGCCCCGCGAGACTTCCAGTTGCAGTCGAACATTTCCCGGAACACAGCAGATCGGAGCAGCTGGGTGGAGTCCACAGGAATCTGGCTCCCACACCCACGTCACTAGCCACTCATGTAGCCGAGCATGTAGCCGAGTATTGCTCCTGGTTGAATGGAGACATGACGAGCGCAAGAATGGTGTGTCATCGTTTTCTATGGTTTACGTGGTCATAGTTTATTACGTAGCCGCGTAGGCCTAATTGTTATCGTTCCCTCTGAAATATTTTAGTTGTTTTAAATCTGCTGTATGTTGTTCATTTATTGCACTTTTACATCTGGTTGTGAGTAATGCTCTTTTTGTAAACGCTGCAAAAAAACAACAACAATCCTGTTGCTCGACATTACACCTGGAAACAGAAATACAACGTTTTCCTCGGACTTCAAAAATGCACATTGAAGTAGAGCAAAGTATTTGCATTGCAAGTATTATTATTGATAACAACTCGGAAGATTATTGTGTTATTGTACCTATTTTGTTTTTATAAAAAACGTCAATAAATCAAACACGGCCTTAATGACGTCACTTAACCCGTATGACAGTATGCGTGTGTGTGCGTGTGAGAAAGAAAGAAAAAAAAAACTTGCGGTCCTCGGTTTACGACAGTAACGTCGTTTGTTTTTGTGCGCTCGTCAATGATGGTGTGTTTGGAGACACTTCCTTACCGTCCATGAATGCTGACGAATGAACTATAATTATGGTGAAATTTCTGGTGAAAATTGCAATTCATTTTGTTAAAAATAACGAAGAGGGAAAATACCCCACTAACAGCAAAGATGAAAGTTGCGAATTGTCCTGCACCTATGGTGTGGATGCTGTGTCTGTGCTCCTTTTTTCATTCTGTCACTGCAGAATGCTACAACAAATGGCTTTACCCTAAATATTTTCTCTACTTAGACCGCTGACAAGATGTTATTTTCCATGATCGTTTTAAGACCTGGAGCTTCAATTAAAGATTTGTGAAATTATATGAAATGACCAGACTGAAATCCCCAATAAATTGCGAATTTCCAATAAAACCAGATTCAGGTGTTTTTTTTAGGGTTCATATAGTAACAGTTCAATTGACAGAGGATAAAAATAATATTTTTAGATTTCATCTAAATTATTTCAGGGCAGCTCAGTAGGACACTGGGTAGCACGTCCACCTCACAGTCAGGAGGGTGCGGGTTTGATTCCATCTCCAGCCCTCCCTGTGTGGAGTTTGCATGTTCTCCCCGTGTCCGCGTGGGTTTTCTGCGGGCACTCCAGTTTCCTCCCACATCCCAAAAACATGCTTGGTAGGCCGATTGAGCACTCCAAATTGTCCCTATAGGTGTGAGTGCGAGTGCGAATGGTTGTTCGTCTCTGTGTGCCCTGCGATTGGCTGGCAACTGGTTCACTTCATTGTTTATTAAGCACTTTTTTGGGCATTTTTGCAAACATTTTAAAGTCACGAAACATTCTTGTTTATTAATTATTTAGTAAACACTTTTGTGAACATGTTAAAGACAAGCTGACTTTCAGAGACATTCTTCAAGATTCAAGAAGTTTACTGGCCATGTTTGGGCATGCCAAACAAGGAATTTGACTCCGGTAGATCTCAGCTTCTGTTCAACATTTAGGTGACTAACAACAGGACATGTGCGAAAATTGAAAATTACTCTCAAACATCTCCTGATCTCCTGAGGGCAAGGGAAAACTCAAAACTCCTACTTGAATGAGAAACCTTGAGAAGAGTCCACAGATGGGAGGATCCCTCTTTCAGGATGACCAGGCTTATTTACTCACTAACAATTTAAACACTTTTGTAAACATTTTCACTAAAGTCTCGAATTACCGTTTTTTCCATGTATAATGTGCAAAATTTAACTAATTTATTGTCCTAAAGTCTGGTGTGCGCATTATACATGGGTACAATTATTATTATTATTTTTTAAGAAAACCATGGTAGAACAATTTTTGAAGAAAATCTCCCTCGAAATAAAACTTGAAATCACCTTTCTTCTTGTTTGTTGTCAATCGCGCATCGCATTCAGCCATCCTGCCCAACACAGTCAGTAAAATTCATAATTGACGACACATCGTTTGATGCGATGGTGCAATCCTTGATGGTGTGTTATTGTCAAATATTGTTTGTTTTTTAATCTCTATCACAAACCTGATAACATACGGAGGCCGCCATTACAGATGCGCAGAACGGATGCGCAAGACACGTCAGCTATATAAAGAGCGAGAGTTCAGTTCTCTACCTAAATGCATATTACAGGTAATATTTTATTTCACAACACTTTGCCTTGTTCCTTTCTTCTCTGCTGTTCACTTCAAACACGCTCCATACGACCGCAATGCTCTCGTATCAGACGCTTGCTCGATCACCTGCTCGTTTGCTGTCACAATGTACCCTACACAAATCCGAAACATTTCTTCGCTATCGAGTTTGCTAGTGCATGCGCAGTGATACTGACCGGCAGAATAACATCCGGTTGTTCCCAAAGATGATCTTTTTTCTGAAATAATTTTACGTTTACGGACTTAAGTAGGAGTCAAAATTTGGGTGCGTATTATACATGGGTACAGGCTTTTTTCCAGCATCGACATGCCATTTTTAGGGTGCGTATTATAGATGGGGGCGCATTATACATGGAAAAAAACTGTAAAAAAACTTCCATGATGAAGCGCAAGTCTGATATGTTGATAGTGCGGTAGGCTGAGCTAAATCGTAGTTAGAACTGCTAAGCCAATCAGCTGCAAGGACACAGCTCAACATGTTCCCATTGGCCATTAGTGTCATATGGTCAGACAAAGCCACACGCTCCAAGTGACGCCCGATGTCCCTGATGGTGGAGGGGTGCACTTGCCTGTCTTGTTGCCTGTCTTGTGTGCTTCATTCCTCCACATGACGATGTGAATGTGTGTGTGCGTGTGAGAGAGTAAGTGAGTGAGTGAGTGAGACATAAAACAAACAATATTTGTTTAGAAAAAAATCTGCGATAGAGCGAGGCTGCGATAGGTGAAGTGCGAAGTAGCGAAGGATTACTGCACACTTTGGGATTGTTTCACTTGGGCCCCAGCAAACTTTAGGATCAGTGTCTTAGTGAGGGTGTATTTGGGCTCGGGCATTTGCTTGTAGGTAAGATAAACCCCTTTGCTGACCTCCCGGTTCACACGGGTGAGGACAGAGAGAATATCTTCCTTCCGTTGACTGCAACTAAAAACACACGATAGCCAAGGAAAAAATACATTATAGAGGACAACATGCAATAAAAAAAGAAAAGCAAATAAATATTGATGGATAAATGCTTCAAAAATATCTGACTGTGATTGCCATCTTCACAAGACAGGGTTGTGGATTTCTGTTGTGGTTTGACATGGCGCCTAATCAATTACAAAATAATTTCATTTTACCTCTCAGCAGATTGTCTGAGTTGCTTGCAAAGCTCCTGGATGTAGATGGAACCTGTGGTGGTTTTTCGAAATGACTTGCAGTTTTGCACGGTGGACATGCCCAGCAGGAAGTCGGCATCTGAGGCCACCGTCGCATCAACGATGCGGCCCGCATCCTCTTCCACCTGATTCTCTCTGACATCATTCACCTCATTCGGGTTTGAGGGCAACGGCAAGGATCCTGTCTGATAGGCACTTCCCTGACACGCTTGGATGAAGAACAGTTTGGGTTTCCCTGCCAAGGTTGGGGCTGATTTACTCGTAAAGTGCTTCGTCAGTTCTCGTAGGGAAACCTTTTCGCCGTCAATCCCAAAGACACAACCATTTTCCCCATGGGAGAGGACACACACGACCTAAAAATAAAAGAATGTGTACAAAGGGCAATTACCGTAATTTTTCGGACTATAAGTCGGGTTTTTTTTTCCCTAGTTTGGGTGGGGGGGCGACTTATACTCAGGAGCGACTTATATATGTTTTTTTTCACAAATATTTACTTGATCATTAACACATCACTTACAAGTATAGTTGACCACTTCACATGTTATTTTTAGTATAGTTGATCACTTCACAAGCTTTGATATCTTTATCTTGAACATATTCAAAACATGAAAAATAGAGAGAAAAAATCAAATAAAGTAATTAACACTTTAAAGGGCCATATCCTCTGGACATGTCCTCTGTCACCAGGATGACAAAGGACAAGAAATTTGATCGATGGATTTAATGATTTGGAGTGACACAAATGGTTTGATAATATTGTTGTTTATGTGATAGTTATTTAAAATATAGTTTATATATCATTGTATGGGCCTGTGGAATAATTTGAACTGCGGCGCGGCACACGGCATTGTTGACAAAGGACGATCGATAAAAGATGAGAAATTTGATCGATGGATTTAATGATTTGGAGTGACATAAATGTTTTGATAATATTGTTGTTTATGTGATAGTTATTTAAAATATAGTTTATATATCGTTGTATGGGCCTGTGGAATAATTTGAACTGCGGCGCGGCACACGGCATTGTTGACAAAGGACGATCGATGGATTTAATGAATTGGAGTGACACAGATGGTTTTATAAACGTGTTATTTATGTGATAGTTTTTTTAAATAACTGAATGTTACGTCAGGCTCGTTCTCAGCTAGTCGTTTGTGTTTGTCACGTTAGCATACCGTATCGTTTAGCCTGTTGTTGCTTGTTCATGTCTGTTCTTGGTGTTGGATTTTGTCGAATAAATTGCCCCCCAAAATGCGATTTATACTCCGGAGCGACTTATGTATATATGTTTTTTTTTCTTCACATTTTTGGGCATTTTATGGCTGGTGCGACTTATACTCCGGTGCGACTTATAGTCCGAAAATTACGGTATTCTATTTCTGTTCATCATACATCATACCCAACGCAAGATAAAAAAAATCACCAACAATGTTGGCCTAAAAAATGACACCCACATGCACACGCACACCCCAAAAGCCTAATTCAGCACAAATTCCCTCCTTGCCATCTTTCTCACCAGAGCATCCTCCATTGAAAAATTTCTTGTAGCAATGGTCCTTAGCTCATTTTTCATTTTTTTTGCAGTCAAGTTGTGAAAGACTTTCACAACAAAGCCAAATTCACCAAACAGTGATCCAAGAGCCTCTGTAAAACAGAGAAAAAAAATGTTTTGACTTCTTCCATGAGTCGATTTTTATACAGCTTATGTTTCATTTGTGCAGGGTGGATCTATGACTTAATGAAAATACGCACCCGTGTCCTTGTCACTTCCACCCCTTTTCGTCAGGTCCAAAAATTCCTCATTGTTGATAATCACGCATAGACCATGAGGGATGTGATCCATTGGGTAGTACTCTGTCTGCAGCACAAGCACACAAATATAAATTATTTAGATGATCATTAAAGTCATTAAATGAATGACCTCTCAGATGTACACTGCAAAAATCAAACCTCATGAATGATTTTTGCTTCCACTGAAAACGTCTCACTGTCAAAACGTCTTCTTTTATTGTAGAATTTGCTTGAGGTAATTTTGGCTCATCAGATTTATCGGACAGTATTTTAAGGCAATAAGTACATCAATAGGCACAGCGCACGTGTGAATGGATACCTGATCAGAATGCAACAAAAGCTGGATGTTAGCGTCTTTATCTGAGGAAAATTGGCCGCCTTCATATAAGGAAAAACAAACCACACAGAGCAATTACAGTCATAACTCTTTGGCTATATACAAAAATGGCATGATCTTGTGAGGCATGTGCTTTGAAATACACACCGGTGAATTGAGTCTCAGATGGGGACACACCATTCTGCAGGAAGAAATCAGTTAGCAGAGCGACCAATTTTCCTCTCGGCATTTCCAAGCAGTCAGATAGATACGGATACGCACCTGGAAAGCATTGCTTGCTTCGGCAGATGCAGCTACAAGTGAAAGGATTTGATGAGTTTGAAAAGGTTAACTAACTTCGGTGTAGCCTTCAAAGACTGACACCGACCGGAATTGACCTTTTTGTACAGCTTCCTTAACTTGAGAAATTAGTCAAACATAAAAACAGGTAGATATGGTAAGCTTGAGTGGTCATTCAAAGAATGCCCAGTACCTTTTTCAAATTGCTGGACAGTCAATGCCAGTTGCATGTTCACTTTCTTCAGGATCAAATGTAGCTTGTGCAGATTGGATTGAGACAATAAACCCACTTTTTCCATTTCAATAAAGATGTCCAGCACCGTCTGGAATTTGCAGAACAAAACAAAACAAAAATCAGTATAAAGTGTTTGAAGTAAATGGAAGAATGAGCACCTAAAAATGAGGGCAAAAACATCTAGTACAGAAATAAACACATGGAATTTACCACTGTTCTGATATGAAATGTACCAGAACATATATAGCAGGTGGCGTTTTGGGGGGAAAAAAAAGTTTTATGGAACATTCACAGCTTGCCTTTTTTTATCCAAAATTTTAAAACGATCATCCTTCAGGAGTGACGATTATATAATTTTTCCCAGGGTTTGTATGTTGGCTTCTTAAGCTTCTGACTACGTCTGCTTGTTTATAAATGCTCTTCACATACTAAATCGGTTCCTTTGCTTTTACCAATAATTTTTCCAGACTGCATTTGACTATGTTTTCAGTCTAAATTAACTTACAAAGTATGACATTCTAATATAAATATGGTGGGTTGTGTTAAGGTCTTGAAGGAAGTGCGAAAACTCACATTGCATTCTTCCAATTGTCTCCTGCCAATATCGTCCTGCAAAAGAAACTTCACCATTTTGACAGTTTCTTCAGTTGTTTCATCGTATATACGGTACAGCATCACCCTATTCACAATGCGTGGAAGATTACAAATTAGGTTTAGGACCGAGCTCGGGTCAAAGGAGAGAATAAACACACACGCAGACACACTATTTTTGATTCTTTTACCTGTAATTTGACAGTTTGACAAAAGGATTTGCATCAGTTTCTTCCACATCCTGTGTCTTTATCTTTAACAAGTTGAGGAGGTCAATCCGTCGGATTGTCTGCAGTAGCTGCTTAATAAATTCAATATTCAGGCAATCTTTTTCTTCTAGTCTGTTGAACAAAACTTTGGCATCTTTGACCTGTATTGGAAAGATGAAATTTAAGACAGTTAGCAGAAAAAGCTCAAGTAAAAAATGTTCACAAATGAAAATGTGATTACATTCCAGCTGTACTTTGATAAATTGTCTAAAAACATTGTTATTTCCTTCAATCCGCAAGAGTCGTGATTTAGAATTGCATTGACTAATACAGGTTTGCAATCGCAAATATTGTAAAGAGTAAAATATGTGACCCTCACTCCTTCGAGATGCGTCTTGTTCAGAACATCACGGCACAAAAAGCAGAGGGCGGCCACTTCAGCGGAACACAGGTCCTCTGAGATTTCCATCAACGTTGCCCTCTCCATCCCAACTCAATCTTGCAGGTAGAAATGAGATTAGACCAAAAAATAAATAAATAACATCATTTTATGTGATCCTTGAAAGCCACCTGGTGGCGGCATTTGTACCTCAATAGCTACTGGAAATGGAACGATTGCGTGATAACATTGAGATTATTTTTTTAGATGAATAATTTAAACCCAAAGCATCGATGGCAAGTGTATTTACTTTTCAGCGCAACGGTGGTGCGTTACCAGCAGAGTCTAAACAAATATATTATCAACCATTCTTCCTTGGTGTGACTTCATTGAAAACGGGAAGCGAAAGATAAATTATTTTCAAGATTTCAATAACTATCCTTTCGTTAGTACGCAAAAGTAATATCAATGCCGCATGATCAAATAAAATAATCAATTGACATTATTTCAGGTAGACTATGACTGTCAAAACTTACCGCTGTCGGAACGCTTGTCTCTTAAACCTCAGGAGAGAAAAACAAAACCACTTCTTTGTACTAGGTACGGTGGCTACTGGGGAAAACGTTTTCTGTTGTTGTTTTTTTTCGTTTGTTTTTTTAGGGTTAGGGTTAAGGTATTCAATAAATTAAAATAAGGCCTCGACACTTGAGGTGCATCGCATCGCCGTTCGGTATTAGTTTTACTTTTTTTTCTTCTGTCAATCTTTATTGGGCCTGGAAAGGGATTTTAAGTATATTACTGCCATCTATTGGTAAGTGTTCACAATACAGTAAAACCATCGTTTATCGCTTATAATTGGTTCCAGGACCACCCACGATAGGTGAAAGTCCGCGATGTAGAGAAAATATATTGTTACAATATCCATAAAAGACTCTTATGAACCTTTATTGTATTTTATTGTATCTTTAAACACTGTATATTGTACTTTTAAATGTTTTTTTGTGTTCTTAAACACTTTAGTAAACATTTTAAAGTCAGATTTTCATGAACATTTTTTATTTCAATAAATTGGGCAATAAAGAAAAAAATAAATGAGTAAATATATACAACATCCACACAAGACTTTTATGAATCTTTATTGTAGTTTTATACACTTGATTGTTTTTTAAAGAATTTTTGTATTTTTAAACACTTTTGTAAAATTTTTAAAGTCAAACCGCAGAAACATTCTTATTTATTCAAATAAATAATAAAATTAATATGAGTAAATATACTGTTACAATATTCACACAAGACTTTTATGAACCTTTTTTGAAGCGTAAACGTGGCCCAGCGCAAGACTTTTATAATTTTATTTTCATACAGTATATTGTACTTTTAAATATGTTATTGTATTTTAAGCACTCTTTAAAACATTTTAAAGTGTCACGGCTCCTCTGCTCTTGCGTGCTAGCCGACTGTGTTTAGACACGCACGACAAGCAGACATGCAGTTCTATTCCGCTTGGCAATCGAGGAGCGGAGACGCGTGTGTAATGAAGAGCAAGTCTGAGGTGCTGCTGATATTTTGACGCAGACGGAGTGAATAAAGTGCGGGAGTCTGCAAGGACACAGATCAACATGTTCCCATTGGCCATTAGTGTCATATGGGCGGACAAAGCCCTGCGCTCCAAGTGACGCCGCAAAAAACCACGACCATCGGGGAGTCCTTGATGGAATAGGGTTGCACTGGCCTGTCTTGTTGCCAGGGTTATGTGTTTCATTGCATAAGACGCTGTGAATGCGAGTGTGTGTGCGTGTGTGTGTGTCAAAAACAAAAAAACAACAACAAAAATCCGCGATGCACCGAACCTATCCGCAATATTTGTTTAAAAAAAATCCGTGATAGAGCGAGGCCGCGATAAGTGAAGCATGATGTAGGATCACTGTAACTACTGTGTATGTACATAACATGTATCTTAAAAAAACGCCATCGTCAATGATGGCGCAATAAAGACGTAGACTTAATACCCAATGTGGATAATTTTAATGAAAAATATAAAATTGTTACGTGCTGCAGCTTTAACGATCACAAAGTATCTGAGAAACACTCTTTCTTTAAATCACACACTAACGCCATATGTCACTCAAATAAAATAAAGGTAGCCAATGATGATTAGTGAACAGCAGTTATACAAATGTTATTGTGAGAATGTGAGATTCCAGTGTGGTCAGCTATCTTGGCTCGTGTCCAAGGTGAAGGGGAGGAAGTATTCTCTGGCAAACTGGAAGACATCATTTGGTTTCTTGAGTAGTAAAAATTGCAGGAAGTCAGAAATGAGCGCACGGATTTCTGGGTGTGCTTTTAAGTATGACGCATGATCAGCCTTCAGCTCCTCCTGTAAAACATATAACAATGTTCAGATTAATTTGGAAGAATTACCAATTCGATCGAAAATATACACACAGAACTGTCACAGTATTAAATCTCAACATAAGAGTTGAAAAAATATAAATGACCCTTTTGAAACAATACCTACATTTTGATAGTGAGAGTCAGGGAGATACAGTAATTTAACAACATATAATTTTTGACATTCTGGCATTTTTCTTCTCACCTTTCTGTCCAAGAACTTTGAACGCATTTGTATATCTTCTTCCCACACCAGGGGCATTTTGTGATAAGCTATTAGAAAACAAACATACTGATAAACACAGTTCATTATGTGATAGAATTAGTACACTCTGTGCAATATAGGTGTGAATACCTTCCTCTTTCTGTGAAGGCAACTGCAGTAGTTTCATCACAACTGGAGAGCCCACCTGCAATCTGCTAGCAAGATGCCTAAACAAACAATTATCTCCACTATACTTGATGACTTTAGGTGTGGGTTTTTTTGGTCACAGGAAGAGTGCACATTTCACAAGTGCATGCACTTGTGATTTATAGATGTGGTGAGGCCTATTATGGTCAATTATCAGATGGGATCACCCCCTTTGCTTGACAAAATTTGCAATTTAGATATCATTTAATATTTTATTCTGCATTGATGCAATGAATCTTACCCATCAGGTAAAAAGTAACACTGCCATGTTGTAGGGCTTTCATCCACAAAATGAACAATTCTCTCCATTCCAAAGACCTCCACAGTCTCCCCCTCAATCTCAATCTGTTCCTCTTCTAGTCCTCGCTGATGAAACACAAACATAAGATTACAATGGGAAAAAAACTCACTTGAATTTGCTTAACCTTCATGTCTTGAATGTGGGAGGAAGCGGGATTACAGAGAGAACCAACGTATGATAAGGGAGAAAATGGACTGCACACTGGATGGTCAGAGAGGAGATTTGAAGAGGCAGACCGGCCTCGAGTCATCTAGGAAAGAGTGACCTCTAGTGGGCACAAAGGGGAATGGATAAAACTGTTTGGAACATGTCTCGACATATCCGTTTCTGGTCTTTCTCTTTCGCTCTCTTCGAGTTGGCGAGCCAACATTAGGATGATAAAACAGATGCTAAGCGTCAGCAGAGCCAATAAAGTGTTAAAAACTTGTGGTTCTGTAATTGTTGGCTAGAGCTCCAATTTTCACAACCCAATGGTATCTAAATATATATTTAGCCCTACAGAACGTGAAACCAAGCAGTTTTTTAATCACTCACAAAAGTCGTCCATCTGATGCGTAATTTCTGGTCAAAAGAGATGAAATTCATATGCTCTGGGACTTTCTTCCTCAACACAATAAGACGCATGAGCAAGAAGTTGGAACCCTCCGTTACAAGGCCTCTGAGGGCATCCATGGAATATGAAACACTGTCTCTTGTCACCTCCTGGACAAAAACACACATAAAGACATACACAAACTACCTTACAGTGAACTGGAACTTGAGTTTTATTATTGCGCTGGACATGTCATGCATTTGGTTCATGGGCCTTTAGTTGGGATTTACCTGACTGAATCCACCTCATAGCATGACTGTCATGTTAAAATTATAGAAACCATTAATAGCACAACATAACACGTCCACAGTGGCATAGCCAGGAATTTTTCCAGTATGGGCGCGCGCCCACGGGAAAAAAAATCGAACATCACCCACGCCGTTCGCTGATCGCTAAAACAACATCCGGGTCCGGGAGGCAAACGGTGAATGGATAACATCGCGCACATAGAATAGCGCAAGCACATTCGCGAAGACCGAAAGAAAAAAACGGCATGAAAATGAAGAATCGAAAAAGCTCGATTTTTTTCAACCGGGGCGCAGGGAGTCCTAACCGGGGCGCCACCCCGGCTCGCCCCGGCTTGGCTACGCCACTGCACGTCCATCACCTGCAGCACAGATACATTCTGATTCCAAGTTTCCCGAATAACATTTTTCCTTTGGTAGCATTTAAGTTGTAACTCACCTTTCCATCAGTGGTGACTTTATCAATGCTCATTTGTCCATCACATTGCACCATGTGACACCGCTTGTCCAAAATGTGGTCATCAAGCTAAAAAGAGATGCAAGTCATTAAAAGTATTATACAGGAGGTATGCCACAAATGTGTGTGCTGTAACACACTCCGTGACTTGCCTTGACATACTCGTGGTGGTCCTCCTCCAACACCTCGAGGTCAGCAGTTAGGTAGGCTAACATGGAATAGAAAAACACATTATACTGCAATCTGAAGCATTGCATCCAATTGAGAGAAGACGCTTATGTGTCCATGGTTATTCAGTCTGCCACATTTATTTTTATGTACAGGCTAGTTTTATGAGGTCGGTTCACCTGTCACCGTTGTTCCACACGGGGAGTTGTCGATGGCCCCCTGGCTTTGAGCATGAACCAGCATACATGGTTGATGGGCTCTGTGGGCAAACTCCACTGACACGCAGAACCTCCCGATGTCTCGACCCCCTTCTGACATGGTCACCAGAGAGTCCGCAAACACACATTTTGACAGCTCCACAGGCTCTGGCAAAGATAAGATGGTAACTTTAAATTTAAAACACTTTTGTCTTGAACAGCAAAAACAAAATGATGACAAGATATCATCATTATGTCTTCAAGAACAATGTCCATACACTTGTTTAGGAATAGTTATTTAAGTTTAATGAGCAATTGATTTGAATTGAATCATCTTTCTATTTTCGTCAACAATACAAGAAAGCTATATCAATGAACTCATGTTAAAAATGCTGCTTTATTTTATCAGATGGTTGGTCATCTATAATGAGGGATGGGAAATTTGACATTACAGTGCGCAAGGGCTGCTACTGAATTTCTATTCATTATTTTATTTTATTATAGTTTGCCGGTTATTTGAAATCTCATTCTAAATCTGGCCGTGTCTGGTCGTGGTTTGAGTGTTTCAGTACTACAGGCGCCAAAAACAGGTGGTCGTGCTCTCAGGCGTGTGCCTATGTTTTGTATAAATGATAGCTCGCCCATGGACTCACCAATGAGGGACAGGAACGTGATCGCTTCTTCGGAGACCACCATCTCAGCATCGTCCTTGGCTCGCTTGGTCTCCTCCAAGGGGTAATCTGGACTTTCCACCTCATCGGGGGCCTCCATTATCGTCCTGTGTTGAAAACAGACTTTCCACCCGTGGTGGGAAATATCAAACGCCGCATAAACTGGGTGGCAAGACGGACAAGCGTTACGACACACTAATTGTGGTCAACATTGTGTGCAGGTCTTTTGGGCTTCGCCACTGTAAACCCTCTTTTATGTTTCAGAGAACAGACGAGTTGTCAAGAGTTGTCACGGCAACCGGGGATTGAGTGCCGTAAAGCTGCGTGTAAGTGGGCAGGCCAATTTTGAAATAACCGACTTGACGCTCAACAAATTACTTCATCGTATTTGTAAGACATACACACGTATTTTATTTGATATTTTATTTTATTATCATCCATCCATAAATTGTATATATGTAAATCTCTTTTGCCTCGCTTCACAATTTTTAGGCGCACCGACCTTATTTGTGAGATAATGTTTTCCAAACATACAGAAATTACTGAAAAAAAAAAACATCTGTCCATTTTCACATACCGTGTGTGCCAACACGTTAGTCAATATAATCTGAATCGTGAATTAAAATGATGTAGACAAGTTAGTCTAAATTGGAAAACTTTTTTTAATGGGAATTTTATCACATATGTGTTTAGTTCACATGTTCGCATGGTTAATTTTTTCGTACCACATTCAAATATTGTACTTGTAAAACTGTTGAACACAAGAAACAGGCGGTTTCCTGAAGCTCATGAACGGCTTGTGACATCATACTTCTTCTTTCCTCAGAAATGTGTCATTGTCTTCAGACAGAGAGCAAAGGAATATCAACAAAGTGGGAGGTAAGAACTTTTTCTGAAGTTATCTTTATATTTTCACATTTAAAAAGGTAATGAAGGATATTTGCCATACAACCTTATTTATCACTGCTTGAGGAGTTAAGTCAAATTAACGTTGACAAAGCTGTATTGTTTTTGAACAATGCAAGATGGGAATATGTGTTTATGTCACTTGAACCAACATTTGAAAGTAACAGGAAGGCTATAGCAGCTCAAATGTCTATCGAAATGCCTTTGAATTTATCAAGCAGTTTACCAAACGACAGCTTTTTTTTTGTAAACACAAAGAGGAAGTTTGAAAAGACAGGAAAGTATTTTGCATTTGCTAATAACAGTATGTCTTGAGTCTTGTGAACAGCAATTCTTTTTCTTTGCTTGCTTATGTTTGTTTGCATGTGTGCACTTGCAGGTTGGCAATGAAGATGTGTCCGCTTCATCCACTAGTTTGCTGCAGTCTGCTGATTCTATGGGCCTTTCAAAGTGGTAGATAACGTTTGATCACTCGTAAAACGGTCACAAAATATGCACATTCATGCGCACGCACACACACACACGCACAAACACACGCACACACGCACATACACGCGCGCACACACACACACACACACACACACACACACACACACACACACACACACGCACGCACACACACGCATACACAAAATCATTTAATGGTGGTTACCATCCCGGAGTCAATTCACCATTATGGCCTCACTGCCAGACAAAAAGGGACAACAATTTAAACAGTAATCCCCGTGGTGCAAATCCAAAAATACAAAGTTCATCCGATGTACTGCATACGTATTCCTTTTCAGCGGAGACCACCAACGCGGAAGTCTGTCAGAATGAAAAATCCCCAGACAATGTATGAAACACATGCTTGAACTTCCAAGTTCCTATTCTGTGCAAATCCAACTTGCTTACATTTGACCCCGCTCCCTCCAGCTCCAACTGTTGAGTTCCTCATTGCATGAGCATAACTTTATGGATATTCACGAGGATAAAAACTTTACCTGCTTCCTTTATCCAACAAATTTACTCAACTGCTCGTGGACCTTCCCCACTTTAGATAAGGAGTCTCAACTTTATGTTCATATCAGGTTTGTATTTCTATTATTTGAACTTTACTCAATGGTGTAATGAACATTAATCAAAATGTTGACCCCTTTGCATTTTGTATCTGATTTTCCTTGCAGCATTTGTGATAATAACAGCACAGTTCAGCCCCTTAATCTTATATCAAAACAACATTCTGGATCAACGTGCATTGCTCTGAAGCAATATGAGTGGTTGTATGTGATCATTCAATTCAATGTGTCCCTGCACCATACATGGGCCGTCTACAGCTATGTGTACGACACTGAAATGATGGGTAATAGACAATGTGTTTCAATTCTGCTTTTTTAAAACAATTTCAAAAATATAGTATGATTTAGGAAATTATGACAAATTTGTTTTATTCTGAAAAATCTGTTCTAAATACAATAATCACAAAACTGCTAACTGGGTACTAATTCATTGTTTTATGTGCGAAAAATAAAAGTCTAAACTTTTGTGAGGAGGTATTTACATTGATGATGTATTAAAGTGAATTATTCCTGGATGAAACTGTTTTTATTTTTTTATTGTGTTGACAGAAGTCTTACCTCCACCTGGAAACATTTCTGCTTCAGTCAAAGATAAAGACCTGGTGGTGACCTGGAACAAGCCCCGCGGACGTGCTAACTCCAACTCCTTGTGCTTTGAATACGAGTTGGCTGTGGGCAACCCGGTAAATTATACTGTACTCTAAATAATATTGCCGACATAAAATACACACTATACTGTATGTTTAAATTGCTGTGATTCATTGGTGAACAGGAACAAATACTAATCCCAAGTCGCGAGCTGTCACATACAATGCCAAATGCCAATCCAGCTTCCACCTACAGTGTGAAAATCAGAACCAAGCAAACGTCCGATTGTTCAGGGTCGCGATCATGGAGCGACTGGAGTGACACTATCAGTGAGTATCAAGTCATTCTACCTTAAAATATTATACACCTTACCAGGGGTGATGGTCTGATTTTATTTAAGGTGTATTGAATTCTGAACAAATTTTCAACACTATACAGGAGTGTCTCAGAAAATTAGAATATTGTGATAAAGCTCTTTATTTTCTGTAATGCAATTAAAAAACCAAAAAGGTCATCCATTTTGGATTCATTACAAATCAACTGAAATATTGCAAGCCTTTTATTATTTTAAGATTGCTGATTATGGCAAACAGCTTAAGAAAACTCAAATATCCTTTCTCAAAATATTAGAATGTTTCCTCAGACCAAGTAAAAAAAAAAAAATTATAACAGCAAAACAAAATCATTTGAAATTGTCCATTAATGCACTCAGTACTTGGTTGGGAATCCTTTTGCACGGATTACTGCAACCAATGCGCATGTGGCATTGCTGAGCTGTTATGGATGCCCAGGATGCTTCAATAGTGGCCTTTCGCTCATTTGCATTGTTGGGTCTGGTGTCTTTCAGCTTCTCCTTCACAATACCCCACAAATTCTCTATGGAGTTCAGGTCAGGGGAATTGGCAGGCCAATCGAGGACAGTAATGTCATGGTCAGTACACCATTTACTGGTGGTTTTGGCACTATGGCCAGGTGCCAGATCATGCTGGAAAATGAAATCATCATCTCCATAGAGCTTTTCAGCAGACAGAAGCATGTAGTGCTCTAAAATCTGCATCTACTCTGGACTTGATGAAACACAGTGGACCAAAACCAGCAGCTGACATGGCTCCCCAAACCATCGCTGACTGGGAAATTCACACTGGATTTAAAGCAACTTGGATTTTGCTCCTCTCCAGCCTTTCTCCAGACTCTGGCGCCTTGACTTCCAAATTAAGTACAAAACTTGCTTTTGTTTGAAAAGAGGACTTTGGACCACTCTGGAATTGTCCAGTGCCTCTTTTCCATAGCCCAAGTCAGACACTTCTTCCGTTGTCTTGAGTTCAGAAGTGGCTTGACCATGGGAATAAGGCTATTGTAGCCCATTTCCCGGACACGTCTGTCAACAGTGGCTTTTGATACCTGGACTCCAGCTTCAGTCCATTGTCTTTGAAGATCCCCCAAATTCTGGAAGCGACTCTTCTTCACAATGCTGTTAAGGCTGCGCTCATCTCTCTTGGTTGTGCAGCGTTTCCTGCCACATTTCCCCCTTCCAACAGACTTTTTGTGGATGTGCTTTGAAACTGCACTCTGTGAACAGCTTGCTCTTTGAGAAATTTCTTTTTGTGTCTTACCCTCCTAATGGAGGGTGTCAATGATGGTCATCTGGACAGCAGTCAAATCAGCAGTCTTCCCCATACTTGTCATTTAGTTTACTGAACCAACCTGAGGGTTTTTCAAAGCTCAGGAAACCCTTGCAGGTGTTTGGAGTTAATTAGACGATTCAAGTGATTAGTTGACTCCCCTACTAGTATACGTTTTTATGATATTCTAATATTTTGAGATAGGATATTTGAGTTTTCTTAAGCTGTATGCGACAATCAGCAATATTAAAATAATAAAAGCCTTGCAATATTTCAGTTGATTTGTAATAAATCCAGAATGGATTACATTTTTGGTTTTTTAATTGCATTACAGAAAATCAAGAACTTTATCACAATATTCAAGTTTTCTGAGACAGTCCTGTACAACCTTAGTGGTGTCTGATTTTGAAGTCGCACCGTATTTTCTAGCTTTCATTTTCCAGTCTACTAAATGTAATCAGCTCAGTTCAGAGTGCAGTTAACACTTTTTTTTTTCTTTTTGTTTAACAGTAATACAACAGTCTTTTTACACATTCAACATCACGATAATCGTCGCAATCGCACTTGGAATACCTATGATCCTTCTGACTCTGCTGTTGTTGGTCCGCAATCACAGGTACTATCTTGGTTTTAAAATGTGACTCTGAAGTGATTTGCCTGGCCTAATTGTTTTTCTCACTTCGACTGAAAAACGTATTTATTTGTTTCGAAATTCACGTAACGCACGAACGCACTTATTCACTTTTTTTTTTTTTTTTTTAGGGTGGCACAGGTTCTGTATCCCACAATTCCTCGTCCCCCATTAAAGTACAAACATTTTCTGGAGGAAAACAACGCATTCAATGTAAGGATATGGCTACACTTGTTCGCACTTGTTGTACAATGAATCCCTCCACACACGTAATAATCAAGAAAATAACTTGTTTTTTTCTTCCTTAAAAATTTTTTATTTTAGTTTTATCATCCTGCTCCATCTGTGAAATATGAAGAGGAGATTACAGTGGTGGAGGATGCAGAGAAAAGTAATTAAAGTCATTTTAATGGCATGAATGAAACAATTATGACAGTCCTAATTTTTCTGCTTAATTTAATGGAATACTTTTTGATTTTAAATTAAATTACATTTTTAAAAGGAAATTAAGCCCGTTCAGACACGCTTGTCTTCAGTCTGGAACTATAATTATACTAGAAATGCTAACCACCTTATTAGAACAAAACATAAAATGACTACAAAGAGAGGAACTACTGACATATTGATGGGCAAAAACATACTAGTGTTCCGGATATGAAGGACAAACTGCAAGATTATTTACAATTTAATATGCCCAGAGGGGTCAATAATGGAGCGAGCATAGTAAAAGTGACATGTTGGCAAACACGAGATGCACAGCAGAGACAACGCAGTACACAACACTGACACTGTCAGATAAATTATGAGCTTCACGAAGTCAAATGTCCTTCTGTAATAATAAATGGCATATTTTCCTAGATTCTGCTTTGCTAAAACACCGGTTCTGTCGTCATACCAGGAGTTTGAAATGACAATACTGTATTTCTAAGGTCGAGCGGTTGGTGATACTGAGACATTATTAGTCAAAATGATTTAAAGCAGCGACGTCTCTTTTATAATCTTGTTTGCAGAGATTTTTTTTGGTCCTGATACTCGTTTGTAATTTGACACAACTGACAGACAGAACACCAGTGATGGATGCCCCTGTACTGCGTTATTCTTCTCGTGTTCACTTTGTCCACTTGATGAATGCGCTCTTCGCCAACAACACGACATCAATACACATTGTAGATGAACTCTTGTACTAGAGATCATTGAACTACTTTGTAAAAGAATATCAGGCACTATTTGTCGAGTGTTTCTCAAATTTGATCGCGCCAAGGAATATATTACATCAGAAAAAAAAAGAAAAATCCAGGATATATAGGTTATATTTTCCTTGTGATCACCTGATGACCACCAGCCTAAAAATGGATGGATTATATGTGCCAATATTTGGCCACATTTTATTACAATTAATACATTTTACAAAAAGGACACTTTTCCAGCATATCTTTTGCTTTGGATTTTAGCGTTAGTTAAGAAATGCTTTGTATTGTGCACCATTACTTGCATAATATACATGGGACAAAAATAAATACAATATAAACAATAGTGCAAGAAAAAATGCTAGGAAATAAAAGAAAGGAACCACTTAAATCCTTCAAATTCAAGACTGTACCTAAAATACAGTGCCTTGCGAAAGTATTCGGCCGCCTTGAACCTTTCAACATTTCAGGCTTTAAACATAAAGATATGAAAGTTTAATTTTTTGTCAAGAATCAAAAAGTGGGACGCAATCGTGAAGTGGAACAAAATTTATTGGATACTGTGTTTTTCCATGCATAATGCGCAAAATTTAACAAATTTATTGTCCTAAAATCTGGGGTGCGCAATATGCATGGGTACAACAATTTTTGAAGAAAATCTCTCTCGAAATAAAACTTGAAATCACACCTTTCTTGTTTGTTGTCAATCGTGCATCGCATTCAGCCATCCTGCCCAACACAGTCAGTAAAATTCATAATTGACGACACATCGTTTAATGCGATGGTGCAATCCTTGATGGTGTGTGTCAAATATTGTTTGTTTTTTAATCTCCATCGCAGACCGGATATCATACGGAGGCCGCCATGACAGTATGCGCAGAACGGATGCGCAAGACACGTCAGCTATGTAAAGAGCGAGAGTTCAGTTCTCTACCTATGTTGCAGGTCCAAACCATGATGCTGCCACCACCATGTTTGACAGTGGGGATGGTGTGTTCAGGGTGATGAGCTGTGTTGCTTTTATGCCAAACATATCGTTTTGCATTGTGGCCAAAAAGTTCAATTTTAGTTTCATCTGACCAGGGCACCTTCTTCCACATGTTTGGTGAGTCTCCCAGGTGGCTTGTGGCAAACTTTAAACGAGACTTTTTGTGGATCTCTTTGAGAAATGGCTTTCTTCTTGCCACTCTTCCATAAAGGCCAGATTTGTGCAGTGCACGACTGATTGTTGTCCTATGGACAGACTCTCCCACCTCAGCTGTAGTTAGTATCTGCAGTTCATCCAGAGTGATCATGGGCCTCTTGGCTGCATCTCTGATCAGTCTTCTCCTTGTTTGAGATGAAAGTTTGGAGGGACGGCCGGGTCTTGGTAGATTTGCAGTGGTCTGATACTCCTTCCATTTCAATATAATTGCTTGCACAGTGCTCCTTGAGATGTTTAAAGCTTGGGAAATCTCTTTGCATCCAAATCCGGCTTTAAACTTCTCCACAACAGTATCTCGGACCTGCCTGGTGTGTTCCTTTGTCTGCGCTTTAAACAGAACCCTGAGACTATCAAAGAGCAGGTGCATTTATACGGAGACTTGATTACACACAGGTGCATTCTGTTTATCATCATCAGTCATTTAGGACAACATTGGATCATTCAAAGATCCTCACTGAACTTCTGGAGTGAGTTTGCTGCACTGAAAGTAAAGGGGCCGAATAATATTGCACGCCCCACTTTTCAGTTTTTTGTTTGTTAAAAAAAGTTTAAATTATCCAATACATTTTGTTCCACTTCACGATTGTGTCCCACTTGTTGTTGATTCTTGACAAAAAATTAAAATTTTCATAGCTTTATGTTTGAAGCCTGAAATGTGGTGAAATGTTGAAAGGTTCAAGGGGGCCAAATACCTTCGCAAGGCACTGTACATTTCATAACCTATGACCGTTAGGCTTCAAGTTCTTCCAAGCACATACTGCACTTGCCCAATTCCCAATTAGAAATAAAGTACATAAAGACCCAATTTAGAGATTGTCGGACAATCAGACGTCTCATCATCCCTGGCAGTGTCAGGCTTCGGAGGGAATTGGAAATAGAGCAGGGCGACCAAGTGCAGCTTGGACCAGGGTTTATTGGAGGAACTCAAAATACAGACTTAGTAAACTAACATAACTCACTTACAAAACCTAACAACAAGACTGACCGAAAATAACGTGGAACAAAAAGACATCATGACATTAACACAACAATAACTAGACTGACTGACCAGGACGTGAGACAAGAAAACAACAGGACCTGACGACAACAACAATGATCCGACAGGGAGTGACACACAAACAGGACTTAATATACAAGACACGAAACACGAGGCAGGTGACCGCGGTTACATTGATTGAGATGACACAGGAAAGGAGGGGCGACGCAAACAGAAACCATGGCAACCTAGACACATAGCAAAACTGGGGACGAGACATGACAGGCAGTTTGTCAAATCTTCTTCTGTCCAGCCCCCAACGTGCTGATGGCTTGCAGCTCTGGAGAAAACATCGCTTTCAGATCTTTATTTTTCTGTAGGAAATTGTCCAGCATCTTCAGCTGATTGGAATCCTGGGAAAAGAAATCGGAGTGGCTATTATTATTCATATATATATTTAAGAAAATATGATTCTGGAGAGCAAACAACCCATAGTACTGAATTTGAGTTGTTTCAAACATTTGCAGGACACGAAAATCAAAATCCCTATGAAAGCCATGTAGAAAGGAAACTTTCATGATTGAACTATGCTGAATTCCAATTTACTTTTCTCACCATTGTTTCATCTTCAGCCATCTGGCGCAACTCCCACAGCATCTCTCGTATCAAGTCAGCCTCCCATTTGGTGATTAATTCAGGGGTTACATCGTCAATCACAGAATCAGTAGCTAGTTCCTCGCCATTATAGTCCACAGCGTCAGTAAAAGATATTGACAAGTCAACAGCCAGCATCTGAAACAGAACGTTGTTAAGTGCTGAGTGCAACACTCGTTAAATTGCTAGAGTGTTGCCCAATTCCAAACATGCTCACCCGAGTTATCATGTTTTCAGCCAATTGCATTCCGCGTACTTCGCTGAACAGCCGCACAAAATGTTGCAGTGCAAGCTTGAACTTTATCATCCATGCATCCGATACATGTTGGTTAGCAGAATGCATGAGATGATTCCTGCATTTGATCAGCTGCAACACACATACACAACACAACCAATTGTTGAGACAGTATCTAAACAACTTTCACAACATTAATCTGTGTACACTACGCGGCTCCAGTTTTGCACATAAATGGAACGAAAAAAAATTTGAACACACAAGAATGTATAATTTTAGAGTGGCACTTTACATTGGGTTTCATAAATCATGAAAAAAAAATCCAAGTGCTATTTATTAACTGGCATATTACGGATGCTAACCTCTCTCACACAAGATGAATTTTTATACGAGTTTACAGAGGCAAAGCAGTCACAGAAGTTGATGAGGTTGAGCAGAGCAGAAGGATCACACTGATCTACTGCATTCACATGGCCCTGACCTCGTGGCATGTAAGCCTGGAAAGACATATGGCAAAAGAATAGTATTGGTTAGTATTAAAATACTATTTATATCTAGGAGAGCAACATGTGGTAAAAGCAAAGCAAAGCAGTTACAAAAAAAAAAAAAAAAAAGTACTTCCATTAGATAGCAAAATAGACAATAAATCGTTTACACATCAGATCAAGTTCATTGGAATCAGGTTGTGTAAAGCTTCTGCTATATTCCTTAAATGTTGTGTACCTTAGCCAACTCCCAGTGGCGTGTCCTCCACGCAGAAGGAATGCAGTTGTCCCAGTTGAGATTGGAATTAGGTTGTCTGTGGTGGTTGAGAATCTCAGACCTCCACTGTAAACACGGGCTACATGCCCTGGAAAGCTGGAAAACAGCTGTTTTACATTATTTAAATTGTGAAAGTAACTACGTACAAATACATTCATAATGTACTAAGGTAGATTCTGCAGTTATCTGTACTTCACCTGAATAATCAATATTCTACGTTCGAGCAAGCCATAGAGCTCTACTAGTAAACATAGAGCGTCGGAGTACTTTTACTAAGTCTATTGAGAACAATAAACAATCTTGTCTTGGACACCGCTAAAAGTAACAGAACAGAAAGTGTTTTCACACCTTAATGTCCCCGGACTGGCATGATTGTTGGCATTGTTCACGGAGAGAAGGATTCATACGGAGCAAAGCTTGGTGAAAACCTTGCATCTGCTCATTGGTGAAGTTATGGAGAACGTCTTTCAGGATATACAGACAACGTCCTGCTTTGAGCCAGCTTGCGTATTCTCTGTCGTTGAGACGCGCTACAAGATATTCTTCACACATTCTGTCTTCTGCTTTCTTCGAATAAACCCATTCGCAAAGTGTACGAGGAAGA
Organism: Syngnathus typhle; assembly: GCF_033458585.1. Taxonomy (NCBI): domain Eukaryota; kingdom Metazoa; phylum Chordata; class Actinopteri; order Syngnathiformes; family Syngnathidae; genus Syngnathus; species Syngnathus typhle. Next base: position 3,100,694 of record NC_083750.1, on the reverse strand, counting down.
AGAAAATAAGCCCCGCCCCTCACCTGCAGTCAGGCATCTCGTCGGTAGACGGCACTGTTGACCACCTTTTTACTATGAAAACAGAATTCACAGCACCGTTGAAGCTTAGATGTTTTGTATACAAAAGCAATAATCTTAAACTAAATCGCAATTATTATGTTGAATTGTAATGTTTCGTATAGGATGCGCAGGTCAACCTGCACAATTCAGTAGTGAGACGAGGTAAAACACACTACTCGGGTAGAAGTATATATACTTGTGTTAAAAACAAAACAATGGTAGAATAAAGGGTGGTGGTCATGTAAGAACAATTTGATTCAGTAAGCATGTGAACAGTCTGGCCTTGCAGGTCAGAGTTTTGACACAATTGTAAATCTAGTGAGGATATGAATGTTCTTCAATGTCGCTTAGCCTTGGTCTTACATGTCATACTTGTGGCGCGATTATAAATCATGTTTTTCAAGTCACATAACACTGTTAAAATATGTTGTTTCTTACACACATGAAGAAACCTGAATTCCCGACCAATCGGAAGTAGGGCGGCTTTAAAGTGTTGCATTTTAGTCTGTTTCCCTCTGGATACGGGACAATACTGTGAGTCCTTTTTTGTCCAATAAACGCATTTGTGATCAGCTCAGGCCTGGTTCAAGTGTTTCTTAGTCTGCAAGTCAATTTCTTGCAAAGCTTTGAATGCGTTTGAACCTAAAATCACACAAAAGGAGAGAGCACAGAAATTCCATGTTGCACACATTTTGATCATTTGTAAGATCTAACCAGTTTCCTTAGCATTGACTCTGGCTTGTCAGGCTGATGCGAAATAGCCTAATCTATTCTTCCAGTAAATTATTATCTATTCTTCCTGAGCACGGGAGTGTTCGAGCTATGAACAGGTCAGGGACACGAGAGCAGAATTTGTTATTGTGTGTGTTCCAGTGTGTTTATGCAGTTGTATTCACACAGAAGTAAGTTAAAAGTTAAAGTCCCAATGATCATCACACACACATCTGGGTGTGGTGAAATTTGTCCTCTGCATTTAACCCATCCCCATGTGATTTTGATCCATCCCCTGGGGGAGAGGGGAGCAGTGAGCAGCAGCGGTGCCGCGCTCGGGAATCATTTGGTGATCTAACGGTTAGATTCCAGATCTGGAAATCTTTCCAACCCATAATGCTGAGTGCCAAGCAGGGAGGCAATGGGTCCCATTTTTATAGTCTTTGGTATGACCCGGCCGGCAATGAACCTAACTGCTAGCACTTGTTTTAATCTGCATTCCTTTTTTCAAGGTAGTAAGTCAGGGATGTCAAACTAATTTTCTTCGCGGGCCGCATTGTAGCTTCTTTTGGAGGGCCATTATGACTGTCAACTCAAATAAATGTATGAGCACCTCATATTATATACAGTAAAAGCGACAAAACAAACTGACAAATAACTCGTTTTCAAATCAAACTGGTCAAATATTTAGAAAAAAGATATTATTAAAAGTGAAGACAATTTGCAATTCTAGTAATACGCGAATTTGATGCACAATTTGTCTTTGCGGGCCACATAAAATGATGTGGCGGGCCGTATCTGGCCCCCGGGCCTTGAGTTTGACACCTGTGTAGTAAGTGATCAGCCAGATATGTAAGGTAAAAATGGGCCTGGAAATCTTTTATTCCTCCTGGGTATAAATTTGAATCGCAAGCGTTTAAGCTTTAGTGGGTCGTTGATTGATTGTTGCGTCCCAATAAACTGGATCCTTATCATCACCGTGACTGGAATGATGACAAAACAAAAGCAAGAAAGGTAAGAACCTTTGATCACTGTATCTGATTTAAACAATAACAGAAGGCACCATTTAAACATATTCCCCTTAAATTATGAAAATGAAAAGACATTTGTGATGTATCACATAATTTTAGTGCTACATGGAAATTTAATGAGTCTTTTAGGATGCACCGGGAAAAACAAATACCCCTCTATCTTTGTAATTGGATCTCTAAGGATTTGAAGATAGTTAAAGTAGATTAGATGCCTCGGAGTGTGTTTATGTGAGGCATTGAGGGCGTGTATGCATATGAGTGCTGTTCTGGGATCATAGGTAGGTTGTATATATATTGTGTGCATGTATTAGTGAGAGAGAGAAGGAGAGCAGAGAGAGAGAGAGAGAGAGAGAGAGAGAGAGAGAGAGAGAGAGAGAGAGAGAGAGAGAGAGACAGAGACAGAGACAGAGACAGAGACAGAGAGACAGAGACAGAGACAGAGACAGAGACAGAGACAGAGAGGTGTATGTGTGCCCAGCAGTCCCATCGTCCCAGCAGGGTGTTTCTTAAGCAGACGAGATCAAAGCCACATTAGTATTCTGAAATAAATCACAATGTTCAGTCCTCACTGCGCGGGTCCCCAAACACACATGCACGCACACACCCGACCATCCCTCCCTTCAAAAGAGAGTGCCACCCCACCCTTCTCCTCCATCCAATAACATAACCCCCCCCCCCCCCGCCCCAAGTGGCTGTCAGAGTGATCTGCCTGCTGAATCCTTTGTTACATCCTTTCACTTTTCACCTTCCAGCACGAGCCTCCTTCCTTCTGCAATCTAGTCTAAAACGCTTTGTCAAAGGAAGCCACTGGCAAAAAAAGTAGTCAGAAATCTGTTTTTTGACAAGTATATACTCAGGAAGATACCTCCGCGTCTCTCATTGCATCTCATTTTGCTCTCCCTCCCTCCTGAACCTACTTGAGCAAAATTGGTGTTACAGGTTTTTGTGACTCTTCACAAAGGTATTTGGAAATTTAGCAAGACCTCACCTTGCTGTTTTTGCCAATGGCACAAGATACATAAGTCTGGGTGATAGACTGCAGGAGCGTAAGGAGCTCATCTAGGCCCCAAAATTAGAATGGGAAGAACATACATGCCCTGTGAAGAATGCTGACAGTTGCAATATCTGTGACATTCCGTGAGTCTTTGTGCTTACTTGTCCTTGTGCGGGCATTTGCATGTGTGTGTGTGTCCGCAGGTGGGCACGTGCGTGGGATGGCTAAGTTTGGGACAATGTGTTCATGCATGTAGTTATTTATGTACGTGCATGTTTTCATACGAATGCGCGCGTGTGTGTGTGTGTCATTTTGATAGCCACCCACATGAATATGTAGATCAGTTTTAGGGAGCGTATGTGCTCAGCATTAAAGCCCACTCTCCACTGCTGACCCAATTTCACAGTGCAATTTGTGTGTGTGTACTACAAGCTTGGAGAAATTGTGCGGTTTCAGACGGAGGAGTGCGAGTGGGTGTTTATGTTTGTGAGGTGGCCTATGAGTGTTTGTTGTGTTTATGAAGGGGAAAAAAACAACAACAAGCAAGGATTACCCACCACACAGTTTACGTATGTGAGGACCCGCATGACTGAAGGATTGGAATGCTAATGTATCCTCATCTTGGACCCGAACATTGTTTTTCCCCAGATCTACATGATTATTTTGCATATATGTATATTGTTTAGCCAAGTGCGTCTCTTCATGTACATACTTTTCAATTTGTAAAACAATAGTCGACCTTTTCGTATATGCTTTTAAATAAAGCTGTCCTGGTTTTGTCAAAAATATTTAACAATGTATAAATTACCTTGGAGTTAATTGCATGTGGCAGTTATTCTATCAACAGCACATGATGTCAAGTAAGCAGAAAAAGCAGAACGTTCTTGCAGTTTTTCAAGCCACCAGTGGATGGCGACATGGAGTGGCAGAAGGTCTGCATTTGGCTGAGCTGAGGTAATGACTGCTCTATTGTTCCCAGTTTCATCCACACCTTCCAGCCTCTCTTTGTGCCTTTGCATCTAAATTCCCCCTTACGGACTTCAAAGGGAATAAGGTGAATTAATTTGTCCCGATATTTCATGCAGAGATATTGCATTGGAAATAAATTTGAATTGCTTCTGGTGAGAGTATACACAAAAGCAATGAATGCGCTTCCAAAAGAATAAAACAATGCAAGAATGCAAGAATAAATGGATGAAATCAATTCAGAAGCAAAGCACCTTGAAAACAATTTGCGGAAAGGACAACACACAGCTCACTCGGGCCTTAGCAAGCTCTGGCACTCAGTGCAGCAAACTCTGGCAGGCATTCCTCAGCCTCTTTAACCCTCAACCCAGAAGGCCTGACGCACTGAACTCTGTGAAATAGATCAATGAGAGGATTATGGCAAGACCAAGATGCCACAACGGCTCTGTGCTGAGGGAAGAAGATTGAGACGCTTGCCTTTGATCATGTGCTGGTGCATCGAGAGGCGCTGCTAGTGATGATAATGATGCTGATGCTGAGGACCTTTGCAGAGACCAATTGGGATAGGGCCAGGCTATTGCTGTCGAATGCCACGAGTAGAAAAAGTCTGCTCTGTGGAGGCTGCAACGGGACAAACACATTTAGTCAGATGGATTAAATGTACTTTTTTTTTTAATCTGAGAAGCAATGCACCGTGTGTGTGTGTGTGTGCGTGTGTGTGTGTGTGTGTGTGTGTGCTCCAGTTGTTTCCTCCATCACATTAGATCCAGCTGAACACCTCTGTCCTCCTTCAAGGACAAGCCCTCCCTGTTCCAGCTCCTCCATCCCTCAGCTTCTGTTTCTTTCTCTCTCTCTTGCTCATTCTCTCTCTCTCTCTCTCTCTCTCTCTCTCTCTCTTGCTCTCTCTCTCATTCTCTCTTTCTCTCTCTTTCTAATACATGCAATATATATACAGCCTACCAATCACTCTTTTTCTAACACACGCACATGCACGTACACACACTTCAGATGCATTCTGACATTCTCTCATTCTGTGACAGGCCATGGTGTTGGAAGATGACTGCTGACATTCTGGACAGTAAAACGCTTTAAGTGGAGCGTATGTGTGTGAGTGCGCACATGTGTGTGTGTCTGTGTATTTTATCCGAGTTCACACATAATGACTCTAATGAGGCTGGTGATAAAGTTCAATTCATGAATTTGCTGTTTGCCTTTTGATGAAGCTTGATGGTGATGATAATTGGATGAAGTCAATAATCTCTTAATTAGGGCTAAATGGGAATTAGATTAGGTTTTTGTTCATTTCGCAAACAGCTCCAGTTAACCAGATTAGCGCTGCGTGGATTAGGTCCGGGATGAGGATGAAACAACTGAGGTCGCTTTCAGGTCAAAGCCATGCTGACCATATTTGCAAATAGGAATAGATCGAACGGCTGCTTTCAAACGACCCATTCTACAAGTCAACATACTCCAATGTCATATTAGTGTTAGAGTGCCATTGGAGCACGGGTGTCAAACTCAAGGCCCAAGGGTCAGATCTGGCCCGTCACGTCATTTTATGTGGCCCGTGGATGCAAACCTTGTGTGTCAATTTCCATGCTAAAATGTCAACCAAAATGTCTATGTATATGAGAAGAATAAACATTTGCAAGGTTTCACACACATATGGCTTTCTTCAGAAAACTAAATAGGCAATAATGTGACATTCTCTGTGAGGTAAGCCATGATTGGTCAAAAGTTGTCATGCTATTTTGATGACCTCAACTACCGTCATTGGACTTACACACACACCTTCCACGCCTGCTCTGTAATGCATTGTAACTAACATTTAGACTTCTCCCTTTCCCTCATTTTCCTCTCTCTAACACACTTTCCTGGCTGGCTTTGCCCTTTCTCTCATCATCATCATCATCCTTGTCATCGTCATCGTCATCACCATCTACCTCCTCCTCATCAACTTCCCTGCCTTCCTCCGTCTCTTGTGCCGCCTAGTGTGGGTGGCTGAGTTTAATGAATTCTCTTTTCTCTCTGCATCCATCCACTGATTTCTGATTGTGAAGAGGTATGCCGCGAGCATGTGTCTTGGAGTGAGACACACAAACGCACACACACTGCATGAACACACACGGCATTTGGTTTTATAAGTCTGAATAGAGCTCCGTGCTTGGGTTCCATTTTCCTCTGAAAAGTAGAAAGTCACTGATTGTCAGCTTTCAAACAGTTGTGCTCGTGGATGTGTCTGTTGTTGTCAACAGCGTTGTTTTCCTCCAGTTGCCAGTGAAGCAAGCTGTTGTCCTCTGCCTCTTATGTCTTCCTAATGCACAAGAAAATGTTAGAATTATTAAATCAGTTCCCAACCCATTATTGAAGGTTTATTATATTCTCTTTAAAGGAGGGATTGTTGTGGCAATCACGTAATAAACCCAGAAGTAAAATATTCATTTTATGCATGAAAGAGGAGCGGTTGTGTCAAACAGCTGCAGGGTGTGCAACAAATGCAAAGTCTTGTGATTAGCAGAATTAGCAAAAGACTCAAGATCACATAAAAATTTTCTACATCCATTTGCTCCTGGTTCGGCCCCCCGGTCAAAATTTAGAACCCAATTCGGCCCGCAAGTCAAAAGGTTTGCCCACCCCTGGCATAGAGGAATAACCTTGGATATTGGGTCACATAAAATTGAACGTATTTTTTTTATGGTTGGAGTCGGTGGACTCGGTCAAAATCAGCACCGAGTCCGAGTCCAGCAAAAATGACCGAGTCCGACCGAGTCCCCGAGTCTGAGTCACAGCCTACACTCGAAATTCAGCACTGATAGATGAAATTACTACGTACTACTGAGTACGCACACGCACTTGTGAGTGTGCACCGAGCTTTCTGACACGGCTCCCGGGAGTAAATGCGCGGGCGGGCGCTTCCCCATCTACTGGGGAAACATAGTAACTGCAGGGAAAATGACCCCAAAAAAATAAATAATACAATTTATTCAGGTTTGACGGGCCGGATTAAACGGCCCCGTGGGCCGGATGTGGCCCGCGGGCCGTAGTTTGCCCATGTCTGGTCTAGAGCATTTTCTATTCGGGCTCCAGAGCTTTAGAATGCCCTACCAATGGATATCTGAACTGCTACCTCACTAGAAACATTTAAGACGTTTAAAGACACGTTTCTATGATATGGCCTTTAATTAACCTGTAGTGGCCAATTCGGTTGTAGTTTGTTTTCGCTCCCTCTCCCCATCCCCCGACCCTTCCCCGGCTGGGGAGGTGGTTAGGTGGCACCCAAGCTGACAGCGGCTATCTGGATTCTCGTGGACCAATTCAGGATGAGGGAACTGCAGCTTACCCTCCTCAAAGACACTGCCAGGACAATCGAGGGCACCGCCGGCAGCTCTTCGGTTTGACTTGGGCATCCACTTTTTCATTGATTTTTATATTATGTACTTTATGTGCCCTCTCTGCATCCATTGCAGCCTGGTGATCCTGAAAGGGGGATCCTTCCATCTGTGGTCCCTTCTCAAGGTTTCTCATTTTCCCCTGGTAGGGTTTTTTAGAGTTTTTCCTTGCCCTTTTGGGAGCTTAAGATCAGGGGATGCTTTGAGAATAATTGTAAATTGTTTTGTCTATGTGAAGCCCTTTGAGACTGCTTGTGATTTAGGGCTATACAGATAAACTTGACTTGACTTGACTAACTAACTAACTAACTAACTAACTAACTAACTAACTAACTAACTAACTAACTAACTAACTAACTAACTAACTAACTAACTAACTAACTAACTAACTAACTAACTAACTTCATTTTGCTTCTGCCATCATCAATGAAAGGTGTCTCCAAACGTTTCTGTTGTCACGGTTACGTTTGTTGTTTCCTTCTTTCCCATCCGATGCCTGTTCAGTAAATCTGTGTTTTATTTCTCGATCAGGACAGTGCAAAATGAAGTCTTGCACAAGCAAAACCAAAATTGGGAAGAAGAGCTAGCTAGCATAGACATCCAGCACTACAGTGAATAATCAGCATCATAATTGCTAGGCTACAAATCACAAGTGGTCCAATACTTTTGCTCACATACAAAAACCCCCCAAAGAAAGCAAGGGTTCCAAGGCCTAAGCTATAAATAAAACCTAAGGCTCTCTTCATCAAACCCAAATGTTTTCAGTTTACAACAAAAACAAAAGACTGTTCCTATACATTTGGAGACAGGCAGTAATATCCACGCCTACAATCACTGAGTGAGACTCCATGCCAAATGTTTTGCTATTGCTTGACTGTTGCCCCATTACTTTTTGCCTATACAATGCACCATAAAGGATGTCTGAGGTGATGAAGACTTCAGTTGATAAAGCAATTGCATCAAGCATTCTCTCTTGACCTTGGCAACAGGATTTTCCACTGCTTATTTCTTCCTATGGGCTATTGACTAGTGGAAGAAGAAGAAGCTCAAGTTTGCAATAGAACCGCAGATGAGATTTGACTTTTCACTGTACAAGGTCATTTTTGCTGAGGCATTTCTTTGTTCACTGACAGTATTCCGCTTTTTAAAATGGTTAAATTGCTAATCTTTGTGATTCAACACAAATGCCAAAGATAGGGAGCATTCGCGGAAGAAAGCCACTGTTATTATTTACTTCAAGTTTAGAGCATTCAACGTTGCCATTTTCTGCTTCTCTTCATTCTGCAAATGCATGCAAAGTATTCACATATCCTTTCCCTGAGTCAGCTACTTGACTAAGTTTAACATTTCCCTCCAGACACATTCATTGATGCAAGTGTACATTTTCTTTAAATCCTACTTCAGCAGGTGCAGCCAGGAGCATGATTTGTAACACCAAAATGAGTTTGGTCAGCATTGTGTGCAAACCTGAAGCATCCGCCACACAAATGCTAATAAACAGCGTCATTGTGAATCCACCAGCTTGCACTTAAACCTGTGAGACGGAAAATTATTTCTAATATACAAATGAATGTTGTAATGACTTAGAGGGAGAGGGCGGCATTTTCAGGAATAATTACAATATTCTCTGCAGTATGTACAACAAACATGATGATTATTAGGGGCATGCCTTGATGGATAAGTGAATGCATTTTCAATCAAGAAAAGGTAGCCATGATTGTTTGCTGAGTAGCATTATGCAAAATCAAATACAGTGGAAGCTTTCAATTTGACCACAATTCATCCCAATCCCAGAGACTGATTGAGCTCACTTTTACTCAGTGTTAAAGACACTCATCATCTAGAGTGAAGAAAATATGGCGCAAATGTGACATTACCAAGCACGGCATGTCCATCCAAAAGTGAAGAAAAGAAAACTATTCAGGGAGCCTGCCAAGAGCAACATTAAAAGGGGCAGCAGTAAATCAAAAAGCAAGTATGGTTGTTTATGATGTCATGTTTCGTATATACAGTATGCCCGGGCAAAACTAACTTAATAAAAATTCCACACTTCTGAGGTTGGGAAATCTGGCCATCAAAAAACATGCAGCAGGCCGCAAATGCCCTCCAGACGAATTTTGGACACCCTTGCTGCAGTCAATCTGCGCTACTATAACAAAAGAAAACTGTCTCTTTTCTAATGCAAATACAAAAATTAAAAAAACATCACGCCCTAAATCCAAACAGCAAATCTGGATCATCTCTCCATCTGTCCAGGTGTTGCCGCTCTTCTTGCCACAAATTTGCTGTCACAGCTTTAACGAGGGGGAGAATCAGTTTAATCTGATCATTGTCTACGTGATTAAAACATATTCAGTCATTCTCTGAGCTCGCTGCTGTTAGAGTGGTGCTCACTCTAACTTATTTTGCAAGAACCACTCGGAGACAAGTTAGTCGTTTTGGGCACCTGCAGGCGGAGAGTCCATTCGTCACTGTGCGTACAGCAATGATCGAATGACGTCTGACTCTCGCTTCCCACAAGACCATCTTTATTAAGAGAAAAAGGGTGGGGGTGACAGTAGACTGAATAAACAAGTTAAAGCTCTTGCTTGACCTCTAGGTAAACAGAGCAGGGGATGTTTTACGACATTGTTTAGGATGGGACAGAGTTAGGTGGTTTATTACCGGTTACATACCAACGTAAGCATAAAACTAATCCACCTAAGTTATTTATTACCGGTTATATACATTCCAAGATAATCATAGATCAAGATAGTTTGGAAAACCCTGACATATCCCTCCTGTTTTATCATATGATTATGTGAACCCGATCAATCAAACATAAGTAAGTAAGTAAATATAAAGAAGAATAGCAAAAAACTATAATAAAAAAGATCAATAAAAAACGGAGACGACAGCGGACGGGTTGGGGAGCGTGCAGGGTGAAACACGACAAAAACAACAAACAATGATAGCAACAACTTCCAGTGAAGATGAGGTTTTTCCTCAATACTCCAGTCCAAACTTATTGTGTGGTCTAAAAACCTGCTGGCCGATGTTAAATCGCAGGAAAAGTCTCACACGGTCCCTCTGCCTTAGGCGACCATAATGCTATCAATAAGAAAATATAAATAAAGCCACGATCCGTTCCGAATGAAGTAGGACCCGTCCAATGGTACAGCCATGTTGGCAGGAGAGCCCTTACACCTTGAAATGGCTCTCCCATCCTGGCACACAGCGGTGATGTCCAAAGCTCCCATCCAGTTCCCTCCTGGAGAGCAGTTGTCGTGAATGCATCCGTGGGTCTTGTTTTCTTGGATGAAACACGTGTAGTCCATTCCAGGTAGCGTCCTGGTTTAGGCCACTTGTGGCATCTGTCGTCCTCCAACAGTCACATTGGGATTAATCCAAAATAGTTTGATCACAGATTCATTCCTGCGAGTCCAGGGCGGTAGGGGTAGCGTCACTGACTGACAGTACGGTGTTGATATCAAACTCCTCCCATGAATGCCATACATTTCGCTTCAGTGACATTCATTGCTCTGGCCTCCAAGTGAACTTGTGTGGAGCAAGGGGAGTTTTTGGAAACACAGATAACATCCCCCCTGTGTGCGCGCTCCCACAGTGACCTTCACATACCGGTACCAAGCGTTGGTTTTGTATGGGTTTCTGGGGTCTCATGACCAGTCCTCAAAGTTCTCATCGTGTGACCATCGTTTCCCACGGTCAACATTATCACTTGGTCTGTTCAGATGTGTCCATAGACTATAGCATGCTCCAACCAGAACGCAGCAGAGGATCCACCTGGCATGTGGAGCCCCGTTGCTACTAAGATGACAAGAACACCGAGACATACCCCCGCCTAGCGGAGTTGGGATCGTTGTTCGCAGACTTTGTCACCGTCCCGAAATGAGGGGTCCAGCACTCCTCGTAGCTTGCAGTGGCTAAGGTGAATCCAGTTGGGTCTTTCAGCGATCTTCACTGCGGAGGGGGGTAGTCAGCAAGACTTGGAATGGTCCCTCCCACCATGGCTGGCCCAGTTCCTTCTTTTGATGACCTTGATGTAGACCCAGTCTCCTGGATTGATGGGGTTGTCGACCTGTGAGGAGGAAAGATCAGGCGGCAGTAAATTTGCATTGGACATATCTTTCGGTTTGAGGGACCTGATCATGCTACCTATGTTCTTCATCTGCTTTTTGCAACTCTTGTAGTCAATTGTAATGCCCTTTTTAACGAGGCAGATAGGAGTGTTTGAAAGAAGAGTTTGAGCACTTCCTAATGATTCCTCCTAACCAAAGACCGTTTATGACAGGGGCTTTCCCATTTATTGCCTCCTGTCTTAAAGGAGATTCCCTTATCCATGCCGTCTTCTTCCTAACACAGGTTGTGCACATAAACGCACACACACCGAGCGCGCACCCAAGGCTCAGACAAACGACAACAGCCTGACACAACTTTACAGAGATTACGCACGAACACAGAACACAGACAAAGGGATTCTATACATCTCTCATGTAGCTCCTTTTGATAGAACCTCCTATTGGTAACTGTATAGCGGACTGTTCCGCATATAATCCCTTACTCAACTCCCTTGCTTCTACTTTTCCATGTCGGTGCAGTCGTAAGTGATCCCTACTGCAGTCATTGTCTTGTTAACTGTCGCCTTGTGCGACTCCTATGCATGATTGTGTGAAAGTCAAAAATTTAACGTATCCAACATTCTGACCACCCAAACTCCACCGTGGTGCAACGAATTTACTATTTTATTGAGTAGGTACATTGAGCAACCTAGCTTCCTCTTGACTGAATCCACTTTAGTCCAAATGTCCTATTCTAAAATGTATCTAACTCAATTTCTACTTCTTATGCCTGATGAGCCAAAACATCAGATCTCGCTCTTGTTTCTCTCCGTTTTAGCCTATTTGTTTTGTCCAATCTGTTCAATCTCTGACCATGATGCTTCTCTCTGTAGCTCTACGCATTATTAAATTTTTATCAAATCTCCTCAGTTCTGTCAAACCCAGTGCACAATGAAGCTCCTTTCCACTTTACCCCAAGCCCCACGAAGTTTCAGCACGGAGTGCGATTTGGCCGTTGGACATTTCAAGTCCATATCTTTTGCCGCACCTCACCCTCTCAAGATGGTGTTCTTTTGTTGTTGCTTCAGAGCCAACACATCCATCACTCTCGAATGAGTCCATTGTTCAAATGTCCATTTTGTCTTCAACATTGTGAGTTCCTCCACTTCTCACTGTCTTTTCTCGTCCCCGAGGATGTCGTCTTTTCTCCGGAGTGTACTTGCCCCTTCCAAGCACAACAACAGTCTTTCTTTGTCCTTGCCAAAGGTCAAAGGTGCCTCAAAGCCAGGCACCGTTTTGTAGACGTCCATGGCTGCAGGCAGAGTCTCGGGATTGAGTTTTCAGGGATCCTGGCACTGAGAGTGACAGACTGGGACATCAAACTTGTAACCAAATGTAGCTGCTGCCATCAATTCGCTAGTAACGTTTGTTTACCAAACTTCAAATTCTCCTAGTAACAGCGATCTCGTCTTTATATTGTAAGTCCTGTAAGTCATCCTATTTTCGAGCTACGTTCTGTCCATAGTTCCTATTTAATGAGACAGTACATTGTCTTCAGTATCATTATTTAAAATTAACTCAACGAGGTCTGCGTTCCACATCTAGCCCTGATCTATGTCTTGACCTCTCAAACGTTATTACCTGTGTCATGCTTGCTCAAAAATGTGACTTAGAATATGGTGTTGTGAATTTCCAATCTCCCTGATCAAATTGGATCCCGCTTCTTAGCTCTTCTTTCTCATGCTCCTGTTAGCCCGCAACTATCCAAATTAATAATGTTGTTTTCTTTTAACTGTCTTTCTGTTGAACCTCTAAATCTCTCTTGTTGCTAACCTATCTGCACCAGGAAGGGTCTTAAAGAAAGGACCAACAGATTACTCCCAATATCTCCTCATTATTTATGAGTTAGCCTCCCTTTCCTCACTCGGGTGCATATCTTGTCAGTTGTTAATGGAAACCAGATGTCTCGTGCCAATGAGATCATGGACCAAGGCCCAAACAATCCCGCACGAACCTGACCCGAAACATGACCCGGTCACACTTAGGCTTACTAGTGAGATATACATTGCATGATACCAGAATAGAATTTTACCACAGTATGACACTAAATGTATTAGAAAATCCATATGTCGTAAAGGTTTGTATTATTACTATCTTCCACTATCTGTCCTATTCACTCCCTCCTTCTGAGGCTTGACAACGCCCATGCCTCACACCTTGACAAACGTTTTGGGAGAACGTGTTCTTCACTACATATGATTCCATCATTTAATTTGACTTTCTTTTCAAAACGCTTCTAAATTTCCCAGTTCACACATCTTCTGCATGTGTTACTGGTTCTCCAGTTTTTTTCTCTAGTTAATCATTAATCCAAAAGCTATGTTTTTCATTTTAGCATTCAACTTACTCAAAACCACTCTTTCAGCAAAGTTGCTCTACTAATTTTCCATAGTAGTCGCCAACAGCTTCAACCATTCAACCTGTATTTTCCTATCATTCAAGGCAATCATTCATCAATGCTCATTTGCATCTCACACACAGTCTCCAAAAAGGAGTCTTACCATCACATTGGTCTCAATTCATCCAAGCTCACCACACAACATCCATATACCATTTTCAACTCAAGGTTCCTGATAGAACAATCCACCAAAAAAAAACTCAACTCATAAAAACTGCTGGCAAATTAATCTGAATTTTTCCTTTGTTTTTAAATTTAAAGAACTCAATTTCTCAGATTTAGCTCGCATATAGCAGTTTGTATAATTTTATAACACCATCAATCAATTATTCCTATTAAATGTAGCATTGCAATGTCTTAAATTCACAATTTTGCTTCTTCCAATTCCTGAAAGCATGTTCTGTCGTTTCTTTTTCAAATTTCTCATGAGGGCTCAACACTTAACATGCACTAGTGTGGATCAATTTCTGCTCGCAAACACATTTTTCTCTTTTCCTCTCATTTTTATCTTTCCAAATCGTTTCTGTTCTGCGGTGCAAATTGGATAGACCACAGTCTAACAAATTTCTTTACACTGAAAGTTTAGCCAATCTTCATCATTTTAACACACATGCACAGCTCTCGCGCGCGTAGGGCAGGCCCCAGCACCAATGATTCGTCACAGGCTGGCCATTTCCTGTGGTCGATCATGAGCTAGTCCAGGGGTGGGCAAACTACGGCCCGCGGGCCACATCCGGCCCACGGGACCGTTTAATCCGGCCCGCCAACCCTGAACAAATTGTATTATTAAACTTTTTTTTTTTTGGTCATTTTGCCTGCAATGACTGCGTTTTCCCAGTAGATGGCGAAGCGCTCGCCTGCGCATTTACTACCGGAAGCCGTGTCAGAAAGCTCGGTGCACACTCACAAGTGCGTGTACGTACTCAGTAGTACGGACTTGGCGCACTCTCGCTCTATTCGTATCAGTCCCGAATTTAGACGACAGCATTCTTATAATTCGCGCGCTGAGCTTTCAGATGCAGTTTTGCGCTAAAGCCACCCACAAACCTTCCCCTGGAATCCTTCCATTAAAATGAGTGGCCCGAAAAAAAGAAGTGAGTGCCGAATGTTAAAAAAAGAGTGGACAATTTGGCTCAACGTACGCGACGTGACGTTCAGCCACATTAACATCAACCCGTCACAGAAGGTAAACGGACCAACACCTCGGATCTCGCCTAAGAATTGCCACAACAAATTTTACTCCAGACTATGACGCACTAGCAAAAAAGGGACACCAACAACACTGTTCCCACTGAAAATGAACGGGAGGCTCTCAAGTTTATTGTAAAAAAATGCATTTTGAATATGATTTGTACACATAGCAGGGATTGAAACTAGCGACCATTCTCATTTTCAAACAATGCAGGATGCTCAAGGACATTGATGCACCACCTATTTGCGACTAATCTTAACCTGTAAAGTTCTTAAGGCTTACTTTAAGCAAGTGTTTCCCGTTTCCTCACCTCTGTTACCAGGTGTTTGCGAGTTAAAACTCTGCTCTGATTTTCAGATACCCCTCACCGTGTTGCTGTTTTGATTACTTTATTTGGATGTATGCTTTCACCGATTCTTCAAGATGATATATTTGGTCAGAATGTTTGCCGTTTGATGTGATCTCATAAGATAAACATCTTTCATTAATTTGACCTGCAGGCACTGAAGTGATGGAGATTGTCATTCATAATAACAGTGTCGTATTTTATGAGAATCACTGATAGCAGTTTTTTAGTGAATTATTATTTTTTTAATGCTGTTAATAAATGCATTTGTTTTCAAAACAATTGTTTGGAATATCCATGCTTTACTACCTACTAAAGGGCAAGATCTTTTATGCAATGACCTTTACAGGTCGCTTATATGACTTCACACAACGCCTACGTCCATCTGCTCCTTGTCCGGCCCTCCGGTCCAAATTTAGAACCCAGTTCGGCCCGCGAGTCAAAAAGTTTGCCCACCCCTGAGCTAGTCCCTCCCACGCACACAAGGACAGTACATTCTAATTTTTTTTATTTATCTTCAAGTTGCATTCATTTACCACTTGATTTGCAAATTCTAACTTTAGTGTACACACACAATTTGATCTCTGGTCATTTGTCATTGGGCATACAAACAGCATTGTCATACTTCTTGCATGGACAAGAGCTCTAATAATCCAAAAAATGTTCCAATAATCTGACAATGACATGTTTTGCTGTCATATGGGCATCTATTCTTTCTTTCTCTGTATTAGCATGAGGGGTCAAAGGAGAGGAAGCTTGTCATGCTGTAAATGTGACTTTTCCTCTGCCTCTTCCTCTGCCCCTTGACTGGCACCGTTTTTCTTTTTCTAAAACACTCTCTTGACCAGTGTCCACGTTTCCCACAGTTCCAACAGTTGTCAGAATCTGATGGGGGTTTTGAATTATATGGTGGCCTTCGGCCTTGTTGGTCTCTCTCTCTTCCTCTCCCCTTTGGGAACTTTGGGAGAAGATCGTTGTATCTTCATTTAGATCATTATCATCATCTAGATGAAATACATCAGAACATTTGCCTTTTTGGATCACTTTTTCAGCATGCCTGTCCCACTGCATAGTTGTTGTATACAAGTTTTGCACACGAGCGGAATGCCTCTCTTGCTCTTCTGCTTGAGCTGCGGCTGGAGCCGTGGCCGGGACAGTGCGCCTGCGCACTGTGGCCTCATTGTCTTCCGGCCTGACAAACATAGTCGCAGTACTTTTCAACTTTGTCTTTTGGATTTATTCTCTTCTCTCTTGTGAAGCTTTCAACCACAGTCTAGCACAATTCAACTCTCTCTCTTTTCTTTTTCCACTTCAGCATGTATTACATACAATCAAGAAATCTACTCGCCATGAACTCATCTCCTTCAAGAGCTAGAGATTTATCGTTCCTTTTTCTCATCTTAATTTTAATTTTTCCAGTGTTTTTTTTTTTTCCAATCTCTTTTTATTTTCTTTGAGGATCCTCAATGCAGGTTTAAATTGACCTTCTAACAAATTACTAGCCTGTGTTATTGCCGTCGATCAATGCTAGAACTGCTTTTTAGTCAATTTATCCTACCAGTCACACATTCAACCACACAAATTTCTTATCCCTGCCTACGCGAAGTCCTCTTTTAAAAATAAAAGAGCTGCTTCATCCGGAGAGGGGACTCTACAACACCCCTTCCTTCCCTGGGAACTAAAGACAACAGTCCTGTTACCCAGCCCTGCCAACGCGAAGTTGTACCCCTTAGAACAGTGGTTGTCAAATGAGGGTACACGGAGGTACATGAGATTTTACAAAAATATATAAAACAGTTTGAAAACCACTGCTCCAGAAGAGCCACTTCATCCGGAGGGGGACTCTACAACACCCCCTCCTTCCACAAGACTTCTTATCTTCTGTCTTGCCTATTTTTATTCCTGTGCACTTTTACTTTTACGCGTTTCACAACCACACAATCCCACAACTTTAGGGCTTTAACTTACTTGTCCCCTGGTTCGTTGCATTTCCGGGTCCCGTCAACCACCTCTGTCAGACGAAGGCAGACATAAGATGCTGGCCCAGCGAAGAAGTTCTCTTCCCAGGACTTTCTTTTCCAGGTCCTCCTAATGGACGCTGGCTTGTCGACAATGCAGCACGTCTTCCTCCGTCAGTCAGATGGCGGGTATGAGGGTCCCGGGTTTCGGCACCAAAATGTTAGAGTGGTGCTCACTCTAACTTATTTTGCAAGAACCACTCGGAGACAAGTTAGTCGTTTTGGGCACCTGCAGGCGGAGAGTCCATTCGTCACTGTGCGTACAGCAATGATCGAATGACGTCTGACTCTCGCTTCCCACAAGACCATCTTTATTAAGAGAAAAAGGGTGGGGGTGACAGTAGACTGAATAAACAAGTTAAAGCTCTTGCTTGACCTCTAGGTAAACAGAGCAGGGGATGTTTTACGACATTGTTTAGGATGGGACAGAGTTAGGTGGTTTATTACCGGTTACATACCAACGTAAGCATAAAACTAATCCACCTAAGTTATTTATTACCGGTTATATACATTCCAAGATAATCATAGATCAAGATAGTTTGGAAAACCCTGACAGCTGCTTTGCTGTCCCCCTGATTAGAGACATTGTGGCCCAAACTGACAAATAACCCAACAGTTGTCGTTAGGACACATGCTCACAATGCTCGGAGGTACGACACATGTAGGCAACACGCACACACCTACAGACACAAGAAAAACACACACACACAGACAGACAGAACCACGTCAACCCTCGTGTACAGCCCCCCTGTGGTATGGTAATGAGCTGCTAATCTCTCTGGTTTACACAGCCAGAATGTGTGTAGGTGTGTGCGCGTGCCACTGTGTGCGTGTGTGTGTGCACATTAAGGTGCAGTGTGCAAAAGCCTGAGGTATTCTCTTAGGCCGTCATCCTTCTGCTCTCACTTGCACACAGGCTGTCAACACATTACGCCGCCTGTGTGTGTATGTGTGAGCGAAAGACAGAAACACATAAAGACAGATCAAGGGAAAAAGAAAGTGGAAACTCAGTAACATTGTGTAAAGGCCAGAGAGCGAGGACAGAGATCAAGTCGCAGTGTTATTTTCCTTTTACGTGAAAACTTTTTCCATCACAGTTGAAAATCCACTCACTTTCTTACTTTTCTTTTTTTTTGCGTTGCTGATGCCGCACTGATGCTGGTGTAAGTGTGTTTATTTCCTATGGTGGAGCCACATCGCTAATTAATCCCTGGGAGAAGCCTGAGGCCATTTGCAAAATCTCACTGATTAAAAACAAGGCCGAATGCAACCTTGTGTGCATGTTGAACGCGTGTTTTGAGAGCTGTCATTTTTTAAGGTTGACTTTAGTATTTCACCCGTTTGTCTCCAGTTATCATTGTGTAGCATCTAAAATATGTGTATCGCTAAAATATTAGTGTTTTTGCTTAGCGTACATTGTTTGTTTTTTTTGTTCTAGCTTTTCATGACTCCAAGCTGTAAAGACACAGAGAGCTTTTTTATTTTTCTGTCTTTGAGCAGATTGCTATTGTGATTTGTCGGCTGCTAAAAAAAGAGCCGAACTTGATAGGATGGTGCCTGAAGGAACATTTTAGATTAGGGCCATTCTCAGGTTCTTTTGTCACACTCGGCGGTTCATATGTTGCTTTGAACAAAGCATTCCATGGTGGCACTGCACGAGAGTTTTGTATTTTTGCTTTGTTGTATCCAAATGAAAAATCTAAGAAAATTTCCATAAAGGAGATTAGTCTTTTCGTTTTCTTTTGCATTGCTTTCTCCCCTTTTGAAACATTTTACTTTGCCCTTTATGATGTTTTGCTGATGTGGTCAGTGCAGTTTTGGAAATGTCATCATACAGTAATGATAGTTACAAAACTTTCACCATGTTGGACACATAAATATTGGACCTGGTGATGTAATTAATTTATATTATTAAATCTTTTTTTTAAAATATATTTTACATATATGGATTTTCTATTTTAATCATCTTTATTTATTTGTTGCAGATTTTCTTTATTAAATCATAATTGTTTTGCATTTATTTTCTATTTTATATTTATCTATTTATTTATTATTATTATTTTTGAATCATCTGTATTTTATTTGCTGCCCTAAGAAAAAATATGACCATCAACCAAACCACCTAATGTTGTGTGGTGATCTTCACCTCCTTTTCTGCGTCACAATGTTTGCTTGGGTCATCGCAACGAATCCTACTCAAATTATAATTCAAGTTATGGCAGAACACTGGAAAGCTCAAGTGATGGATGGAGACAGAGGAGTGAGGGTGGAATGAGGCGAGGAGAAGGATGAGATTGTGGCAGTGTGGGGAGAAGGAGGAGGGAGGGGGCGAAATGGGAGGCAGGGATGGAGAGTTGGATAGTGATAAATTGCTTTGAACTTTAATGGATGTCTCAGAAGCTCCTCCAGTGATGTGTCCGGACAATACACAACATTACAGGCGCACGTGAGGTCTGATTGTAGCTGACAGCTAAAGCCGACTGTCCCCATCGACCTCCAACACACACACATGTACTGTACGTATGCTTGCAATTCTACACAGATACCCAAACATGTTGCAAAATAATGCTCTGACTAGAAAGCTGCTCTGAGGGTGAAGAAAGACAACAGTCTTGGAGTTGAATGGGAGACACAAGAGGAGGACTGAGGGGCGGAAGATGGGTAGAGAAAGAGGAGCCATATGCTCGGGTTTTGGCTTGGTACAAATCAAATGTTGCCTTGCCTTTACAATGGTTAACTACACACAAATGAATCACTAATGGTGGATTCAGTCACAATGGCAAAGTCAGTCTCACTCACACACACACAGACACACACAAGGAGCAATAAATGCAGACAAAGGTTGGACAGGAGGAGTGGGAAGTATTCAGACGTGTGTGTGTGTGGATGGGTGGGAGCTCCCACCCCAGCCCGTCTTAGCTCCAGCTCCCTTCCACCCGGCTGCTTGTGTGTTAGTGTGTCTTTGAAGGCCAGTTTTTGTCTCCTTTTCAATGGGGGGTTTGTTCCCCAATCTGTGCCCCTCTGCCTCAGCAGATTTGCAATGATTTTCCAATGATGATTGAGGTTTTGTGAATGTCCAAAAGCTCAAGCACTTTCTCCTTTCTGATTCTTCACAGCACAGATTCATTCTCTTGCATTTTGTTTCTGCACATCTGCCCATCGCCCCACATTCCTGTCTCTCTGTCTCTTCCGTTTGTCTGTCTGCCTTCCTTCCTCCGTGTTTAACTTCCTGACAGTCTGTCGTCTTGCCTGCCCGCCTGCCTGCTTGCTTGCCTGATTTGTCTTCCTGTCTGACTACCAGCAAGCTTGCATTTTCTCAAGCTGCATGTCTCCCTGACTTTTAGTTTACCTGTCTTTCCCTCTGTTGGTCTGTCTATTCCCTGGACTGTCTGTCAGTCATCTTTTTGCCATTCTGTCTTTCTGCCACTGTCTTACTTGCGTGCTTGCCTTTCTGTCAAGCTGTCTGTCTCGCTGCCTATCATCTCACCTTTGTTTTTTACTTTTGTGCCCATCTGTCTTGCTTCCTCATTGCATATAGTATATGCCCGTCTTCCTATCAAGGTGTTAAACCTTCGCCTGTCTGTCTCATCCTGCCTGTCCATCTATACTTACCTTTATGTCCCTTAGCCAGTCTGCCTGCAAATCTATTCCAGCCTATCTATCTATTTGTCAAAAGTTTCCATCAATGCAAAAAAACTGGCAACACTTCAGGGGTGGTGCAAACAATGACCAGCCTTGAGCCCAGTGGAAAGGACAAAGTGAATTGAAAAAGAAAACATGAATACAGCATCAGTAAAAGCTTTTAGTCGGGCCAGTAGTGAAGCTCGACAGCAGAAGTGTCTTACGCTTTCTCGTCTAATCTCACATTTGACTATTCTTCTGCACCCTTTTGGGGTCAGAAGAACCATCAATTACTAAGATTGAAGTTTCAAATTCAAAGATTTCTTTTTGGGCAATTCACTGTATCAAGAGAGCTCAAACCTAAATGCAAAACATAAAAATAGCAGGACCCGAAGAATCAACATGTAACTTTGCTGAACATATAGCAGTAGTGAATGCTAACTATGCTAATAGCTCACGCTCCAGTTCTGCTTCCAGGTCGGTTGTGGCGGCTTTGAAACATATGGAGCCAGTTGCTTGGCTCCGTGAGATGTTGAAGATGTCCGTGAGGACACCCTTGAGCTCCTTGGCAAATCCTTGGTGGATCCTTGAGAAGGTTCTCTTGTCGTACCAAGTGACTCAGAGGTGTGTTAAGTGGGTCAACATTATTGTCAGCCAATAAGAATAATCCAGAAGGTTATTTATTGAGAAGAAGGCTACAGACACAACATACATTTCCCCATTATGTCCAAGTGAATGAAGGATTAGGGTGGCAATGTATCAGTCTGAAGAAGAACCTGAATATTTCATGGCACTGCATGAGCACATAAGTGCACGCACGCAAATACGGACGGGCCTATCTTAATGTTTCATAAAGCTTTGAGGTTGGAGGTGTGGTGTCGTTGTTTAAGCATGGCTGCATCCTAGTTGGCTTTGTACACAGGAGGATGACTTGTGAGCTCCAACAAGAGGCTGCGGGCTTCTCTACATGTGTGCGTTTGTATCCCTGGGAGCTTTTGTGGGGGGCCAAGGGAGCCATAAAAAATTCAACATCTCTGGCTGTATTGTTGTGGAAATAACAAATGTTACCATTTACTGATCATGCATGAGTTATACTAGAAGTCCAAAGACAGTTTTTACACTCTTTTTAATGTCTGAATGTGATCAAAGTTAGGAAATATTTTGGTCTGGATCACACTCAAGCTGTGAAAGTACTGCACATTTATTTGTTTGGCAAGTGAGAATGATGTGTCCAAAAAGAAATGCACTGCATTTACTAGAAAAGCCATTTACTGTATATTTACTCTCATTGTTTATTACCTCCAATATAAATTGTTAGGCTACGGATTTTAGTTATTGATCTGACTCCAAATCGCGATCAACACTTAACACAAGAATTATGTCCAAATCCACACACTGTCGCACCTAACAATTTTGCGAGTTCGTTCTGTCAAAGAGAAGACCAGTAGATCAATTAGGCCGAATTTACCAATTGATTAATCCTGACAAAGCAAGCTAATACAGGCGCCTGGGTCCCGGGTCCTTAACACCAAAATACTCGTGTGCCTTCGTGACCATCAAAGACAACACATTCTTCCAGGTTGCCCAGTTTTAAAGAAACACAATATGAATATTCAAGCATGCAAAATATTGTGCGGTGATTGGTCAATGGCTGATGGTCATCTTCTCCTCGTTTGGGTTTTCCCTTGTTCAGCGCAGGTGTCTGGACCACAAAGACGAGTTGTTATTCGCGTTCCCCATCGGCCTTGAGATGTCCTCCCTGTCTGGACCTCCTGTTCCACAGTACTTTGTAGAAAACAAATTCATGTAGTCTGCACATTCCTTTCCACTTATTAAGCGACCACACTACTACTAGAAATGATATTGATATGATTATATGTGTCTTACGCAGCCTTAATCAAATGTGTTTGCAAACTGCCGAAAGTACATTTCCCTTTAATATATATATATATATATATATATATGCCCTTTGAGGAAGAATATTTCCTTTTTGTTCTTCAACTCGTGTAATCAGACGGATGAAGGGGAGGAGGTGTCATGCATAACAAGTCACACGTATGAGTCTGTGTATATTTGAGTTTTATCATTCTGTCATCTTACCTTTTAAATCCTTTCACCAGCATTTAGTAGTATATATATGCATGTAATAAAAATTTGATTAAGTGTGCAGCCAAGTTTAAACTAAGAATTTAACTAAAACGGCTGACCATAATACATTAAACCTGTAAACATTGAAGACTTTTAAAATATGCAAATGCAGTTTAGTGTCTGCCTGGGAGGTGAATAAATAATTTTCCCAAAGTGTAGTTTTAAGTCCTGTACAACTTTTTGACTTTGTAGCTTGCACTTTTTTTTTTGTCGGAGAATACTTAGTATGCTCATCCATCCATCCATCCATCCATTTTCTGTACCACTTAGTCCCCACTGGGGTCGCGGGCGTGCTGGAGCCTATCCCAGCCGTCATCGGGCAGTAGGCGGGGGACACCCTGAACCGGTTGCCAGCCAATCGCAGGGCACACAGAGACAAACAACCATTTGCACTCGCACTCACACCTAGGGACAATTTGGAGTGTTCAATCGGCCTACCAAGCATGTTTTTGGGATGTGGGAGGAAACCGGAGTGCCCGGAGAAAACCCACGCGGGCCCGGGGAGAACATGCAAACTCCTAGTATGCTCATTTTGCTGAAAAAAAAAAACAAGTCTGACGACCACTGCGGGGCTACATGTGAAACAAAACCGATCTACTAAATGCTGGTGAAACTATTTAAAAGGTAAGATGACAGAATGATAAAACTCAAATATACACAGACTCATACGTGTGACTTGTTATGGATGACACCTCCTCCCCTTCATCCGTCTGATCACATGGATTGAAGAACAAAAAGGAAATATTCTACCTCAAAGGGCAGATCATTTCTGACAGAATGCTTAAATGTGCTGCGCTGTAATCATACTTCACAAACCTTTGGAAGACTGAATGGCTTATGAAGTAATGTATGTGCGTGTGTGTGTGTGTGCGTGTGTGCGTGCGTGTGTGTGTGTGTGTGTGTGTGTGTGTGTGTGTGTGTGTGTGTGCACATCCACTGGAGCACTTCAAACCAGGGGCCTAATCAGTGCCCCGTGGCCCACCCACACAAGCTCTCCAAATATCTCTCCATCCTTTTATTCCCTCCTCCCTCCCAGCCTGCTGAATCTCCTATTCTTCAACTTCCTCCATTCTGTCTGTCTTCCCTGTCATCATCGTCAGTAGTGCTTATGATGGGAGGACAGGATCTCCTGGGAAAACGAGGCACAGGGCAAGCTCAGCTCCGAGGTCAATTGAATGTTTTGCTCTCGGTCTGGCTGATCTTGGATTTGAATCCCTGGAAGAGGGCGGTGACAGGGTCTCTGGCAAATGTTATGACGCTGCTGAATTATTGAAGCTAATGGGATTGTGGTGGTGTGTGCGTCGTGCACATGTGAACATGCGTTACGCACAAGTCTCATCTACTGGAAATGAGGCGGAGCCAATAAAGTGGAACAGAGATAGATAATGTATAATGCTGAATGAATGAATGACACGCAGCGTCTGATGAAATTTGACTCCTGCGTGCCAAAACGTTAGATGGAAGAAGATGATGTCACACAAGAGGAGATAAGCAGAGAGGTGAGGGGAAAACAAAGGATGACAACGGTGTGTGCTTGGAAATTTGCTGTTACCATTTCATGGCTACAGAGGAGTTCACGCACGCACGCAGGCATGCAACACACACACACACGTACTCGGCGTCATATCACACACTTTGCCTGGAGCACGATACAAGTTATTGGTAGGTGCAGTTCAAGCACCAAATAAGTCCTCTCCAACCCACTCATCACTGAAGCACTTGTCAATGTTATTATTTCCAAATGAATATGCACGAGTTCTCTCCGTTGTATCGGCATATGCAATAAATACCATTACTGTGTGCCGTAAGGCAAACACACTGAGGCAGAAACAAGTGAGATGATACCAATACTCAAGTCTATGTTTGTGGCAGAGGCAACAATTAAAAATACAGTAGGTCGGTTGACTTGTTTACTGTGTGCGTCTGTGTGTGCGCGCCCATGCGTGTGTGTGCGTGTTCAAACACCTACTGGAGCACTTGTTCATGTGAGACTCGAGAATAGTGTGTTGAATCATTGTTGTGTGCAGCTGGTGGGCGTTTGGTTAAATTACAAATTCCACATTTCTGTCACTCCCTCACACACAAATCCAAAGATGGCAGATGTGCAAAGTTGTCACTGTGAGGTATAGACAGAGTGCGCTTTTGTCAACGCAACTGCGATGTTCATTCAAATCAGACAAACATTGATAAAGTAAGTGAGACCCATTTCCATCCTGGGCGAGAGCAGCCACTGTTTGGAGGCGCGCCACCTATGTCCTCCACTTGAGAAATGAGTGACATGCCAGGAGAGGACAGGAAAGGAGAGGAGAAAGCTCCACGCCCACTTGTTTGTCATCCTGACAAGCCTTGTGGACCTGCGCCTCGGCATCCCACACTCCATATTCGTCACACATCAGGGCTCCAACGGCTACAAGTGAACGTGACTGTCATAATTCTTTTTAAAAATGTAAAGTTTTAAATTTTCTTTATTTTTATTTAATTTTTTAATTTTGTAATTTCTTGTATAGTGAGGGTTGAACAATTCAATGTTTTCAACATTTTGGGAAATTAATCAAATTTTACCACCCTTGCTCCTGCTGTCTTGATGTCAAAAATTAGTGGTTTAGCGGTGAGTTAGCGTCAACGTCAATGCAGAATAGTGAAGTTGACTAGTCAACTCGTTTCAACCTTCTCAGCAGGTTGTCATCTCTTATACAACAAATGGATTCGTCTAATGCGACTCAGTTAAGATGTATGTTAAACATGTGTAAAGCCTGAGTGAAGCATCAATGTGATCCCTCCAGTTGGTCACATGACCTTATTTGCATTTAGTGCCTTTCAGTTAAGACGCACACACACGCATAATGCATAGTGAAGTGCTCATCAGCCCTCTTGTAGTTTTGCCAAGATCTTGCCAGTTAAGATGTTAAGATTTCAGAGAATTTGCCAGCCAAAGGGAATGGAGCGCAATTTCATCATTCAAGTTGCAAGAAAGCTAAGTTGTCTTCTTGCGAGAATTGGTGAATTCATTAGCTTTGTCATGCTGGTAAACCGGCTTTGAGGCACAAGTGGAAAAAACAAGGGAGACTTGAATTATATTTCTCACGCACACGCACGCACGCACGCACGCACACACGCGCACACACACACACACACACACACACACACAAAACGGCGCATTTCCCTAAACTTTGTTCCCCATTTTCAAAGTGCTGGATTCCTAGCCAAAGTCAAGCACTCACATAAACTGCTTGGCCTTTTAGACATCAAGAATGTTGAGAATTGTGTGGATTGTCTCTGAGTGCGGCCTCGTACTTTGACACTCTCATGTAGTAAAATGGGGTCACCAAAATATTAATAAAGCCACAGCAGTGCTGTTAAGGCTGCCAGCTGCAAACACTAAGTATCCAAACGTTATGTAAACCTATTGGTTGTGCTGATGATATTTTCTTGATGTATATTTTTTCATAGTTGACTGAATATGGAATTTCGTTTCCCAATAGTCCAAGAAAGTATGCGCTTAGTACGTTGCGTCTACGTTTTTACGATCCCTCCTACGTGTTTCCTTTGACGGCCATCTCCTCCCCAATGGGCGCCGTTTCTCCAGAACATTCATCTGTCTCGTTAGAAGCCAAAGCTCGACTGGTGAGCCTGGTGCAGCCCGCGGGGATTTGCAGCTACAATAAAACTCCCGCAGCAGCAACCCATTCCGCACCGTTTAGCGGGGAAACCTCTCTGATGGCTTTTGTCTCGTTCGGACTAATGGTCCAATGGCTCTGCATGACGCTCCTTTGATAAATCTGCTGTGGGTCATTAAGAGCTGAAATTTACACCTGCTCCGCGCATTCCTGCGGGATGCCCCTCTTGTGGGAGTGGGAATGTTTGTTGTGTCTCCCCAACATCACATTTCTTAATGAATTCCAGTCGCAGCTTACTGCCTTTGAACACGTTTAGCATATTAATAAATTTCTATCCATCCAAGGGTGACAAAAATACTCACATTCTGTAAAAAGATTGTAGAATAAAACTAGAATTCAATCAAAATGACTGTCTATTCAATCAAGAGTAGAGTTAAGTCTGGTAAAGGTAAAATTAAGTCCTGATTTGGCTCTTGTATTTTTTATTTTTTTTTAAAGTACAAAACGAAAAAAATATTTTTACTGTTGATGACAATGGTCAGCAATTTTTACTCAATTATTTAATTAGACTTGTGTGTAAAGTTTTTCTAGATACCGTTTTTTTCCATGTATAATGCGCCCCCATGTATAATACGCACGCTAAAAATGTCATGTTGATGCTGGAAAAAAGCCACTACCCATGTATAATACGCACCCAAATTTTGACTCCTACTTAAGTCCGTGAACGTAAAATTATTTCAGAAAAAAGATCATCTTTGGGAACAACCGGATGTTATTCTGCCGGTCAGTATCACTGCGCATGCGCTAGCATACTCAATAGCGAAGAAATGTTTCGGATTTGTGTAGGGCAGTGGTCCCCAACCACCGGGCCGCGGACCGGTACCGGTCCGTGGGTCACTTGGTACCGGGCCGCCAAGCCGCACAGAATTTTTTTTTTTTTATCGACGATCAATTAATTCAGGTCAAGACACTCGTCCCGGTCACGTGACATGTTTCCCCAGTCGAGCCCGCAAAGCTAATATGTGGCAACAGGCTAACTAACCAGGCAATGAAGCATTCAAAACTGCTTCAACACATGGAGACCAAGCATCCTGCAATAAAAAGACAAACCTTAATCACTTCGGGTGTCATTGTCTCCGATTACGTCTAGATGGGACCGGCTCGTTTCTGAGAAACAAACTCAGTGCTCCCACTAATTCAACGTAATGGTGCGTTTTATTTTTGTCATTTGTACTTGTTTTTATGTCAGTCGTATCATTTTATTTCATCGTATTTATATATTTATTATAAATGTATTATTTATTTATACAAATGTATTATTTATTTATACAAATGCCAGTCCGCGAAAATATTTCTGACATCTAACCGGTCCATGGCGCAAAAAAGGTTGGGGACCACTGGTGTAGGGTACATTGTGACAGCAAACGAACGGGTGATTTAGCAAGCGTCTGATACGAGAACATTGTGTTCGTATGGAGCGTGTTTGAAGTGAACAGCTGATAAGAAAGCACATCTGTAATGGCGGCCTCCGTATGATATCCGGATTTAAAAAAAAAAAAAAAATCTTTTTTTTGTACCCATGTATAATGCGCACCCCAGATTTTAGGACAATAAATTAGTTAAATTTTGCGCATTATACATGGAAAAAAACGGTACTTTTTTTCCAGTTTGGCCTCGTTTTGTTCTAGCACAAGTTTTCATTAAATAAATAAATAAATAAATAAATAAATAAATAAATAAATAAATAAATAAATAAATAAATAAATAAATAAATAAATAAATAAATAAATAAATAAATAAATAAAGTCTAAAAAGTCTTCAGCTGTAGGGTGTAAAAGTGAAATGTCAGAAAAATAAATAGCCTATACTTCAGGAGCACAATTACAGTTGCCATGTGACGCACACACACGTGCGCATATGAATTTTAATAGAGCAGCTTTACGACTCCGGACGTTAATTAGACTTGACTAGACTTGAATCAAATGATACAAAAACATTGAAATTCAGCCCAAAGGGTGAATCGCAGGCTGTGGGCTCACTGCTGGGAGCTGTTCTCCTTAGTTAATAAATGCAAACATTTGTTCCTGACGGCTCACTTAACCTCTTAATTTATGTATGACCACCAGATCCTCATTCAGAGCCGAGGCATCGCTCAAACAGGCTGTACAGACATGGATGGGCACAGCATGGCCTCGCTCCCACTTTCACCCCCTCGCTCTTTACGCACAAGCGCAGCCAGAAGTGGCGCTCAAATGCTCCTAATTGTCCCACGTATTGACCGAGTCGGTTCCGGTGTTGTAGTGATTTTCTGCTTCTTGGCGGAATGGAGCCCTGGCTGAGTTTGGGACATCTGTGGCAGGTCAGGGGTGAGGGCGGGCGGCCCCCGAAACTGCGTCCATCTGCCCGGCAAATACTCGAGCTCATATCCAGACATGGAGGCTGCTAAACACCTCTAATAGCATGTCCAACATTCTCATTAGGATTCCTAATGAGCTTAATAGAGCCCCACTGCCTTATCAATGATCAAATAGCGCGAGTCATGAATAATAGCTACAGAAATGAAAATAATGACACTGTGTGGATTCTCCCATTATCTTGGCCGAAAGCTCCGCAGCCTGGCTTGCCTTCTTGTCCATATCAAATAGAATCTAGGACACACACACACACACATACAGCGACACTTTGAAGATGGTTTCCTAATACCCTCTTTTTTTTGCCTCCACATTCAAGAGATCTGTTCATAAAGTCGGTGGATTTTTATGAAAATTCAATGGCGCTACTTTCTGGAAATTCCGTGCCTCTATAAATACTTCATATCATGACAATCTTTTTTGCCATAATATTAATTGTTGCTTTTGCAGAGGATAGATGAATACACCCCTGTGAGAATTGTTATATTGTTTTTCTATATGTCCTGTTGCACCATTTGTGTTCAAATCTTCGCAGCTTCAAGCGTTATAAAACCGCCACACACACGCTATTAACTAGCTGGCATTTTGCAACGTGCGTTAGCATTACCCTTCAACCTAAAGCCTTTTTTGGAAGGATATCTCACAATGTGCCAAAATGCCAACCCCACCCACCATAACTAGAATAAAAAAGACCATAACTTTGGCGGAACAAACGATATTTGGCCAACTCATTGCATTTGTTAGCCCCAAAGAGATGTTGAATATAGAACAGCTATTCTATCTAATGAGGCAGAACTTCACGGTTGCCTTTATACAACTTTGTCAGTTTTCTGTTCTCTGGCAGCAACAAAGCCCTCAATTTGGAAAGTTTCACTCTTTTTTTATTTATTATTTCTTTTACTCTTGCTCCCTTTTTCAGTGACACACAAACTGATGAGGGTAAAGCAAGCTTTTTTTCTCCTCGACGCTAGCACAAGTGCAGCAAACAAAGATGGGGAGAAATAGGGCGCTTGGATGAGGGGAGCAATCAAGAAGAACGCCTCCGCAGGGATAGCTTTGATGACACGGGGTTGTACTTTCGCAGACTACATTGTGTCGAGGGTCTGTGAGGACTTGTGCAACAGGGAACTTTCCTCCATTTAGCTTCAAAGCTCATGTAAAGATGGAGCTCTCAAACCAAAACATTAGGCACACCGGATCACATATAATACTTTGGGAATTCTCACTTTCTGCTCAATTCCAGAAAAGTATCCAGTGATATTTCTAATATTAGGCTTAGTTATACAGAGAGACAAAAAATATGTTGTATTTGTGGAATATGAAGAGAATACAATTAAATGAGCATGTGTTCTAAAAGAAAAAAAACAATACGGATGAAGCTTTCAATTTGGTGTTTACGGTTCAAGACGCCACTGTCTAGCCCTAAAGTCATTATTTTATGGCAGAAGATTTTAAAAACACAAAAGTAATGTCAAGTAAAGAAATGTTTCAAATCTAGCAATTACAAGGACGCTTATGAGGGAAGAGTCATATTGGAATATAATGTAACCTACACATGGAGTTGATAATTTTTCAGCAGACTTATATATCAAAATATGGGAAATAACAATAGCCCCACATAGATTTCATCTAACAAGATAGAAAGAAGAACAACACGACAGAGAAATATGGCACCTTGATACAAAGTTTTCCTTGCTACACTGGAAGACGAGAAAATACTCTCTATTTGAATACACGCTCATGACTTTTTTCCATAAATTGTAAACAATGATTAAAAGTGTGACGACATTTTGACACACCGCATCAGAGGACGAACACATTGGTGCTTTCTGGAGGCAAAGGTCCTTATTCATAACTGTCGCTCAGAAGAGTATCGAGTGATTCTCCGCAGCTTCCTCCGGATACCGTCCCGCTGATCATGAAAGATGATTACGTCTTGTCACTTTCCTTTGTTGGGCACATTGTCTTCACACATTCGCCTCATTAGCCATTTCATGGGCTGAATGAACAAACCAGACTGAGCTATTGAAATATTGATCAACTCTGTGAGCATGGTGATTTTGTTTTCCTTTTTTGTGTAGTGTGAGGCAGCATATTTGTTGAACGCAGCCCAGATATTCATCTTCAGTGTTTGTTTATTCCTAAGGGAATTCAGCGCGCCTCCTTTAAAGTCCCGCTGGCATACACGGCGACGATGCACCGAGCCTGTTTAAGTATGCGGGGTGCCTCTTTCAGATTTTGAATTGTAGGAGGCGAGGGTTGTGACGTTCAAAGAGCATGATAAAGTCTTCCTTATGGAGGGTCAATCCATAAACATTGGCTTTAGTGCTGCGAAAAGCAGCCAGCTGGACTTGCGTTACCTGCGCTAGTCACATCCCTATGGCTGTGTGCCACGCTCAAAATAGCACTACGGGGACTGGAAAAGAAGAGCAACAAAAAAAAGTAGAGAAAAGGGGATATGGGAAAAGATGGCAGAGGAGTGGGAAGGCAGATAAGAGAGGATTTACAAAATACGTGAGGCTGGGAGTTCTTATCAAATAGTTTGGGAAGTAGCTCCCCCTTGGCAGCCAATGTCTCATGTGACTCATAGACTCCATAAAGTAGGTTAGTGGGTTATTGTTTAACGTTATAGAGCTAATATGATTCGATCCGTGACGAGAATCGTTAAGCGGTGAAGGCATCTGCCGTAAAGTTTTTGTGCGCTGATCAGATGTGTCATTAAAAGAGAATTTTTATTAGCCCATGTAGCTAAGCATTGGCACTCATGAGGAGGAGGAAGAGTCCAATATTTAAAAGTACCCAGTCGCTATCATGGTGTTCACAGAATTGCAAAGAGGTACTGCAAAAAAAAAAAAAAAACACTGAAAAAGCACTGTGAACCATTATGTGACCATTTCTAATCTAGTTCCAATGCTGTTCCGTGTCTTTACTTTATTTAATACAAGACACGTTCTTCTCATGGGTTTTTCACAATTCACTGGCTTCTTCCCACATATCCCAAAAAACTGTCCTTAAGTGTGAATGTGAATTGATCCTGAAATATGATCATCAACTGCCCTTCTTTCTGATTTTGGACAGATTTTCAACGCTATGTCAGGTTTTGGTCGCTAAATTAGTACCTTCTTTGAATTGAAAATGGCGCCTGTGGGCAGTTTTCATCTCCAGCCAGCTTGCTGTCTGCACTCGCCACAAACCTGCCTTGAACCTGTCTTTCTGCCAGCCTGAACACCATCTGAATTCCCTCCCTGACCAAAAGCCGTTCCCTCCAGCACTGTTTGCCTTCATAAACATCTCTTCGACATTCCTGCAGCAAACACTGAGTTCTTTTTTGTTTTTTGTAAATTGCTCTATAGCAAGGACAGTTATTCACACAGAAAATACATTTTCAAGTCAGGACAAACGTCAGAATGCCGAGAAGAAAACAAACTGTCCTCTCCCTTAACTGGCACGGAAAATGAATGATGAATATAATATTCGTCTCAAATACCTCATTAACAGGGAAAATTGCAACATTAGTTTGTTTGGAAATGAACGATTGATCCATTAGTTCTCTTTTTCAGCTCTGGCTACAATGGGTGCAATAAACTCAGAATAGTATAGCATCGCTAATGTACTTGGGCCATAATGAATCATAAATTTGGCATGAAATGAATAGACCCACACGCATTCTCACAAATAAAACATAAGAGTTTCGCGTATCAGCCAAAAAACAAATGACTCCCAAGCTTTTCTTATGAATGCAATGCCCTCTATTGATTGCCCCCATTAATGTGCTGGTATGTGTTTTTTTAAACGTACACAAAGGAGTGCAAAAGCAACATGGACACAACTTCACATGAGTGATATCCAAATTTACGCCCCCCACCCCCCACCCCCATCTGTTCATGCCCAACACAATCTGGCTCCCTGTTAACATCAGGTGCACAACGCACACACTCAATACTCGCCATTATTTACTTAAAAACAAACTTGCCTTGGTTTATTGTGAAATAAGCAAGCAGACTCGGGAAGGGGAAAAGTTGAACGCATGCAACAGCAAGACTTTTTTTTCTTTCTTTACGCGATCCCTCCTGACCTCCCGGGAATACCAGTGAGGGGAAACGGCCCCAAACAAAAGAATGAAAGTTTCAAAAGCACTGAAAGGGACTCAAGAGAGGGCAGGCAAGAGGAGTTTTTTGGGGGGGAGATGCGTTGCGACTGAGCCAGCCTTTAAATCACCATCGGAAAGTCATTAGAAAGCTGGCGGGGCCGGGCGGAGACGGCCGCACAGATTGCGCGTTCCCGTGCACAATAGCGCCGATGAAGTGGAAGAGAAAAGGGAGGATCCGCCGACAGATTTCTTTGCGCTAGTTACTGCACTGGCCCTAAAGTTTTCCCTCAATGTGTGCAAGGGTGTTAAAGGCTGTATTCATGAGATGTTAAGCGTTTTGTTAATCGGGAGAAATGTATTCAAAGTGTTGCAGCAATCAGCGGCAGATGGGCTCCAAGGTGATAGATAGAAGCAGGAGTTAACTAAGAAGAAAAAGGAGAATACACAGAGAAGTAAAGTGGACATTATCAAGATGGTGGCATTCTGCTGCCAATCCACAGCAGGCTTTCACATCGTGCGCGGTGATTTCATTACGCAGATCGCTATCAAAATTTAGGGAGTGTAAAGTTATTGCAGACTTTACAAAAAGAGTCATTTTGATGGTAGTCCAATACAAAAAGAGTCATTTTGATGGTAGTCCAAGTTGAGCTGGAGCCAGACCCAGAGGTTTGCTTATATATAATCATACAAATGTAAATATATATATATATATTTTTCAAGTTCTTAAATGGAGAAAGTGATTGATTAAAAGTTAGCTGGCCCATCTTGAAAAGTAAACAGTATAATAATTAGTTGGGCTATGACTAGCCTCAGGGGCAATCCTCAAAGTCATATATTGAATATTATTTTAATAAAAAGTAAAATCACCATTAAAAAATGAGTTCGCTTTTATCCTTGTCTGATAATTACTTTTATTTGATGATCTTAAAATGGGGATACTGTGCTAAAAGTTGGAAAAGTGGGCATACCGTTTTTTTCCATGTATAGTGCGCCCCCATGTATAGTACGCACCCCTAACAATGGCATGCTGATGCTGGAAAAAAGCTTGTACCCATGTATAATACGCACCCAATTTTTATGAATTTTTTTTAATTTTTTTTTTAATTTTTTATTTTTATTTTTTTTTTTTTAAGTCCCAAAGATCGTCACACACGCAGGGAGGCAATGGGTCCCATTTTTAAAGTCTTTGGTATGGTCTTAACTAGGCTGGATGTCATTTTTTTGTTGGCGTTGATTTCTCCGACTGCCCCTAAACGCACCACCGCGCTCCGTGCGCACACGGCGGCTCTGTATGGGAGAGACGTTGAAGAGGAATAAAAACACCCTTGGAAACCAAAACTTGCCCCTCGTCGTGACTCGGAGCCGCAACAAATGTTTCGGATTTGTGTAGGGTACATTGTGACAGACGGCAAACTAGCAGGTGATCGAGCGAGCGTCTGATACAAGAGCATTGCGGTCGTATGGAGCGTGTTTGAAATGAACAGCAGAGACGAAAGGAACAAGGCAAAGTGTTGTGAAATAAAATATTACCTGTAATACGCATTTTGTTATTTGCTGATTGAAACTGCTAATTAAACTGTGAATTGAAACTAATAGGTGGAGAACTGAACTCTCGCTCTTTATATAGCTGACGTGTCTTGCGCAACCGTTCTGCGCATCTGTAATGGCGGCCTCCGTATGACGTCCGGTCCGCGATGGAGATTAAAAAACAAACAATATTTGACAATAACACACCATCGATTGCACCATCGCATCAAACGATGTGTCGTCAATTATGAATTTTACTAAGTGTGTTGGGCAGGATGGCTGAATGCGATGCGCGATTGACAACAAACAAGAAGAAAGGTGAGTTTTATTTCGGGGGAGATTTGTCATGTCTCGTCCCCAGTTTTGCTATGTGTCTAGGTTGCCATAGTTTCTGTTCGTGTCACCCCGCTCTTCCTGTGTCACCTCAATCGATGTAACGTGTTTTGTATTTAAGTCCTGTCTGCCCCTCGCTCACCGTTGGATCATTGCATGTGTTACTGTCATTCTGTTCCTGTCTTTGGTAATGTCACCCTGTCTTTTTGTTCCACGACTTTGTCGGTCAGTCCTGTTGTTGGTTTTGTTGTACCATGACTTTATTTAAAAAAAAAAAAAAAAAAAATTAAAAAAAAAAAAATTAAAAATGTTTTTCTTTGTACCCATGTATAATACGCACCCCAGATTTTAGGACAATAAATTAGTAAAATATTGCGCACTATACACGGAAAAAAACGGTATTCCTTTTTCACAATATTTTGACATAGTACGAATATTTGCTTTTAAATACGGAGAGTAAAGGTAAAAAGTCGGTGAAATTATACTCAAGGAAACTGATGAATCTACTTGAGTTTGAGTTTATTCACGCAATATCCAAGACATACAACATGAAGCAACAAACAGTATTACGGATGCGTGAAAGGTCACCCCAAGCAAGCTATTTAAAGCTTTTAATAGGGGGCCTGGTTTCCCATAAATATCAGATATTGGCTAGATATCCTTACATTTTGGACAACATACAGATATATAATAGACAACAACAACAAACACACAACAAGGTACAACGCACAACAAACATACGACAAGCAATAGACAGCCTCAGTATTCTGGTTACACTGGATTTGATGTAAAGTACATTTGCTATTAATAAATTAACAACTAATAAATTAACAACAGGACACAGGTGTTCATGCGATTTATAATCAGCACATTAAACATACATTGATAGGAGTTGATTTTTTAGATTTGCCTTGAAGATGGATATGGATTGCAACCTTTTTAGTGTTTCATCAAGCTCATTCCAAATCTGTGGCCCTCTGCACACAATACTAAAGCTTGTAGATTTTAGTTTCCGTTTTTTCCCAATGATTAGATTGCTATTCCTGGTGGTGTGGGTGTGGCTGGGAGTACAGATTGGGATGAGTTGACAGAGTTTATGGTTTCGTTTATGGACAGTCTGATACATGACGCAAGCATTCTGGAAATAGTTATGTTCAACAAGCCTCAGAAGATTGTGTTGGTGGAAGATTGTTTTAGTGGAGGCGTTAAACTCAGACCATGTTATGGCACATATGACCTTTTTCTGAAGTATATCCAGCTTTTTAAGATGGATTGGAAATGTGTTATACCATATAATATTGCAGTATTTTAAATGAGGTTCAAATAAGGATTTGTACAGAATAAAAAGTGCAATGAGTGGGAGATAATGTCTCAATTTGAAGAACAAAGCCCCATATTTAGACAGTTTGATTGTGAGATCATCAATGTTTTTTAAAGTTCAATAACTCGTCAATGTGGATCCCCAGGAATTTAATACAGCTGACTCTTTCAATGTTTTGTCCGTTGGTTTTTATGCAAATTTGGTCAATGTCCTTTTTTTTATGGAAGGGGAATACGATGTGGTATGTTTTATTGACATTTAGGGAGAGTTTGTTGCATTTAAACCATGTGTTTATTTTCGCTAACTCACTATTTATAATTTGTTCAAGTGTATTTGGATTTTTGTGCGAAAGAAACAAGGTTGTATCGTCAGCAAATAACACTTTATGTAGTATGGGTGAAGTATTAACAATGTCATTTTTATATAAGATGAAGAGGAGCGGCCCTAAGATGGACCCTTGGGGAACTCCATAATTGATGGGTTTGTATGAAGATTTATGGTTGTTAATAGAAACATATTGATGTCTTCCAAACAGATAGCTACGGAACCAGTACTTAAGTTCATACCCGCACACGCACGCACGCACATGCACACACACAAGCACAAATCTCTGATTGATCTGCACACCACTTTATCACGTTTTCAATTTCCTTAAGAGTTTAAGACCATCGTGGGTTCTTGTGTCCCACTAAGTGAAGTGTTGTCCTCTCTTTAAAGACTTATTTTCTGTGCAGGTCGGTGACACTTAGTGCTGCATTCACTACTAATCATTTTCATCTCTACTTGAGGATGAGTCCATTATACCCCCACCACTCACACACAAGCAGCCCTGGAGTGGAGAGGCGATAATTGGATAATTAGTGGCAGGAACCAATTACGAGTGAGCTGCTTGTGATGGCACGCGAGTTAAGCAAAGGTTAGCTGGGAGTGGCTCGGGTGCGTGGGGAGTTGTGATCGATGAGTTCACCCCCATTGCGGCAAGCCAGGCCCCCCTCGACTCCATCTCTGCTTATATGGTGGACAAAAGAGGCCAAATCGTCTATTTCCATCTCAAAGAGATAAGCCCCCCCGACAAGGAGCAGGGGTCGAGCGAGCCCCAAAATACCCTCCAATCACTAAGAGCAAATGTGAGCACAATGGTGGAGAAAAGAGAGGGATGAGAAGATGGGGGGTCGCAAAAGATGTTGCCTATTTATTTACGTTAAAGAAATGCTAATATGTCGCGTGAAGAATGGAGGGGATTTGAAGACGCCTTCTAATTCTACTATTGTCCAACTCGCGTGCAGACGGGCCAGAGCGACACTACGATCATGTGACTGACTGGGTTTTCTTTCCAAACTGGGTGTCCTCCAATTGACTGCTACTTTTTTTTTTTTTTTTTAAGGGATGCACATGCACCGAGTCTAATCCCCGATGCAACATGATGCTAATTTGCATCTGATTGCTCCTCAGCTCTCTGCTGAGTGTGAGAGTTAGAATGCGCGGGCTTCCATGTGCGCCACCGTGCATACAAAAAAGAAGTGCAAGGAAGCATGTGAAATACTAAGCTGATGGGAGATCAACGTGAGGTGAGTCGTCGAGCTCTTGAGAAAAACTGTCAATCTAGCCCGGTGGTTGGTTTATTCATCCATATAGAAAAAATCACCAACGGTGCTGTTTTTGTCATCTTTCACTCACAATAGCTATAGATAAGACTTTTCAAATGTGATAAAGTTGAAAAACGCAAGTAAGTAAATTTGGAAATGTCCATCCAGGTCTCTCCTCTTTGACTTTGTGTGGCAGATGGGTTCTTCATAGAACATGCCAAGTGATATTAACTTCTACTGCAGGGCAAGTGTTGCTCCTGCTCAAGAGGGTTGTGTGGGTGAGATGAGGGGGAATAGAAACTGAGGAGGAGAAGGAGGACGAAGAGAAGGAGAAAATCTCCTAAAGAGCTGTGACGGGGCCCCAGTTGCACTCTAAATGTATTTTAATAGGTGGGAGCCTCACTTCTAGAGCAATTCATCTCCCGTCTCGCTGTAATGAAAGGAGTCGTGTCTGTGGCTGTGGGGATGGAGGGAAAGGGGACAAAGGAGGCATGTGGCTTTGCCTCATTATGCTGCTGTTAGCTGAGGTCTGTATGGAGGCAGCGGGGGTTAGGGTCCCCGCAGACCAGCTCAGGGGCCACAATGGCCGAGCGGCAAAGGGAGCCCCCGCCATGCTATTATAGCGCCACTACTAACGAGGGCTTCATACGCCTTTGATATAATCTCACCATTGAAATTGTGATGAATCCCCCTCCTGCGTTGACGGCCAAATCCCATTTGTAACGCCTTAGTGAAAAGTCGTGGCCATGTGCATGTTTTCACCTGCTCCTGCTATGTGTTCCTGCAGGCGAGGCCAAGTAGAGTCCCGTTTTACAGCGGCGTCAATTAAAAGTGTAATGAATGAAAGAAAGAAAAACTCTCTTTGGCTCACAAGACATCTTGTGAGCTGATCTCAAATTAGAAAACGATTTTTTGCTGGCTTCAGATTGAAGCTGATAAGCAAACAATTAGCGGATTACAACACACTGGGGGTGAGGGGATAATAGACGGCCAGCAAAGTTATGGAATTAATCAATAGGAATTAAACGAGCAATAAAACGATGATGTCGGCACCAGTTAGAGCACATTTCTATGGATATCTGTTTTCTGCACTTTTGCGTACTAAACATCCATTAAGAAAGCATTTTGGATGAGGAGGCAGAGCATGTCCTGTTATCTTTCCCTTTCAGAAGGCCGCCACTGCCCAGTATGAGACACGTGCGTGGGGATGCAACAATGCAAAAACATAAATCTATGGATAGCTGGCATCCTACTTATTCAAATGTTTTGTCCTCTAGCTCAGGGACACTGCGCCTCTCTGCACCCCAGACTCATTTAACAGCCCAGGGAAACATAAAACAAGCCATGGAAACTATAGCACATACTAAAAAATCAAGTCGTGAATTTTGGCCACATATTGGATGTCAAGATTTTCGACAGTCAAGGAATCTCTTTATAGGGTTTAGAGGTCTTTCAGAACTTCTGAAAGACCTCTAAACCCTATAAAGAGAAGGGGTAGCTTATTCAATTGGCTACTGGTTATTTAGCATCTCATCAGCATTCTACGCACACACAATGTTTGTGGTCTTACCTTTATTTGTAGATGCAGTCCATGCGCCTATCCTATACCTGCTTACTTTGTTGTAAAAGTCCTCCTTATTTTCCTTCACTTTCGGCACCTTTTCTTTCATTTTGGCCTGATGCCATCACAGCAGCTCTATCATATGTTTGAGCTATTAGCTTTTTCCAATAGCTGCATTCCTCTAACACTCCCAAGACATAGGTAGCTACAGCAGGGGCTCATCTATTTTCACTCACATCATCAAATCCCCAAAATGCCTCCTTCACTTCACAGTCTACTTGACTTTTAGCTATATACCACAAAATAACAGAGATCTGCTTTGTTTGTGACATCCATTGCCTACCTCTACAGCAACAAATGGGGCAGCATTAATCACCCATTGGCTCACATACACCCCCTTTAGTGGGCAGAGTACTATATGGCTCAACCTGTGCCTTTTTACTGCAGTTTTATGTCTCATCAGCAAAACAAAGCGTTTCACCTTTATATTTTAATTAGAATTTTTCAATCATTCTGACTATAAAAATGTTCGGAATTAGTCATACATAAAGATCAGTTGACAAATATTAATATTTATTTTCGGTTATTATTTTTCTTTTACTTATCATGATGACAAGTGAGGCAGAGCCTCCCCTTCCTCCCCTGACCGCACGTCCCTGTTCTGATGTTACCCTCCGGTCCCACCCCTCCCTCTTCCCTTCCCTCACCATCTCCCCCCCTCCCCACCGTAGCCCGGATTGGCCAGAGTGAGGCTCATTTGCATGCCTGCCCATATAAACCCTTTTGCAGAGACTGCAGCTCTCTTTGCGCTGAGAGCTGCTCAGGGAAAGAGAAGAGCGCGTCCATTACGCACTGGGAACATTTATTAGACTTACTCTAAGTGGCAAGGTGTTTTGCAGGACTTTTTTTTCCATTCTCAAAACTAACTCGGACTGATATATTGCTGACATTGCTTTGAGGTGCAAAAATGAGGGAAACGTGGTGGCTCTTGTTGCTTTCTTTGACAAGCCTGGCAGCTGTCACAAAGACAAAGACGGTCAAGTATCAAACCTTCGAGGAAGACGCCCCGGGCACAGTGATCGGTAACTTGGCCAAGGACATCTCTTCTGCCTCTGCATACTCCTCTGTAGGGTCCCGGTCCAGTTTCAGGATGATGAAACAGTTCAACTCCTCTTTCATCCGTCTGAGGGAGAGCGACGGGCTGCTGAGCATCGGGGAGCGGATAGACAGGGAGCGCATCTGCAAACACACCCAGCAATGCCTCGTCTCTTTCGACGTGGTAAGTTTCTCCAAGGAGCAGTTCAAGCTCATCCACGTTGAGGTGGAGGTCAAGGACATCAACGACAACTCCCCGGTGTTCCCTCGTAAAGAGTCGACTATGGACATCTCGGAAAACACCGCCGTGGGGACCCGCATCCCCCTGGACTTTGCCGTGGATGAGGACGTCGGGGTGAACTACATTCAAAGCTATCAGATCTCAGTCAACAGTCACTTTTCCATCGACGTGCTGAGCAGGGCTGATGGGGTTAAATATGCAGAGCTGGTGCTCATGAAAGAGTTAGACCGTGAGACTCAGGCTTCTTATGCGCTGGAATTGGTCGCTATGGATGGCGGGAACCCGTCCCGCTCGGGAACCACGCGTGTCAACATCAAGGTGAAAGATTACAATGACAATAGTCCCGTTTTTGACCAGAACAGCTTCTCCGTGGACTTGCCAGAAGACGCTCCCGTGGGCACTCTGCTGCTGGACCTGAATGCAGAGGACCCAGATGAAGGGCTGAACGGCGAGGTGGTGTACGGCTTTGGGAACCAGGTGCCCTTAGAGATCCGCCAACTCTTCAAAGTGGACAGAAAAAGCGGCAGGCTCACCCTGGAAAGCCCCATTGACTTTGAAAGTAAGAACACGTACGAGTTTGATGTCCAGGCCGCCGACTTGGGTCCGAACCCCAGCCCGGCCATTTGCAAAATCGTCGTTCAGGTGCAAGACGTTAACGACAACGCGCCCGAGATCTCCATCACCCCCATGACATCCATCACCGCGGGGATCGCCTACATCACCGAGGCAGCGGCCAGGGAGAGTTTTGTGGCGCTGGTCAGTACCTCGGACAGAGATTCCGGAGCCAACGGGCAAGTGCATTGCACCCTCTACGGACACGACCACTTCAGACTGCAGCAAGCCTACGAGGACAGCTTCATGATCGTGAGCACCAGCCCGTTAGACCGTGAGAAAATTCCCGAGTACAACCTGACGGTGGTGGCTGAGGACCTGGGTTCTCCTCCCTTCAGAACCATCACTCAGTACACCATCCGGCTCACGGACGAGAACGACAACGCGCCGGTGTTCAGTAAGCCCGTGTACGAAGTGGCCGTGGTGGAGAACAACGCGCCTGGTGCGTACGTCACCACAGTGGTGGCGCGGGACGTGGATATGGGGCCCAACGGAAAGGTCACCTACAAATTAGCGGACACCCACTTCATGGGCTCCCCGATTTCCACATTTGTGTCGGTGGACCCCGCCAGCGGGTCACTTTACGCGTTGCGGAGCTTCAACTACGAAGTGATGAAGCAACTGGAGCTGCGAATCACAGCCAATGACGGTGGCTCCCCGCCCCTGTCTGGAAGCGCCAATGTTTTCCTGAGGGTGGTGGACCAGAACGACAATGCACCGGCCATCACCCACCCGGTACTCAACAACAGCTCGGCCGAGGTCCTCTTGCCCCGGGACGCGCCGAGTGGCTACGTCATCACGCGTGTAGAAGCCCGAGATGCGGACGAAGGCGTCAACTCAGAGCTTTCCTTCGGTTTGGCCACCGGCGAACCGTCCATGTTCTCCGTCAACAAGGTCACGGGGGACATCTACCTGAACCGATTGCTCAGCCACGACGTGGACGATACCTTGAGCGTGACGGTGACGGTGAGTGACAACGGCAGGCCGGCGCTCACCTCCACCGCCACGCTACATTTCCTCATCATCGCCGGGTCCCCGCCGAGCGACCGCACCGTGTACCAGGCGGGCGGCGGGGGTGTCGCGTCGGCGCAGTGGGACCTGTCTGTGGTCATCATCGTCGTCTTGGCGGGGAGCTGCACACTTCTGCTCCTCGCCATCATCCTCATCGCCACCACCTGCAACCGCCACAGAGGAGACAAGAGTGGCGAGGACAGCGACTCGTATGGAGAGAAAAGTACTTTGGAGCGCGCCAGGAACCACGTGGCCGGAAACCCGCTTCTCCCCATGCACGCGGCCGCCGCGGGGTCAGTGACCTTCGAGGGACACTCGTACAACAGTGAGGCCCACGCCGGGGGTAGCGACATGTGCTCGGCCTCAGAGGACGGCAGCGAGGTCCCCTGCGTTTATGACTCAGACACAAACAACAAGCCAACAGGGAATAAACATGAGGTGAGACATCATCTTTAGGGAATCACAATTAATCACTCTAAATTGGTTGTGTGTGAATGCTTGTTTGTGTATTTGCATCCTGCAAATGGAAAAAGGATGATGCAGAACATAACTCTCCTTTCTATCTCATTTGCAGGGATACTCGACATTGCCTGGCTATGGGAACGCAAAGGAGGCCGTGAGGCCAATCACCATATGGAAGGGTAACTCTTACACCACCATCTCCGCCAGGGACCCTGCCTTCAGTGGCAAAGACAGCGGAAAGGGGGACAGTGACTTCAATGACAGTGACAGTGATGTGAGCGGAGACACTGGCTTGAAGAAAGATGGCGCATCTGTTCCCCCGATGGCTGGCCAAAATGGTAAGAAGGGGGAGATAGGGTTCAATGTTCTTTATTTGTCTTCCGAGGGAGAAATGTGTCTATACAAATGAACAAACATCAGCATCACACACAAACAAATTACATAATTGAAGAAATGAATTATCAGTAGTTCACCTTCACACTTCACAAATCACTCATTTTAACTATTTGCACTCTTGTCCCCCTTTTTTTTTTAAGCTTTATGGGCTTGCACCAGCGAGTGTAAGGTTCTGGGTCATTCGGATCGCTGTTGGAGCCCCTCAGCAGTGAGAGCCAACGCAGCCCCATCACCCGCCCCAACTGTTTCGTCCTTCACCAGCCACTCCAAGACAGCTTCCTTGCCTCGGGACCCCCACCGAAAGGACAACTACTACCAAG
Source organism: Syngnathus typhle (assembly GCF_033458585.1). Lineage (NCBI taxonomy): Eukaryota > Metazoa > Chordata > Actinopteri > Syngnathiformes > Syngnathidae > Syngnathus > Syngnathus typhle. Next base: position 3,057,119 of record NC_083750.1, on the reverse strand, counting down.
CGCACATCCCCAAAACTGTAGGCCTGCAGAGCGTGTATGAGAAGGTCCTGGACAGGGAGTATGACTATGTCATGATCACCCCCACAAGGCCGGTGAGGGTCCAGGAGGTGTGCAGTGATGTCACTATCCCCGTATACACACCCAGTCCGACACACTGTAACAAAAATGATGCGTGAAAAGCTGAAATATATTATATTCCAAAATATTTAATTTATGATCCCGTGACAAAACGAGGTGTAAAAATATCTTTGTGGCCATATATCCTATAATGTTTGTGCATCTTTGTTTAATGTTAAAAAAAAAAAAAATTCAATCACTTTTCAGATTTTCCTCAGTTTGAAATTAACTGTATTATATGTAAATTTTGTACATAGAGATTTTATTTTTGATAAAAGCCATAATTAAGCGGACACGTGTAAATACAGATCTTTAAGCATGCTTCTATTTAAACTGTCCGGGTACTGTTTGGATGGAGGGAGGGATTCAACATTATGAATCCAATTGATAATAATGTGTGAAATGGTTTGAATGTAATCTGAAATACTTGTACAGATTTTGTATTATCACAATGTTGTGACATAAAATAAACTTTGAAATACCGCAGTACACTGGGTAGCACGTCCGCCTCACAGTTAGGCAGGTGCGGGTTCGATTCCACCTCCGGCCCTCCCTGTGTGGAGTTTGCATGTTCTCCCCGTGTCCGCGTGGGTTTTTGCCGCTAACACTCCGGTTACCTCCCACATCCCCAACACATGCTTGGTAGGCCAATTGAGCACTCCAAATTGCCCCTAGGTGTGAGTGTGAGTGCAGATGGGTTGTTCATCTCTGTGTGGCCTGCGATTGGCTGCCAACCAGTTCAGGGTTTCCCCTGTCTACTGCCCAATGACGGCTGGGATACGCTCCAGCACGCCCGCGACCCCTGTGGGGACAAAGCGGTACAGAAAATGGATGGATACCGCACTAAAAACGTTTTTTATATACCAAAGCCGATAGGTGTCCTTGTTATTGCGGCGCAAGACTGACGTCCTTGCATCACACTGAAGGTCATTTTAGTGGTGTGTGCGTGTGTGTATGTGCGTGCGTGCGTGCGTGTGTGCGTGTCTGTGCGTGTGCGTGTGTTAGAACAAGGTAATGGTTATGGTCAGGTCATGCTCAGCACAAAGAGTAAGAAGTCTCATACCGTTTGCATTAACATGGCCAAAACCATGTCCACCGAGGACTCCAGTCCATATCCTGTTGTCCTGACTAACCCGAGCATTGAAGTCGTCAAGCAGGAGTATTTTATCAGTTCCGGGGATTTGACGGATTGCCTCATCTAGTGACTGATAGAAAGAATCCTTAGCATTATTCTCAGATGGTAGAGTTGGTGCGTATATGCACTCAGGAGAGTGGCAAAGCGCATCTTTGCTAGGGGGATGTGGAGGGTCATCAGCCTCTCACTAATGCCAACGGGTGTTTCAGTCAGGCTTGGAAGGAAGGTGTTCTTCACTGCCAATCCCACACCATTCAGATGTCCAGCAGGGGGCTACCCTTTCCAGAAGAAGGTGTAATCCCTTCCTTCCTCCATCAGGGATCCCTCATCCAGAAGCCTGGTCTCACTTCGAGCAGCTATGTCGATGTTATATCGCCTCAGTTCAGTAGCTACTAGCGCTGTCTGCGGGAGGGCCTGTCACAGCTGCCAGCGGAGTCTAGGAGGGTTCTCACGTTCCATGATGCCAGCTTCAAATTGGTTGCTTTTTTATTTCGACTGCAGGGTGGAATTTCCCGATAGGCGCGGTAACCTATCCAGGAGTGTCTTGAGTGGGCAATTTCTAAGGCACCTTTTCTAGGCCCTTCGCCGGTTGGGGTGAGCAGTGAGGTCCTAAATAGGGCTGCTCAGTCACACAGGGGTCTGCCGAGAGCAACTCCCACTCAGTCCCAGCTACTAGCGACCATAGATAGCCCTGTGCTGCTGCCGTGCAGGGCTCTGGCTGGAGGCTTCCAGTCAATTCAAACCTGTCCTCGTCGCCAGGCACCCCAACACCGATTGACTTTTGGGGTTTACTTATGGTTCCAGGTGGAGTGGCACCGAGGTCAAAGTGGAGACCTGCGCCTGAAAGTGCCTTGGCTGTAGAAGAGTAGGTTCTAGTGGCTCGGGAAGCCCAAGACAACCGGAGCTCTCCTATAGTTGCAGGAGGTTGCCGGAGCTCCAGTCTTTCGGAGGACTGCCTGTCGTGCGCTGCCACACACATTGTTTTTCTCTCAGAGTGTGCTCTCCTAGCCTTTGTCTTGTCTTCAATCGTGCATCGCACCATAAGACTTATTACCATTTGCCTATGTCCAATTTATTCCACGTGTGTTCGTTTTTTCTTGTATTTAGGAAGAATTACACACCTGAGACAAAAAAATCAACCTTACACAGCATGGTCTGAGTCTGGATTAAATTTTTGTTGAAGAGCTCTGTTGGTCAGGAAAGGTACAATACAGTGCTGGGCTTTTTGTCTGACAATGCCCTAATGCAATATCAGGGTAAAAAGCAGTTAGAAAGTTCTTCCGAGTGCTTATATTGAGTCGTACACAAAGTTGGGGGCCAGTTTGGTTTGGTTCCAGATGGCGCCAGTCCCTGAAGATATGATACATCAGGTTTGACAAACGTGCAGGACAACCAAATGTGACAGTTTTATTTGGGAAGTGGGGAGTTGGATCGTGGCGGCGATCGGGCTTGGTCCTGATACGGGCAAGTGGTCAGGACGGGCGGCAGACGAGCTTGGTCGGTCAGAGGACGGAACTGGGTCGGCAATTGGGAATTAGATAGAATACAATAAGGACCAGGACCAGACGGGTAGCTCATGGGTTGATCGGATAATGAAGTGCTAGAAGGGTGGCGCTTAAGTAGTCGACTGGTGATAGGTAAGAGAAGGTGTGGGTGATTGACTTGATGGCGGGGGGCGCAGCTGTGAGCCGTAACCATGGAGATGAGAGGTGGCACGGTGTGTGACAATACTCACACCCTTTCCTCATTGGTTCTTCCCAACATCAGCTCATTTTGTACCAGCTCTGGGAGACTATTATGTTTTGTTACTAATGTCCTTGCTATTCTTTCCATATTTTATGCCCAAGTTCATTGTCTCATATTCTGTGCACCACTGCAAGCATTCATTTTCTCTCTCTAACTTCAAAAATCATTCATTGTTTATTGTACAAAAACATCAAGCGGTTGAAGACAGTAGTTATAATTATAAAACATCATTTAGAGCCATATGTATCGTCTACGAATGTTTAGAAGTTATTCAAATACATTCCCAAAAAAATGTCTAATAAGAAAAGTAAAGGGATTTCTATATCAAAATATATACTTGAGCATTTTAATCAATGATTTGTGTGTATACATGTATGCCTGTGCAATTAAATTAATGAAATATGAGCACATTGATTTTCAGGTTACCAGAACAAAAACTGAATGCTTAAACCTCCAACGTCTTAAAGATCAAATTTGGGGTGGTGAGGGGGTCACAAGCCGCAGGGGAAAACGCATGCGTCGTGCGCAACAAGATCCAAAGAGCTCGCCCCATTTGCTCCACCCAACAGAGAAAGAGCCACAGAAACAGAGTGAGAGAGTGTGCCCATTGAGCAAGTGTTCGGGTGATCCTGTTCAGGTGTTTGGCTCCAGTCATGGCCGGGAACTCCGAGAAGGTACCGATCGCCTCAGCGGGACCGGAGGAAATGCAGCAGTTTATGCCTCCTGTAAGGATATATTAGTTGAGAATAATTAGTTCGGCACCAAATCCGTCATAATGGTCACATTTTAAAAAGCTTTCAATCTCAACGCCATGGTCGTTCAGGGTCGATGTTTTTGTTTATTCTGTCTGTTTTTGCAGGCATACTCCAGCGTGGCCGAGAAACCTGCAGCGACCGGGCGCCTCCTGAAGGCCGGGATCGCAGTGCTCGTCGCCGGGGCCGTGTTGCTCCTTCTGGGGGCCGTTGGAGCGTTTTACTTCTGGAACAACAATGAAAAACACGTAAGGCTGCTGTTGTTCCAGAGAGTTCAAGCGTGTGCTATGGCGTTGAATGCGACATTAGGTCTGTTCTGCCAGACAAATCCATTTGGTTGCAGGAGCAGCAGCAGAAGCTTTAATTTTTATAACGTTCCTGGGCAAATATGGCCATCTGAATTGGGCACGCTCTGGAAGCTTTTGGGGCAAAGTCTGCAAACTCAAAGCTGTTTTTTTCAGTATAAGAAAACACATTGAACTAAGTTAAACAAGACATGTTCCACTTGTATGAAGTGAATGGAGTGTATGAATGGAGCCCTTGTTAATATGTGGAGGATTTCGGAAGAATGGGGAGGGCTGAGGGGTTCTCTGGTCCGGCTGATGCTCTAGGGGCAAGAGGTGTGTGAGTGGAGAAAGGGGAGAGCACAATTTTCTGCCTGTTTTGTGGCACGGTTGTTAAAGATGAAGGTCTACTGTATACAGACAATTTTATGTTTGTAAAAAAAACATTGGTGACATGACTGAAAAACAATTGACTCCCGCTGACTTGAACTGAAACAATGAAGAAAATGTGTTTGGCTTTGCGCTACCAGCTATATCCCAAGAGATTTCACTTCCCCCCCAATTTCCTAGAAAATAAATTAATAAATACATGAACAAACAAATCCATAAATAAGTAATTCAGGGGAACCTGCGGATAAATTGAGTCGATCCAGTGGCGGCCATAGCTTCAATACTGCCTGTGTGAAGCCCACCTTTGGGTGTGTGTGTGGGGGGGGGGGGGCAATCAACAAACCATTGGTTCTCCGAGTTGTTATTTTTCAGTATTATAATCAAGATCATTATCACATGACACTGGTGACACTCAGTCAAATTCTATCAACCACAAGCTAATATTAACTCCGTTGTAATTGATGATGTTTCCCAAGATCACAAAAACCCAAGAGGAGACAAGAACGCAAAATGACAAACGGCTACTGACATCCTTGTCCACATACCTGTGTGTGTGTGCGCAGGTCTACAATGTCCACTACAGCATGAGCATCAATGGCAAAGTGGAGGAGGGCACGATGGAGATCGACACAAAGAACAACATGGAAAAGTTCAGCACGAGCAGTGGGGCGGATCAGGCCATGGAGGTCCACGATTTTGAGATTGTAAGTAAGCGAAAAACATGTATTTCAAACACACAGTTCATTTAGCGCTAGTGGTGTAGTCTTTGAGACAGAACAGTAGGGAATCAAATCATACTTATTTTTCTTTTCAGGGAATCACAGGGATCCGGTTTTCAGGGGGTGAGAAGTGCTTCATTAAGACCCAGGTGAAGGCCCGCCTGCCTGATGTGGAGGGTCTTGACAAGGACTCAATGACCTTTGACCTGGTGCGTGCAGTCTTCTTATGCATCCTTCTGAGTTGTGTGTTTTCTCAGGGAGTAGAAGTACTACTTTCTTTGAGAAGAACATTTTCAACTTGTTTTGTCTGCTTGCTGAGAAAACCAATAATCCTGCGATATGACTACAGGATATGCACTCAAGTGCACTATAGTGAAATTTAATCCCTGCGGGGATTAAGAAAAATAATTCAAAATAGAAGTGAATCACAGACAAGAAAATTTTAAACAGCAAACGCATCATTTGAGTGCCCATCACTAACAATGAGTCTGAAATAAAATCACTAATTAGTTGGATTAAGTCAAAGTCAGCTTTATTGTCAATCCCTTCACATGTCAAGACACACAAAGAAACCGAAATTCCGTTTCCTCCATCCCACGGTGACGAGACACAGTACACGATAAACATACAAGTAGACGACACAAAATAAAAACAAGAAGGCACAAACAATAAATAATGAATAAATAAAATGAGTGATGAATAAATAATAAACAAATAACCCAATAAATAAGCATCACATACTTGGGTTTCCATCTTCAGTCCTCCACGTTTACCACCAAAACAAAAGCAGATTTCGGGGTTCACGAACAAAGAAAATTCTACATTCAGTACTTTGTATGCACACACACACATACACACTACCACACACACGCGCGCACGTGTCACTGTGATTGTTCAACTGAAGCTGCCTGATAATTAAAATAATTTCATTCCCCATAAGATTCACATAAACCCACATCACCACAATTGCCTCCATAAACACACACACGCACGCACATACACACACACACACACATGCGTGCGCCCACACACACAGACACACACGTCATTACCACGCAAGGCTGTTCTTACTGCCTTTCTCTGCGTCATAAACGATCATTTATTTCACGTTTGTGCTTGATTGTGTTACCGTCTCTCTTTGCCTTCCAAGTGATCATTTCATCGTTTTGTATACGTGTTTGTGTGAGTGTAAACAGGGATAGGTTCTAATAGTTGCTGCAGGCTTGTCATTTATGATAATTTAGAGTGATGGCATAGTGCATATGGGTTAGACACACACATACAAACACACACGCACTCACACACAAACAAATCCCAGCCTCTGAGAATGGGTCAAATAAACTCTTATTAGTTGTGCAGTGGAGACGGACCCCCGCCTTTTATTTGCCCCTCTAGCAAGTCATTTGCGCTGGACAAAATAAAAGAGAGAAGTTGGTCTGCAAAGTTTGATCCCCGGTTGTGACATCATGTATTCAGCTAAATAGGATGGGCAGGCTCAGGTCCCCGGGGTCCTTTGCTTGATTTGTTGTTATTCTGGAGTGCTAGCATGTCTCGTCCAAAAGGCTAACACGATAAATCGCGTGAGGTTTGAAGCTATCAGCAGCTGGTTGGGGTTGCGTGCACGTACGATGGCTTATTTTTATATTCCTTCGGTTCTCAAAGGAGGATGAGGTGATGCCGGCCAAGTTTGAGGATGACCTTGTATGGGTGGCGGCTGGTGCGCCTCTCTCCGACTCTACTTTCCTCAGTGACAAGATTAAGGATTTGTGTGGAGATCTGCCCATCTTCTGGCTGCGCCCTACCTACTCTACCAGTAAGCGATCACACAATTCGTACATTCAAGTTTAGCATAAAAATGGGAAGGAATGCAATCTAAAGCTATCTATCATCCATCCGTCCGTCCACCCGATCTATTTGACTACATTTGCAAATAGCATATATTGAGTTTCTAGCCTTAGAGGAGGTTCAACGTGTTGAAAAGGACAACTTTGTTCTTCACATGATTTCAAAACATGGCCCAAAGACAACTTTGCTCCACACACACACGATTACAGAACACTGCAATCAGACGGCGTCCCGCAGCAACGCCATTGTGCTCTCTAAAGTTTGTGATGTCATCCAGGCGGACATAGGAAGACGAGGGCCGCCCCCCGCCGCCGTCAGGCACCCACGGATGAAGAAAAAGACGACGTGGAGGCCGAGTTCAACCCCGAGAACCCCTATCACGTGAGTCACAAACACAAAGGTGCAGATTCTTCCCCCGCAACTGTCCGCTCAGATTTACCTGAGGAGGCTTTGTGGGAGGAGTTTCGTCACAGATGCCGGCAGATGCTGAGGTCACGGCGGAGGGCGGCGGAATGTCACAGCAAATCTGAGCGTGTCCATTTGTTCCCTTATGCAAGGGAGAGCCCTCTTTAGGACAACTTTCCTTTCAGCAGCAAGGCTCTATGAATTATTCCAGACACTCGCCTCCCCTGGCCTGTTTGCCCTGCTGAGCTCACACAGACTCCATACATACACATGGTCACCTCTGCCCTTCTTTGCTCCCTTCAACGCACAGCTCCCTCTCTCTTAATCCTCTTTCTTCCCCACCAGAGTAAACTGCCCCCTCTTTTCTTTGAAATTGGGAGGTAAACAGAAAGTAGTTTGAACCCTACTTGCTAAAAATATTTCAAAAGGGTGTGAGATTGTGAGAAGGTGAATGTCTATAATTATGGATGTTTAATAAGAAAATGTGACAAAAATAAGTGTTTTGTTATATTTTTGAATGGCTATAATTATGGATGCTTAATAACAAAATGTGAAAATGTGTTTGGTTATATTTTTGCTCAGTATCTAAAGATGGATCCATGGCATGGTTTGTATGCACAGCATCTGATCTCATTCCTCTGCCTCCTCTCAGAACAACCTTGAGGGGGAGGATAGCATGAACATCGACCCCAGGTTGGACCACGAGGGCGTTTGCTGCAGAGAGTGCCGGCGCAGTTACACCCACTGCCAGAGGATCTGTGAGCCACTGGGGGGTTACCACCCGTGGCCGTACCATTACAGAGGCTGCCAAGTGGCTTGTCGAGTGATCATGCCTTGCAACTGGTGGGTGGCACGTATTCTGGGGATTGTGTAGCGCCACGCGGCCGGTAGGAGGGATCAGCCTTGTTTTTGGAAAGATGAGGGAGGTGACCGACAACATGAAGCCAGTCTTGAGTTTTCACATACGCTAGGTAGGTAGGTAGTATTTGCTTTGAGCAGTTCTTTGAGGCAGGCCACTTAAGGGGCAAATATTCGCTTGCAAAGTGAAATTCAGTACCTATTGTCATGAGGATCGATCCTAAATGTATGTCATTGATTAGCAAATAGGCTAAGCATATAATTTATGATTGTAACCTTATTGCCTTTCTGTTGAATGTAAATAAATGTAAAGTGCAACATTCTACTCTCAGTAGCCAGCATCTTTTGTTTACAAAATCTAAGCTTGCGGACGCTTCATCGAAATGATATTTTTAGCTGCATCTGGGAGGCAATTTCAAAGTGCAATATCACATCACATTTTTTGGAATTGTCTTATTTCATAACAGATATTGGTCTCTTGGGAAGAGCTGTTCTTTAAAAGCACATTCGGGTTTTGTCACATCAGTGAGCTGCTCTGAAGGGACACAAAGAAGTTTGCAAGAGTTCTTCAATATGAGAGTTGCATCTCCTCCCAACCATTTAATGAGACTAAAGAGTCTGTAGCCGTCATGCTAGCAGATCTTCTCCACGATGCAAAGTGCTTAGCTCCTTTTGATGTCACAGTAGCACTTCAGGCTAGGGTGGGGGTTCAGGATGAGGGCGGCGAGTTTGTCAATGCGTCAAATATCCTGGATGAATCCTGTTTTATGCATGCGAGTGTGTTAAGACTTCCATCCTGAGCCACAAATGAGCGTTTGATCATGCCCTGAGATGAAAGAATGTGTGAAGAATTCAACGTGTGGCCGAGTACAAATGGCTGATCCATATTAATACTCTGGTGGCACAGGACGACCCACTCACGGTCGCAGCTTCAGTGTATGCACTCGAGGAACTGAGGCTTTTCTTACCACATCTTGAGGAGGAACTCACTCCTCTTCAAGGCTGACCAAACAAGGCAACTGGCATTTGCAGATAATAAAGTGAAATAAATAAACTAAATCCTTCAGCTGGAGGACATACCTGAAGCATCCTTCTTTCATATCAATGATGCCACATTAAATTGCCACCATCATATGATATAAACCCAACTTGGCTCCCTGCCATCCTAGATTGCTGTTCTTTGGGCTGACAGATCCTCGCCACACCCGCCCCCGAGACTTTTCAACGTGTCCGAAACAATTGTCAGAGACGACGTTAGAGTGACAAACAAGAAACCTTTTATTTAGACCTTGGATGGGAGGGATCACATGGGTGCAACAAGCGGCATCATACCACTTACTGGGATCTCTTACTGAGCACAAGTGCAAAGCAAAAAGAAAATACTTCCAAAGTAATCATTTAAAACATCTACATGAGCTCAAATTGTTAACTTTACATTTCTATACAAGCGCTGATAACGTGAAATCATAAAGGCCTTTAAAACGAACGGATGTTTTTGTCTATTTCCTTCTTTGTCCTTAATTATATAATTCAAATCTTTCAACGTATTCAAATTAACATATAGGCAAGGGAGGCCTTTCGAGGTTACGAACACTATGCCACCAAACAGTTTGGTGCATTTAGGTTTGACAAGCTACCAACGCATATTTTGGTGCAGGCTAGTGATTGGTTGACAAGAACTATAACTGCCAACAATCCCATGTAGCAACATGAGGGGAATAACATACAAGTTTTGTTGAACAAGGCTTGTCATTTTTGCTAATAAATAAACACGCCGCATCGCTAGCTGAGGGAACAAGCCAGATGTTGTGCATTAAACTCCGTTTGTTGTATTTTTGCAAGTGGTCTACATTTTGCCTTTCCAACGCTACAATGGATTTATAAGAAACCATTAAAAATGTAATTTGAAGAGTACATTCTAAGTTTGTATTGCAGGCACCTCTTACGTTTCATAGACATCCTGTACTCATCAGCTGGCCATTCTAGACAGCATAATGGTGAGCTGAGCTGAAATGAACTTACTAGTGGGTGGGAGGAGTCGCTTGAGTGAACACAGCGCAGTTGTGAAATGCTGTGGAAGGCGGAAAGCAAAAAGTTTTGAAGCCCTCCTGCTGAACTTCAGACGGGGTTAGGTAGAGAACGATCAGGTCAAACCCAGGGGGAAAAAAAGAAAAGAAGAAAAGCGAGGGAGGTGCTCAGTTCTTTTTCAACTCAACATCATCGGGTGGGCTCGCTTCCACTTTTCTCTTGCCAACATCTTTCCAATTGGTGCTCAGGACCGTGCCGTTTGACTCCGTCTGCACAGGCAAAGGGGAGAGAAAATAAAATAAAAATCACTGCAGTGGGATGGGGCAGCTATTATTACAGTCTTGTTATGAATCACCTCTTTGCTTCAAAATGCTTACACCCTAAATTAGTTGACGGCAGCAGTGCTGCTTTTATTCATTATGTAAAAAAAATAAAACACTCGGGGGTGGGGGGGCTAAACCCAAATCACAGGATTCAGTCGGATGACAGTCAGCACTTCACGCTGATGAACTGACTCACGTCTTTTCTTCTCCACACTTCATGCACAAGACAAAACTATCTTTCAAACTAGTTAAAAAAACCCGCACCAGATTCCCGTGTTGGCTGTGACAACTGCGTTCTCATGCCTCGGTTGAGCACCATCTTGCGATAATTTAGAAGCAAGTAGTACCAAAGGTTCAAGTGAAAGCACAAAAACAGCACAAAATGGCCGACACTAGAGCTACACCAACTGGATCAATGGCTTTTTTTTGGGGGAGAGAATTCTGCCATAAGACATCATTTTGGAATACATATGCATTTTTCAGTTGTGTAATTTTGTCACAGTGCAAAGCCTGCTAAATTCGGATGAGAAAAGACTCCGTACAAGGAGTGAATGTGTGCTGTAATCCCGACTGGGTTGACAGGGAACGACAATTATGTTAATGTTTGCGTAAATGACGAAAGCATTGCACTCACAAAAGACTTGTTCATGGCGCGCTTGATTTCGTCCGAGCCATCCGAATAGATTTGCTGGAAGAGCTGGTTGAGCGCCGCGTCGCCCTCCAATTTCTCATTTTTCTCCTCCTCGGTAATGTCCACCACCATCTTGTCCCATTTGCGGTTGTTGTGAGACGATGTCGGGTGCTGATCTGGTTGCAACAAGAATGCTTGTTGGACAGCTGCTTTGGCAACACAATGGTTGTTTTAATTACTGACAGAGAAATGATTTGCTTTAATGATACTTGAACAAATCAAAGTCACTTTTGGGTTTTAAAATGCTAGTTTATCGCTTAACCCACATGCGGTCAGAAAACCATTTTGCATTTCAATGGAGCGAGGGATCAGATGATCGCATTTGTACATTTCCTGCAAGGCTGCAATAACGGCTCAATGGGAAGGGTGATGCATGTAATCCGGACGCAGATTTGCATAAATAAGAAACCAAATAAGAAGCAGACGTATTGGGGCCAAGTGTGGACCCAAAGCGGTGTGATCTCATAATAGGGGATGTCAACGCTCGTGTTGAAACGCGACAACGAGTAAACACCAAATGAGGTTGAGCGGGTTGAAGGCAATGGATAGTTTGATTTCACACTTCAACTTTTCCATCTGCGTCCAGGCTCACAAAAGCGATTAATTCTTTTGGCAATAGATTGTGGGAGAGTTATATTAAGCTGTCAGAACTCTCCTTTTTTCTGCTCCACATTTCTGCTGTCACACTAATGAAAAGACTAGGAGAGCTGGACTTGCCACTTTTTCTTTGAGAGCACAAAATGAATTTTGGAAGGAGGCAGTGTGCGAGAGCAGGAGAGAAAACGAACACGAGGCTTCAGTAGGAGAAGCCGAGAAAGTCAACGGAGGCGGCACAAATGCAAAAACTACGGACTGACTTGGATCGAAGTGTTTGAGGTTGGATTCCTGTCCCTCTCCCTCAAGCTTCTCCCATCTGATGGCATCTGTCTTCTTCATCTTTATCTCCACCTGACAGATAAGGGGAGGAGAAGGAACAAGGGAGATAACAATGTGTAACAAAATGTTTTTCTTTGGTGCGTGGGGACAAAAATAACACTTTTATTAGAGTGTCATATTAGAGTGAAGATACATGACATCTGATCATTATTGAGGTCACAGAGTGTGTCTGTTCTGAGCCGCCGTCGGTCGACTCGGCCTCGGTGAGTGTGCATTTGTGTGAGATGGGGAGAACGACACATCGGGGGATATGCGGGGGCACAGCTCAATCTCGTAGCACACTGACAGACATACTGCACTAACGAGATGCCTGTCAGCCAGAGGGCTAGTGTGAGAGATGGAATGAGCAGGATGTGTGTGTGTGTGTGTGTGTGCTCGCTGGCAACTGTGTGAGTATATGGGGGCATTACAGAGCATCTGATCCAAATTATTACACCAGGAAAACATGAGAGGAAGAAAACAATGCAGCAAACCCTGGCATGGACTTGCATTTAATGTGGAGCTACCCTGACAGGCACATACCAGCCAAACACGCAAGATACAGTCAGTTGTAAGACCCATGCCACCGACCATTAATGACATGTGTGTCTGATGTATATAAATCTGTGTGCATGTGCAAGGCAGCCTTAGTTATGTCAGTGCAATTAGGGAACATTTCCGCTCTGCTGGGCAATGTGTTGCTTCATTTATGAGGGTGCCAGAATTGGAGAGGAAATCAGAGGTGGACAAGTGGTGAAGAGGAGGCAGAGTGCCACAGAGTGCAGACAGGGAGAAAAGAGAGGAAAAGAAAAAGATTGCTCCTGTCTAATTAATTACCTTGGTGTGTGGCTTTAGTTTAGGTCGCTCTAGGGGCCACCATTTGATGTAGCAGTAAACAAAATAAAATATTCTTGGTTCTATCGGGCACACTTGTTTTAAGCAGGACCCATTTTCAAACATTCTTCCCAATCTGTGAAAAGTGGGCACAGTGGAATTGTTTTATAGGGATGGCCAAGTAGCGACATCAGGTATCGGCACATATGCAAGCATCTTTTCAAGGCTGCCATTTTGTGGCTATTTTATAATCAGGAAGTAGAAATGAAAAATTTGAAGACTATAAAACTTGCATCAATTTCATGTAAATCTAAGGAAAATTACTATTTTGGAATATACAGTGCCTTGCAAAAGTATTCGGCCCCCTTGAACCTTTCAACATTTCGCCACATTTCAGGCTTCAAACATAAAGATATAAGATTTTAATTTTTTGTCAAGAATCAACAACAAGTGGGACACAATTGTGAAGTGGAACGAAATTTATTGGATAATTTAAACCTTTTTAACCAAAAAAAACCCTGAAAAGTGGGGCGTGCAATATTATTCGGCCCCTTTACTTTCAGTGCAGCAAACTCACTCCAGAAGATCAGTGAGGATCTTTGAATGATCCAATGTTGTCCTAAATGACTGCTGATGATAAATAGAATGCTCCTGTGTGTAATCAAGTCTCCGTATAAATGCACCTGCTCTTTGATAGTCTCGGGGTTCTGTTTAAAGCGAAGAGAGAACCATGAAGACAAAGGAACACACCAGGCAGGTCCAAGATACTGTTGTGGAGAAATTTAAAGCCGGATTTGGATACAAAAAGATTTCCCAAGCTTTAAACATCTCAAGGAGCACTGTGCAAGCAATTTCAATATAGAAATGGAAGGAGTATCAGACCACTGCAAATCTACCAAGACCCGGCTGTCCCTCCAAACTTTCATCTCAAACAAGGAGAAGACCCATGATCACTCTGGATGACCTGCAGATAACTACAGCTGAGGTGGGAGAGTCTGTCCATAAGACAACAATCAGTCGTGCACTGCACAAATCTGGCCTTTATGGAAGGGTGGCAAGAAGAAAGCTATTTCTCAAAGATATCCATAAAAAGTCTCGTTTAAAGTTTGCCACAAGCCACCTGGGAGACACACCAATCATGTGGAAGAAGGTGCTCTGGTCAGATGAAACCAAAATCTAACTTTTTGGCCACAATGCAAAACGTTATGTTTGGCGTAAAACCAACACAGCTCAACACCCTGAACACACCATCCCCACTGTCAAACATGGTGGTGGCAGCATCATGGTTTGGGCCTGCTTTTCTTCAGCAGGGACAGGGAAGATGGCTAAAATTGATGGGCAGATGGATGGAGCCAAATACAGGACCATTCTGGAAGAAAACCTGTTGGAGTCTGCAAAAGACCTGAGACTGGGACGGAGATTTATCTTCCAACAGGACAATGATCCAAAACACAAATAGACGTATCCAGGTGTTAGAATGGCCAAGTCAAAGTCCAGACCTGAATCGAGAATCTGTGGAAAGAGCTGAAGACTGCTGTTCACAAACGCTCTCCATCCAACCTCACTGAGCTCGAGCTGTTTTGCAAGGAAGAATGGGCAAGAATTCCAATCTCTCGATGTGCAAAACTGATAGACATACCCCAAGCGACTTGCAGCTGTAATTGCAGCAAAAGGTGGCGCTACAAAGTATTAGCGCAAGGGGGCCGAATAATATTGCACGCCCCACTTTTCAGTTTTGTTAAAAAAGTTTAAATTATCCAATAAATCTTGTTCTACTTCACGATTGTGTCCGACTTGTTGTTGATTCTTGACAAAAAATTAAACTTTTATATCTTTATGTTTGAAGCCTGAAATGTCGCGAAATGTTGAAAGGTTCAAGGGGGCCGAATACTTTTGCAAGGCACTGTATATACCATATTTTCCAGACTATAAGGCGCACCGGACTATAAGGCGCACCTTCAATGAATGGCCCATTTTAAAAGTTTGTTCTTATATAAGGCCCACCATTAATGCATGTCAGATTTTTAGTCCAAATCAAATCATTCTCCAGTTTATCTTTTTTATTTTAACTTCAGACGCAACAAATTACTTTATAATCACAAAATAATGATCCATAGTCTTTTTGATTCATGATTCGTAGTCTTCAGCGGGCCACTTATTATTGATTTCGTGACACAATGCTTCGGGCCAGTTTAAATTTAAGAATTTGGTCCATATATAAGGCGCACCGGACTATAAGGCGCAGTGTCGGCTTTTGTGAAAATTTTAGGTTTTTAGGTGCGCCTTATAGTCCCGAAAATACGGTAGGTCTTTCTTTAAAATTATCTGTTAAGTCAAGTCTATTAGTTTATTTGTGTAGCCCTAAATCACAAGCAGTCTCAAAGGGCTTCACATAGACAAAAATTGACAATTATTCTCAAAGCATCCCCTGATCTTAAACTCCCAAAAGGGCAAGGAAAAACTCAAAAAAAACCCTACCGGGGGAAAATGAGAAACCTTGAGAAGGGACCACAGCTGGAAGGATCCCCTTTTCAGGATCACCAGGTTGAAATAGATGCAGAGAGGGCACAAATGATACAATATGAAAATCAATTCAATAAAAAGTGGATGTCCATGTCAGAGCGAAGGGCTGTCGAAGGAGCCCTCAATTGTCCTGGCAGTGTCTTCGAGGAGGTTGAGCTGTAGTTCCCCCATCCTGAATTGGCCCTCGAGAATCCAGATAGCCGCTGTCAGCATGGGTGCCACCTAACCCCCTCCCCGGCCGGGGAGGGGGGAAGGAGGGGGTGGAGAAAACAAACTCCAGCCGAATCGGCCACTACAGGTCCGTTAAAGGCCATGTCATAGAAATGTGTCTTTAAACGTGTCTTAAATGTTTCTACTGAAGTAGCAGTCCTAATATCCATTGGTAGGGCATTCCAAAGCTCTGGAGCCCGAAGAGAAAATGCTCTAGAGCCTGCAGACATTTTCTTGGCCCTCGGTGTCGCTAAAAGGGTAGCGTTTTGCGAACAAAGGTTACTAGACGGAACATAAGGAACAACTAGGTCGACGAGATATGAAGGCGCTAAGCCATGCAGTGATTTATAGGTTAATAGAAGACCTTGAAGTCACATCTTAAATGGACCGGGAGCCAATGTAAGTTGGATAGTATTGGGGTAATGTGATCAAATTTTCTTGACCGAGAGAGCAGCCTTGCAGCAGCATTTTGTACTAACTGTAGACTTTTGATGCGGGACTTAGGAAGACCCGAAAATAGTACATTATAGGGGTGTAACGATTCATCGATACACATCGATTAATCGATATAATGCTCGACGATTTATTGGCATCGATGCTAAAGGTCAACATCGATTTATATCGCCGTGTTTGACCTCGGACATTAGACGCGACTTTATTTTAAAATCCAGTTCATTGTTGCTTGCTTCCTCTTTCCGGGAGCAGTGCGCGCGTGTTGTGTTGTGAGCAGAGCACGCACGTGAAAGGGAAGTCGCCAACTAGTACACGGCTCCTGGGCTGGTGCTATGGCTAGTGTCCAAAAAGACAAGGGAATTTGCTCCCCTTTAGGCTTCAAGTCATTCGTTTGGAAGCACTTTGGATTCCAAAGAAAAGATGGCTCAACGGACAAGACACGTGCAGTTTGTAAATCCTGCCATGCGGTGATCAAATATACAGGGAGCACAAATCTCGCCGCACATTTAAAGAAAAAACACGACAAAGTTCAGTGTTAAAATAAGCACTTTTTATACTACAATACTCTTGTAATTTCCTAAAGAGTTTGCAGTACCTTGTTGATTTTGCGTATGAATTGTTATAAATCAGGATATTGTTCTATATTTTTTATTTAAAAAAAAAAAAAAAATCGATCGTAGAGCACTATATCGTGATATATCGTGATTGAATTGCAGCAGGCTTTAAGATATCGGCAAATATCGTATCGTAGTTCTTTGTATCGATATATCGTATCGTGACAAAACCCGCGATTTACACCCTTAGTACATTACAGTAGTCCGAAGTAAGTTGAGAGACATCCATTGCTTGATCTCCGCAAAGCACGCCTCAAGATTACAACAATCCCGCGGATCTGTCATCGATAACGGCATATATAATTGGGTGTCATCCGCACAGCATTGAAAACTAATATTATATTTCCGTATTATGTCCCCAAGCGGAATCATATAAATACTAAAAAGAATTGGTCCGAGAACCGATCCCTGTGGGACACCACACGTAACATTATAGAGCTCCGAGGACGCATTGCTATGGACCACTCGGTGCGTCCTGTTTGATAGATAGGAATGGAACCAGCCTAGTGCTGACCCTGAAATACCAACACAACTTTTAAGACGCCCTAATAAAATATCGAAGTCTACAGTGTCGAAGGCAGCACTAAGATCGAGTAGTAACAGTACAGACTAGGGGTGTAAATCGCGGGTTTTGTCACGATACGATATAATATCGATATAAAGAACTACGATACGATATTTGCCGATATCCTAAAGCCTGCTGCGATTCATTCACGATATATTGCGATATAGTGCTCTACGATCGATTTTTTTTTTTTTTAATAAAAAATATAGAACAATATCCTGATTTATAACAATTCATACGCAAAATCAACAAGGTACTGCAAACTCTTTATTTAGGAAATTACAAGAGTATTGTAGTATACAAATTGCTTACTTTAACACTGAACTTTGATGTCGTGTTTTTTCTTTAAATGTGCGGCGAGATTTGTGCTCCCTGAATATTTGATTAAGATTAAAGATTAAAGATTAAAGTCCCAATGATCGTCACACACACACCTGGGTGTGGTGAAATTTGTCCTCTGCATTTAACCCATCCCCGTGTGATTTTAATCCTTCCCCTGGGGGAGAGGGGAGCAGTGAGCAGCAGCGGTGCCGCGCTCGGGAATCAGTTGGTGATCTAACCCCCCAATTCCAACCCTTAATGCTGAGTGCCAAGCAGGGAGGCAATGGGTCCCATTTTTATAGTCTTTGGTATGACCCGGCCGGGGTTTGAACCCACAACCTTCCAGTCTCAGGGCGGACACTCTACCACTAGGCCACTGAGCTGATCACCGCATGGCAGGATTTACAAACTGCACGTGTCTTGTCCGTTGAGCCATCTTTTCTTTGGAATCCAAAGTGCTTCCAAAGAATGACTTGAAGCCTAAAGGGGAGCCAATTTCCTCGTCTTTTTGGACACGACCCATAGCACCAGCCGCGTACTAGTTGTCGACTCCCCTTTCATGTGCAGCAACGCCGCGCACTGCTCCCTGCTCCCGGAAAGAGGAAGCAAGCAACAATGAACTGGATTTCAAAATAAAGTCGCGTCTAATGTCCGAGGTCAAACACGGCGATATAAATCGATGTTTACCTTTAGCATCGATGCCAATAAATCGTAGAGCATTATATCGATTAATCGATGTATCGTTACACCCCTAGTACAGACGAAGTGTTTGAAGCCATAGCTATGAGGAGATCGTTAGTCACTTTAGCAAGTGCTGTCTCAGTGGAATGATTAGCTCTAAAACCAGACTGAAAAGTGTCGTATCGATTATTGGCGACCATGTAATCAATAAGCTGCTGCGCTACTACTTTTTCAAGAAGTTTTGCTTGAAACTCTTAGAACGAATAACAAATAATATAAAAAAGGCCAGCCAGTGTTGCAGGTGACACCAGGGTCTTAAATATTTTTGTAGTGCTAAATGTGGTGGACTTTATGCGTGTGCATGTGTGTGTGTCCGTGTGCGTGCTTCTGGGCCATACAACATTAATCTGCTGCCACATCTGCGTTTCCTGCCTTTTAACGAAATGGCAGGCCAGGCGCTGTGTGCGTTTCCGTGTGTGTGACAGGCGAAGCGACGGCCCGTAAAGGAATGTGACAGCATAACCACGCGGAGGGCCACCACCATCAGGACCTCGGGGGGCGCACACATGCACACGCATGCACGCACGCATTATTTACAGAGTGGCACTGGGGTCTCGTGTCACTTGTCAAATGCCCCCTCCTAAGCGCCTTCTTTTTTTCAGAACCCTGCGGATTTCATAAAGCCTCAGCTCCAACGACACGTTTATGAAATAAATCTTTACATTTTAGGCATGAAAATTAAAGAGGGAAGACAATACGAGCTATTTGGAGAGAAAAAAGATTAGCTTTGGATTGAACACAAAAATAAATGTGTATTTCAAGTTGTGTTTACGTGTACATTTGTGTGCTTGCGTGCTCGTGCGCATATCAGCCGTCTGCTCTGATCAAACACACTGGTGTGTAATTGGCTCGCTGTTGTGGCGGTGACCCCTGCGGTTGGAATGTCTGTTGTGGTGGTGGACAGGAAGCGGTCAAACTGACAATAATGTGTGACCAAACACACACATACTTGGAAAGGAATGATGTTGAAAGATTACTTTTTAGCCTGTTGTCAAATTTGAATTTGTGTTTGTGCACAAGCGTGTGTATGCATGTTAGCGCACCGCTAATAAGATTCTTTTAAAGACAACAAGGAGATGAATGTGGCGCAAGAACTCTATCTCAGAATCAATCGACAGCTCTCAAAACAACGTATCCTTTTTTTCTTTTTTAAAGGCCCTCTTCAAATACACGCCGCCAGTGTGAAGAAACTTGATTTTGCCAATCTTCCACACCTCAAAGTGACTTTTCTACTTGAAGGAAATCAGAGAAAACAACTCGGGAAAATTGAAACGAGGCTTCATAGGTTCACATTGTCATGCAAGCGTACACACGTGGTCACCTAAGTCATTTTGGAACCGAGTTACTAATGAGGGCTGTGTATGCGTCTGTGTGTGAGTGCACATACCTAAGGGCCATGTATACCAGAGAAGCCCAGTGGACCAAGCACACAGTCAGGGCTTTGTGGGGAGGTTTGAACACTCTGCCGCATTATCCTCAAGGTAGGTACGTGTGAGTGTGTTTGTGTGTGTGTGTGTGTGTGTCTGTCTGTCTGGGTGTGCGCCAGCGTCAAGGAACGGTGGTGTGTGCGTGCCATGAGGGGGCCTCGGAGACTGACAGTAGAAAAAGTCAAAGACAGCATATCAGGAGTTAAAAAAAAAAAAGAAAGACGTGGAGATGTACAAAGAGGCTGCCTAAAATGACTAAGTCGCTCAGAGTAGGCCCTCATTAAGTAGCTGCAGACGTGCACCTTGGTATGCAGTGTCTGCTGTTGCCATGGAAGAGCCAAGGTACTTTTTTTGGGTTCGGGTCAGCACTCCGTGGCAAGTGGAGACAATGGGCACAAAGGAAGAGAAGCTTCTGTGCAAGTAATTACTGAATTTTCAAGGAGAGTCTAAAAATTCAACACTCCTCTCACATTCTCTTGGACATACCTGGATGAGAAATATTCTTCAGACTAGTGTTAATCAGTGAGAAGATTCTTGTTACTGAAAAAAATGTCGACAATGCACAAAACTAGACTAGACGGGATTCAAACCTCCACATTAAATAATAACTGCTACTGAATCACTATGAATTTTCATAGCTTAATGAAGATGAGATGAGAATGTAGTTCATTAAATGAAGACTGGGCTAAAATCCATTGACAGTTTAGCAAATTCTACAATGGCCAACCCTGAAAAGACACCAATAACTGCCACAAAAATGAACCTTTAGTCCGTAGACTCAGGATAAAACTTGACAACGGGCAAAACTTTGAATCTGCACAGTCATTAGCACACATCAAACTCTAATACCCACTAATTAGTTTATAGTTTTAAAACAGTGCCCTTCGCGCTCATTACGCCCGTAATTACTTTAAAAGTGCTGAGGAACTCAAACGTGTGCAGCCTGAATGACTGCATGAGTAGGACAGAGCGAATCCCCGACCTCAACGTGTATAGTCGGCGAGGATTTCTTCATCTCTTCTCTTTCAGAGAGCTTTAGCGGCATTAAGGAACTATGGGAAGTGGCAGCTAGTTCAATAGTTCAACAAATGTTGGTGCCAAATGTATCAAACAAAACAGAATTACTGAGAAGACTGGATATAGTGGCTGCGTAATATTGGATGGAAACTAGTCAAACTAGTGCAGATCTCCCACAAATTAAAACATTTCACATCATGGTGGGTGGTATTTTCAATGCCTTGATACAGATACATCAAATTGAGCTATTTATGCAACTGCTCTAACGGTTAAGGATCACGGAATAACACAAAATGGCAGCTTTCAAGTCTGTTTCCGATTCATAAACATGTCATCTTTCTCATTACAATTTTTTTTTTTAACGTGTATGACTCTCATTGAGGAACAAGCACAGATGTCCACTTTAAATGATTATGATCATCTTCCTTCATAAATGTTCACAGCCTTGTTTTAAAAGCTGTTCTAAGGTCACACACAGCCCAAACAAACAGCATACCTTGGTGGTGAGAACCTGGAAGGTGCTTTGTTGTGGGATGATGGGATGCAGAAGGTGGAGGTTGAGATTGTAATTTTCCCCAGATGTCAGCCTTATTGAAGCTGAGAGCTGCAGAAAGCACGTGGATAACAAGTTGTTTAAAAAAAAAAAGGTCACTGACTACCATTTCTGAACAATCACTCACATAGACAACTAATGTAAATGTTTAATGGATGTTGTTAAATTCTTCAGAGCGCTGAATACTTTGGAGACATCTGCATGTTCAAGAAAAATAAACATCTGATTCGGTGCTGCTGTCCCCTGTGGCCGCAGTGTGATTAGAGACGAAGGAGGGCCAGACAGCTCCTATACGCGGCCGGTCTGTCACTCATTGGGAGCGGATGGGTGGCTTGTTAACTTACAGCGAGCAACGTAACCTCGGCACGGTCCCAAATGCCCACACTTATCACAAGCCAAAAGGTGCCCTTATATAGAACATGACTAGAAAGTCGACAAGTGCCTGCAGTTTGGCTCAGCAAACAAAGCTGAAAACACACTGGCTCTAATTCAATCAGGCCTAAATGAAATAATTCATCTGGAACAAAAACTTCGACAGTTAGCGTGTCGCTTTGGGCAATTCTTAAAAGAATCAGAGCCTTAATATTCATCGCATCAAGAATTCCGGCGGTGTCTGGATGTAGGTATACAAGTGCAGCGCACTCATCCGCCAGGGAAAAGAAATGGAACTCTTGCCTTTCATCTTTAATTTCCTTTGTATATAGTGACCTAATAAAAGCGCAAACGTATCTGCCTTCGCACCACAGAGGGAGCTTTGGTGTGAAATACAGATATATGATTATGTGATTTAGAACGGGGATTTCTTGATGGTAAACTCCATTTGTTATTCTTAGATTTTATGAAAAAGACAAAGTTGTTCACCGGGTGCCCTGCAGTCAGAGACGCTGAGAGACGAGAAGAGTAGAAATATAAAGGGGAGAAAAAGACGACTGTCCCCAGAGGCGCAGGCCCAGTGCGGCTGTTCCGAGATCAGTTACACCTCCTATCTTCTGGCAATTAAGAGGTAGGCGAATGGTGAGAGGCTAAATTGTTCTTAGATCTACACTTTGGGGGCAACGTTAACAAGACATCACTAGAAGAATAGTTAGCCTGTGGGGAACATGTATGTGGGAGAATGTGGAGTGGTGTTTGAGTCGCGGACACGGTAAAGTCACGCTTTCTGCCAGTTCAGTTTGAACGGTACAAGCAAATCAATTTGTCAAGCATCAGATGTGCACGCATTAAAATGAAAACTCAAGAGGGCATTCATACCTCTTTTTCCATGAAGTTGACACACACAGCGTCCTTCGGCACATTTCTTGCCATAACAGAGACGATGACTTGAGATTCTGTTTGGTACCAGTCATGTCTGCAAGAGACACCCAATGAGCGAATGGTCTGAAATACATTCAAATGGGTTAAACGCTTTATCAGGCTACCAACTGTAATTAAAAAAAATACTTCTGTTTGCGATATTGTATGTGCAAAACTAGAAGCCCTTTATTCTTAAAGTGGAAGTCAATTTTCTTCTCCTTTAGGTTAGTATATACGTGCGTTTTTGATTAACGCTTGTGGAATAAAAATTAAGGCGACGAACCCATGGCTCAAATATCGCTGTGACTGTATCAAAACATTCCATTAGCATAGCAACAAATCCATAATTATGTGGTATACTTACTTCACATGTGGCAATACTGGTATTTGCTGCATCATTTAGCCCCAAAGCAATTATATAAAAAGAGAACAACATTATGTTAATCAAGAAACAAAGCAAACAAAACAAATAAGACGGATATACAATTTTGTGGATTGCTATACAGAGAGAACTTGTGCTATTGGCGCGGAGGACCAACGACTCCCCCAGGTGGCCATGCAGAACTCACCGAGTCACTGCCGTTGTGCGGCTTTTCTGCAGGATGAAAAAGGAAAATCTGGTTGTGTGACGCGCAAAGGTTTAACTCATCTTCTAAACAATTCAAGCCTGACTTTTTCCACACTAGTTCTTTTTCTTCAGCAAGGCGAATTGACAACTAAGAAATGCAACACAAATTTGCCACCGGCTTGTTTACTGGACCACCCATGCCCAATAAAAAATAAAAACCAATAAATTATAAATAAATAAATTGTGAGCATGAGGAAGCCTGAATTGCACTTCATCCAGACAAACAATATTCACTGGCATCAACAGAGAGAACACGGACAGAGAAGAGGAAAGAGATGACAAGAAGCACATTATGTTGTCTTAATCAGGTCATGGATGCGGGTGAGTGCTTGTCTGCTGTCTTGGTGGGCTTATGAAGGGGATCAGTCTAATTGGGGCTCTCCAACGTTGATGAATCACACCCCGCTGGCAGATGCATGAAGCATATTTGTCGTTAACACAAGATGGTTGAGACAACATGATATGAGCTACATCAAGTGGGTCAAACTCATTTTTGTTGTGGGCCACATCCTACTCAGTTTCCTTCAGAGGGCCATTATGACTGTCAACACCTTCTACTACATGCTGTGTAGGCTATGCAACAAACTAATGATTTTTGAAATAAGACACTAGTCAAAACTGTTCAAATATTTTTAAAAGATGAATGCTAATAAAAATTGCGAGCCATGTTTGTGAAGACGTATTGTAACTTTAGTATTGACAACATGAAGTTGATGCACAAGTTGTCTTCGCGGGCCACATAAAATGATATGGGATGGGGTTATATCTGGCCCCCGGGCCTTGAGTTTGACACCTATGGGCTACATCAGGAGTGCTCAAACGTTTTCAGCTCGCGAGCTACTTTTGAAATGACCAAATCACAAAGATCTACGCACAAAAAAAAAAAAAAAAAAATTATGTCATCGTGAAAAAAAAAAAAAAAGTCCTACTCCCATTCCCTATGAAAGTGATACTTCTTACTATGGCCAGCTGCTCCACTCATCTTATACCCTTTCTTAAGTTTAAGAGAAAAAACAGGGTTCTGACAATTGGAGGGAACTCGCGAGCTAGCGTGTTTGTGTTGTGTTGTTTGAACACGCGTCAAGTGCGAGATAAATAAATAAA
This sequence comes from Syngnathus typhle, assembly GCF_033458585.1. Lineage (NCBI taxonomy): Eukaryota > Metazoa > Chordata > Actinopteri > Syngnathiformes > Syngnathidae > Syngnathus > Syngnathus typhle. Next base: position 3,032,628 of record NC_083750.1, on the reverse strand, counting down.
TAAATGAATATCACGTGATCGACCAATAGTGGCTTGGCGATCAACCGGTCGATCGCGATCGACGTATTGGCCACCCCTGGGCTACATCTTTCAATGAACTCTGCTTCAGCAGGTTTATGGTTGAACAGTGGGTATTTATTAGGGGTGTAACGATACATCGATACACATTGATTAATCAATATAATGCTCTACGATTTATTGGCATCGATGCTAAACGTAAACATCGATTTACATCGCCGTGTTTGACCTCGGACATTAGACGCAACTTTATTTTGAAATCCAGTTCATTGTTGCTTGCTTCCTCTTTCCGGGAGCAGTGCGCCCGGCGTTGTTGTGTTGTGAGCAGAGCAGGCACGAGAAAGGGGAGTCGACAACTAGTACGCTGCTCCTGGGCTGGTGCTATGGCTAGTGTCCAAAAAGACGAGGAAATTTGCTCCCATTTAGGCTTCAAGTCATTCGTTTGGAAGCACTTTGGATTCCAAAGAAAAGATGGCTCAACCGACAAGACACGTGCAGTTTGTAAATCCTGCCATGCGGTGATAAAATATTCAGGGAGCACAAATCTCGCCGCACATTTAAAGAAAAAACACGACATCAAAGTTCAGTGTTAAAATAAGCACTTTGTATACTGCAATACTCTTGTAATTTCCTAAATAAAGAGTTTGCAGTACCTTGTTGATTTTGCGTATGAATTGTTATAAATCAGGATATTGTTCTATATTTTTTATTAAAAAAAAAAAAAAAAATCGATCGTAGAGCACTATATCGTGATGTATCGTGAATGAATCGCAGCAGGCTTTAAGATATCGGCAAATATCGTATCGTGGTTCTTTGTATCGATATGATATCGTATCGTGACAAAACCCGCGATTTACACCCCTAGTATTTATAATAAAATACAAAATGGCACGCACACACATACATACCTGTTCAAATATCAGTTTCATGTGATGTACAAATAAACTGGAAAACATAATACTCACCACCCAACATCTCCTCACATCGCTTGATCCAAACCTCAAATGACTTGTCAGAAACTGTCAAACACAAAAACAAGATGCTCTGTTTGTTTTTTTTCTTAAAATAAAATGATACACATAAGATATCTAACAATGTCTTGATAGTTGACGTTAGTAGTTGTATTTTCAAACAGGTCTGTCATTATGGTTGGCTTTCCTTTGAAAATCCACAAACAGAGACTGTAGTTAATCACTTTGGAGCGAGCAAACGTCAGCAAATGTATAAAAAATGTCAGAGACAAACAGACAAACACGTAATTGCAAAAGGATCCCCCACCATCCAGTTGTTGTCCCTGAGTGAACGCAGCATGGGCTGACTCATAGTGGTTCAGATGGTACTCTGCTATTCTGTAGGTATGAAAACATAAAAAACAAGAAATGGCTGCTTATGCTTTCTTGATTCCAACAACACAAATGACCCACGAGAGAGTACCGATTAAAGCACAAAAGTGGCTGCCAAAGAAGTAATGTTCTTTGAACGCTGTGGCTTTTAATGTGACATGGTTTATTTATGAAGTTTTACCGATAAACTTCAAGCCACCAATAGATTTACCCGGAGTTGTCACATCTGACCGATAAAGTAAGAGAACACAATGGACGGTTAAAACCATCTTGACTGAAAATTCATCAGCCATTTGTGGTTGGAGTGCCACATATGAGGGCGCGACGGGCTGCCTTAACAGAGAAATGCAGATGTTTGTATGCATACCGGTGCACTACTGTTTAAGGAGCAATTGAGAGTGAATATAAGAATCTTGAGTTGAGTTTAAATAGCATAGGGAACGAGTGTGATAAATACAGCCATCTCTGCAGTGCGACTCACATCTCTCTGTTGTTTCTTTGGCAACTGACAACAGGACAGCAACAGCTAACAGGGCTAAATTTAGCTGCTTCTACAGCTTTCATGTCATCACATGTTTTGTTGTCCAGAATTTAGGGTATTTATTCCTAGCTACATATTTATTAGAAATATACAATTTTCTCGACCAATCCCACACCCACAATACACACCCTGTTCGCATGAAGGCAAGGGAAAGGCCTGGATTCAGTTGTTGCACTTTCTTGGCATCTTTAACAGCACCTGTAAAGAGGTGACATAAAATATGTTGTGATGGGATTGTTTTTCTCAATTTTGATTTTCTTAATTAATGGTAGGGAAAAGGGGAAAGTTAGCAAATGTTGTGTCCACTCAGAAAAAGCTCACATAAAAGTATCCTAAATGATACATTTCTTGTTCATACAAAATAATTCAATTCTACAATAATCGTCCGAAATCCTGAAAAAAAGGCTGGAAACATGAAGACTTACAGCTGTAGTTTTTGAGAAGTATGTAAGCATAGGCACGCTGACAGAGCCACTCAGTGTTGTTGGGGTTTCCTTGCAAGGCCTCATTCACTGCCTTTAAAGAGAAAATTTATTCATATTGGTAATGGATAAATAGTTAGTTTATTGTTTGGCACATATTATTATATCAATAACTGTGCAAGGAGGGAGACGAAGCCTAGGGCTTGTAAAGAGCTCCACTCCTTCCATCAAATATACATAATTCAGTTTTTTTTTTTTTTTTAATAAAATGCTGGGGGGAGATTCCAGTGATTTATAAATGCCAAATGTATGTGGGGGATGTCTTTACTTAGTTGACCCTTGTGTTACTCATCAGTTTAAAATTCGACTTAAATAAAAATTAACAAAACTACTTAAAGGATACTTTTTCTTACCTTTCTTACACACTCAGGATAACTATTTGCATCACAAGTTACCATGGCGACTTAGACCAAACCACAATATGGATTTTAACTACTCAGACAAACTCGTAAGTGGCCTAATTATTAATCTTCCGATCACAAACTTTTTTTGACAAAAATCAATGGACAATAATACACAACGAGGGTGCAAGGCAGGCTACCTTGGCTAACTAGGCTAGCTCGTGACAATCAAAGCAAAAGCTAATGTTAGCCTGCATGTGTGCACCCACGTTATTGTCTTAGAAAGCTAGCTGTGGCATCTTGAATTACTAATCGATCAACGCCACCACGGCCACTTGCAAATCTATTTCTGATCCATGTGTTTACAACTAGTGCATGGGTAGTAAATGTTTACCTCGAGAGCTTTCTGTGGGTCTTCGTCAATGAGGCTGTCAGGGAAACTACTAAACCAGAAGGAAAAGAGAGCAATTTAGGAGCTAACCATTGTGCAAGCAAATGTTCTATTATTCTTCATGTTGTTAGTATTTAACTTACAGTTTAGTAGCCATCGCTCTGTTGCTAGTTGGTCAGGTAGAGTTCTATTTTAGCCAGCCCAGCAAGACCGCTAGTGAGTGGTACTTCCGTCGAAGTTGCTGGAAGCCGGAAGTGAGCATGTTTTTCTGGAAGACTGTTGGCATAATAGAAAATAAAAGTATTCATTATTGCAAGGGTAATAAGAGATCACGTTTAAATACACCGTGAGTATGTATTTAGAGAGATATTTTACTATTAGTTTGTAAATATATTTCACGTTGTTACATTAAGTTATATAGTAGGGGTGTAACGATTCATCGATACACATCGATTAATCGATATAATGCACGACGATTTATTGGCATCGATGCTAAACGTAAACATCGATTTATGTCGCCGTGTTTGACCATCTTGTACATTAGAAGCGACTTTGTTTTGAAATCCAGTTCATTGTTGCTTGCTTTGCGCGCGTGTTGTGTTGTGAGCAGAGCAGGCACGTGAAAGGGGAGTCGACAACTAGTACGCGGCTCCTGGGCTGGTGCTATGGCTAGTGTCCAAAAACACGAGGAAATTTTCTCTCCTTTAGGCTTCAAGTCATTCCAAAGAAAAGATGGCTCAACGGACAAGACACGTGCAGTTTGTAAATCCTGCCATGCGGTGATCAAATATTCAGGGAGCACAAATCTCGCCGCACATTTAAAGAAAAAACAAGACATCAAAGTTCAGTGTTAAAATAAGCACTTTGTATTAGGGGTGTAAATCGCGGGTTTTGTCACGATACGATATCGATACAAAGAACTACGATACGATATTTGCCGATATCTTAAAGCCTGCTGCGATTCATTCACGATATATCGCGATATAGTGCTCTACGATCGTTTTTTTTTTTTTTTTTTTAAATAAAAAATATAGAACAATATCCTGATCTATAACAATTCATACGCAAAATCAACAAGGTACTGCAAACTCTTTATTTAGGAAATTACAAGAGTATTGCCGTATACAAAGTGCTTATTTTAACACTGAACTTTGATGTCGTGTTTTTTCTTTAAATGCGCGGCGAGATTTGTGCTCCCTGAATATTTTATCACCGCATGGCAGGATTTACAAACTGCACGTGTCTTGTCCGTTGAGCCATCTTTTCTTTGGAATCCAAAGTGCTTCCAAACGAATGACTTGAAGCCTAAAGGGGAGCAAATTTCCTCGTCTTTTTGGACACTAGCCATAGCACCAGCCCAGGAGCCGCGTACTAGTTGTCGACTCCCCTTTCACGTGCCTGCTCTGCTCACAACACAACAACGCCGGGCGCACTGCTCCCGGAAAGAGGAAGCAAGCAACAATGAACTGGATTTCAAAATAAAGTCGCGTCTAATGTCCGAGGTCAAACACGGCGATATAAATCGATGTTTACATTTAGCATCGATGCCAATAGATCGTAGAGCATTATATCGATTAATCGATGTGTATCGATGAATCGTTACACCCCTACTTTGTATACTACAATACTCTTGTAATTTCCTAAATAAAGAGTTTGCAGTACCTTGTTGATTTTGCATATGAATTGTTATAAATCAGGATATTGTTCTATATTTTAAAAATATATATATATCGATCGTAGAGCACTATATCGTGATATATCGTGAATGAATCACAGCAGGCTTTAGGATATCGGCAAATATCGTATCGTAGTTCTTTGTACCGATATATCGTATCGTGACCCACGATTTACACCCCTATTATATAGCTTTTACATAGTTAGTTATGCACGTTCATGTGATCAAATAATGTGACAGTGGTAGATGACATTTTTGGTTCACTCTAGGTCAGTTATTCTTAACCTAGGTTCGATCGAACCCTAGTGGTTCGGTGAGTCGGTCTCAGGGGTTTGGCAGAGCCTCCACTGCGGAGGTCCGAACACACCTGATTTGTCGTGTAAATTCATGATGACGTAAATCTGAACTGGTCTCGCAAAGGCAACATAGGTAAGTCACACTGATTTGCAGGTATGTAATTTGGTTTGAGTTTATGCATTGTGTTTGTTTTGTTCATTGAAAAGGGTGATGTTCATTCACGGCTCATTATGTGCGCCAGTAAAAAACATTGATGTCTATAATTTGAAAAATATATTTTTATTTTTCACTAAAGAGGGGTTCGGTGAATGCGCATATGAAACTGGCGGGGTTTGGTACTTCCAACAATGTTAAGAACCACTGCTCTAGGTGGATAATGTTTATTTGGCTACCATGCAGTATATCCTTTTACAGGTCAAAAGGATGGCACCCAATGTTATTATTTTTAACTTTAACAGTAACCCTCTAGCTCCAAATCCAAAGTAAAGAGTTCTTAAAATTTACTTGCACTTTCCATCAATTATGTAAGCGAATTCACAAAAATACGATTTACACTGAGCAGACTATATTTATTTGATATACGTATGCGTGGAATAGTATATTAAGCCACATCTGGACTGCATCAAAACAAACAAACAAACAAACCAGAAAAAGCAACAGAAATGCCACACTTCCCTCTGTTAAAATCTTCCAAATCCATTTCTGTAAAAATCATAGTATTGAGACACGTCGACATAACACAGAGAGGATTCCAAATTACTTAATAAAGTAGTAAAACATTTAGCACACGTTTCCAAGGGGGGCATAAGCACAGTTAGAAAGTGTAACTGATGTTATCATCAGTCTGTTTAAAACACAAGTGTCAAACTCAAGGCCCGGGGGCCAGATACAGTCCGCCACATCATTTTATGTGGCCTGCGAAGACAAATTCGTGTCATTACTAGAATTGCAAATTGTCTTCACTTTTAATATCTTTTTTTTTTTAAATATTTGACCAGTGTTTACTCGTCTGATTTTAAAACGAGTTATTTGTCAGTTTGTTTTGTAGCTTTTACTGTATATGAGGTGCTCGTACATTTAATTGGGTTGACAGTCATAGTGGCCCTCCGAAAGAAGCTATGACTACAATGCGGCCCGCGAAAAAAATGAGTTTTACACCCCTGGTCTAAAATGTGTTGCGCTCAGTTTTTGTGGAGTGATTTGAAACTTGTGGGCTGGGTAAGTAAGATTCAAACAATAGCTGTAAAAGCAGTGGTGGGCCGTCAGGGCCTGCAAGGCCTTCTCTGCTGGCCTAAAAATATCAGAATCACAGACTGATGTTAATTATATTTTGTCCATGAATACATGTTAATTTAATACGTATTTATGAGCAAATTTAATATGTATTAAATAATTCCAAATGGTCTGTCCGCTTCCTGTCATTGCGAGCACCCTGGTTGCACTGCTTCCAGATGTGTATTTTCATATTTAAGCATTTAACCAATCACATTTCAGCTACTATTTGTTGCCAGGGTCAAAGAAATCTGCCTGGAGGCCTTCACAATCAGTTCTGAGTAACATAAAATAAATGTCGATCAGACTGTTGCTTCAACCAATCAGATTCTGAGTTGGCGACACCAAGGCCTTCTAACAGGCGTACGGAAACGTCAGCGTATTCACACGCTTTGATTGGATAGTCAGAGAATGTACTAGCCAGAGCGAGCAAACTGCATCTGTAGCGAGCTGCGTGTTGATTTAATCGCTGTTTTGTCAACCCACCATGGCTGAAGGAGGAAAAGAAATGATTTAGTTGCTGTAAAAGAAAAGCTAGATGTTAAGCAAGGTCGGGCAACCTCAAAGCTTGAAGGGTTTTTGGTGAATAAAGTGTTGCTATATTCTGAAATTATATTGCAATTTTATCAGGGTCTTTTTTTTGCTTTTTTTTTTGTCGCATCTGTACCTGCAGTAGCAGTTTTATAGCCATAAAATAGTTATTGAAGGTTGGATTAATTCAGAGACCTGAAGGTCTAGGTGTGAAATGCACAGCCCACTACTGCTGTAAAGAGAACTAACATGGAATGAACCCGTACAACAAAACATTGAACTTATTAGTACCTCATCAGAAAACCAGCCATTGTACTTTTTTTTGCATAGAGTATAGGCAAAACAAAACCTGAGAGAGAAAAAAAAAATGGCAACTGGGCACACGTTAAAGTTCAGATATACAGTAAATACATAACAAGTAAACAAAGACTTTAGGTCCATATAAGCAAATCTAAGGTTGTGCATTGCACGAAAGCTCAATTGTAGGTGACACAGTAGCTAAGAAAAAGATAGAGATCACAAGTGATTGTCAAAAACAGAACAAAAAAAAGTCTGCTGTAGATACTGCACCTTATATATTTACAGCAGCAGTGCTATAACTACTATCCCTTTTATCATGAAAAAAAACATGTAAAAAAAATGGAATGTTTCCATACTACCCTCAAGAGTAAGGAGGGACAGGATATACCGAGATCATTAGGCACTTGAAGAAAACATACAGCAGGATAAACATTAGTGCAAAGTCATTGTCAAGGCAGAGGAATGCTTCAGCATGTGAGGACTCAAGACAGAGAAAGAATGGCGGCGGAGCACAATGTGCTACTGAGAAGTGCAACGGGAGAGTGCCTGCAGAAGCGCTGCAGATTCCAGTGCATGTCATGTCTTTGGTTTCACCAGATACAAGTAACTGAGAGGATGACTATGAACATGTTTTTTTTTTTTTTTTTATGATTCTTTCAAATCCAAACGCTTACTTGCTAACATTGCAGCTCAGCAGCTGAGTGGAAGTGTGTGGCGCATGTGTGTCTCGGTCTTGTGTGTGTGCGTGCGTGCGTGCGTGCGTGTGCGTATGTGCGTGTGTGTGTGTGTGCGTGTGTGCGTGCGTGCGTGTATGGATGGCTCATTATTCTACTGGTCAGAGCCAATAAGCGACACCAGCTTCGGGGTCTCCACCTGAGAAGCTTTGGTTCCCAACTGTGACTTTCTATCACATGTCTCCAGCGCAGCACTACTGTCAGCAGAGGCCTGTTGCTCACACAGACTCCCCAGCAGCTGAGCTGTTTTGAAGACAGAGGCGTGACCTGCCGGCTGGAGAGACTGGACCTTCTGCAGGTTCTGGAGTGTGCGCAACATCTCGGCAGACACAATGGGCAAATGCTGCTCCTGGATGAGGCTGGAGCTTGAAGGTCGAAGGACAGTGTCACGAGTTTGCTTGATCCGCTGGACCGAGCAAAATGACGTCTTCTTTGGTGGGATGGAATATTCTTCCTCCAATGATTGGTCACTGGAAGATACGGTGCTGTCGTCAGAATCCTCACTCACTCCGTCGTTAGCACTCGCGTCATCGTGTTCTTCTTCCTGTTGGACGCCCTCGCCGTCTGTGATATAGATCATGTCTTTGGGCAGTGAGGAGAATTGATAGACAAGGCGCTGGCCTTCAACCTTATTCAGGATGCCTCTTTGGTAATAATACCTACAGCACATAAGCACAACAAGGTCAGAATTAGCATGGCAACCACACTAAAGCGGAAAACCAATTAAATCCGGGTTTTTCTTTAAGTACTGTACCTTAGTGCTCTGCCCATGGTCTCATAATTCATATCTGGTTTGTTTTTGTGTTTTCCCCAGAGTCTCGCCACTGCCTTTGAATTGACCAGTTTGAAAATTCCAGCGTTGGGATTAGTCCATTTAATGTAGCGGGGGCAAACTTGTCTGTCCTGCAACAACTCCATCAGAAACTGCCACAAGTAGAGAGTGTTTCCACCTAAAGAACCAAAATATGAACATACAGTATGAGAAAATGCAGAGTAATGATGTGAACTTAAAAATAGAAATATATAGAAAAATTGTAATTAAAAAAAAAAAAAAAAAATCACATCCACACTAGTGGAAACTTAAAGGCTTAGATTTCCAATTTGTTCAATCTCTTGTCCAATGTAACTGTCTGTTTCAAGTATGCAAATTGAGACAATTCATTCCGAGGCCAAAATGGCATCATCATAAAACCTTTATCTCTTCTTAAACATGTGTAAGACAGTGTGACTTTTAATGCATTTTTTTCAGAAACATTGTTTCCAAACTTCACAATCTTCATTTAAATATTTCTAATTCACCTTTATTGTATTTATCCCGCTTCACTTTTATGTCAGGAGTAGGAGACTCTGCCCTTTGATGTCGTTTCCTACCTGCGAGGTTAAGGGGAAAATCGACATCATTTTTGACATGATTACACAGACGTCACTCATTTAAATGAGGTGATTTGATGACGGACTTCTTTGTTTGGACTGCAGCTGTGTCGCAGGCTCATTTGTGTGCATCGTGTGCCATTGTGGCTCTTCAACAGCTCCCACAATGCCCTCTGCCGACACAGTCACCTGAGTGACAGGAGCCGTGATGACATCACCCAATGACGGCAGAAAGGTGTGGGCTGTAGGAGATCATACACAGATTAATTGAAAGAATACAGCGTCAAAATAATGCTCAACCATTCCTACAGTTGAGAGACTGGGCAAGTAGATCAGGCCAACTTCCCCTTTTACAGAGAGTCCAAAAAGGTCAACACTCACTTCCTCCCCCCATTTCATTTTCAAGTATTGACACATGAGACCATCAATATTTCACAGCTTTGCCATTACAATTTTTGTAAATAGAGATTGGCCAGTACCAATACAAGCCTTATTTTAAAGTACTGGGTACTCATGGAGGTTGCAAATACCAGCCACTAATGTACTTGGTCAAAAAATAAAATAAATAAATAAATTGAGTAAGCCCTCCTCGTGTCAGGTGTCTGAATGATATCTGAAACTGAAATAAAAAAAGGAAGTGGATGGTGGCTTTTGGGACACTTTGTATGTGCATGCATGTTAGAGATTGATGAATAAATCTTACAAAGGTGTGGGGATCACCAACAGTGGACTGCTTCAAGCAGTACATAACATCTTGTGTACATGGCCTGTATACATGAGAATCATTAGAGAGCCACTTTCACTCAAAATGCCATTGTGCATGTGATTAACTCTCGATAATAATCTGAATAACCTTTCAAGACTGCGTGAAATGGCACTCCGGCGGCCTTCAATTTATAAGCGTGGGAGAGGTGGGGTGGGCAATAAGTTCACCCATAATGCTGCTCAACTTTAAATTGTCTTTGTATCAGAGATAACATTCTCCAAAAAGCAATTTGTCGTTCCTTGAAAATAAAAGTATTGTACTCTAGCAATCGGCGTGACAATATAATTGCTTTTTAGTCTAATAAAAAAGATGATTTACATCAAGGTTGAAAGTGGCTGCCTATCTGCGCCACTCTTCAGTTTGTCCTCAGACGCACATATCACTTTCAGCTCTGTTCAAGAATAAAAGGGTGTAATACAAGTGTTCTTCACAAACTTGGAAAATATCAAAACATAAGGATATGAAACCTAATTTAAAAAAATATATACACACACCCACACACTTTTTACATTTTCACATCAAAATAAAGGCCTTGACACAAGGATATTACTCCTTGAATTATTTTTTTTAATGGCTTCTTGAATCACTTTAAGGAAAATTGGGTGCACCTTCGGTTGCAACCAGCAGAGGTGCTGTTGTGTCAAGTCTAAAGTTTGCGATCTACAGCAGTGGTCTCCAACAGGGCTGTGGACTCGGTCGGATTTTTGCTCCGAATCCGGCCTCTTGACTATGAGTCCGAGTCCGAGTCCGGCTGTCCATTTTTTCTGTTAATTCATGTGACTGCTTAGTCTTTATTCAAGGCTAATTTCAAAATCTAAATAATTACAACAGTTTTGTGATGGCTTCGTCTTTATTAAACATATAAACGAATACAATAAACAGATACTTTCAAGTTTTAATCATTAATTACACCATTATAGCTCAGACATTTATCTAAACAAATAATTAGTGACGACCCCTTATTTGGAAAGCGAAAAACCCATGTCGTACGGCGTCAGCACTATGTTGTCTTCAACAAAAACATGAAGAACTTACGTTTGCGTCAGTCAATTTTAATTTTTATAAAGGATTATTCTCATTTGATGTCTTTAAATTCATCCGCGTTCTGCCATTGAAGCGGGGTGCATTCAAAGACCAGTCGTACAGACGGAACACTCATTCACTTCACCAAAACGCAACAATATAATTACGTGAGCTCTTTGCATAAACCTCGATGCAAAGAAACTCCTCTTTTTGGGTACAGGCTACAAGGAGTATATATTACAAAGGAGACTTTATACTTAATTGTGATCATCATTCATCCATTTTATTTTATTACTCCGCTATTTTCAAAGCAAATTAATATTGTTGCATTTATTAATTTGCTTTAACATGACAGCGCAATATAATTAAATGCTGACACGACTACAGCAATGTCAAACGTGTTCATTTAAGAAAAAGCCACACACGTTTTGTGATCAAATCTTTCATAACGAGAATGATTTGAGTGAATTGATTTTACAATTTTTATCCCCCCCCCTCCCCACCATCTGTCACTTTGCTTGGGACAAAAGGAGCCTTCAGAACTGAAATTTCTTCTCAATTATTCATTCAAATCAATTCACTCAAATCATTCTCGTTATGAAAGATTTGATCACAAAACGTTTCAGTCTGTACGACTGGTCTTTGAATGCACCCCGCTTCAATGGCAGAACGCGGATGAATTTAAAGACATCAAATGAGAATAATCCTTTATAAAAATTAAAATTGACTTGACGCAAACGTGAGTTTTTCATGTTTTTACTGAAAACAACATAGTGCTGACGCCGTACAACGGCGTACGACATCGGTTTTTCGCTATAATTCGGTATAATTCGAGGTAGTCCACCCTCACCCAAAGTTAAGGTTTCATGGGAATATTATTGTCATAATTGTCTGGACCATATATGATATTTGTTTAATGGTAGTTATTGACAGATCTTGAAGATGTCAAGTTATAGGTGCATAAGACTATGTTGTTCATGCACGTTCATTGTAAGAGGGGAAGAGATGTGTATTTTGGGCTAACTCAAATTCCGTAGTAGAAAAACCCCGGAAGTGGGATGGGCGCATTCTGTGTTGTTGTGGTACGCCCTGTGAACGCACTGTGAGTAAGGAATAAAGCAGTTATCATTCACGTCGTTGTCCGACCTATGCTTGCGATCTAAGCACCTGGAAAATAGTAAGGATATAACATATATCACGGGTCATTACGACGAGTTTGGTGGAGTTTTTACTGCTTCTTCCAACTCCTACCGCGCTGACTGTAACCTGACACTCTCTGGCTGCGTCTTGCCTCTTTTTTTTTATTGTCGGACTCGGTGGACTCGGTCAAAATCAGCACCGAGTCCGAGTCCGGCAATAATGACCGAGTCCGACCGAGTCCGAGTCCCCGAGTCCGAACCGAGTCCACAGCCCTGGTCTCCAACCACCGGGCCGCGGACCGGTCCGTGGGTCACTTGGTACCGGGCCGCCAAGCCGCACAGAAAAAAAATAAAAATATCGACGATCAATCAATTCAGGTCAAGACACTCGTCCCGGTCACGTGACATGTTTCCCCAGTTGAGCCCGCAAAGCCAATATGTGGCGACAGGCTAACTAACCAGGCAATGAAGCATGCAGAACTGCTTCAACACATGGAGACCAAGCATCCTGCAATAAAAGACAAACCTTAATGACTTCGGGTGTCATTGTCTCCGATTACGTCTAGATGGGACCGGCTCGTTTCTGAGAAACAAACTCAGTGCTCCCACTAATTCAACGTAATGGTGAGTTTTATTTTTGTCATTTGTACTTGTTTTTATGTCAGTCATATCATTTTATTTCATCGTATTTATATATTTATTATAAATGTATTATTTATTTATTTATATAAATGCCGGTCCGCGAAAATATTTCTGACATGTAACCGGTCCGTGGCGCAAAAAAGGTTGGGGACCACTGATCTACAGGATAACAAGAAATTAAGCGACATCCTTAATGACCTCTGCTGTTTACAAAAAATAAATGATTGGCAATGTTGAGCAAGTATTTTCTGGTCAAATGTCCTTACTTTAATACTTTAAACACGTATGTAAAATTGTATTTGTGGACCGCTAATGTTTTAACTGCGCACACTTACAGTAGTGTTCCAGTGACAGGGTATCAGGACAGTCCAAGTCAAGAAGTGAGTCTGCAGCAACGAGCGTTTCCATGGTCTCGTCGTCTCCGCTTTCACATGGCTCCACTTTAGAAAAGAGAGTGGAGAAAACCACATTAACCCCAATAGCAAATGGTGAAAGAGGATGGGAGTCAGAGGAAGAATCACTTTGGTTCAAGCAGGAGCTCTTGGGCAACACGTTTGCATTTAGTCCCAAATATATTCAGACTTCTTCAAAACATGAAAGGCAACATTTTCACTAGGATGTGGTTGACCTAATTTCTGCTCATTCTTCAGGCAAAGATCCTGATTTATGTTCAGATAACAACTTGATGGGACAAATATAATTGGCTTTGGCTATCAGGGCAGCGTCACTTTAGTCTAGTTTCGGAACGGATGTCTCGTCATGGTCTGTCATTGAAAGTATGACTTTTGGATGCTGAGCAAAGAACACATCATTTGGACGCTATCAATTATGGACATTTCATCGTGTCCACAGCATGCAATCGATTGCCTTCTCTCAGTGCGCTGACAGGCAAGTATATTAGGAATAACTGTTAAGCAAAGAGCAGGACTGCTTTATGGGCTGTTTTATATGGTGGTCCCATCAATGTGATAGAGTACCTTGTTAAGGTGTATATTTAATTATCAGGGACAGCCAAGAGACATTGATGTCTAGTTACTGGAACCACCAGTGACAATTTATCCTTTGACCCTCCAAGAACCACCATCAATCTCACAAATAGCCTAAATTAGAGTGATTAGCAGATATAGTAACTGGCCGAAACACTGGGCGCAACTGCCTAATCGCATAATATTGACCGGCAATGATCGACATTGTTGGAAAACAACTATATGGAGCATTATTGTTGCGCTCATTTGTAGTTCCATGAGCTGACAAAATGCAGTTACCAGTATAAAAGTGCACTTCTATACTACTGATAATTTCAAGAATAAAGTGTTTATAAAATGGAAATAAGTTATTCCCCCTAATAAATTAATCATGAAAGAAAGTTTTCCCCAAGATTTAAATGAGTTTCCGCAAGAACTTAACATGGGCAATAAACTGAATCTAACGATTTATGTCATTAAGCAGAATACATCTTAAACGTCGTCAATGTGAATCGACGCATGTCTTTGTGACGTGAGATAGAAAACAGCTGCTTGCTGATAATACTGACAATCGTGGACATTTTCTACCGATATCGACATCCACTGACAATTTGACAAACGAGACACACTTGGCGAAGCAAGTAAACGATTATCGTGAAGTTTTTTAAATGACTTTATAGAAACGTGTCTTTACTGTAGTTCTGCTAGCAACGTCAACGTAGCCTAGCCGAGCCCCACTGGAACTGCCCCGTGCAACTTGAAGATCAAAGTAACCCGTGCCAAAACCACGACATAACTTACTTTTCTCAACCAGCACTGGAGAGTGAATTACAGCATGTTTTAGTTAGACTCTTCCGAGTCTACATTCTCATGCAATACATGTGCTGCCTTTGGCAGACTCTGACGAGAAATGTTTTGTTCAACTTCCTGAATATTCTATGGAGGGTGGTGCTTGAGCTAGGAATAAAGTGCGCGTGCGCAAATCGTGCATTTATAACTTAACGCCTTGCAGGTAATAGGGCTACGGATGTCTAATTTTGAAGGCCGCACGTCGTACAATATTAATCAAATATTTGCACCGCAAGAATACTTAAGTCAGGTGAGTTTGTGTGCCCCGTAGGCTATGCACTAACCTTTAGGCAACTGGTGGTCTTCTACCTGTGGATTCTCACATAAAAACTCTGAATATGCGAACAGGTGTGGATGTGGAATCTGCTCCACGAGCACAGCAGGAAAATCCGAGCGAACCCCCAACTGCGCAAATGACAAAAAGTATTGTATCAACTGCAACATGACAGTATCACATTATACCTCACATTTTTGGACAATGTGGACAATGTACAAGATAACCTAATAAAATATTGTGTTTTCTCTCGGGCCAATTGCTGCTGTTTATTGGATCAATCAATCAATCAATCAATTGGTACAATAAAAAACCAGGCATGTGCATGAGTGTAGTCCATGTTTAAAATCTGTTTAAGAGGTGCTCGGACCCCCCAACTCTCAGTAGCGCGAATGAAAAATTATGGCCCCCTCCATCATTTCAGTTTATGTAATGTAACAATTATTTTTATTTCCCCAGATCCTCTGATATTGTCTTCTACTGACCAATCTGAAGAGTGCAATTTCAAATAAAATTCACCTGATCCCCATTCAAACCCTGGCCCTAAGTCAGATGACACCAAGGGGGGGAATGGCTAATTGGAACCAATTCGGACATGTTGCCAACAGTGAAGAAATTAATGCTGCGTGTTGGGGTATTTTCATTTTGGTATTTTCATTTTGAAGTGAGAGTTTACCCTTTTAAACAAGTTGTACACTGACTAATTTACATGTCTTCATTGTTGTTCCATGAAAATATGCAATATCTTTTTTTATCGTGTGGGGTTTACGCCAAACAAATATTTAGTGTCAATTTATTCAGTAATGATAACAATGTAAAACTGCTACAATGGTGTCATATTGCCAATTTTTTTCACTTTGCCGCCCTCGAGCAGTGCACGTAATTGCAAAACACTCATTGCGAACCTATGAGACCCTGGGTAACAGTTATTTGAAAATTACAATCATCGATAATAAGAGGTTTTCATTGGCACTGACATGTCAGTATCAAAGTTTGACAGTGTAGTTTAGCGCTACTCAAATTTACACTGGTTTACAGAGCTTAGACTTTCTGGTGACACTAAATAAGGTATTAGAGTTTTTCACCCACTGCAAACTACATCTATAATAATGATATCTTATTCTTACATCAACCATTACCAGAACAATAAATAATAATGCGCCCCTGTGCCGGCCTTCCTTTGTCAAACATTTACTTAATTTTTATTATTTTGGCTACGGGCAAGCATAAATTGAAGTTCCAAATGATACAGTGATAAATATTTGACTTACCCCTGACAGGTTAACATGGTCACTGGCAAAGTCAAAAACGAGCTCTGATTGCTGTAGCATGGCTGAAAACACCCTTGTCGCTCTAACTAGACAACTTTGGCATCACAGGAATCCTCTGAAAACTATAACGTGTTCTCGTCTCCAGGCAGAATCTCTTCGTGGGCCGACGAACAAAACTGGACAGTTGCGGGAGACCTTTCAGATGATCTGAAGAGCGCACGTCACAGGATATGATGAAGCTGGCATCACAACAGTGAGTCTGCTTTTACCAGATTAGCATAAGACAGGAAAGAACGTTCTTTGACTTTCAATGGGGGAGTGGCTGCCTTGAAATGTGTCCTTTGGTCTGAACCTGTAAGTAAAAAGAAAAAAGAAAAAGAAATTAATAACATACATAGATTGCAGGCAGAATTAAGCAACATTTACATACTTCATCTTTGTAGGCTAAAATGCATGTTAAATAGTACAGTCTGCTTGTGACTATCACAAATCTCACTTGCATCTTCTTAAAAGAGGCCAAACCACCAACAGGAAGGAAGCGTTTGTACTGCAATGTGTGTGCACATGCGTGTGTGTGTGCCGCCGTTGAACTTGAAACAGTACTTCTTTGCGCAACTTTCAAGGTCTCGCAGCCGTTACTTTCACATTCCTTAAGACATGTTGGGGACATTTAGAGTCAAAGCAGTTGTTTTGCTCTCTCTAAGTTTTAAATAATTTAATTATTTGATCCTTCTTTCTTTGAAGCTTTTGCTGAGTTCTCTGATCATTCTTGCTCCTCATTCTACCACGTTTGAATTAGGTTAAAGTGAAACTCGTTGAGGATTTAAGTCTCTCCCGTTTATTTACAAGTTTAAAAGAGAATTCGTCAACATGGTGGCACACCTGCACCTTACCTTTTTTTCTGTAGATCACAGCACTAATCAGGTTTTACGTAGCGCACGCTAGCTTTCATTCCTTGAAAAAAAAAAAATGGCTTTGAGGAATTAATTCGAGTCACATTTTAATCCTGTTAATCCTCCAACCGTAGCAGCTTCACAGTTATTGATGTTTTGGCTTCCAAAGGGAGAAGATGAATGGGCACCTTAGCGGTTGCGATGTATGGGTCACACAGGAACACAGCTCAGTTAGGAGGCATCACTTCCTGAGTTCTTGTGCCAAACCGCTGCCATTATTCTAGCCAGAAATGGCCTTCTCATTTTCAACTTCCTCGGATGTTTGCATTTAGTACTTCAATACGTTCAAAGTGAAATTGTCTTTTTTTTACGCTTACTTTAAAGAAAAACTACATTTACTAGTAGGAATTTGTCTCCTGCAGGTTGTGTGTGAAAACACAGCTTATTTTCGTCTTTTAACCTGAATTTCAGGCTGTGGCTTTGCAACATGGCAAGCTGCCATGTTTATCTTAGCGGCAATGAATGCATAACTAACATAATCAGTGCAGCCTGTATTTTTTATTTTGCAGAAAATAAAACAGGATTATACTTTTCTTTCTATTTTGCCAAATGGCTAATTCTCACATTGTTGTTTCTTTTGAGTGGCAGCTGCTTTCACTTTACATTGTAGCAGCTGCATATTCAATATTAGCTGGCCCTGCAGCCTGTCAGAGGACTCCGGGAGCCTTTTGTTCTTTGCTACTCTGCACACATACTGTAGGTTTGTTTCTGTGGCCTTTGCACAGGGCTTTTGATTCTGTGAAGTGGCTGCCAGGCCCCCCCCCTCAGGACACTGATAAGGCGGCCCCCGAAACGTTCATTCCTCATTTTGCCTGTGTGCGAGATAGAAGTAGCGGGTTTGTTGGCCAGACAGAGGTTATGTGTGTTGGATGTGTGTGAACTAGGGCCACAATGATAACAGGATGGCAAGTGAGGGGAGAAGCTGATAAGGTCCTCTGCTTGCTGGGCCTTGTTAAATTAACATTGAAATACGGTGTAAGGGGAGATTGGCTATCAGAGTGGTCACAACATTCCTAATGGTCATACGCTACGCTACATTTGTGTGTGTGTGTAGGCTCATCTTCCGATAAATAATCATGTTAAAATGTTCATGCATGCTCAGGAAACTGGTTTCACTTTCATTTCAGCACACGTGCTACATGTGGTTCTTTTGGATAATTTTCAAATCAAACCCAATAGCATTATAGTTATTACTATTATCACTGCATATTAAATCCTAAAATGAGGGTTTACCTTGTGTTGTCAGCTATGCAGCACGGCAGCAGCCGACTGGAGGATCCAAAAGGAAATTGTTTTCATCTGGCAAACACAAACCGGTCATCTGTTTCAATAGCAGAGATCAGTTTCCTGTTGTGAAATGTCCACGGAAAGTGACTTTGATTGGAGATCAGTGTACCTAGTTAGTGTTGATCTTTCAGTCCTTGTCAGATGTTGCCCCCCCCCTCGAACTGCCACCCCCCCTCCCCTTGAACTGCCCCCCGAGGGAGTTCTGATTGGTTACCTGTGTTGTGAGTCAAGGTAACCCTTAGTAACGATTGTCAGTGTGGAGCAAATGTAAACACGGGCGTATTTGCAATGTAAAGCAGAAAGCCAAGTAACTAACTTGCAATATGGGAAAGTGTATGTGTGCTTCAACAGCACTTTATTATTTCTACACTATTTTGTTGTTGAAGTGGAAATTTTTTGTTTTATTAGAGATGGTGAGATTTCTACGCATCATATTACAGCTTGACAAAAAAAAGGCTTCTGATCAGAGAATGCTTTATTCACAGTCCTTGACACTCCCTAGTGGCATAACAGGGCACTAACACACTTTGCCATCCTTTCTTTCTTCTCTTTTTTTTATTGCTGTGCAAACAGAAGAGAGAAAAGCGCTTCACCATATGCAAGCACACTATAATTGTCTACTTGACATGGAATCACAAAGCGTCTACACGAGCCACCTGAAGATTATCAACCAGACTTTGGTCAAACCTGTTGTGTCTTCAAATATATATGTTGAATGAATACTATACACTCTGAACCATTTTACAAATGCAGTTTCTCCAAAAATCTATATGAGGACGAAATATAATCCAATGAAAAAAATATTTCATGTCCCACCTGAGAAAGCTTAAGAGCATAACTATTAGAACATCTCCTGATGGCAAAATAGAGGAGGAGATAAAGGAAGGAAATACTCAGGAATGTTAGCCAGATGAATTCCTTTTGCCTCATATTGCTACTTGACTGCGTGCGTGCATGAGTGCGTGTGTTTGTGTAGGTGTGTGTGTGTGTGTGCGCGTGTGTGTTTGTGTGTGTTTTGGACTCTTGCATACTTGCGTGTGAAAATATGTCAGTTATTGCATGTGGCCAGTCTGGGTCAGACGTTTTGGGGAAAACTATTAGAATAAGCACAAAACATCTTTCAATGTTGTTGCTCTTTTACTGCTTTTGTGAGGTTCTTAATTGAGCTTCTTTCAACAATTGTTTGCTTTGAAGTTCCTGCAAAAAATCTGAAGAGGTTTTAGGCAACACACAGGCATGCACTAATGTGTACGTACCCCCTGCTGGAAGCCTATTTTGCCTTTGTTCCACCCAAATATTAATGCCAGACTTCAACTCATAGTAAATATGGAGACAAAGACAAAGTATATTTCTATAAATCATTGCATTTTATGTCCGGTGGGTGTAGTTTAGTGAGTTTAGACTGACTTCCAGAACCAGTGAGGGTAAAAGAAGTTTTCCCTGAGACAGCTGTACACCTTATGTCTATTACCCTAAATGTTTCAGCGTTAAATGTCAAAGCGGCTCAGTCTCGGATGGACAATAAAGCATCTGTCAGTGCAAGGTTAAAAGAAGGACACCTTCTTGCTCCACCAAATATTCAAGTACAAAGTCAAATTCGTGAAAAGAAGCTGGAAAGTTTTCAGCAGATCAGGTTATGTAAATAAGCAAATGTTAGCTCGTCCGGGAAGAAAATGTGAAAAATGTTTGGAGTTGGGGAGAGAAGGAGCCCGGTCTTCATGCTAACAGGGAAATTAGCAAAAGCGGCTAGCTGGTTTACATTTCCAAACTTTACGCTATGCCGCCAGTGCCGGCTCTACGCAGGGGCAAGAGGGGGCAACGCCCCCTCAAACAGTTGTCCTGCCCCCTCGAATCAAACTTTTAGAAGTGAAAAATCCGCTGATAGAAACACACGTTAATCAGCCCCCTCTCTTCTCTCATGTCGGTGCAGTGTGTCCTCCCTCACACAGCCTGCTGTCAGGACTCCGCGCCCCTCCGTAAAAATCCAATCACTGTGAGTATGCAAATGAGGCAAGACGTGCCAGAGAGTGTCAAGTTACAGTCAGCGCGGTAGGAGTTGGAAGAAGCAGTAAAAACTCCACCAAACCCGTCGTAATGACCCGTGATATAACTAATGATTAACGACAACTCAAATAATAACATTCATATTATATGTTCCCCCCCCCTGAGAGATTGCCACCATATTGTGGTCAGGGGGTTTGCGTGCCTCAGTGACCCTAAGAGCAATACCAGCAGAAGCTTTAATCTTCAGGTGGGACACCCAAGATGGACAGGTCAGTGTAGAGGCCTGACAGAGTGCAATCCACTTCTCCAGGTTGAGGTCTGGACACACAGCGCACAACTGCTGTGAAGAAAACACCAACAGTGTTAAAAATGTGTAAAAAAAAAAAGAACACGCCCCCTTCAAATTTCTGACTGCCGCCTCTTATGTGCATTCCTAGAACCGGCCCTGTATGCCGCCCAAAAAAATGAGGGCTACAATGAACTCAAATCATCCATTGACTTGATACGGCAAGACCTTACCACACTCTTAGAGCAGCAAGCCACCCTGCTCCAGCTAACGTCTGAACTAACGGAGCTTAAGAAATTATCCAAGGAGAAAGATGAGAAAATCTTGTCGCTTGAACGGAGAGTCGATGCACTGGAGCAGTACTCCCGACAAGAAGACCTCATAATTACTGGTCTTAAAACATCACACCGCTCCTATGCCAGGGCGGCGGGTCCTCCAGATCCTTCGACAGATGACTCTCCATCGGACGAACTGTCAATGCTTGAAAATTAGGTAGTACAGTTTTTCGAGAGTAAGCATATAGAACTCCGGAAAGGAAACATTGCCGCTTGTCATACACTCCCAAGAAACCGAAAACGACCAAAAGATGCTCCGAAAATTATCATTCGGTTCGTCAATAGGAAACATAAAGTGGATCTTTTGAAGCAAGGGAGGAAACTACAAGGAACGGGTGTTTACCTAAATGAGCACCTCACTAAGAAGAATGCTGAGTAGCCTGGAACGCACGCAAACTGAAGAAGGAAAACAAGATTCTTGCAACGTGGGTCAGAATCTGCAAAGTATGGATTAAAACGAACGGAGCAACACCAGAAGATGTCAAGACTCTCGTTGTGAGTGAACTGGAGGAACTGAAGATGTATGGCCTGGTGGTGGGGGAATCTAACATCTACAATAGTTTGAAAAAGGTCATCCAGAGTTCACCCAGCCCCCCATCTGCTCAGAATGGACCCAAAATGGTACCGTTCGTTTGTGCTTCGTTAGTGCTGGTTTGTGCAGCAAAAAGTTTCGTTTGTGCTGCTTCCGTTTCGGAGATATTAGACATTTATTTTATAGCGATGACGTCTGGTAGCCCCGCCCCCTTGTTTACTTCCGAACGACCCAAAATAGTGCCGTTCGTTCGTTTGTTTGGTTTGTGCTGGTTTGTGCTGCAAAAATGGTACCGATTGTGCCGGCTGCTACGGTTTTGCAGATATTACACATTTAATTCATAGCGAAGACGTCACCCAGCCCCACGTCACTGTATTTTGTCGCGAATTTCAAGCTCCTGGAATGCTCCTGATGCAGGACGAATACAAGGTAAATATGTTCTTAGCCTTTTTTTCTTTTCTTTTTATCTTACAGAAAACTTTCACTGCGGGGAATGGCTTTTAGTACGAGGATATTTCTGTAATTATGTTTGTATCGTGCTCATTGATTAATTTCCTTGTTTTCAATAAGCCTATGTGATCATTTTTTTCAATTACATCTGACGTGCAAAAGGTTCACCGCAACCTAAATACCCTGATGAGTCTATGTCTGCTCCCTCCAAAACATTAATTAATGCAACAATTAATACATGTATGTGAAGTTGATGACAGCCATAAAAAGAAACTTGAAAACGTGAAAAAATAACTTTCTTTGTCAAAGGGAACATTATCAACATTTTTTCCCAACAATTCAAACAATGCATCACTGCACTGTGTAGAACACATCATGTGGGAAGATCTTAGTATTTACTGATGCTGCTTTCACTCCACTTCCCAGGTCATTATAAATCTCCCAGGCATATGCAGTCCTCCTGCAGTATGCCACATAATGCCCGAGAGAATCCTGGGTCAGTCCTGGTTCAAAGCCAATGACTGCTCTCAAAGTAAAGGTCTTCTCTTTTAGCTCCAGACTGGAGGGAAATTCAAGCAAGGCAACTTCCTTGCAACTGCTACCAAGGTCAGTGTCAATCCACACAAACTCTCCCAGATTCTAGCTGTGAGTAACATTACCTGAACACAGAGCCTTGCCTGTATTGTTGTCCAGAGTTTTGAATGAAGACGGACACCGGGAAGGATTTTCAATTGGCCTGAGGCAGAGAGAGTCAGGAAGGCTGAGTCCCTCTTCAGCAGCAGTCTGAAGAGAAGCCATGCCACAGGTCTGCAGGACAGCAACGTTTGGACAAACAAGTGAAACTTGCCTTGTTACTTGTTGGCTTAAACTGCAGTACTGTGAGGAGCATTGTTTTATCAAATAAACACTTGGAATATTCCTCATTGCGCTCTCAATTACAGTGGAGATGTGGCATTGTGCATCAATTTGGAGAGCACCAGAGGTCAGGAGGACAGGTTTGAATATTTCCCCCAGCAGTTCTGCCCTCTGTGAGTATACCTTGGTTACCCCGGATGTCCGCGCTGAATATTTTTACACTGAATTTTTGGAGACATCGAATTTTTTTACACTGAATTTTTT